>NW_017728943.1:82921210-82998720 GCF_001723895.1 Crocodylus porosus
GTTGAATCCCATCCTATTCTCATCTTCCCACCCCACTGCCCACATCCCTCCAGGTCGAAAATGACCCATCCACCACCATTCTCTGGGTGCGGCCCTCCAGCCAACTAGTGACCCATTTGACTGTGTAGGTGCCAACTCCACAGTCTCCTAGTTTTTTAATGAGAACAGGGTGAGAGACAGTGTCAAAGGCCTTCCGAAAGTCCAGAAAGGCTATGTCCACTGCTACCCCTGCATCTAAGGATTTTGTGACCTGGTCATAGAAGACCACCAGGTTGTTCTGACAGGACCTGCCTCTAATGAACCTGTGTTGGTTGCCCCCAAGCATAACCTCCCTATCAATATATCATCAATATATAATAATGGTGATGCACATGTGTCCTTAAGATTTATGTTACTCTAATATATTCAGCGAGACAAACACTGAGAACAATTTCATATAGTTAATTTTGTAGGAACCATATTCTGATGAATTGTTAGTTCTTAGTCATCTCCCATCTGATTAAACAATTTACCAGATTACAGCCTGATCAGACAAATACTGCTACATGAAACATAATGCACGTTACCAGAATCCTCTGTTTTAGTGCTGTTATCCTTTGTTGTAGTACTAAGTAGTCAATAATATGGGTGAAATTCAGCCCTCACCCTTGTAGGGTAGCACAAAACCCAGCATGCATTTAAATCCCATTGATATGAATGTAATTTAAACATGTTTTTAAGTGCTATGCTGACTATGAGCTAGAAACTTCATTTGGGGAGGTGGAGAGGGTTATGGGGATGTAAGCATTGGATAGACCTTGTGCTGGCTTTCTGCAGGAGTGTTTCACCACTATGCTAAAAAGTGATAGATATTCTTTATGGCTGTGCGAAGTTTCAGTCCCTGATTCGATTTGAAGTAGATTCAGCCTGATTCAGTGGCCGAATCTCCGAATCTGAATTAAATCAGAGGACCCTTTAATCTCTCTGAATAGAATCAGAACCCTCTGAACCGATTTGGAGAGATTTTGCAATTTGGACGTAGATGCAGCTTTAAATGTTTTTTTTAAATGCCTCTAGGTAGCAGGGACTTGTGAGTGCTGTGATACTGGGGTACATGGAGTGTCCCACAGAAGCATGGGGTACTCCCCAGCATGCTTGGCAGCAGACCCAGAATTGGACCAGAAGCACTTTCAGTCCACTTTTGGATCCACCAGGGAGCATGCAAGGGGGCCCCCCATGCCCTTCTGGTTCTGAAACTGGTACTTCCTGGGTCTGGGAGGGGCACCCAGGGTCCTCCCAGTGACCAATCACCAAGCCGGGGGAGTGCACTCTCCAGTGGACCCGGAAGGGGACCAGAAGTACTTCTAGTCCACTAGCAGGGTCGCTGCCGAGCACATGGAGGGCTCCCCCCCACCCCTGTGGGATGCTCCATGTGCCTCCACATCACAGCGATCACAAGCTGCACTCGTAACTCGAGGTATGTAGAAAAAACTTTTAAAGTGTCTATGGCCGAATCACTTGATTCTCTGAATCAGCATCAAAACTTCAGATTCAGATTTGGCCAAATTGAATCAGGGACAGTGATCAGAATCAACTAATCGAATTATTGTCCCTGATCTGGGCCAAATATGAATCCAAATCGAATGGGGCCTGCTTTGCACACCCCTAATATTCTTCCATATAGGCCTAATATGCAAATGATCTTCCTCATATGCATGCTGCGTCTTTACTTTGTAGTTCCTATTTCTGGCTTGTTGGCTTCAGTCATGAACATCACTCTGTAATGTCTTGAGTAGTCTTTGCTCTCTGTGCGACTCAGCTGCCTCATCAGTTTATAAGGAGGCGCTGCTACTTGTGGCAGAGAATGGTCTGTTATTCTAAGCATATTAAGAAGGCTGTGAATACATTATTTTTATCTCCATTTCAAATAAAACCTAAAACCAAATCCTGACCATTTGTGGTCATTAAAGATCTCCTGGCATGTTTTTCAGCAGTAAGGATGTTAACCCAAATTGGGTTTTAGCCAGGGTACTGGGGTTAGTACATTCTTCCTTCTTAAATTTCCCTTGCAATTTCCAATGTAGAAGTTATTTCCTTCCTAGAGGCTATTGTAAATGTTGAATAGTGATACTGTCCACTCTGAAACAACTTCTGTGTTGTTTCAGAGACAGCTGTATTTCAAGTGTGGAAAAAGTGATTCATTTATAATTTATAAAATGTGCCAAATACAGGCAATATCTGTACATCCAGGTTAACTATGCACGTTAAAACATACTTAATTTGAGAAAAAGGAAATTGGGAGAAGAATCCAAGAAAAACAACAGGTAACACAGACACAACCTCCAACTCCCATTTTTTCTCCTCTTCTTAATGTTGTCACATGCAATCATTTTCACTATGGCCATTAAAAGCCTTATATATTAATTGGTTTGAACAGTTGGCAGGATAGAACTGTTCGCCAAGTCATCTAACAGCTCTTTGAGCAGACAAGTATTTATTTTTGATATTTTTCAAAGAAGAAACAATCTTATCATTTCATTTTAACACAATCTCTTCTGTCCACCCCTAGTATTCTCTGCCACATCAGTGTCACCTTATTTACAATACCGAAGGCCTGAGAAAATCAGCAAGATGTAGCTCCTTCCATCCCCTTCACATAGTCACAACCATGTCAACTTCACCTTCTCATTCACAATGAGCCTCCGATTCAATCTGGAGAGATTCAGAGAGATTTGATGATTCGGACATAGACACAGTTTACATGCTTTTTCTACATACCTCAAGGTACCAGGTGGCTCATGAATGCTGAGATGGTGGGACGGATGGAGCACAGGGGGGTCCCCAGCATGCTTGGCAGTGGACCCGGAAGTGGACCTGAAGTATTTCTGGTCCACTTCTGGGTCTGCTGCTAAGCACGCAGGGAGCCCCCCCCCCCCCACTCCTGTGGGACACTCCATCTGCCTCACCATCTCAGCGTTCACAAGCTGTGCCTGGTACCTCAAGGTACCTAGAAAAAACATTTAAAGCTTTGTCTATGGCTGATTTGTTGATTAGCCGAATCAGAATCGAATCTTGAGATTCAGATTTGGTTGAATTGAATCGGAACAGTGATCTGAATCAGCTAATTGAACTACCACCCCCCAAATCAGGCCAAATCCAAATCAAATACAGCTGGCTTCGCACTCCCCTAGCATAAACGTCAAAAAACAGTTACCGAGAACCATATTCCTATGAGGTTCTATTATTGCACATTTTTTTTCATTTTTTTGAAAATAGTATGTGTGTTTTTGAAAAATTATCCTGTAATTATGGTGAATGGATGGAACAAACCAAACCAATAAAAGTTACTGTATCTCATGGTGTACAAGTTGACATTTGAAGGCCAATTTTTAACTCTTCAAATTCAACCTCAACTTATACATCATATCACCATCCCCTATGAGCAGCACTGGGCTTGGTGCTGGGCTGGTGTGGCCCAGGCAGCACTGTGTGCAGGGGATGGGGCCACATCAGCCTAGAACCAAGCCTGACACCAGTTGCAGAGGATAGGGATGAGGATGGGGACAGGTTCAGCTGGCACGGCCCCTTACCTTGCAAGTGGTATAGGGCATGCAGGCAATGGGTTTGTGCCAGCCAAGTGCTGAACTTGGCCCTGACAGCTGAGAGTGGCACTGTCGAGCACCAAGCTGAGCCCATGCCCTGCAAGTGGCACCATGTCCAGCCCTGTCCCCTGCAAGTGGTGCTTGGTTGGCATGGCCCCATCCCAATGCTGGGCTTGCAGGGGATAGGGCCATGCCAGATGAGTGCCAAGCTGGCCATCTACCATTAGTGGCACTTCCAAGTGCTAAGCCTGGCCCCACCAGCTGAGCACCGAGCCCAGTGCTTCTTGCAGGCAGTGGGGCTGGACTTGGCGCTTAGCAGTGCTGCTTGTAGGGGATGGGACCGAGTGCTGAGCACTGGTAGGGGATGGGGCCTGTCCCTGTCCCCCTCTTATACATCGTGCTTATGAAAATCCTTATTTTTTGCGTCAGAAAACCGGGGTCGACCTATATACTGTGTCAACCTATACACCTTGAAATATAGTAATAGAGCAGCAGGAGTAACCAAGTGTATGTGTCTGTGCTAACAGTGGTAAGAAGACAATGTCAAGGTTGAGAGGTCAGAAAATTGTTTTGCATTCAAAATACTTCCCTCTTCCATCCATTCACCATAATCAGAGGATAATTATTTAAAAACACATGTACTATTTTGAAAAAAATGAAAAAAATGCACAATAATAGAACCAATAAAGACTGTTTGACCACCGCATGCATGTATGAGTACTTTTTATATCTCTACTTGTTCCTAAGATTAGAACTCCAAGATATACTTTTTATTGCATTTTTAACTTTATAGTGTGTTTTTTTGCATTTTTTCTGGCCACAAATAAAGGTTCTGATGTTATATTCCTTATTTAGAGAAAACTCCCATTTAGGCCAAAGGGAACAAATGTAGGATTGAGAGCTAGTTATAAGACAATAACACAATGTTAAACTATAATTGACTACTGAAAGAATAAATAACATGGATTTCTGGGTCACAGAACAAAGTTATAATTTAAAAGAGGAGACAAGAAGCTGGGTCTTTAAAATTATTTTAATTATGGTATCTTTTTTTCTCTGTAACTACCAGTTAAAAAAAATAAATGGACTAAGTAATGAAAGCCGGTCTCTCAAAGAGCATGGCGGCGGTAAGGGGGGGGGGAGGAGGGGGAGGAGGACTGTATAACTCTATTTTCAAAAGACAAAGTAAAATAACTGAATGAAAAGCTGCAGACACAAATGCCACCTTGCAGCAAGCATCCTAATTAAGTATATAACACATACACAGAAGCTTATTTCATTCTTCTAAAAGTACACACTCTGAACATTACTGACACATTCAGTAAGTGACCAGGAACCTACAGAAAGGGCCCAAGAACCAAATATTTTTTCCTTGTTTAGACAGTTCACTCAAAGGCCTCCCGTTTTACAGCCAGAAAGGGCATTTGTTTCATTAATTACCCTCTAGGGCTTGTGGTGTGTGATGGGCAAAGCTCTTGCTACACGGAAACGAAAGTGAGGAAAATAACTAATACACCATATGTCTATGCAATTAAAAAGTAGCTCTCTGTAACTGAATCCAGGTACTGATGGTTCATTGCTTAATCAAGCTACTATTGATCTGAAATCCACAGGAATTTCACCTATAAAATGAATGCAGAATTGATGCTTTGTTATTTGTAAGCATGTGTTGAAATCCACCCCTATTATGTGGGCAGATGGGTCCCAACTCAGGAAAACCCTGCAGGACAAATACCTTACTACTGCCTAACTGTAGGCATTGCAGGCAAGCAGTCAAGTGTCTGTCAATCACTTAAACTTTTCATTTCTTTGAGTTGGGCGTTTGTGATAGGCATTTTATCTGTGTGACCACTTTAAAACATGCACACTCTAGTAATTTTGCGTAGGAATCTCCACATTATGTTTTGGTTTTTAGAAAGACCTGTTCTTCAGGAAAAATGCTCAGACATCTTAGAGGGCTGACAGGTACTGAGTGTTGGAGAGAGAGGGAGAAGGGAGCAGAGGAAAGGGGAAAAGAGAGGAAGGAGCAGCTTGGGAAGTTCTGGTGGGCTCAATGGCACGTCATGGCAGCACCTACTGATGTTAGAGGGTATTGGGAGAAGGGGTAAAGTGGGGGCTTTTGGAGCAGGCTGTGGGAAGTGCCAAAGGAAGTATAACAGGTGCATGGCTCAGGGACTACAGCCCGGCTGCAGGCAGTTAGAATGCAATAGCCTGTCTGCCTAGGAGGACTAGGCCGGCTGACACAGATGACTGCCTGGCCCAGAGGAAGTTAAAAGCTTCCTGAGAAGGGAGCTGGGAGAGAGAAAGCTGTGGTGCTTAGGGAGGAAGCACAGAGTCCGGGTTGACTTCTCAGGGTCTGAGGAAAGACCGTAAGTTGTCATTTAATCATTTATTTGTGTACTTTGCTTATTGTTTATGTTGGTTCTTGTAGGAAACAAGCTTGTCCCAGGGAAAATAGAGACCATTTGAGCAAGCAATAGCAATCTGCTACAGGGAGCTTCTGACAGACAAAACAGGGTGGAGATAGAGATAAAAATAGGAGCAGCTAGTAGCAGGATAGAGGAAAGAGTCTCAGGGTATTTTTCCTGCTGCATAGCAGAGAGGACAGTTGCCTCAAGCGATTGCCTGTTCAAGTGACTGAGTCAACTATGGAAGAACTTGTCTTTGCAAGAACCTCAAGAACGCAATAGAAAACTAAGTACCCAAATGTAAGTTCCAAGGGGCCCCTTATGTAATTTTCTTGGGCTTCATCACAGGATTCAGGTTTTGGGAAGGGGACTATGATTAAATGCCACAGCTACTATGAAGGTTTGACTAATCCTTGGATGAACAGATAGTCTCCAAAGCTGTGGAGTTTATATTGGCCACAACCCACAAAGGCTCAAGATCAGGCTTAAACCACACAAGCTCCTTAATCATTTTATGTTGTTGTTGTTTCTAACTTTTCAAAAACCTTTCAAACTTGTAGGAAAACCATCCAGCTATATGGAAAAACTGCTCTCCAGGTACCTAAAGGCAGCTGAGTCCAACAAACTTTCTTCAGGCTCCTACTTTGATGATATAAACAGCTATTCTCACTCACTTAACCAGAAGTAAATTTACAGAGACAGCTAGTGCGAAAAACAGTAGCTTTCACAGCTGGAATCTACATCCTCTCACTGTACCGGAATTTTATACATTCTTTTTGTTTCTAATCTTTTGTTTTGTTCTTATTTGAAACTGAATTCTGAAAATGGTGGAAACACAAATATTAGTATTGAAGAGATAAATATTATTTTTAATGATTTTTTTCAATTTCATACCTCTTTATTCTTCTTTTTTTTTAAAGAAAAATTGAATTAATTGGAAAGAGTAGCCAGTTGTGACAGAAAAGGATTACAACTAGTTTAGAAGATTATAAATTGCTTTGCTTAGCCCAATTATTAAAATATTTTTCTCATGGATTAATATATAGTCTGGTCTGTATCCAATACATACAACACATTATGTATGAAGCCTAGTCAATTATTTTTATACGTTACTTACCCTCTATGGTTTATAAAACCTGAAAAGAAATCCTCTTCTGATTTTTGTAGTTTTTTTAGAATGGTAAAAATATGTCTACCTTCTTGTTTCTTATGAAGATTAACTTTGTGGCACTTCATCCCCCTTCTCCTCATCAATGATGTTAGCACACATGTGTACTAGCAAAGAGCTGGTTTTTTCGCCAGCACGGATGAAGGGACAGTGGCTTACTGATTTTGGTGGGCTGCCTAAAACCAGAAGTTACTCTTTTTGTTTAGCTGAAGTTTTTGTTTAATGCTGGTATTTCTTGATTTTTAGAATGCTTAGCTTTGCAACTATGTAAACAATGTTCCTTTAACTTAGTGAGCTTTAATTAAAAAAAAATGTGTTGTGTTGTTTTTTTGTATGGAAAAGAATGCTTGGTTTCAGCTAAAAGCACAATTCTTCTTCACCGAGTTCTCTACTAAGCTATATTTTGAGGGAAAACACCTGTGTTTGGCTCATAAATTCAGAGCCTTTTAACCCTATCCCTGCTAAACAGTGGCATGGAACCTCTATATCCTGGTACAGTTCTGCATAAGTCATATTAGAAATCTGATTCTGAAAAAACTTGAAAATATTCTCAGTGTTTGGGATCATAAAAAGCTACCTTTTCAATCACTAGAAGTTTCTCAATTCATTGCTTTTTCCCTTCCTAAAATAGTATCCTCATGGCAGTAAGAGAATGACTTTTCAATACATACTATTATTAATTCATGAGCAAAAACAATATATTTGGTACCATAACAAATCTAAACATTAAGATCCCATCTCTTTCTGGTAATACTCTGGTATCCCATTACCAGCAGCTTACTTCACTTTATTAGCAATTACTAGAACAGTTACTGTATTATAGCTACTATAGCAGATGCATATTAGACAAAAATAAATCTTTCATAGTACTGGGAAAGTGAATACAGCACTCCATGAAGGAGGTCTCTAAATTGTTTCAGTACTGCAGAGACGGTCTTTTACCCTGACTTTTGCAAACAGGCAGCCCACGCAAACCAAGCTTTTCTGATTCATTGGCTGGCAACCCCAGACTCTGAGAGTCATAATAGCTTACCTAGGATTTACATCAGGGGTGGGCAAAATGCGGCCTGCAGGCTGGATGCAGCCCATTAGGCCAGTTTATCCAGCCCATGGGACCCCTAAAAAATTTAGAAAATTAATATTGATCTACCCCTGGCTGCCTGTCATGCAGCTCTCGATGGCTTGCCAAAACTCAGTAAGCAGCCCTCTGCCCAAAATAACTGCCTGCCCCTGATTTACATGGTTGAAGTCTGTCTCCACTAGTTTCCTGTACTAAGGCCATGTCTACATGGGAAATTTGCTGTGCTCCAGAGTGCAGCCTTCAAGTATGCTAAGCTGTTCTGAGCAAGCTGCCTCCTAAACCTGCAGTAATATAGCAGTGTCCAAGTAATGGAAGGGATGGTCTAATTAGGCAAGCTAAATGACACTTGCATTTATCAGTGTTAATCACCTACTCTGAACTGCTGTCTGGATATGGCTATACCACATTTGGTTCAGGAAGCAGCCTGCCCAAAGCAACTCAGCAAGCCTGTGGGTGCCACTCTGAAGCACAGCAAATTTACTATGTAGACATGGCCTAGAGAACTTAGCGCTCTGTCTAGTATATTTACTATTCATGCATTCACTACAGCTCTTTCCAAAGATATCTACTGGGGGTGGTGTTTCTGTACTGTTTACTACATTTTTCACAAACTATTGCTTGAAGAGCCCATACCATTCTTAATCTGGCTGCTGAAATTAAAACATGTTTCTTACCATCATCAACTGCAACTCCCCCCCCCACCACACAACTTATTTCTGTGGACTAGTGATCATAAATCTTCTTTTTTTAAATGTACTTTCAGCACAACAGATCAGCACTAGGGCTGTGTGGAGCTTTGAGTGCTGATTTGATTTGGAGGAGATTTGGCCTGATTCAGCGGCTGAATCTCTGAATCCGAATCAAATTGGGAGACCAATAAAAAGGTCCAAATTGATTCAAAGCTGTCTGAATTGATTCAGAAAAGATTTGTAGAACTTCAGAGATTCGGGCAGTTCCTGCTCGCAGCCGCAGGCAGCTAGACCCAGGCTGTGTGCTGGTAAGTGGGGGGAGGGGTGGAGGGGATCATAGGGGGACCCCCACCACGCCCCATCCCCTGCCTGCTCCCCAGCTCCCCTGAGCAACCCCTGATCCCTGCCCACTTTCCCAGCCACGTCAATGGCTGCCTCACCCAGCACCAGTGTCCTGGCTCTTTAAAAAAAAAAAAGTGTCCTGCACTCACCAGTTCCTGCCAGACTGGGGGGGATCCCCACTGCCCACTTCCCTGCACTATGCGGGGGGGCTCTTCCATGAGTCCCCATCCTCAGCCCATTCTCCCAGACCCATCAATGGCTGACCCACCTGGACCCAGCATCCCAGTTCTTAAAAAAAAAAGAAAAAGCCCCGTACTCACCAGATGCTGCAGCGGCCATCGGGGCTTTTGGGGACTCATGGCAGAGTGCCCCCATGCAGTATGGGGCAGTGGGGGGGCATCAGGGATTGCCCCCCTGCTTGACAGCAACCAGTGAGTGCTGGGAGAGCAAGCAGGGGGTGAGGGTTCATGGCAGAGCCCCCCACACAGCATGGGGCAGTGGGGAGCAGTGGGAATCGCCCCCCCCACCTGGCAGAAGCTGGTGAGTGCAGGGCTTTATTTATTTCTTTTTTTAAAGAGCCAGATCGCTGGGGCTGGGCAGGGCAGCCATTGATGGGGCTGGGAGAGTGGGGGAGGAATGGGGCCTGTTTGATTTGGAGATTTGGCCAATTTGGCAGCGGCTGAATCTCCAAATTGGATTTGGCTGAATCAATTCGGGACAGTCATCTGAATCACTTAATCAAATCACTATCCCCCGAATAGGCTGAATGTGAAGCAAATTATTAGTGGCTTTGCACAGGCCTAATCAGCACCACTGGGTAAGTGTGTGCTTTCAATCACCAACAAGACACTTTCTCATTCTGATGCCAAATGAAAACCCCATGTACACCTCATTTGCAAATTTTCCAGGCTTGTGGCTGATGTTTCTCACCAGTATTATTACTGGGACTGCTTTTACAGCCATTTATGAAAAAGATCTGCACAAGTGTGTGTGCATGCTTGATGTCTGACTAAACTTAAGTAGTCCAAAAAACTAATTAGAAAACTTATTTATCTGACAAGAAATTTAGAAGTGGTTAATATGCTGTGATAGGATTTTATAATAACCATACACATACAGAAATTAACCATCAGTTCCTGTTTGATTTAGGTCTATTGCATGGATATTTAATTCACATCTTTATTTTTAAATAATATCACAAACAAGGTTGTATTGTTTCAAAGACAGAAATAAGAATGCTAGACCAGTTAAGATTTAACTGGTAATGACTTTAAAAGGCTCCAGATTAAGGATGCCTAATACCTTACAGCAGTATGGGCCAAGTTTAAAATTTGCCAGGAGAACCACGCTTTGTCTACATATGTTTTATACCTAGTTCCTTCCTTCTAGCCTCATTATGGGATATTAAAAGAAAGGGGGCATTTTCCATTTATGAATAATTTTTCCTCATATTGCAACTATGTGTCTTTTTACTTCTTAGCCACTTTTTTTTCATTTGTTTTATTTCATCCTCTCTGTCTCCTTCCATCTCACATTTTCCTTTTTTCCATAAAATCTTCAGACATTTCATTTTAACTTACAAAATATAACACTGTTTTAAGATGGCATAGTTAAAGTCTCCAAAAGTAAAGAAAAGCAAAAATTGACGTTTCTAACAAGCATTTCCCCAGGCATACATTTCATAACATAAACAGTAATAAATTAACCTACCAATTTACCAGAAACATGAATAGAAAGCATGATACATTTTATGTGTATTAGTGTTGGGTTAATGTTGGTTTTGGAATACTAGAGCTGAATTATGACAAATTTTTTTGGCTAACTAGTATCATTGAATGAATGGAAACAAAGGGTGCAGTTTATTTTATTATTGCTTCCAGTACCCATCTCACCTTCACATGTTCGGCCACCTGTAGAAACTGAAAAGCCCTGCTCACAAGTGCAGTGGAAAGAACCGTCTGTATTTATGCATTCCCCATGAGGCACACACAGTTGAGATTCTTCACATTCATTGATATCTGAAAAACACAGAGCAAAGCTGTAAAACACTTTAAAACAAACTCTTGAATACTACTTGTGCAACTGATTCAAGTATGCATTAACAGTTACTGCCATTTAGTTCTGGTCTGCAACTTTTTCTGATAAGCTTGTCAAAAAATGTTTCATTACTAACATCTGTGAGGTGCCCTGATGTAGAAGATGTGTGCTAGAAGTGTGGGATAGTTATCATACTTGACCCATTTCAGCTATGGGGGTAGGTGCTAAATTAGCAGAGAATGATTACTGAAAGTGGAAAGTGGCAGGATTTATGCTGGCCTCTGAGAAGGAAGAACTATCAGGAAGCCAGTAATCATACTGCTTGGCTCTAAGCACAAGTTAGAACAACCTAGGGGCAGCTTAAATTTCCATCAGCTACATAAATGGAACTAACTTCCGCCAGCTAAGGAAGTCCTAAGAAACTGCATGATTGCTAAGCATAGGCATAGAACTGCAGTCAAGCTTTCTCCACCTTCCTCCATGCAATGGGGCCAAACAGCAAATACGGAAAGACAGGTGAAGCCTGAATAAGGCAAAGCCAGAGAAAGCCTAAAGACTGAGATGAGCACTGCCCTGGGAGGGAGAAAGCCCTACATTCGGGCCTTGGCCCTTGCCAATACAGGTGACTTTGCATTTAAAAGGCATTGAATAAAATGGATAGGCAACAGTGAGATTGCTTTTGCTCCATGAGCCCTTCAATTTGTTTCCAGCTTAGGTTAGCTATGGGAAGGTGTCCTTGGTGCTCTCTGCTAACTCCTGTATCTCCAGGTAGAACAGGAGGAAACACTCTTCCCAACAGGTCACTCCTACTGACAGGAAGGGGAGTAAACCCATTAGCTGCTGACCAGAAAATGTGGGTTGGATCTGGACTATATTAATGGCATTGAGACAGAAGCCTTCCTGACCACCTCAGCAGATTTCTCCCCACATGGTGAGGTGGTAGTATCTTAAGGCACATGCCGTATCTTTAAGCCCTATATAGATGTTTCTGTATCAGTTGAGCCCAACCCCTTTCTTTACTATTGATGGTAACAGTAGCATAGCACCAACAAAGCCATCATCCATTGATCTTGGAGCAATCAGTTTAGTTTATTTCCAAGGAGATAATATGAGACAAACCCAAGGGAAGGCTGCCCACAGGAACTGAGGATAGACGTTTTTAGCAGAATATACTTTTACCAGAGGAGTGATCCATTCGGGGATAGCAAATAACATCTGGACATTTCTATCTATAGGTCTTTAGCAAATGGAACTTGGTTAAAAGTTACACGTTTTAGAAAGTTCTATCTTAACAATATGCATTTCCATTTCTCCACCTCTGCACTAAAAATAAGATGTTCAACACAATTTCTTTTTCATCTGAGATAGATTCTGCTTAAGTAAACCAGCAATTCTGTCACCATGCACTACACTCAACCTTTTTAGATTCAGTGTACCCCTTATTAGGATCAAGGCACCCTTTGGACAATGGTAGCTCTTAGCTTTGATTCATTTCTTGACTATGGAAAAGAAATAGCACAATTATTTTGTTGCAAAGAACTCATGAAGACCACCCCCAAGGAATCTCTGGGACATGTCTTGATAAGCAGAGAAAGTCAGGGTTTTCCTGCTTACAGAGACAGGCTTCAGAGAGTCCCAGGGGCTGCTCCAGAAGAAAAAAAAAAGCATGGAAACCAAACTAATTATTTCCAAAGATATTAAAAGTAGAGAATGAAGGGAAGACAGGATTAACGACAACATAGGGAAAAAATTAAAGTTGTCTGAATGATCTGACGGCACCCGATCAACTATGTTTTTGCTGAGTAAAACCTAAACTTTCTTTTATTTTCTTTTGAGAAGACCACATTTTCGTAAAAGTATTTTGGCTGAGGGACTAAAGCATTTCAACCTTAACTGTTGGTTGATATTCTTTTGCCTGTGAATATTTATTGTCTAAAGTCTGTAACCTGAAATGATTAATTTAGAAAATAAAATTAATTACAGAATTGTATTTTTCATTTGATTTATCTTTATGTTTTTCTGTTGTATTGTTTAAAAACTACATTTTATTGCCAAACTACCATCTTTAGAAAAAAGTATTTATTAAATGGCTAATTGGAATTTTTGGCACAATCTGTCAGTTAATCAAGATTCCTAGATTAAAGGTTCTGAATGGAGCACAATCTACAATTATCTTCATTATTAAAACATTGTGCTCTACTTCTAATCTAAATTTGATTGGCTTCAAATTCTGGACACTGGATCTTATTATACCATGGTCTGAAAGTTTGAAAAACCTTCTACTATGAAGTTATGGTTCCCTGTATAAATATTAGACAGTAATCAAGTCACCTTTTAACTTTCTTTTTGTTAAATTAAGATGATTGAGCTCCTTCACTATAAAGCATTTTCCCAAACCTTTGCTTATCCTTGTGTCTGTTTTTTGAATATTTTCCAACTCAACATCCTTTAAATTGCTAGCACTGGACCTGGACAAAGACTGCTAATAATCATTGCATCAGTGCCAGATAAAAGGTTGATATAATCTTCCCTAGTTTTACTTAGCATTCCCATGCTCATACATGCAAGGACCACATTAACCCTGTGGCCACAGGGATGCGCTGAAATCTCAGGCTACAAACAGATGTTGCCTTTGTGTCACCATAAACATTTTTCTGGCAATGCAAAACCCAAGCAAACAGTCATCCATATCCCTTGTCAAGCCACAAGTGCCCAACATGAGTTTAGAGCCAAGCAGCATGATTACTATTTTTTGGATAGTTCTTTCATCTCTGTGAGACCAGCAGAAATCCTGCCACTTTCCACTTCAGTAAATATTCTCAACTATTTCCTGAACCATCATGACTAAAACACTGCAGCCCCATTTAAAATGCAAGAATTCTGGAGCTCCTAATTAACATCCTCCTGAAGTACAATAGATACAGAATGCATTTCATCCTCACATCATACAACCTCAGCACCACAACCATTATTTTCTTAAAATACAGAACAAAAGTATACATTGAACTCTTCTGCTTTTTTTTTTTGGACCACTGACCACTTCCATCTAGTAATAAATGAATGCTGTTCTTTGAGGGAAAGAGGGTGGTTCTCTTTCTCAATCATAGTTAAAATCTTTTTATTGTCCTTCTATCTGCTGCATAGATTCCTCTTTGTGTCCTGTTTTCTTCTCTTTTAGTTTTCTGCAGTTTATAGCTTTGATTTATATTAATTACTGTTGGCTTCCCCTTTCTTCATTAGCTAACTGCATTCACTTCTCCAGGTTGGTATTTTGACGGGGTGGTGACTTTTTAGACATGTGTCTCCTAATGAACATTCACATCTTTCTGTTTAAATTCTTTCTCCAAAATAATTCAGTTCATCTTTGGGAAGTTTTTCATATTTGGGAAGTTAGTTCATTAAAAAAACAAGTATCTGTTCACGTGTGTATCACCTGTGTGGACTTTACATGTAACAAATGTAAACAAGACATTTACATGTACTTAAACTACTACTGATTTTTCGCTTGTGATCAATTATCTGCCAAGATGAGTTTTTACAGAGAACTCTCTTGTGTTGGATTCAACACATTTTGAGTTAGGAAATTGTTATCCATAATACTTTGCGATTCAGTGTATCCATAATTTTTAGAGATTTAGTGAATCTGCATATGTCTTCTAGTGTATACCACTCAGATTGAAGCCCCAGTGATAATACATACAATTGCTTAAAGAGCCAGTCACCGTCATCCTGTTTCTTAATATGATTTGGTGGTGTGCAACAGATACCAACAAGTACCCCATCTTGTGCTTAATCTGTTAGGACATTTGATAATAAGCATGCCAAAGACTACAAAAATAAATCTTTCAAGATTTGGGAAAATGTACTAGCTCCATATGACCACTCTCGTTCCAAGAATTCCTACCTTAAGACAATAAAGCTGGAATGATGCCTGTTGGAACAGTACAACATATGTAAAACCCTAACTAGGATACAATAGATGATTATAGAGATTAGCATAACAATGAGAGAAGAATAAGAGGGTGCTTGTAATCATACTAAGTTCAGTTTTTCATGATTTATACTTTCCCTGAGGTATTCCACACTTTGCTTACACATTTTTATAGCTAGACTATACCTTGACAACCCCTGCTGGCCATCTGCCGGAAGCCATCTGGACAAATGCACTCATAAGATCCATCAGTATTCATGCAGTTTCCTCCAAGGCAAATATCACTGTCTTGGAAACATTCATTAACATCTGAAATCAAACCATTGCTAAATATTAGACACTTCCAAAACTGAATAAATTCTTAAAGGCAGCACATTTAATATGCATATATTGATTTGAAGTAAGTGCTTATCCTTACTACATTTAAAGAAATATGTAATCATTTCATTTTATTAACTATGGTAGCATGATCCTTTACATTTCCTCCCATGATATTCGTATCTCAGAAATTTCTTTAATATTTCTATCGTCTTAAACCTTGAGTCTGTGTATTGTTCATTCTTAGCAAGAATGCAAAGTATTGAGAAGACAATGAGACACTTTGCAAGAGACTTTTACGTAAATTTCTCCCCTACTTCCATATTTATTGTAATGTTACCATATTACAGGTAAGTACATATTTTCACACATACAAGTGCCCGAATAAACCACAAACCTTATTTTTGGAAGGCAGAATGTACACAAAAAAAGATTTATCCAGAGTCATGGCACACAGCAAGTCCTCCTGGGAACAGACTGCATCTAGGAAGTGTGGCATCAGGAACTTCCTGGTGTGGCAAACTATCTTCTGTGAGACCACACTTCCTGGATACTCTGCTTCCCCAGGAGGACTTACTCTGTCACACAAGGTTAAGCTCTAAGCCCTTCCAAAGGGCAGCAGCAAGACTGTTACCTCTTTACTGTAAGCAGTCCTTTATATAAGTTCCTAGAAATAAAGTACAACCTAGAAATAAATACAACGTACACCCCTAGAAATACAGTGTTTTTTCCATATCACAAGCCTAATCAAGAGGCTCACTTGGTGCTTTAGGCATAAGCTGTAGCAGGGGCAGGCATGTGGCGGTCCCAATTGTCATGGTGCCCTGTGACCAGTGGGGTCCCCCAAGGCTCTGTCCTCGGGCCTACACTATTCAACATCTTCATTAATGATGTGGACATTGGAGTCAGAAGCGGACTGGCCAAGTTCGCTGATGACACCAAAATTTGGAGCAAAGCATCCATGCCTGAAGACAGAAGGGCGATCCAGGCTGACCTAGACAGGCTCAGCAAATGGGCGGACGAGAACCTGATGGTGTTTAATGCTGAAAAATGCAAGGTTCTCCACCTTGGGAGGAAAAACCTACAGCATCCTTATAGGCTCGGCAGTGCTACTCTGGCTAGCACTACAGAAGAAAGAGACTTGGGGGTCATCATTAACCACAAGATGAACATGAGCCTGCAATGTGATGCTGCAGCTAGTAAAGTGACCAAAATGCTGGCTTGCATCCATAGATGCTTCTCAAGCAAATCCTGGGACGTCATTCTCCCCTTGTACTCGGCCTTTGTGAGGCTGCAGCTGGAGTACTGCATCCAGTTTTGGGCTCCAGAATTCAAAAAGGATGGGGAGAAGCTTGAGAGAATCCAGAGAAGAGCCACACACATGAACAGAGGTCAGGAAAATAGACCTTACAACAACAGGCTGAGAGCCATGGGGCTCTTTAGCCTGGAAAAGCACAGGCTCAGGGGTGATCTGATGGCCACCTATAAGTTTATTGGGGTGTTCACCAGTATCTGGGGGAACATTTGTTCACCAGAGCACTCCAAGGGATGATGAGGTTGAACGGTCATAAACTACTGCAAGACTGTTTCAGGCTGGACATAAGGAAGAATTTCTTTACTGTCCAAGCCCCCAAGGTCTGAAACAGCCTGCCATTGGAGGTGGTTTAAGCACCTACATTGAACACCTTCAGGAGCAAATTGGATGCTTATCTTGCTGGGATCCTATGACCCCAGCTGACTTCCTGCCTTTTGGGCAGGGGGCTGGACTCGATGATCTTCTGAGGTCTCTTCTAGCCCTAATGTCTATGAAATCTATGCCCCCACACACAGCTACACCCCCTCACAAATCCTCCACACCCCACCATACACACACTTACCACCTCCCTACCACACACACCCCCCCTCACCCTACTACACACCCACCCACACCCACTCACCCTAGCATACATACACTCACCCCACCATACACCTCCCACCCCCATCCACCCCTCACCATACACACACAATATAAAAGAGTAAGACTTTATTTTTGAGTTATTATACAACCCTTTTATATGCAGTACACAAAAACAAACCATGATGAATATTCTTTGTAATAAAACTTAAGATGTATTATAGCAGGTGTTTGACTTTTAGTATACAATTTGGTTTTTTTCTGGTCCTAAGATGGCAACCCCCTCCCGCTCCTAAAAGGAGTATGGGGGGGGGCAAGGGTAGGGATTTCGGGTGGCAAATGTCAGGGGTCAGGGGATGGGACTTTCAGTCCCAACATGGTGACCACGGGGTAGGGCAACTGTTAAGGGGTGGGGCTACCCAAGCGGCCTTCAAGAGCTCACCAAAGCTTGTTAAGTGGCCCTGCAGTCTAAATAATTGCCCATTCCTGAGCTATAATGATCAGACAATAGCTATGGCTGTGAGAAATTTAATCCAGGACTTCACCCCTTCAGTTTGCTGAGCAGACACAAGCAAAAGCCATTCTGGCACCTGCATGGCATGCACAGTTTCTCCAAGCATGCTGCTTTTCCAGCAAAGAAAACAGCCTCTCCATTTAAAACACACACCAATTCTGGGGGCTAATTATGGGGTAAAAGATGCATGTTGTATGTGAGAAAATGCAATACATTAATGTAGGAACCTCAACTCAATGTATTTTTAGAATACAGAAGCACAATGTAAAAGTCAATTAAATCAGATTTCCTATGGTATGCCAACAATTGTAGTTCCCTGACATGCAAACAAGATACTGTAACTGTAATAACATGGTGCAGTCTTACTTAAAGTTGTTTTTATAAATGGATTGTGTATATGTTATGACATCTGCATTTAAGTGAATATATGAGATGTTATCCTCAGTGCATAAATGTTAAGAACTATGCTGCCTTACACCTCTTTTTGCATATTGTGCTGCATGTATGCTATAGTGCTAATTTAAGTTTTTTCTGAATCTGTGTATGTTTTGCAACTATTTTGAAATGGGTGTGAGTGGGTGTGGAGGGATGTGGGTCAGTGTGTGGGTATGTGTGGGGCGACTGTGGATGTGGGGGCTGCTTAGGAGGGGTGGGTCCCTTGCCCCTACTGGGCAAAGCCCCCCCCCAGCACACAAACTACCCTGCCTGCAGGGTCCCAGTCCCTCCCAGGGGCTACAGCTCCCCCCTAGCCCCCTCCCCCCACTGGTGTCTAGCCCCCTGCTCATTCCCCTGCTTGTCTCCACCCTTGGGAGGCTGGAGATGAGCAGGAGAATAAGCGGGAGGCTTAAGACAAGCTCCTGGAGATGAGCTGGAGACATTCCCCTGTTGTCTCCAGAGGCTGGAGACAAGCAGCAGGTTGGAGATGAGCAGGTCAGTGATGGAGATAATTCAGGGATTCCCCAGTGGTCTCCAGGGTCCTGATTGCTCCCCCACCTGGCTTCAGCCTCCTGCACTGCTCGCAGCTCACTAGCAGCAGCAGAGGCAGTAGGGGCTGCTTGGGGCCTCATGGCACAGCCTTCCCTCCACATGACACGGGGCAGAGAGGCTAGGTCCTAGCTGCCTGGCACCTGCGCTGCCACTACTGCATTTTGAGGGTGTGGCCAGGCTTGGCAGTGCACCACACATTGTCTGGAAGCTCAGGGGTGCTGCAGCTGTCACCCAGGGCTCAGCGCTGCTCAACCTGAGTGGCCCAAGCTCTGAGACAGCATGCGACACCCTGCCAAGCCAGGCCACACCCGCACGATGCAGCAGCAGGGGTACCAGGCAGCTGGGGCTGAACTCTGCTGCCCCCTGTGCAGGGGGGCTGTAACATGAAGCCCTGAGTGGCCCTGACCGCTGCTGCTACTGCCAGTGAGTGGGGAGGGAAGGGGGTAGAGTGAGCAGGGAGCTAGAGGAATGAACTGGGGTGGGGAGAATGAATGGAAGGCTGGGGGAAGGCTGGGGGAATGAATGGGGAGCTGGGAAATGAACAAGGGTGGGGGGAACAAATGGGGAGTTGGGGAAATGAATGGGGGCTGGGGCCAGGCAGGGCCTCCCCCATGGACCCCTCCCCACTCCTCCAGTTCCCCAACCCCCTACTTACTTGGCAAGCTGGGTCCAGGTCCCTGCAGCTTGCACCACTGACTGCCCCACACAGGCAGGCAGCGTGCTTCAGCACCAGGGCAAGGGCCAGTCATAGAGATGCTCTGGCTGGCTACCAGAGCATCTCTGTGGGGGACCGAGACTCTGATTGCCTCATCCCGCTTTTTTCCCCTGGGGTATTTTTTGACCCCTGGATATCCAGGGGTCTAATTTTGCCCTTGCACTGCAAATTTGCAGTGTGGGGAGCATTTTTTTGTTCCTGCTCATGCCTCTTGCAGCATCTCAAAGGTCTGAGATGCTGCAAGAGGCACATGTGCGCTTGTCTGGATGCGCCCAAGGGTGTTACACTGATTTATACTAGTGTCCTACTCCAAAGCCCATCAAAGTCAATAGCAAAAAAATTCCATTTATTTCATCCAAAGTGCCTTCCTTCCACTGATTTCAAATGGCTTTAGAGAAGATCCAGCTGAGGATCTGATTCTCAATGGCTAGATGAATAATATTAACATAACAGTAGCAACTGAAATGATACACTGTGACAAGTGAAGAAGTAATAAGACAGGGATTTTGTAACAGTAATATAACAAGTAATCCAGGTGGCAGAAAATGGATACTAAACAAAATGCTTTATTTCACTACTCCAGGGGATGCCATTGATCAGTTGATGATTTTTCCTACAACTAGAGAGGCACAAACAGAAAACATAAGAAAACAAAGTCTAGAAAAGTTTTCTCTATGCACACTTTGTTCTGCCACCTAAATCCAATGAGTCTGGAGAGAAACAAGGTCTTCTCTGGAAAATAAACATTTTTTCTAATGCTTTATAATTATTGTGCCTTTTACGCCTGATTTTCTATCTGACTAAAATAATATCTAATTTTTTTCATTTGGGAATGAATCCAAGAAAAAACACTGAAGACCCCTTCTGAACTTGTCTTCAGAAAGCCTGGCCTGGATGAACACGAGGGAGAAGTGGTCACTAAAATTTAATTTCTTTTCTTTTTCTTGTTTTTTTTTTAAGAGACAGCTTTCTTAAATAAAAGAATGTCCCTATTTTGAATTACTGCTCATGAAATGATGTGACCTTTTGATAACGTGTATTTTTTAATGTATTTTCAACTGAAAAAAATGGTGGCTTATTTACATGGCAATTAACTTTGACTGGGAGCATTAGAAAAAAAATTAACGACTCCCTTGTGCTGAATAAGAGCCAAGCCCCACAACAAGAAAATGCTTTCTGCCAAGTTCATTCAAAGTCAAAATTTATTATTTCTAACATACTACACAAGCTTCCCTCCCTCTGTTGTAACTGTTTGTTGTTCCAATGATTACTGTGCAAAAACTCAAATCAAAGAGGTTAGTTAGCTACACCATAACTGATGTTCTTTGAGATGTTTTGGGGATGTTTAATCTCTGCAAATATTCCATGGTAAGTGGGTGCATATACTGTGCCTTTGAGCACCAAGGTCTGTCACTGGCAGGCTCCATTTGGGTGGAGCTTAAGTATTTCATGCCCTTGCCCTGGGAATCAAAATCGTAAAACGGCACAGCTTGCCCTACTACTCCTTCCTTCTTTTGTCAACCAAATGGTCCATGGTGTAAGGCAGTAGTTCTCAACATTTTTAGACTCAACACACTCCCTGGAAAAGGCCAACTCAATTTTCACTTGTTTTTTGATTACAGAAAAATAATATAGCAATTCCTCTGTTGCAAAGAATTCAGAAAGACTGTTTTTAACATTAAAGATGCCAATGAAAAATCTCTGTTTATCTTGTGAATCATGTTTGTACACCTAACAGTGCTAATATTGTGTGGCACCCTACAGCTCCCTCAAAATGATTTCACAGCATCCCGGGGTGCTCTGGCACCATGGTTGAAAATCACTGGTGTAAGGACTCCGAAGCAATGAGGACAAAGGGTATGGCATGGCTTATGTATACAGACTACAAATATAGTTTCATAGTTGGTAGGGTCAGAAGGGACCTGAGCAGATCATCAAGTCCAACCCCCTGCCATGGGCAGGGAAGGATGCTGGGGTCAAATGACCCCAGCTAGGTGATTATCTAGCCTCCTTTTGAAGACCCCAGGCTAGGAGTGAGCACCACTTCTCTTGGAAGTTGGCTCCAGCTCCTAGCCGCCCTGACTGTGAAGTAGCGCCTCCTGATGTCTAGTCTAAATCTACCCTCTGCCAGCTTGTGACCATTATTCCTAGCACTACCAGGAGAAACTCAGGGAAACTCCCATTCCCTGCTGGTCCCTCCTGGTAAGTTTATAGTCGGCCACTGGATCCTCTCTCAGCCTTCTCTTGTGAAGGCTGAACAGGTTCAGGTCCCATAGCCTCTCCTTGTAGGGCCTGCCCTGCTGCCTTCTGACCATGCGAGTGGCCCTCCTCTGGACCCTCTCCATGCTGTCCACATCCCTTCTGAAGTGCGGCACCCAGAACTGAATGCGGTACTCCACCTGCGGCCTGACCAGTGCCACATAGAGGGGGAGGATCACCTCCTTGGACCTGCCTGTGATGCATCTGTGGATGACAAGGTCAAAGAACACAAGTTACTGCATACACGAAGTTTTTTTCTTGGAGTGATTGTGTGTGTGTGTGTGCATGTGTGCGTGTCCCACTTTTGGTGATTCTCATGCTGTAGCTTTCTTTAGATAGATGTGGTTGAAAGGTATCTAGGTAAAGAGTAAATGTAGTACAGTTCTGCCAAATTTTGCATATTTATTGTGCTTTGAGAAGGCACGAGCAAGTTACTGACTTACAAATACTCTGAATCACTACATTTCTTATAGAAGCTAAGTAGAGCAAGCCCTTGTTGAATGAATTAACACCTTTCCTGGAGGAGATCTGTCAGACAGCTGGTAACTGTCTGATATACTGTGACATCCACTGGATATTCTCTGAGTTGATATACCTTTGATCAAAGATGAACCTTTGATCCTCAACATATACTAGAAAAAATCTGAGAGACTTTCTGAAACGTCTATCAATAACAGAAGAGCTTTGTTTACAGTCAAGGTATGTAATCATTTTTTGCTTTCCTGGTGTGAGATTCTGGAAAAAAAATACTCAATAGATTCATTATATGAATCTCTAATACTCTGTCAGAGAGAGGTCAATGTATAATAGAGATAACATGAAACAAGCTCTAAAACAGCTTAAGGGCTACTCAGTCTGACCTAACGTACAAGAGATAGTCCAAGATGTCCTGACCTTTAAAGAGTAATGGAGGGACAGTATGCCGAAGTGATCAAGCACAATCTGCTTCACTTTCACTGACAACTAGATCTTGTGAAAACCTTTCTACTATTCATGAGAATCTTTTGTACTTCCTGTGAATACACCTTCTCTGCAGAAGTCAACCACTAGGCTGTCTTAAGGTGGAGCCACAGTAGATCCAGATGCATAATGAGACCTTTACATTGTGAGGAAAGGATATGAACTCAGTGGTAAAGTACGGGAGCTTTTATGCAGTGGCTGTTCAGGTCTAGATACTACACACCTGTCTTGGTTAAAGTGGGGCTTGATTTTCTTATCCCTTTCAGAAGGAGAAAATGCAGAAACCCAGAGATCCCAGGGTGCGGGCAGAAATGACATTTGTTGCACAACTGCCCCCTTCAAATTGCTCTAAAGTCATGCCCAAATAAAAGAGCATGCCTGCAGAACCTTCCAATCGTGCAAGAGTTCAAATGAAGTGGTTCCTAAGAGAAGTGACTTAATTAATTTCTGTCTGTTCCAGCTGCAGCACAGTAACCTTCAGCTGCTATCTCTGGATGGGACGGAGAAAAGGCAGGGGAGGGAGGTCCCTTCTGAGGTTCTCTCAACTCCGCTGGAGTGGGTGAGCCAGTGGATAGGAGCCCCACACCCTGGGTGGGCTCCAATCTACCCACCCTTCCACTTCAGCGAGGCTGAGAAAGGACCTTCCTCCCCGGCCTTATACACCCTCCCATCCAGAGACAGCAATGGAGCTGGTGGGGTGGGGACAGAGACGGGTGAAGATGCAGTCTCTCTCCGCAGATTGGCTCCAAATTGGAGCTGATCCTCCACACTTCCGATCCAACAGATAACATTGGTTGGATCATGGCATTTCTATGAATTGCTATGAGTTAGACCCAGGAGCTGCACTTTTGTCTGCATCCTTAGATTGTCCATGTGAGGCTCAAAGCTTAACTTGGAGAGGTCCACTACCAGCATTATAATCACAGATGGTGGAGAAGTTAGTCTAAGCTAAGGAGAGTAAACAAGCTTGCAAGTGGATAGATGTTCAGCACATGCCTGCAGTGGCTCAAGCCAGAAGCCAAGGGGTGCTAGAGCAACCCTTCTTGCCACGGGGAAGCTGAGATGATGAGGGGGGCATGGCCAGGCCCTTGCAGGCCTACCCAGCAGCTCCCTGACAGCTGGAAGGAATCCTAGCACACGGGGCTGCCAGGGCCCAGAGGGGAACTCTTCCCCTTCCTCCCTTTCCCCCACTGCCGCAGGGCAGGAGGGGAGCTCTTTTTGGTGCTGGGGGGCTCTTCTCCCTCCTACACCCCCCACCTTCCCTCAGACCCTACCCAGCTGATCTCCACACTCCTGCTGCCCCTGTGTGGGGAGGAGGAAGAGGGGGAAGCGCCCCCCCAGCATGGAACAGAGCCTCCCCTTGCCCCCTCTCTGGGGTTGGGGAGCATCACATGGAGCCCCCACTCCCAGCCTCACAGGAGTTGTGGGGGGGAAAGAGGAGGAAGAGTCCCCATCTAGCGCCTCACAGAGTCCCCCTCCTCACCCTGGGAGAAGGAGAAGGAGGAAGAGTCCCCCCACAACATGGAACAGAGGCCCCCTTTGCACCCTGAGGGACAACCAACCCAGTATGTCCCCACTAAGGTGAAGGGGGCAGAGAGAAGGGTTTTCTCACTCCGTACCTTCCCTGCAGCTGGGGTCTGCCAGCTCCAGGGGCCACCACTGCATCCTCCTCCCCTGGCAAACAGGCAGACCCCTGCTGTGGTGAGGGGGGAGGAAAAGGAGGGAAGAATTAACCCCCTTCCTGCCATGCTGGCCAGTGTCTCTGCTAGGGCCCATCCCTGCTCTGGCTAGAGAGCAGAGGGGTAGGGTCAGCTCTGCAGCTGGAGCAAAAGCCCCGCCCAGCCCAGAAAGCATGCTGGGATGCCGGGGGGTGTCTTCTTTATCTTAAACCAGCAAGGGGTCTGGGACAGACATTGCAGAAACCGATATGAGCCAAATCAGTTAAATCTGATACTACATTCAACCAGGTTTATCTCAAACCAGTTTTGGCCATTTTGAAACTGGTTTATGTGGACTGAATGTTTGTTCTGTTACAGGTTTATAACAGTTTCTGATCACTTACACCAGTTTATGTGTCATGCCTGTTCCTAGCCTAAAAGTCAGGTCCATCCTGCTGTCTCCTTGTCCAGACCCTCTGTGTTCTTTCTTGCTGATTTGCTGGTTTTGACCCCTGGTTCTTTCCCTGGCACAGCCCCTGACACCCCCAGATTCTGGTTCTCTGCTTTTGATTCTGTCTCAAACTTCCACTATGGATTTTGGCTTCTGACCCCAATCAACCATCAGGTTATCCTGTCTTCAGCTTTGGCTTCTGACCCCAGCCTGTCTTGACTTTGCCTGTGGCTTCCAAATCCAGTTTTGATACCAGACCCTTCTGGACCTTCAGTTCCCTGGGGGTTGATCTGGACCTGTGCTTCAAGTGTCTAACTACTAGGATAGACCACCAGTGCCACAATAGATAACAGAATGCTTGCCTAGACGATAAACAGAGACTATGTTTCCCTGGAAGCAAATAAAAGTTTTACATATTGAGTAGCAAGACAAATTATGCCATGAAGCCCATTAGTCTGAGACAAGTTGTGATGTCATTGGGTGAGACAATAGTTCAATGTAGCATGAAATCAGTCAGGTGGCTGATAAGCCTTTGCTGTGGAGTCCAGTATAGCTCCCATAAGTTTTGTGTGGAAATTGAAACAGGTTACTTACTAGGAGGCCTAGATGATGCAATAGATAAAGGATGTTCTAGAAATTTTCATGCAGTTGCTGTGACCACCCGTAGGGCTCGAAAGGACCTCCAGAGGTCACCTAGGTCCAACCCCCTGTCTGAGGGAAGATCATCCCTATCCAAACTATCCCAGACAACCATAATATAAACCCTACATAAGACTATTCTCAACCCTGACACAGCATAGACCTAATACCCTAATCTGTCCCAGGTAAAACAAGGGAACAATGGCAGCCAATGTCCTGCTTCTATAAAAATGTTGTCAATATATGCTCAAGAGGTCCCAAGTAGAGGGCCACGCACCTGCTATAGAGGAAGGCAAAATCCCACATAGTCCATACTAATCTCACTGTGGGGTGAAATTCCTTCCTGACTGCATATATGGCAATCTGTCTGATGCTGAGCAAAGAACTAGCCAAGAACTTCTGGCTTTGCTCATAGCAAGCGAATCAGCACAGAAAAATGTAGCATAAAAAAGCAGGGGGAAGGGGGAAGAAGGAGCAACCAGCAAAACCCAGAAGTATGGGAAATAACCAGGGTAAAAAATAGGCATAGCTATGCCTAGATTATCCCTAACCAGTGGTTGTTCAACCTCTTCTTGAACACCTTCAGTGATGGAGAGTCGACAGCTTCCCTCGGCAGTCTACTCCATTGCCTTACTATTCTTACAGTGAAGAAGTTTTTCTGGATAGCTAATCTAAACTTACTTTGCTGTGACTTCAAGCCAGTGGTCCACATCCTCCTCTCTGCAGCAAGAGAGAAAAGGTGCTTTCCCTCTTCTTACGGCCACCCTTCAAGTATTTGAAGACTGCTATCATGTCCCCTCTAAAGTATCTTTCTTACAAGCTGAACATGTCTAGCTCCATCAGCCTTTCCTCATGTGACTAGCCTTCCAAGCCCTTGATCAGCTTTGCTGCTTGCCTCTGGACCCTCTCTAGCTTCTCCATGTCTTTTTTAAAATGTGGAACCCAGAACTGCATACAGTACTTCAACTGCATACAGTACTCCAGATGAGGCCTAACCAGCAACTGCAGGTTTGATGTTGAGTACAACTTTGTGTCAGAGATGAAAATGCTAAGCCTTTTTTGAAATAGAAACAGGTCTTAATGAGTTCTGGACAGCTGGCAGCAGGCTTGAACTCCCACAAAAATTAGGAGGCATACTTAAATTGGCTTCAGGGGGCATAACTACACATGGGCATTTAATACACATTAGCCTAATTTAAGGTGCATTGGGCATGTGTCTATAAGTACCTTAATGTACCTTAAAAATGGCAATTTTAGGTTAATCCTCCCTAAATTTGATACCTACATAAAACAAATATCAAGTGTAGGCACAATTAGTTAAACAGCATAAACACACATGTAGACGCATAAATGAGCATTAATGGAGGGACCTTAGTGCTGGGTCTGCCTTGGCCCTAGGGGGTTAGCCAGAGCCCAGCCCCAGGGCTCCTGGCTGACTGCCTCTCTTTCTCCAGGGCTGGGCTGCTCTCTGGCAGCCCCTAGTTCCAGGCTATTAAAGCCTCCAGCCATTTTGTGCCTTGGGGCACACAGCACATGGAAACTGAGGGAGCCAGTTCTGCCTACAGGAGTCCACCAGGCCCTGTGTATCCCCCTGGATGGGAGAGCCCCAGGCAGCCTCTGTCAGTCCTGTTCCCTAGCAAGGACTGCTCCTTGGCCACAGGTGAGTGCTGCAAAGGGCTGCAGCCTACTGTGACCTTTCCCACACCTAAGATTCCCCCAGGCCTGTAGGACCTGCTCTCTATAGCAGCAGGGTCAGCACCTGCTGTTTGCTGCTCCTCACCCCCAGCTCTGTCTCTTTGCAGGCACTGTGGTGAAGCACCTCTGCCATGTGGCTCACAGTCCCCACCCTTGCCCCTGTCCTGGGTGCTGCTGGCACCCCTTCAGGGCTGGCATCAAAGGGACAGGCACGCAGGGGCCCAGAGAACCAGAGCAGGGAACATGTCCAGTACATCGTCCCCATCAAGCACTGTCCACATGTCCATACCCACGTCAAGCACCTGGGCCCCCAACTGGACCTGTGAGGAGATATGTGACCTCATGGGGCACAGCTGACATCCAGAGGCAGTCTGCACATGGTGGGTGCTCAAACACCCACATTTATGAGGCCATATCTGGTGGGATGCATGCACAAGGCCACTCCCAGATGGTTGGGCAGTGCTGTGTGAAGGCCAAGGTCCTGCAGGCACAGTGGGTGACCATGACCAAGTTCAATCATTGGTTTGGTTGTGCCCAGAAGACCATGCCCTTCATGTGGGAGCTGACCTGAATTTTGGTGCCCCAGAAGACAGGCCACACCCCAGCAAGTGCCACCATTAAAGTTGACCTGCCCTCACCCACACCCCAGTCTGACATCTCTGGTGACATGTCACTGAAGGAGGGGAACTTGCACCTTCAGCACCCCACTCTGCCCACCTCCCTGACTGCTGCATCCACTGGCAGCTTGGGGAACTCTGCCCAGTGGCTGCATCACACCCTTGGCCAAGCCCTGCACCCTGCAATGAGGAGCAGCTAGCTATGCCACCACTGGCCACTAGCTTCTCCTCAGAGGAGGGCCCCTGGCCAGGTGTGGCCTGCTGCACACCACAGGCCATGGACACAGGGCACAGCCAGATGCTGTCGCTGATGGGGAGTCCTACACTGAGCTGCCAGCCTGGCCATCCCTGGACATGTGTTAAGTCCTGCACTGGGGGAGAGCCCTCCCAGTCCCTGGCCCTGGTCTATTTCCTGTCCAAACAGCCTGCACTCCCTGATTCCAGGTTCCCCACCCCACAGCACGCAGAGAAGCAGGACACAGTTCCAAACTTTATTAAGCAGCCCATGTCCCCACAGCTGGGTGGGCACAGGCCTCACACACCGAGGAAGGTGTTGATGCTTGTGGCAATGTCCTTCTCTGCAGTGGGGGGCAGGTACATGCAGCACTGCAACAGGTTGCCCTCCAGGCAGCAGCGGAAGTTGCAGGGTAGCCTGGGTTTGCCTCTCACACTGCTGTAGCTCAGAGATCCAAAACAGGAGCACAGGTGTGCCTGAGGCACCAGCAGGAGCAGCAGCAGTGGGGCTTGGGCACCCCTCTGCTTGCATCAACAGTTCATTGTTCCCCGCCTGGGACACATGCAGCAGGGACATGCTCGGGGCACAGCGGTCGTGTGAGGGGGAGATGGCCCCATGACATCTCCCCAGACAGGCCCAAAGTAGGGAGGGCAGGGGTAGGGCCAGCCCCTTGCCCCAAGGAGCCCCATGCATCCCAAACCAGGCACTGTTGGCTGGGCAGCAGCATGGCTGGTAAGGGAGGGGGGGGGTGGGGAAGCTCGTTCTGGCAGCCCCTAGTTCCTGGCAAGGGGGCAGAGGAGGAAGGCTGCCTACAGCCAGCACCTCTTGCCTCTGCAGGTCCAATATCTGGACATGGTGGAGAGATTGCAGGGCCCTCTGGGAGTGCCACATCAGGGTCACTGCTACCCGCTGCTAGAGCTGCAACACACCAGGGACTGGATGCTCCTGCTTCAGCAGCTGGAGGCAGTGGAAGAGAACTTGGCTGTGTGGCAGCAGGTGTGGGAGGCATGGGAGCTGGCCTGGTGTGGAGGGAAGATGTCACCCGGGAGATCACCCAGGGGAGGCATGGGACGAGGCACAGTGGGAGCACTGGGCCGGCTGGAGGCCCTGGAGCAGTGCTGTGTAGAGTGGCTCCAGTAGCAACTGACCAGCCAGGGCCGGCCAGTGGAGGCTACATACAGGCATCTGTGGGGCTGTGGTGGAGAAGGATGAGGCAGGCTTGGCCACCGCCACCTTCTCCTTGCTGCCATGCTCGCAGCAGCGATCATGGTGCTGCTCACAGGAGCAGCTGCTGCTGTTGCAGTGCTCCCGCCACACCTGGGTAACGTGCTCCACCTCCCCACGCGGCTTCCACCACCAGCCCTGCTCCTGCAGTTTCCGTCACAGGTGCCATGACCACTGCAGCCACTGTTCCTGGCTGCCACAGGTGCCTCAGCCTTCTGTGGGGATGGTGCTGACCACAAGCAGCCATGGGGCAAGTGGTACTTGGGCTCATGACAGGGGTGCGGTGGTGGCACTGTGAGCATGGTGACAAGAAGAAGGTGGCAACAGCCAAACCCTTCTCATCCTCCTCTTCCACTGTGGCCATCACAACCACACTGGCAGCTCCAAGGTGTGCCACAAGAGTCACTCTGACTCACTGCTGTGGTGGTGGCTGCACCACTGCCATACCCCTGCTGTGAGCCCAAGCACTGTGGCTGCTTGCACTCAGCGCTGTTCCCACAGGAGGCTGAGATGCCCATGGTGGCCAGGAACAGCAGTGACAGTGATTGCAGGATGGGATGTGGGGCCAGCAGTGGCAGCTGTGTGGGGAGATGGAGCACAGCAGCCAGGCACAGTCCTCTGATAGGAGCCAGGGGCAGATAAATATTAGTTTTCTAAATTTTTTAGGGGCCCCGTAGGCCAGATACAATGACTTGGCAGGCTGCATCCAGCCTGCAGGCCGTATTTTGCCCACCCCTGATTTAAATGCATGCCCATATTACCCCTGGGCATCTTAACTTGTTTGTCCTTTTCCATGTAACAGAAGTATTACTTGAATCTGTTAGCTGGTACCTGGTATTCTTTTTCTGCACACTTTGAAGTTGATGTAAGTGTTGCTGGTGTTTCCCATAAGACTTTGGAAAGGTCCAGTAACCCTTAAGTGATCAGAATTGCCAAATAGTCTATTACCAGGGTATAGGTAATATATTGAGGATTTTATGAGGTTTTTAATGTATTACTTTGGTAGAGATCTCAGAATTGCTGCCATTCTCCTACTTAAATTGGTAAGATTTTGTGACCTTTAGAAGTTGAAAAAGTCTGATTTGATACCATAGCCTCATCTGAAGACAATAAAAAGTTGACTGGGATAGGGTCCCCTCTGGGGAGGATTCTTGTTCCTGTCACTAAAGAGGTGAAGATTCCCTCTTAGAATGCTGCAGGGATAGTAACCTAGGCCTAGAATACAATGGTGAATCACATCTTCTGCAACAGTGATATCCTCAGAGCATTCAGAAGTTTCATGTACACTGGAAACTGTACAGTTCCAGTGGTTACAGGGAAGCCAAACCTCAGAGTCGGATGAATGATTTTTTGTTCTATCATTCTTTGGAGATCACAGCCTGGGTCACGTGAAAACGTTCCTGCTCTGGGAAGACTCTGGTCCTCTTTACGCCTGTCTCAACTCCGAAGCGTGTGACATTGGGAGACGGTATCTTAAAATGCTCTTTTATCCCAGGAACAAGGAACCCAAGAGCCAGTATCACTCAAGCATGGGAAGAGCCTCTTTGGGTCAGCTCCTGAAAATTTCCTTGAAATGATGCTCACATAAGAATGTTGTCAAGCAATGAAAAATAAGCAAGGATGAGGAATACCCCCAAGATAATGACAGTATCAGTTTTGTAATAAAAGGCCTGCAGTCTTCCAATGTGAGATACTCCTAAGAGATATGACAACTGTTTCTTACTGTACAGTACTTCCTCTAGCATGTATTGTGCATTTCTCATGAATTTTGTTTTCCAAGACTGGTATGTAGAGTGCACCTCTGAGACAGTGAAGGATGCTAAGCTCCACTCCAGGAGAATGTTCTCTGGATCTGATCTAGGCCACATGCTTTCCCCTGGCAATGCTATTCAAGTTTGAGATTGTGGTGGTTGGCTACAGGCCCCCACACCAGGTGCAGAAGAAGCTGTAAACCCAGGAGACCCCCACATAAACAATATGTGCTGTCAGTAGCTTTTGTGGCCCATGGATAAAAATAGTTGTGTGTGCTAAAATATGAGTAAAGAGGAGATGATCTTATTAAAAAGAGTTGTTATTTATTACCAACAAAAATCAAATTATTCTCTCACTCTTCCTATTGAAAACATAAGGGTAGGTTTTTTATACATATAGAGATAACTAGGACTATGTGAAAGAGTATTCATGAGACTGTGAATTCATGAGCTGTACTGATGGAGACCATTAATGGGCCATCAAAGAATGGAGAAGAGCAGGAAAAATAAACCTCCCTCATCCTAAAAAATGGAATAAAAATAGCCCAGGTCTCAATGGAAAATTCTCAGTGGTAAACCACATTCTTACCTTCACACTGGTCTCCCGTAGATGATAGTGTGTAACCTTGTTTGCAAATACACCTGAAAGACCCATCTGTGTTTCTGCAATGCCCATTTGTGCACAGAGCTGTTTGCTGACATTCATTTATATCTATGAAGGAGAAGAAAATGTGTTATCTAAAGAAAATGGTAGTGCTACACTTCTGGAAATACTGGCATCACCACCTTTCTATCAGGGGGCAGTTTTCAGGCACACACTGCAAGATTGTTGCACTGCAACATTTTACATGAAGATCAGATTTTCTTATTTAAACAATTGCTCTATATCAGTATTAATCCAGGTCAAATATCTCTTTTTGTTTCCATAACTGTTGTTAATCCCTCAGTGCTTGGAGGGATTTCTTCACTTCCCACAGACTGGGGTCAGCCCAGGTCAGCAGATGTATTTGGATAGGAAACTCCAAATTTTCTAAGGAAAATTTGGAAGTGGTATTGCTGATTCAAAAGGCAGGTCATGTTCCAATGAGTCACTACTGAATAATCATCACAGATGAATATTTGGGAGAAATCTTTTGCTGGAGGTGTTAATTTTTTTAGGCTGTAACTAAATTAGGAAATATTAGTAAGTATTAATTAAGTGGTGTATGAAAATGTGTTAGCCTCTATTACGAACAGGCCTTAGCATCTTTTAAAATTCATTAGCTAGCTGTGGTCAGCCCTAGGAAGGATCAATATTGCTTTTGATTAAACAAAGATATGCCATTTCATAAATGCCAAAAGTAATCTGATATACATGTACAGGCCATTGGGAATGGATGTGGTAGATTCTCAGGCACTCACAGAGAATAATTTGGAACTCAATGTCTTTCTAGGGATCTGTTGTAACTCAAACAGAAGCTATGGCTTGTGGCAGAAAAAATGAGGATTTTTTTTCTGGCCAGAAGGGATCAGATTAAATGATCAGAATGGCCCCTTCTCACCTTAAAATATATGAAGCACAACTGATTTCAATAACCCTTCAAGGCTTCACCCATATGTATCACACTGCAAGATTGGGGCCTTATTTTAAAAGTCTGCATACAAAACTACATATTTCCATAAAAGCTCTGAGGAAGCAATCGATCTTTGCCATATACTTCCTCTAAAATGAGACTGTCACACTCCCTGGCTATAATTCCTAGGCTAGGAATAGAAGGTACACATAAACTGGTATAAACTATTAGAAATTGGTTCAAATCTGTAACACAACAAAAGTTTAATGCACACAATCCACTTTCAAAGTGGCTGAAACCAGTTTAAGATAAACCTAGACGGATGTAGTATCAAACTTAACTGATTTAAGTTAAAACAGTTTATTGAACTTCTGTCCCAGATCCCATCCAGATTTAAGTTAACTCACAGTTCCTAAGTATCCCAGGATGCTTTGCAGCTCCCCTTAGAACCCTTCCCCCCGCAGGGTGGGCAGGCTAGGTTTAACAGAGCAGGGAGGCATATTCAAGTGCCCCTGGCTTCTGCCCTGAATCACTACAGACATGTGGCTGCATTTCCAGAATCAAAAGTGAAAGTCTGTTCACTTGCTTATTGGTTTAATTTACGCAGCTTAGACTAACGTACAGAGATTGAATTGATTCAGCCTCAGGCTTTTTGATGGTCTGTACTTAGCCCTAAAGCTTCTGATGCTAAGAATGGTGCACTTACATGGTTTTGATTTTCCCCTTTTTTCTAAGGAAATAAACTGAAAGTAACTAAATCAGAAATACTTACAACAATTTTAATATAGCAACATGAATGTATTGTTTACTGTTAATTAATGTAATAACTTCAGCTATCATGCATTTTATGAATAGGTCAGAGCTGGCTGGTAGCCTGCAGGCCCTGGTGGCTGCCTCTCCCACTGCCATATGGTGGAGCAGGCCCCAGGGGTCCTCATGCTGCCTGTGCAGTCTGTGTAGTGGGGACAAGTGAGTCATGCACTGCAGCCCATGTCGTATAGGGTGAAGGGGGCTTTGTGAAGCTGGCAAGGTGCTGAGGGCTGAAGCAAACATAGCCTGTATGGCAGAGAGTGCAGAGGGCATGTATTATTGCAACTTGTGTGCTGGGGACCCATATGAAGCTAGCTGAGCCCATGCAGCAGTAGGGATCTGGTGGGGGTTGCCCTCACAGCATGCAGCCCGTGTAGTATGCAGCCCCAGATCCACATGCAGGTACACCATGAGGCTCCTGGCCGTACCTAAGTTGGACAGCCTGGCACAGGTCACAGAACATACAGCCTACATAACACAGCCAAGTTAACAAAAAACCTTAACTCTTGTATTTTCTGGCTTGTTTGAAGTTTTTCCTTTGCAGGCTTAATGATGTACTTGAATTGTTTTTTAATTAAATGATATTTTGTAACATACTTTGGGTTACTCTTGCACAACAGTTTTGTGCTAGATGTACTATTGTGAGTTTTAGAAACATTCCTACCTTCACACTGATCCTCTGCTGCAGACAGTTTATAACCATAGTTACAAGTACATCTGAAAGATCCCTCAGTGTTTTCACAATGTCCATTTGTACAGTAACTGCCATACTGGCATTCATCTATATCTGTAAATATAAAATAAACATGGATATATAATAATGACTTAGTTCCTATCCACACTGGCTTTTCAGTCCAGTTTATGAACTGTATTAAAATTCTGTTTAAACAGGGTTCTAATATGATTTGGTTAGCCATTATGGGCTTGTCAAAATCCTAGCCCACGATCTATTCTAGACCATTATTTTTCCCAGTATGAAATAAGAATGGTTTGAGCTCTGAACTATATCATAGCCTAATCTGGTAGATAGTTTTTAAGTAGGACTGCAGCATAAGTTAGTAATGATCATATTATCTTCATTTACACTGGGCTTTTTGCCCTTGACTTTCCTGCTGTCAGTGTAGACCAAACATTACCAAACAGTGGCATATTTTTGCCTGTATTCTATAGACCTACTCCTAGAAAAATCTGACAACGCTGTCAAAAATATTGGCAACTGACTGACATCACCCGTGTAAACATTAGCACTCCTTGACTGCTATTGTGAAGAATATACAGGAAAAATGTCTAGAGTAGACACATGGCCCTAGAGTAGACACAGCTCATACTGGCTTCTTTGTATTAGAAATGTATTTAGTTGACACTGTTTCATGTTTCTTCCAGCTGAAGTCCTCGTAATCTAAGTTTGAAATTGCTCTGTTATTACATGCTGTTTTTAAGGTACACCCACATTTATGACTGCCTTCTCCAAAAAGACCTAAAGGAGTAAGGCACCTGACTCAGTAGAATTTGTGTCCCTCACTCATTTAGGTTCCTTTGAAAGTCCCAGCTTACAAGGATAACAAAAACACCCAATGGCAAAATATTAATGATCTAAAAGAGAAGGTTGGTAAGGGAAATGATAGGACCTATGTCAGGGTAAAAGCCAACCCTCTCTGGGGGTTAAGAAATATTTTTTCCCAATTTAATAGACTTGTGCAACTCCAATGAAATCAGTATAGTTACCTCGAAGTCACTTCTCTGTATTTTTGCCTCAACCAATTCAAATGTCAAAGAAAATATCTAAAACATTATCCAGGTACTGTTACAGTCAGATGATTAGGTAAGAATAAATAGCTATGTAGTTTAATGTAAACATATCATGTTTATAAAGCACTTTGTATGCCAGAGTCCCACTGCATTTCAGAAATCAGTGTATGTATCTACATACATAGGTTCAAGTAAATCACTTCCTTCATAAATTAAATGAAATCAGTTTTCTAAATGTTCATCCAGAAGCTGATAGCTAGCTTCAAAAGACTAGTGGCACTGTACATTTTTGCAAAATACCACCATTTGCTATGAGCTCCACAAATAGTTGCCACTGGTCCTAACAAAAGAGGGTACTGAACAATAAAGGGTAAAAACACAAATAGGACAATAGGAAGTGTGAAAAAATTATTTCACAAAAACAATTTTAAATTGAACATTACTGACCTGTTGGGAAACTATTAGAGATGTACTTGCTAGAAATAATGATAATTTAGATGTGTTTATCAAAGTATTTTGTAAGCCAGTATCTGTATTATATTAAATAGCAGCCCAGTCACATTAAAGTATTAGCATCCTCATGTTTTTGCAACTGTTCAGTTTCCCTAGCAATGGTTTTCTCACATAAATATTACCAGTTCAAAATCTCTTCAAATCTTATATTATCCATTTCCACAACTAGATTTTCACAAAACATGAGAATTACAGCATAGATTTGATGTTAATTTGACTAGAGTCAGACAACATTTCTTCATTTCTTCCCTCTCTGAAACCAAAAACCATTTTGAAATCCACATAACTTCCATTTCTTTTTTAGAATAAAAGGAGGTTTTCTGGCCAGGATATCTCTGAATAAAAAAAATCAATGTATCAACATTTGGAATATAAATATAATAGACATACCATGGCATTGTCCATTCCAGCCTCTGAATCCATCCGTGCAAGGAACGCACTGATACGAGCCAGGAGCGTTAATGCACTGTGCATCTGGACAAGTACTTTCACTCAGGCATTCATCAATATCTTTAACAAAAGAAAATCAAAATCACCGTGCTGCAGGACACTCAAAAACAAATCTCATCTGATGATGATGACTGCACTTATGTCATATTCCAGACCTATTCCCCTGAAATTATACCTGCTGCCTATGCACATGCTCCTTAGCATTCCAAACAGCATGCTGCAGTATCACATGCATTAAGCTCCCGTGAGTTTAAAAATGGCTGCAGGGCACTTTATCTAAACCTTGTTTGGTCCTCATACATAATTAAATTAAAGCTATCAGGTGAATCACCTTAAGATTTTCTCCTAAGTTAGGGATTCACTGATAGCTACATGTCAAGCTTTTAGCACCAGTAGGATCTTGAGGCCTTGGTCCTGGATTTGTCACCCCATTCACCAGATATAGAAATCAAATCCAAAAATTAAGAAATGTTTTTTGATGTGCTCTTGAATGACTAAGGGCACAGTGAGTACTGAAAAGTAATCTTGGAATACAAGAGGGAAATATTAAAAATTCTCAATTTCTGAAATTTAAGTGAATCCCATCTGTTTTTCAATGCCACTAGTTAATCACCCAGCCAGGCTCAGCGGCTTATGGAAGCCCAATGTACCAGCACTGAAGGTCTAAACATACTGTGGGCTTCCCTAGATAAAGGGGGATCTGCTTGGGGTTTGAGGGCAGTATTGGAGAGGGCATGTATAGTGTTGCTTCCCCAATCCTCTCACATGCATAACTAGCAAGCAGATGAGGTGTAGAAGGACTCTAAACCCAGGCTGAATAAGTGATAATCAAAGCTGGAGGGGAGGCTAGGTGGAAGGAGAGGGCATACGGATGGATAGAATGAGAGGTGGGGGCTAGCAATGCCTAAGAAGAGGGGGAAGGCTGGCTAGACCATTCTCTGAGACTTCAGAATCCATCCCACTCCATTCTGGGTGGGGTAGATGACAAGGGCATTTATACTGAGAACCCTGAACCCTTATTGACTGGTATTGCATCTCTCCAAATAACTTTCTTTCACATATAAAAGAACTTCACAGTGCCTACAAAACATGCAACCTACACGTGCTAGTACATACAAAATAAAATATGATAAAGTCAAGCACTCAAAAACTAGGAAATGCTAGAATTCAGGTTGCCTGTATTGCCTTCATCCACATTACATGAACACATACTAGTTTCTCTAATGGACCCTTACCTCATCCAGTGCACAGGACGCCCTGAATTCACTCAGCCTTTGGACCTGCATTAGTCACTTGTGCCATATCTCTATATATTACCATCAAATCTCTTTGTCTAGCTCCTGTCTTATGAATTTGAGGACTCTCTCCTTCTCTGTGTTATTGGGGAGCAGCATGGGGGGGGGGCACTGATAGCACAAGGAAATAGTCTCCTTGCTCCCAGGGCCAGTGCCACAGCAGTCCACAAAATCCTAGAGCAGCAAATGGAGGAAATGGCCTGTTCAGCCCCTGTAGTTCTGCATTAGAGTAAAAGCTAAACTGCATTTTTTCAAAGCCTTCTATTTAAGCCAAGTATGTGTAGTTTTTTTAATAAGAAAAGCAACATGCCCATCCATGACACAAAGCCCTCTCTTACACTGCCCTTCCAACTCCAAGACCGTTTTCTGAAACAGGGGTGGCCACAAGTAGCACACCTGTCCAAGTAGCACAGGCACTTGTGTGTGTTCCCCATGGCAAATCAGGAAGCACAGCAGCAGCAGATAGGATAGAAAGCAAAGCAGCAGATCGGGCAGGATGTATAGGGCAGGAAGCAGAAATCAGAGTAACGGATTGGGCAGGGGAAGGGGATCAGACTGGTACTTAGAGAGGGTGCAGGGCTAATTTGCTGTACACCTGTCAAAAAGATTGGCCCTCACTGTTCTAAACCATGAAATCACTAATGTGTCTCAATATAACAGCCATAAAAATTGCTTAACACAAGTAAAACATATTATTTTCCCAAAACTTGTTCTCACAAGTGACTTTACCCCATCTTCAGATTTTTCTAATGAGCCTGAAGTAAATATTCAAGTTGCAACAAGAGGGGGTTAGGTTGGATATTAGGAAAAACTTTTTCTGTAGGAGGACGGTGAAGCACTGGAACAGGTTACCTAGATAGGTGATGGAATCTCCATCCTTGGAGGTTTTTAAGGCCCAGGTCAACAAAGGCCTGGCTGGACTGACTTAGTTGGGATGGTCAGCTTTGAGCAGGTGGTTGGACTAGATCAGGGTTTGTCAACTGGGGGTACACGTACCCCCAAGGGTACTTGGGAAGGCCCTAGGGGGCATGCATGGGTGGGCAGGGACAGAGCACCGACACCTCCCAGGAGCAGGGCTGTGAAGGCACTGCCTGACCAGCCAGACATTGCGGGGCAGGGGGGAGTGGGAAGTTTACACGCAGCAGCCACTGCCACCCACCACTCTGTGTGCTGCCGCCATTCCACATCCAGCGGCACACCACCCTACCCTCATCCAGCTGCTGGGGGTATACTTATTAAAAAAAGTTAAAAACCCCCGGACTAAATGACCTCCTGAGGTCCCTTCCAATACTATTTTTTCTATGATATTCAGAATGGGGATTTTCAGTCCAAGTCACAGAATCATGGAGAAGCTAGGCTGGAAGGGACCTCCAGAAGTCATCTAGTCATATGACATGTAGCAGAAAGTGAGGGACAGTAAAGGCAACCAGTAAAGCCCAGAAGCATGGGAAATACCCAAGGTAGAACATTAGCATAGTTATGCCTAGATCTTCCCCAACCAGTGGCTGTTCAACCTCTTCTTGAACACCTCCGGTGATGGAGAGTTCATAAATTCCCTAGCCAGTTTATTCCACTGCCTCACTATTCTAATGGTGAAGAAGTTTTTCCAGACATCCAATATAAACCTACTTTGCAGTAACTTAAAGCCATTGGTCTGCAACCTCCTCTCTGCAGAAAGAGAGGAAAGGTGCTTTCCCTCGTCTTTATGGCAGCCCTTCAAGTATTTGAAGACTGCTATCATGTCCTTTCTTAAGCACCTTTTCTCCAAACTGAACATGCCTAGCTCCTTCAGTCTCTCCTCATATGACCTGCTTCCCAAGCCCTTTATCATACTTGCTGCCTGCCTCTGGACCCTCTCTAACTTCTTTTTCCATGTCCTTTTAAAAATGTGGAGCCCAAAATTACATACAGTACTCCAGATATTTATAGCCCTTCCCTGGTGGTCTAGTGGTTAGGCTTTGGCATGCTCACTGCCATTGCCTGGGTTCAATTCCTAGCCAGGGAAACCCTTCTTCTTTGCCCTTTGGGCGGGGGGCTGGACTCAATGATCTTCTCAGGTCCCTTCCAGCCCAAATGTCTATGAAATCTATGAGATGAGGTCTAAGCAGTGCTGAGTAGAGGTACCATCACCTCCCATGTCTGGCACCTAATGCTTCTGTTGATGCAGCCTAAAACTGCATTTACCTTTTATGCGGCTACATTACACTGCAAGATTCCCTTTTCAATAGGGCTTCCAGCCAACCAGGTGTCACCCATTTTATATTTTTTTTTGATTACTCCTCCTGAGGTGCAGCACCTTATATTGTCCACATTAAACTTCATCCTGTTAGCTCTAGCCCAACTTTTCAATCTGTTAAGATCCTTCTGAATTGTGCTTACATCCTCCATGTTCACAATCCTACTGTTTTGTGTTGTTCGCAAACCCACTCAAGAATCTTTACATGCCACCATCCAAATTGTTAATAAACATGTTGAACAGTCCAGGACAGACCCCATGGGACTCCACTTGAAACCTCCTGCCATTCTGTCATGGAGCTGTTATTAATCACCCTTTGCTTGGATCTATTGAGCTAGTTATCTATCCAACTTGTAGTAGTTTTGTCCAGCTCCACATTTCTCTAATTTGTTATGAGATGGTCATGTACGACCTTGTCAAGAGCCTTGATGGAGTCCAGACACATTATATCTACAGCATTCCCTTCATCCACCCAAGTAATTACTTTGTCAAAGAAGGAAATAAGGTTCGTTTAACACTACTTGTTTTTCATAAATCCATGCTGGCTGTTTGATCAGCCTTTCCTCCTGCAGATGCTTACAAATGACTTTCCTTAGAACATGCTCCAGTAACATCTATGGTATTGAGGCAAGGCTTACCCATCTGTAGTTCTCCAGGCCCTCCTTTTTGCCTTTTTTAAAGAGGGCACTATGTTCACCCTTTTTCAGTCCTGTGGTACCTGGCCCATCTCCCACAACTTTGTGAAGACCATTGCCAAGGCCTCCAAGATCTCTTATGCCAGTTCCTTCGCTATCCTGGGATGAAGGCAATTCTGACTTGAATTCATTCAGACCCAACAAATGCTCTCTGACTGTCTCTTCTGTTATCTACTACCTCATTTTACCCCCTTAGCCAGATAATCCTTATTGGGTATCTGTCCATCTGTAGCTAAATCTTTTTTTGAAGACTGAGGCAAAGCAACTGTTGAGTAGAACTGTTTTCCCTGCATCTTCTGTTAGAAGTTCTCAAAGTCTGGCAAAATTCTGAAAAAACTGATGACAGGGTCATAAATGTTATGCAGCTTCAGCTGTAGGCCATATTAACCAGCTCCACTTTTAATAATGCTACCCCCTGAATTATGTGTTCAGCAAGAGTAATGTGTATGGGATTACAGTATCTTAGGATCACCTGACTGATATTGAACTGGCTTGCTCCATACGTGGATAAACACCTAATCCCCAAATAAGGCAGTTTTTGTCCTGGAAAAGCAACAACAAGCCAGCTACTCAGTCTAACTCAACATAGTGAGGACAGTTTTGAAAGAGGCCAAATCAGAGGAGCTGTGTTCATTGTCCTGACAGCCACCTACGATACAGTTAACCAGCGATGACTCCTCCACAAGACCCTGGAAATGACACATGATGTGTGGGTGTAATGAGGTGGTGAAGATGCTCTCTTAATGTTTAATTTCCTTGGCTTAATGGGATGGTGTGGGAGGATTTTTCCCATAAGCAAACTTTAAGTTTTCAATGGAACATTGATTTATGGGAATTATTTATGTGTGTGTGTGTGTGTGTGTGTGTGTGTTAAATAATGATGGGCTACAGAATAAGATGTGCTGGCACATTTTGATTTCTATTCATTTAAGTTCATTTAAGATTGATTCTTACTGGCAGCAAGTGTTTGTCAAGAGGTGGCAGTTATGACTAGGGAAAGCAACTGCGTGTCTAGGGTGGATAGCCTGAAAAAAATAATGGCAGAATAAAAGCAATGGATGGTCTGAACAGGAAAGGCTTTAGCAAACTCAGTAGGAGCAAATACATCTACAGCAGACTTCAGTTTCCATTATTATTACAAGAGTGTGTTAGCAACTTTTATGCAATGCGGAATAACTTGGAACAGAGCACAAATGAGGATATATTTAAAATGCAACCTCTGTCTGTGGCCCTAATTCACTATTAAATTAATGTTGAAACACTGGGGGGGAGGGGAATGAAAAGATTATGCCAAAAAGTAATAATACAAGTTTTTGAAGGTCAGATGTACTGGGACTTCTTGTTCTATTAAATGGCACTGTCTGCCAGCTCCATATTCCAAACAGGAAACATATTCCATTGTTCAGTGTTGCTTTTACACAATAGGAAAGCATAAAATGATGACCCTTGTTGTAGCTAGCACCTCTGTAAACAGCTAAGAAAGGAAGATACTAAAATACAAAGTTACCAGGACTCCAGACTAGAAGTTCAGTATCACCTTTCTTTTGAAAAGAAATAGTGCCAATAGCTTTAGGTTCCCTCTGTCATGGAGGAATGTTTTTGTAATGTCTCAGAGCTAATTAACAAATGAACAGGAATTTGATTTGAAGGTCCAGGAGTCAAATAATTGCAAATATTGGATGATTTTCAGAAACGTTTCTTGTAAATTGTTATATTGGAGAAGAAATCTGACTTTGCTGATCAAACTTCAGTTCTGGGTTTCTCAGACCTAAATGATAATTATTCCATCATAAGCTACATGTTAGCTTTATCTGTCATGTGTCCTTTTGAGCATTTTGACATTTTGAAGAAGGTTAAAGGAGCTGAAGGCCAAGTGAAATAAAGTCAAAACAGTATCTATAAGAGACAACACAATAGAAAGAACAAGACAGAAAGGACTACCCCAGTGAAGATAGACTAAGGGTGTGAGGCAAGAATGACAAATGACTGCAAGGAGAGGAAGAAATTCTATACTGAAATCTTCCATGTGTTTCAAAAAGGAAAAGAGACAGAGAAATGGGAACATAGTGAAAGATTCAGTGTCTGTTAGGTGGAGAAAGTATTAGGTCTAATAGGTAAAACTCCATATTGCGCATGTGTTACTTAATAATTTAATCAAATAGCCACTAGTTAAATATAATCATGACCAAAATTTCTACACAAAAATACCTCTAATAAATAAAGTTGATCAGAGAAATTGGAAACATTAATATGGATACAACACCAAATATTAATACCAGTATAACAAGAGAAAATTCAATATTAATACACTGTGCTAAAATTTAAATAGTTTGGTTTGCTAAATTTCATTGCCATATTTTCCCCACTGTAAAGTCAAAACCTACCTTCACATTGACCTCTTCTATTCATTCGGTATCCACTGTCACAATATTCACATCTATACGAGCCAATAGTATTTATACAAAAGCCTTCTCCACAGGTGTGAGGTCTCAAGCATTCATTGAAATCTGGGAATGGGAGAAATCAAAAAGGAATTCATAGGCCTAAGTTAATCACAAAGTGGCCAAAGTACAAACTGTCTGCATTTTGTCCACACTATTTTCATAGATTTCATAGATGTTTGGGCTGGAAGGAACCCTGAAGATCATCAAGTCAACTTTTTTTAAGTTAAGGCAAGTTTGGATTTGCAAAATCTTTGATTGCTATCATATAAGCTCATAACTGCCATATAGGATTTGCTGATTATGACTCTTAGCCTTGTTTAAAGATATGACTGCAATGAATAAAAGCATCGCAATAGCAGTCACAGGTACCTATGCTTCTCATCTCAGAAATGGTTTTTCATAAAACAGTCATTTCTATCAGACTGTATGAAACCGTACTCTTGGATAGCTACCATTTTTGCAGGACTGAAAGTGCCATGAAAGCACCCGCTATTCATTGTTCAACAGCAATTAAAGCATTCACAGAGGACTGTCTAGTGTTGGCAATGTTGAGAAATGAACCATAACAAAAACAAAAAGTTCATGTTAATCTGCAGCACCTTTAGTGTAGTAACTCAGAGTACACAAAGGACTTCAAGAACCAATGGCAGCTTTACTTAATAATTTAAGGCCCCTGGCAGATGTGCAGTTAAAGGTGTGATGGGATCTGGTGTGAGATCCTTACAGTCATACTTCCTGCCATTCCACACATGGATGGCAGGAGGCATGATTGTGTAATCGAGCATCAGATCCCATCCTGCTGTATTGCTAGTGATCTCCATAAATTGCACTAAAAGTACCTTCTGCAGAAGGATCTTTTAATATTTTTCATTTTGCTGCTTGTACCCTCCCTCACCTCTAATTGGTGGAGGGGACCTGTTGTCCAGGTCATTTGCTGCTGATTGCTGAGAAAGCAAAAACTGAGGCATATTTAAAACCTCTGCTAATCGGGCAGGGCCTGGGGAGGTGAGGCACAAGCAGTGAAATAAAAAAACTTTAAAGAATCCGCAGCAGGGGGCACTTCTGGAGAAATTTATGGAGATCCCTATTTATTGCTGGTGCAGGGGGAGCCTGAGATCCTGATTCTGGGATCCCCCTGCACTGGCAAGTATTAAGCTCCAATGGCTGGGAGCCTTGTCAGCTGATTGGGTTCCCATATCTATCACTGTGGCTGGGAGCTCCAGCTTGGCCACACGTTCCATTAATAGCATGATAGGAACCAGCTGCAAAGTTATTACACAAAATGTGTGTAATAACTTTGCAGCTGGTTCCTATGGATACAAAAATGTACAAAATATGGTACAAAACACATGTAATAACTTTATGGCTTACTCTTTGTTTTATCATGCCATTAACTACATTAACATGTGGCCAGGTAACTACTTAAGATGTGATTAACTGGTTAATAATGTCTTAAGTGTAACGTGTACCAGGGGTCTAATGCAATCTTTTTCGAAGGCCAAGATAGAGACAACTGTATGGAGAAATTAACATTTCTCTTCTTCTACTTCTTTTAATTAAACATTATTTAAGATTACAAGCAGTAAAAGTACAATTCAGCTGACATTATTAGAGAAATATGAAGTACAACTCTTATATTTGCATAATAAAAGAGCAGTATTTTAAAAAAGTTGAAGTTCCTCCTAAGACAAGGCTTTAAGAAATGCAATATAATATGCTGTACATTAGGCCTCTGGCACACATTTATTTAATGGAACAATAGGAGCTGAACCTCAATCCCAACAACCGTGCGATTTTGGGACTGGGGATCAGAACCCAATAGTTCCACTACTCCCTGCCAGTGCAGCTGGTACCCACACATGGGGCTGACAATCAGCTGACTGTTGGCCCCAACCCTGGACAGTCCAAGGTCCAGTTCACTCTGCTGATTGTTGGCTTTGGCTCAGACAGCCCTGGGTACGAGATCTAAGGCTGTCAGGACTGGGGCTGACAATCAGCTGATTGCCAAAACCCTGCTGTATCTAACTCTGGTCAGGCTGCCTGATACATGGGAGCAGAGGCTAACAGCAGGGACTTTAAACCCCACAGCATTGCAGCCTGGGCCCCAGAATTGGCAATCAGCTGACTGTCAGCTCCCAGACACGTTAGTTCTAATGTGCCAGACAAACAATCATGAAAGTGTTCTACATTGTATGTGGAACATTTTTATGGCTTATTCCCCAGTTTATGACACCTTAAATTGGTTGCACATTTAGTGCCCTTTCTATTTATGTCACAATTAACACATTAATCCCAGCATAAATATAACATGTAAGGGGGGTGGTGGGAAAGCCTTAGAAACAGTGGGAGAAATTCTATTTTCAGTTAAATCCAGGGTAACTCTGGCCCTTGGAGTTCCCTTTAGCAAATTTGCTCACAGCTGGTTGCTCCCTTACTATATCAAGTCCACATTTTTATCCTATTTTGTGGAAGGTAATGGGTGATTCATAGGCAGTGGGTACAGGCAGATAAGGAGGGATATATGATCAAGGCAATGTATAAATTTATATGAACAGTGCTTTCACACTGTGAGACTTAAAGATGTCAAAAAGCGAAAACAGGGTAATGGATAATAGTGGAAACAGGATAGCTTCGTGAATTTGGGGCAGCTGCAAGGTCTGGGTCTGTTTTACAATTTTAATATTTTACCTTGCAGCCAGTTAGAAGTAAGGGGAGGGAAACATGACTTCATACCTTCATATCTACAGTGGCCAACAACTTTTAAAATAAGTTATATCTGGAACCTTATTTCTTAAGTGTGTCTGTTAGAAGTTATCAAGGATTTGAGGTTTTATCTTTTTCCTGTGAAATATCATAAGGAAAACAGCATCGTGATCTCACAGGGTCAGATCTAATGTCACTCAAGCAGGCAAGAGTTTTTATTTTGGCTTTCAATAGGTCTGAGATAAAGCTCTTTACGATAGTTTTGAAATCAAAATTTTCTTTTTTATAAAGACCAGTAATTACCAATGCAGTCTGTTCCTTCTTCATTAGCCATGAACCCTGCTTGGCAAATACATAGGAAACTTCCTTCTGTATTTTCACAGCGTCCAAGGGAGCATAAATGAGGTGTATGAGTACACTCATTAATATCTGTTAAGAAATAAAAATATAAGAGAGAGCAGTAGGCAACAGTCAATCCTTCTGGATCACAATTTATGAATGAGAGGTCACCCAGACCTTCAACATATACAACTAAGCAAGGGAACGGAGCCTGCTTAGATCTTCCACCCCCACTTAAGACAGAATCCAAAGGCCAAACTGAGTCCAGACATTCAGTACTTCAATGGCTGTAGTTATGTGTACATCCAGAAATCAAACTAGGTCTCCCATGTGGCAGACAAGGATTCTACCACTGAACCATAACAGTGGGTTAATGACAGAGAAAATATAGCATAATAAGTCATGACTCTTTTACCTGCTCCATCCCACAAATACATGACTAAAAATCACCCCAAAGTGCAGCTGATTTAAAAAGATATAAGCCCCTTAAAATAGATGCTAAAAGAAAAAGAAAAGTTCTACTTCACCACACCAGAGCCGGCACAGTAAGGACATATTAGTAATAGGTATAAATATAATGTTAAGCCATAAACAGAGAAGAGAAAAGCAGCCATGTTTGGGTATTTTTAAGTTCAGCTCTTCTATGTAAAGTCTGTTTAGTAAATTAATAAAGGCCTATATGGGCCCAAATGTACACTTGATTTTGATATTCACCCTTGCTCTTTATATTGATCAGATCCTTGGATTGTCAAATACCCTGTTGCTAGGGCAAGTCAGATAACTTAAGATAGCTTCCTGCTCATTGTTCTCAACTCCTCTTGAGTTAAGCAGGCCTTTTAATGAATTCATATAAAAAAAATTAAAATCACTAATCTCCATTCAATTTTGATTAAATTACAGATTTACTGGGACCTGATTTGTATGTAGACTGCTCTTTGATAAATAAAAAATATTTTTGAGCCATTGTGGAACATACAGGAGAGGAACTAGCTCTGACTTATTTGTTATACACAATACCTGGCAAGAACAGGCCCTATATTTCAAATGCTTCACTATAGGTTTTTAGAAAAGTTCATTCATACCAGAACATTTTGTCTGTTGTTCATTAAGCTTGTAGCCCTCGTAGCAGATGCAGGTGTATCCCACAGGCAAATTAACACAGTGTCCTGCTCCACAGATATCGGGGTTCACTGTGCATTCATTGATTTCTGAAGAAACAAACCAACCAAAAAGCTTACTTTAAACCATTCTTACTATTTCTATGAGTAGGCAATATTCAGTTATTCCAAGAAAAAGAAGAGAAGCCCTGAAAGCAGCTGTGAACCAAGTTGCCCACACAACCATTTATCTAATGAGCAACGGAGGGTAGAAACATGTGATATCACATTTATACCAACACAAAAAATATTATGACAGCATAAATGGCAAGCCAATAGATTTCCCTACCTTTTATTGCAGCACACCAGTGGCCTCAGTGGAAGGTAGTGTTAAATAGTTCTGCTTTATTGCAACAGATGTCTATTTGCTCTGTGGCACAAGAATGCGGGCAGCCCAGAGCTGCCTGCACTCTCCAGCCACTGCAGGCAGGAGCTCCGGGGGCTTCTTGTATACCCCATGGAACTCCCAAGCAGCATCATGTCCCTCAACCTTCAAGGACTGTGCAGGTCCTGTGCTGACTGGCAGCTTCTTGCCAGGGCCTGTGCCGTCTTATGCTTCACACCGTGTGGGCCTGGTGTGGACAGATGGGGTGCAAGGGATTCCCCAGGCCCCATGCCACTTCACACTGGGACCCACACCTCCATGTAAGGCATGGTCAGTGAGGGATGTGAGGGAATCCCCGGGCAATGTCCTTCATCCAATAAAGTAGATCAGCTGTGACTGGATGCGTCCTGACAAAACTGATCTGCTTTGTTTGGTGACATCTGTTTTACCCTCATTTGAATGACCTAAAAAAGGGTCTCTTGCAAAAAGCTGATGGTGGTGATTCAGATAGTGGGTGTGTCTACACGTGCACATTTAATGTACATTAGCCCAATTTAAGGTGCATTAAGGTTGTGCATCTACATGAGCCAAAATGGTGATTGTAGGCTATTTGAGCCTAAATTTGATGCCTGCATAAAGCAGTTGGCAGGGGTGGGCATAAAGCAGGTATCAAATTTATCTGCAAATAGCAAAGTTGCACTAGTCAAGCTAATGCACATTAATCTGCATTAATGCACCTTAGCATGTGCATGTGTAGACATGTGCTTAAATCACCTTAATGCGCATTAGGTTAATGCTTAAGTTTAGGCATGCGTAAAAGTACATGTAGATATGTTCAGTGTTAAGAAAATCTTTGATGGTGGAGAAGCTGCACTTTGCTTGAGATATAATAAAAATGTTCTGAACTCCTATGATTCATTAAACAGCATAACACCGCTAAATGTGAGTTATGTTCAGTACACTGGCCAATACATTAATATTGTGTTCTATAATATAAACCTCTCCTAGTTTCAATTCAATATGACATTATTCTTTCCAGGCTCTAAAATGTTGTATAATGCTAAAGAGTTGATGCATTTCATCCCATAATGAAGATCAACATTTAGCTTTGATTAGACAAGAAAAATGTTGAATGTGGAAGAAAAGAAAACAAGGAATTGGAGTGAGAGGGTGTTTTGGCCTGTAAAATTCTGAAATATCAATCATAAGTTCCTGACACTTAGAAGATTGAAGCATTTCAAATTAGATTTATTATAATTTGCATCAAATGTTCCACAGTGGGATCTTCCTTTCAAACAGAAAGGGCTAACATGTTGGTAGAAGTAGCTTCATTTCAGTGAGGTGAAATGACTCTTAGGCAGGGGTGGGCAATTATTTTAAGCAGAGGGCCACTTACTGAGTTATGGCAAACCATTGAGGGCCACATGATAGGCAGCCAGGGGCAGATAAATATTAATTTTCTAAATTTCTGTAGGCCGGATAGAGTGGCCTGGTGGCTGCATCTGGCGCACGGGCTGCATTTTGCCCACCCCTGCTCTTAGGTTTCTAAAAGCACATCTTGAAATTCTAGAAAGGAACATTTGTGATGCTGCCTAAATGTTAAGACTTTCTATGGAAATAGTTATAACTATGTTTAGCTGTAGCTAAATTTAGGAGAACATAGAAGTAATCTAAAAGTAAGGAAAAAAACTACAAAAGGATAATTACCTCCAAAAGCAGTAACTAAATTCAAGCATGCTAAAGAATGAAAGTGCACAGGTAAAGCACTAAAAATAACCATAACTCTGCCTTCCAGTGACATCAGTATCTGGCTTTCCCTTCTTTAATTTGTTCTGACTTATGTTTTTATCCTGCAAATTCTTTCTCTTGAAGTTTCTGAAATTGTTTGAGAGTGTATTTGAACAGAATATTGTTCTATTTATGCTGAATTAAAAAATATCATGAATCGTTTCCTCTAAGGCACACCCTAGAACTTCTAGTTCCATTGCCTGTTCCTAAAGAAGCTAAGGACCTATGCAATGGGGCCAGAAAGCTGCCAATTTTTCCTGTGACAGAGTTGACATAGCTAGGTCATTCACCATCATCCCCTCCCAGATTTGGGTAGAGAACTGATTGGGCAAAAAGGGCAAGGTCACAACATTGCTATATTGCAAATTCCGGTCTGACATAATTTGTGAGTAGAAATCTCAGGTATAATGGAAAAGCTATAGAATAATTGAAAAAGGCAGCTACATGATCATAGAAAGACAGGATGATACTTCCTACTTCCACAGTTAACATAAGACTATTTAACAGAGGAGCAGATCTGACCCCAACTTATACACAAAGACATTAATTTCAACAGGAACATATTAAGTCAAATAGTCATTTACTTGTTAAGCTGACCAGGAACAATTCGCAGTGACAGCACAAATAGTCCTAACCAGATCCATACTAGATAAATCAATCAAACATTTTCTTCTTTAAATCATCTTTCCTTATCTTGGAAATAAGATGGTGAAAAGTGATGAACTGGGGAATCTACATTTTTAAGAAAGCCATTAATAAGGTCATCCTACCCTTACGTATGCATATAACTTTATTAAAACCCAATGGGACTGCATGCCCATTACTGTGAACAGGAAATAGTATATAACAGTGGGAGCCAACCTCTTTGGCAGGTGTCGCACGAGCTAAGTCCTGTGCCTTCCCTGACTGCCACATCAAACCCCTTCTCCTGTTTGACCTGCTGCTCTGATTTCTGCTCCCTGCCCCCTTTGGTGCCGCTCTGCCTGTTCCCTTTCCAATCTGTTGCGTGCCACACCAAAGCTGCTTATACCACTGGGCTGGCCATCCTTGGTCCAAGATAATCTTGCTTTGACATCTATATTGATTATAATATCTCTTTTATCATACAATATGTGTCTGTGTATTCCAGTTATTTTAAAAGAGCGAATAGTTACAGCTGAAAGGAACAACAAACTGGATATCAGACAGCTGCACATTTATCCTTCTATAAATATGTAGATTAGATTGCATTTTTTTAATTTTACAGAAAGTGATAAATAGACAGTAGACTGTTACAGTGTCTATAACTTTAAACCATTTTAAAAGGGGAGAGAAGACTTGCAACTTGGGAACATATATCACCTATTCTGATTTAACTGTTACATATGCCACTCCTATACCCGTGTAACTGTGTTACACTGCTGTAACTTTAAACTGGAACAAAAGAGATTGCAATAGTTTAGCTCCACTTATATCAGTTGGGAAGCTGAAAAATTTAAGTTATACTGGTGAGGCTTATATTCAAAACTATTACATCTGTCCACACCCTCAGTTAATTAGTCCTCAATGAATCAATCTTCTACAACAGATTTACACTATTAAATCAAATAGTCATTTACTTGTTAAGCTGACCAGGAACAATTCACAGTGACAGCACAAGTAGTCCTAACGAGATCCATACTAGATTTGGCTGCCTTATTATTGGGAATATGATAACTGGGTTAAATACAAGGATTTTTTTTAACTGTAATAACGATTTCACTTTTTAATTTTAAAATATTCTGCCTTAGACTATAGTTCATAAATAGTTTTTGAAGATTAAACCTAGTTTAAGGCCCCTTTCTGCCAGCCTTGTTAGGCTCTTATTGAGAACATTTCCTGCTGAAAGGGTGTTCAAGAGGAAAAATGTTAAGTCCTATAGTATGGTATACATACAATACATGCCACACAAAGAGCAGGAAGGAGGGTAAAAAAGTCGGAAATAGTACTGAAAAGGCTTGAGTATGAGGGTGGCTGTAACAGGGAACCCTTGCCTTGTTACTGGAAAGCGGTGTGGCCCCTGTAAGAGCAGGGATTTTGTAGCATAGGCACAGGCAATCAGCAGAGAGGGAATTAAGGAACAACCCTGTGGTCAAGTCAGCTGACACAAGACTAGAAAGGGGCAGGGACTTAGTAGTATATAAGCCAGAGCTAGAGCCGGGGCAAGGAGTTAGACTTGGGAAGCAGCAGGGTGAGGAAGCCTTTGTGTGAGATGGCTGCTACTGATGACTGCCAGACAGGGAGCTTTAAGAGTGCAACCAGAGGGACCTGATTCAGGGCTCAGAAGAAGTGTGGTAGGCAGCTGGTGAGCTAGGTGTTGGTGTTGCTGCCAGAAGGCTTAAGTTTATGTTTGGGTTTTGGGTGGGACTAGAAAAGGGATGGCTTGAAGGTCCCATTAGTTCCCAAGAGGTATACGATTGCCTTGAGCCCTGCCAGGGGTCAGGCTCAAGGCACAGACAGGGGCCAGGGATCCCATCTCTGTCCAAGAAGGGGGCAGAGCTGGGGGCTAAGAGGCCTAGACTCTAAGAAAGGCAGGGATATAGCCTAGGGAGGGGCAGAGCTTGGGGCTAGAGGGATAGTCCAAAGAGGGCAGAGATTGGAGCTGGAGGGCCCAAAGCCTGATCAGGATAGATATAAAAGCCCCAGAGGGCAGGCCCATAAGCTTTGCCTACAAGCCTACTAGCTGGTTATCCACTTTCTTGGGTAGTCCTAATGATTCTGCTATTGAGCGAAAACATTAGAAGGTCCTTTTTTTCAAGTATCAAACACATACTTGTCCTGAATTTTTGTGAGATTCAGTTTCATGACTTACCCTCATTGCTGCAGACCTGCCTGGCCAGCGGAGTCTACTGTACATGTTCAGTAGCTGTGTAGGTGTTTATGCCTCAGAATTGGACAAGGAAGTGAGGTACAGAGATTTAAAAAGCCGGAGGTGAAATCGGTCTAAATTATGTGCTTTTCTTTAAGTGGCGTAGTTTAGATCAGTAGCAAGCAGAACACACATTTGTCCTTTTCTTGAGGTGGAGGGGTAGAAATCTTAAACCAGGTTCCACCATTTTTAAACCAGTTTATGTGTACCAAACTTCCAGTTTCTGATCGCTTATACCAGTAAAAGTGTAATGTATGTACCTGGCTGAAATTGGGACTGCAAACTCAACCTTAGTGCCAGAAATGGTAGTTATGTGGCTGACCAGCTGCCATTTGCACGGGTAAAGAGAAATATGAATCGGCCCTTTCTGAGCCAAAGCCCAGAAGCCAGGTCCAGAACAGTGGGCCTCCACTAAGGGACCAGCTAGAGTAGAGGAGCGGAAGCTAGGCTGGCCCCAACAAGTGAGTAAAGACCTGAGGTGGGCTTTGGGGACAAGTGTCCCACTGGATGTGACATCTGAGAGGCAAAGGCATGACTTTGTGGGTGGCTAGAGGTCACATCTTCAGGACCTAAGGAATGGCTGGTGGTGAAAATGGGGTGAGACCTTGCGAGAGAGCCTAGCAGGGATGAGATGGCCTTGTAAGGGGCATCACAATGATTCTCAGGCATCTAACCAGTTACAGTGGCCTATAAAAGAAACATGCTATGAATTATACATTTTCTGGACAGGGACCATGAATTGTGTTTTTGGACTATTAAAATTCTTAAAGATAAAACTGCTTTGAGATGCAACAATTAAAAAAAATGCACATGAAGTATTACTATGAAACAGAGACCTGGTTTTGGAACAAACAATGCATACCAAGCTGTATTAAAACAGAAATATAAATAAATGCCATAGCAAGACAGACAGAACTCAAGAGAAAGTGAAATTTTTTTCATAAATGAGAGAAAAAGCTGTAAAATCAAAAGAACAGTTTGTAAAATATGCACAAGTGCTTACATACAAGAAAGAACAAGACCAGAGAAGATGTGATAACAGAAGCTGAAATAGAGCAGTTCAAAGAAGGTGTAAGCTTTCAATCCCTGATTGAGACACACATCTCAGTTCTGGATGAGCATGAACTGTCTCTAATATAAAAAAGGAAAGAGTGAACTAAGCACCTGTGGCAGTATATGAAGGAAAGCCCCCAGTCATGAGCTTACAAACATAAAGCACATGGCATAGTCAAAAAGGTGAATACCACTAATTCAGAGTCAAAATAACAAGTCTGGTAGCAAACCTGAATATATGTTCATGGGAAAAGGGTATGTTCCAGTGCTATACAAGGTGCAATTGTGGGAGGATTGAGAGCCGAACATCTAACAAGTCTAGAAAAAGATCAGAAAGAGCTGCAAAACATGATGGCACATGCCTTCATGAAGAGCTAATGTAACTGGGTTCATTCTTTGGTTACTGCAGAAATAAAAGGTGCAGATTCAGACTGTGAACTGACCTCAAGAATCTGAACCAGAAATTTCAGAAGGAATATTTCCTTTTGCCCACAAGGTATGAAATGTTTGCTTACATGGCATGAGCCAAATTCTTCAGCAAACAAGATACATCACAGGGTTTGGCATATTCCCATGGATGAAGACAGCTCTAAGTCTAGACTCTTACTTTCAGTACACTATTTGGCAGATACTATTTGACTTCTGGAACACATTCAAAACTGGAAGTACTTCACCTCACAAGGCCTTGTCCTAGATTCTAGAACATTTTGCAAGAGTAAAAATATACAGGGGTGACACACTACTCTGGCAGCACTGCCACAGAACATAAAGGAACAATTATGGTGAGAACTGGATATTGCAAGAAAAAACAACCTTAAGAAGAATAAGGCTAAGCAACTATTTCAAACAACTGAAATCACCTGCTTAAGAGTGAAACTGATGACAAGGGGGGATCGTGCTTAATGATCCTAGTATTTAAACGATTTTGAACATGCCAAGACAAAAAGAAAGGAATGCAGAAACTGCACATAGTTCTGAAGTAGGGCATAAGTTTATACCCAAGTATGAAGTTCAGATAACTTATTTAAGAAAACAACATTACAATATCTGAGGATGGGCTAGGATGCTATGGCATGATAGTTTATAATTTGGAGCATAAAGAAATATGAACCCTGGCACTGAAGAAGAACGTTCTGCATTTTAAAAAGCTTGTCTAAATCTCTCCTCGCTGTGCAGATGGCCCAATAAAAGGTATCACCCACAAAAATCTTTGCCTCTCACATATTTCCTGGACCATAATAGCTACATCCCTCCAACACTACCACAACACTAGCACTGCAATTGGTCTGACCTGTTGAAGGAAAAAAAATCTTGAAAGGCATTTTAAATGAAGGACTAAGAGCCTTCTTGTAACAAATACTTGGAACTGCCTGTAATGCATGACACAAGAGCTCTGAGAGCTGCAAAGAAAGGACAGATTCATATTTCTCTTTACCAATGCAAATGGCAACTGTTCAGTCACATAACTACAATTTCTAGCACTTAGCCAGAGTTTGCAATCCCAATTTTGGGCAGGTACAGACATTATACTTTTACTGGTATAAGTGATTGGAAACTGGTCTATATCAGAACAGAAGTATGGCACACATAGACTGGTTTAAAAATGGTGGAAACTAGTTTAAGACCCTCCCCTCACCCCCACAAAAAAGTGTGTGTGTGTGTGTGCGTGGGGGGCAAATGCATGTTCTTTTTGCTACTGATCTAAACTTCACCGCTTAAAAGAAAAAGCGCATAACTTAGACCAATTCTACCTCAAGCTTTTTGAATGTCTGTACCTAGCTTCCATGTCCAACTCTGAGGCATAAACACCTGCACAACTACTGAACAGGTACAGTAGGCTCCACTGGCCAGGCAGGTCTGCAGCAACGAGGGTAAATCATGAAAGTGAATCTCACAAAAACTCAGGACAAGCACATGTTTGATACTTGAGAAAGAGGACCCTTTAAAGTTTTAGCTCAATAGTGGAGTCATCAGAACATTTACTCAAGAAAGTGGAGCACCGGCTTGTAAGTTTGTAGATACCCTTACCCCAAGGGGGTCTGAACCTCTGTTTCTCCAGCCTCCCAGTACAGTGCTCTACCTACCGTTTATACCCTGTAGGCAGCAAGGGCCCAGGTGAGAATCCAGGGCCTGCTCCTTTCCAAAGCTGTATCCATCTCACTGAGCCAAACACCCTCTTAGTTCATTTTCATCCTTCTGGCTTCAAGTAACTCCTTCTCTTGGGTCCTCAGGGGGCCAACTTCAAAAGGAGGGCTGAAGAGCAGCCCAAATAATGCCTAATGTGGCATGTTGGTCATGGCACTATGCAGGAAGTCAGAAAAATGCTGATTCAAGCCCCTTCTAGGCAAGGGAAACTTGGAATTTGCATCCCCTGCTTCTTGAATGAATGCCCTAGTCACTTCTATATTGAGTTAAAACATGGGACAGACCTCCTCCTCTTCTCATTGCCTGTCACAGGGATTAGCCAAGTAAAATTTAATGACCAGAGTATGTGCATGTGAAATGGCATGTCTGCCTGGCTAACCTATTGAGCATGTTCAATAGCCATATGGAAGCATTAAACATCCATACTGCCCATAAAGTAGGATCACAGACTGTACATAAGCACGCCAAGGCATATATAAGTTGAAAGAAAGGGATGCTAGGTCATAAATATAGACATGCGGAGTTTCATGCTTTTTCCCCTTTTTTTGGTTGAAACAATGTAATCCTAACTGAAATGCATAATAGGAAGGGGTTTAAAGAAATAGAACAAATATACAGGGATCATTTAAGTACAAAAGTACGTGGCCCGTCTAGTCTTCTGGTATCATTTCTTAACTGAAGACACACTGCATCATAAGCAGGGATCCAGGTTTTCTGTTTGCCACGGAAAAATGCAGATTTTCTCTTTTAAAGGAGAAATTCACAGATTTTCTACTCCAAGGGAGAAAAATCGTCAGACCATGGGTTTCCATGGTTCCACTTCTTGGGGCTGGGGGTAGCGGGATGCAGGGGCAGGGACTGCCACATGCACGTGTACACACACATATGCCTGTGGCAGCCAGGCAGTATGGTGGAGAGTAGCTCCTGCAGGTCCTTCCAGGTAAGTCTATGGGCGAGGAGCATAAGCAACACAGTGGGGAAGGTGTGGGAGCACAGGTGATGAAGTTTGGGGATGGCGTGGGAGGGGCATGTGTCCCCCAAGATTTTTTCACCCATAGTGGGGTGCAGGGCTGAAGATGAGCCACACCAGCCCCGGGCAGGAGATGCCTCTGCTGCCCAGCAAGCAGAACCCAGCACGAGACGGAGCTCTGCACCACCATGGCTGTTGAGTTGAGGTGTCCCCTGCCTGCACAGTGTCCACAGTTCCTCAGCTTGGTGGCCATGGCAGCGCGGTGCTCTCTTCCATACTGGGTCCTGCCAACTGTGCTGTGTAAGTGACTCCTGCCTGAGAATGATCCAGTCCGGTTACAGTCCCACACCCCAGGCACAGAAATCTGAGGGGGCACATCCCTGTGCTCCTTTATCCCGGGGGGCTGGGGCCTTAGGGCAGGGGACAGCAGGTTGAGTGGGACACCAGCAGGGCCGAGGGGATGGTGGGTCGTGAGTGAGGGGCACCAGCAAGGCCAGGGGGCTACATTGTGTTCAACTGATTCCATATATATATAGTGGCATTTCATTTTAATCATGGAAAAATGCAGATGGAGGTGGGGGTTAATAATAGAATTTGGGATTTTAAAACAGAAAACCAGGATCCCTGGTAATAAGCAACATGGAATTAGCTGGAGAAAGAAACAGCAAAATCAGTAATAGAAGCCAGAGGTGTAGCTAAGCAGCTCTGCCCAGGGGCATCTGGAATGCACGAGGCAGTGCAGGCTGCCACCATGCCAATGACAGCAGCGTGATCAGCTGTCACTGTAGCAACAGCTGTTTTTGTGCCCCTCCAACAAAGGTGGCATCCAGGGCTGTTGCCCTGGTCAGCCCCGTTCAGTTACACTACTGATATAAGCTATAAGTGATTAATGAAGAACTCTTATGCATTCCCAAGATGAAAAGGAAATCTCAGAGATTTCAGAATTTTCATACAAGGTACTTTCATAATTTGTTAGGTTAATAAATAAGTTTTCCTGGAGCCACCTCACCCATCATTTAAAAAGGTAATCAAAAGAAGATGATGAGATCCTGGATGACAGACTTAATTGTAAAGACAAGAAAGGAAACCTTGAAATCTTCTAATCAACTACTGACTGTGTCAAAGTAGCAATTTAAAGGACAAGGGGCAGGCTCATTTTGGCTGTTGGTGTCTCTGATTCTATACCAATGAAGCGAAAAGAACTTTTACCATTGACTTCAGTGAGAGCAGGATTAAGTTTTGTGTGTGATCTATCAGTTTGTGCATCACATTTGGGTTCTGATAGTAGTTTTCTGCCCTGCTTTTTTTCTCCATCTGGACTCCCATTTAGTTCACAATCTTTGATATTTAGTAATCCAAAGTAAAAGTTGATGTAGCCTCTGAGTTCTCTTTTTCAGTGTTCTCAGCAAGCTTCATTCTTCAGTCATCTTCATAAAATCATCCTGGTTCAGATGCCTCACATCAGTCTTGAAGCAAACAGAATTAGTCATCCCACTCTTGCCTTTGCCTCTTTCCATTTCCAATTCTTCCTCCATTGTTGTGGTTTTCACCAGCCTTTCATCCATTATTGCTGTCTCTTGCTGCAGCTTCTGGCTGCATTGACTGACTCAGAATCTTTACCTGTCATTCATGAATATATACTTTCCCCTCCAGCAAAAATACTAATTTGAACTTTATACCACAATGAAGGATCCTTTATACAAGGATTGCAAAAGACCGGGAAGAATAAAGGAAAATTACTGCTACATCAAAGATGCCCCGACAGTCAGTGCAGCCTCAGGACTGACTAATCACAATGAAATGCTCATGTTTCTTCAAAAACATGTTAGAGCACAGATGGTGCCTATGCAGAACTTCTTTTGTTCTGTTGTATCCTATTGTTTACTCACCAATCTGTTTTCAGCCATCATCATCATTATTATTAAACAGCAAATTGCCGGTCAAGAATGATGGGGAGGATAGGGGGGAAGCTTGCTAACCCTAACCCTACCATGCCACTGCTGCCTCCCAGGAGTGGGACGGGGGGGGAGGGGCGGAACATTGCCCTGCTGTCCCCTCTGTCCCCCTTCACCAGCACCCTGTGTCGCTGCTGCCTCCAAGAAGCAGGGCCAGGTGTGGTGGGAGGGGAGGTTAGGGTCAGGGTTAGGGTTTGCCCCCAGCTCTGTCCCCTCTGACCCCACTGTCATAGGCAGTGCTCTGCCATACTGCCACCTCCAATCTGTAGCACTTTTGGAGCACTCTGATTGATTGTTTCAGTAACCAATCAGAGTGTTCCAAAAGCGTTACAGACAGGCAGACTAAGCCCTTTATTATATTAGAATTTTATTATTAATGGAAGACCTTATGAACCCCAGCGATAGATCAGAGCCTCCCTGTGCTAGGCACTTTACAAACATACCCTTTGAGATTATTAGATATGTTATGTCCATGTTTTTACAGATGCAATTCAATTATGACTGCAAATCTTAATATTAATAATCTAACAGTGTGTGAAAATCTGGGAGCCGGAGTTCATATATTCAGATTGCCATTTCTTTTGTGAGCATAAAAATCAAGCAGGCAGCTGCAACTACAACCAAAGGAGACTAGGCTCCCAGCTCTACTGAAAATTTACTCCCTTCTATGCCATATGTCTTCCTAGTTTGGATTTCATAGCTAAGTTTCTTCTGTGCTTTAATGTTACCTTCTTTTTTAACACTGAAGTAATGTGGAACTATTTATATTGCCAGAAATATGTTTACAGTCATATTTTAACCCACTGTAAGACTTATAAACTATGTATCTCACCTGTAACTTGAGTAGGTGCAATTACTTGACTTGCACTTGATGTAGAGACTTCTGGAGCAACTTCAACAGGCAGGGGCGGGGAGGTTCTCTCAACCACAGCTGCTTAACATGGAACATAAAACAATCATAGTAAGGCAAGTTTCACCAGCTGCACATGCAATATTGAATCAGTCTGACCATTAAGAAGCTTGTGGATTGTGGCTCTGCTCTGGCTCCTTGCAGCAGTGACAGCACAGTCTGGAGCCAGGGCAGATCTGTGATCTGCTACCTGGCATGCCTTTGCCTGGAGCATGAAGGCTGCAGATCACAGCTCTGCCCTGGCTTTGGACCACTCTGTCACCGCAGCAAGATTCCTGTCCAGCTCTGGAGTAGCTCCATGTCCTGCCAGCAGGGGCGGTGCTACAGAGGGACTTGGGGGGGAGGGGCTATAGCCACCCCAAAATTCCCTTTAGCCACACCTCCCAACAGTGCTGCCACTGCTGCCCGCTCCACACAGGCAGCGACAGCTGAGCCTGCTCAGCTCCCAGCCACAGCATAGCCTCCCCTCATCCCCTCCACCAGGAAGAAGCTGGCATCGCTGCTGTCTGGGCTGGTCTTCACAAAAACCCTGGCCGCATGCTATCACAGGGTGGCTGCTGCTGGGGTCTCCTTGGAAATCTGCCCCAGCCACACGGACAGGGGCTGCTGGGAAATGGAGTCCACCGCTGGCTGGATCCAGCCCACAGCCGTGGATTTTGCCCACTCCTGATCTAGTCCAAGTACTGTATCCTGTTTCTGAGGCCCCTGCCATATATTACCATATATTACGTAATTAACTGGTTAATCACACAATAAATTTAGATCAGCCACACATGCAAAGTAACACTGGCCCCACATGGAAAGCAATTATCATGCAATCAACTAGTTGATAGTGCAATAAATTTAAACCAGTCAAATGTGCAAAGTAATTATCACACCATAAAATCATCCATTCAGCAATAAAAAGAGCCAGCAGCTACAAAGTTAGTGCTTGATAATGTGTAACAACTTTATAACTGGTTTCTATTCAGCTTTCATTTGAACATGTGGCAGGGCCCTGGCAGTTGCAGGAGTGGATGCTTTAAAGGAAGAGCATGTGAACACAGTATATCTAGAGTAATTTATCTCCTGTTCATTACCTTTCATGGCATCCACCATTTTTTGTTTAGAAATGCCAGAGGATACACCCCTGATCATTCTGTTAAATAGCTATTAATGTATCTATCACCCATGCATTTGTCCAGTCCTTTTCTGAATTTGGGTTATCAGAGAATCATAGAAGAGTGGGGCTTGAAGAGACCTCAATAAGTCATTTAGTTCAACCCCCTGCCTGAGGCAGGATCATCCTTATCCAAACTATACCATATAAATCCATTGTCTAACATCTTAGCAAAACTACACAGTCCACCCTGACACAACACAAGATGCAACAATCAAACTAGCCATACATAAAGCAGAGGGACCATGGCAGCCTATATTCTGCTTCTGTAAAGGTTGTTAACATAGGCTCAAGAAAGCCTGGATGAGGGCCATGTCTCCTCCTAGAGAAGGCAGTAAAAAACCCAATCTAATGATGGGGTAAAATTCCTTCCTGACCCTAAAGCCTGAATGTCTATGAAATCTATGAAATCTAAATCTAAATATGCTAACTGGTCTGACCCTGTGTGGAGGTGCAAGATCCTCTAGCCAGGAACTTCTGGGTTTAAGTGCTAGTAGGAGCACTGGCAAACCTCAGCAAAAACTCCCAGCCTTGGCTGCAGTCAACACATAATGCTTCTGAGGAAGGCTTGAAAAACCCCCTGACACATGTAGCCATAAAGAAGTGGAGAGGATTCCATCCCAGCTCCATGAGGCAATCAGCAAAACCTAAAAGCATGGGAAATACCCACAGTAGAAAATAGGCATAGCTATGCCTAGATCATCCCTGACCAATGGTTGCTCAACCTTGCTCACCTTGCTGGGGTTGTTTGACCCCAGTACTCTTTCCTGCCATGGCAGGGGGTCAGACTTGATGATCTGCTCAGGTCCCTTCCGACCCTACTAACTATGAAACTAAACCTGTTTTTGAACACCTCCAGTGATGGAGAGTCCATAACTTCTGTAGGTAGGCTACTCCACCACCTTACTGTTCTAACAGTGAAGAAGCTTTTCCTGATATCCAATCTAAACCTACTTTGCTGCAACTTTGAGCCATTGGTCTGTGTCCTACTTTCTGCAGCAAGAGAGAAAAGGTATTCTCCCTCTTATTTATGGCAGCCTTCAAGCATTTGAAGACTGCTATCATGCCCTTCTTAAGCTCCTCTTCTACAAGCTGCACATGCCTAGCTTCTTCAGCTTCTCCATGTATGACTTGCTTTCCAAGCTCTTTACCATTTTTGTTGCCTGCCTTAGGACCCTCTCTAACTTCTCCACATGCTTTTTAAAATGTGGGGCCCAAACTGCACACAGTATTCTAAATGAGGCCTGATCAGTGCCGAGTAGAGACCTTCCATGTCTTGCACTTAATGCTTCTAGTGCAAGCATTAATGCTTTTACTGATGTACATATTGACTATACTATCTGCTTCTACAATCTATACTATTGGCCTCTACAGCTTCCTGTGGTAATGAGTTCAAAACTCATATTAACTATGCCCTGCATAAAAAGTACTCGTTCTTATTATTTTTTTAAACTGTCTCTTGCTAACTTTAGTGGGTGTCCCCTAGTTCTAGGATGGGGTGAATAACAGTTCCCTATTTGCTTTGTTCACACCCTTCAGCTAAATACAGACATTCAAGAATATTAAAATGGGTTCAAAATGTCCACCTGATTTAAACTTAGTTTGTCCCAGTGCTGACGTTATATTTACAGACCCGGTCTCAGTGACCAGAAATCAGTGCAAACCTGTAACTGTACAGAAGTTACATGCATACATACTGGTCTAAAAACTGCAGAACCTGTTTTAACATAAATTTGGAACAATGCAGTATAGAACTTACTTGATTTAGGTCAAACCAGTGCATAGAACTGATGCACACTTTCTCTGTGAAGTCCTGGGGCTGGGAAAACCCAGCTGCCAGCCCCAAGGCTGTAGTTTTCACTTCCTGCCCCACACCGGGCTATTTTTTGCACCCTGTCCCTCTCCCCTTCACCTCCAGATCAGCCAGCTACCCTAACCCCCATCCCGGAAGCCACTTCGGGTACAACTGTTTTTATCAGCATTCACTGCTTCTGGAGCCAAGCAAGTAAGTCCTGATGGGGGGAGAGGAGAAAGGAATGGGGGTACAGGTTCACTGGAGGGTCAGGGGGTTAGAAATAGCTCCCTAATCTGTTCCGCAGACTCCACAAGCCTCCCTCCAGACTGTCCTGGACCCCAGCAACATTCTGCAGGTCACACCTGCCCCCCACTCATCAGGGTTCATGCCTGCCCAACCCCCACCCTTGCATCTGATCCTCCACCCCACCCCCAGGTTGCACCCGTACCCCTATCCCCAGTGGACCTCCTATCTTCCCCAGTCTGCTTGCCCTCCCACTCCCCTCATCCTGACTTACCTGATATCAAGCAAACATTCTGAACCAATTTAATCCCCCCATAATGTCCCCAAATGTCTGTACTTAGCTTCATTATTTTATAGACCTCTATCCTTTTCCCCTCAGCTTTCTCCTTTCCAAACTGAAGAGACCTACCCTTTTTATTCTCTCCTGGTATGGCAGCTGCTCCATAATCCTGGTCATCTTGGTTGTCCTTCTCTGTACATTCTCTAATTTTACTATATTATTTTTGAGATGTGGAGAACTACATACAGTGTTCAAGTGTGAGCTCACCATGGATTTGTATAACAGCATGGTATTTTCCATTTTGTTTTCAGTTCTCTTGTTAATGAAGCCAACATTTTATTAGCTTCTGTGGTCAAGACTGCATATTGAGTTAATTTTTCAGAGAATCATCTATGAGAACTCCAGGGTCTCTTTCCTGAGTCATAACAGATAGTCCAGAACCTAGCACTGTATTTGTACAGTTGAACTTATTTTCCCCCACCTTCAATGAGTCAACTTCGAAGTCCAACTGTCATTTTTTTTGCCCACTCACTTAACTTTGTGAGATCTCTCTGCAGCTCCTGTCTCTCAATTTGGGATTTGACTATTCATACCGAGTTTTCATTCTCACACTGAAGGTTCCTCAACCTTTCATGACAACCTATAATATTTGTCCTTGTTTCCTAATAATTCTTCAAACACTTGCTCCACCAAAGAAGCTAACCTCTACATGGGCCACTCCTGCTTCTGTGTCTTTTCCCTTTTTATTGCCAATGCATGGAGAAACCTGCCTTTCAAATCACTACCACTTCCTTGTTACTCTTTCTCTGAAAAGCCTGTTGCTTACAAGTAGGATGCCAGTTTACCAGACAACAACAGTAACTTGAATAAAACTACATACATTCAATTAGTGAAGTATGGCATGGTTCTTTTTTCTTTCAGCTCTGGCAGACATTATTTTAATTGTGCATTATGTATGAGTATCAAAAGACACATTGTAACATGTCAGCTAATAAACCAATTTATCCCAGAATAGCAGTGGCAGATGGGCTACAAAGAAGGCACTCGTTGAAATAGCAACTTTTTCATGGCAGGGAAGTATCCTGTGATAGTTCTAATATATGGCCAGTTGGCAGGTGTGATACTTGTATATAACATACAACAAATGTTGTATGAGCCAGGGGCTTACATTTGGTTTCTTACTTTCATGTCTGGTACCCAATCTAAAATTAGTGTATAATTTCTTTGGGTTACTGAAAATACCTTCCTACTGTAAAGTACCATTAACATTGTGAAGTTTACCTACTGGGTTTTTTTCTACTCCTCTGGTAATTTGTTTATTTATAGAACTTCACTTTTAACTGAACAATTTTTTTCATTAATGAAATGCTGAGGTTTACATCCATGTCTCTCATGCATGTCTTGTAGATTTCTATGGGAGTTCTGTACATAGAGCAAGTGCATATCAGGGTTCATGTGGACATAACCTAAAAACCTATATGCAAGTAGCTCCACTGATTTTAATTGGGCCTGCCTGTATAAGAAGCCCTTGCAGTTGTAAGAGCTTGCAGGATGAGGTCTTTAATGCATGAATCCAGAGTTTCAAAAATACATATAGATTCTGCAGCTGAAAGGAACATACATCTTAGTTTACCATTTTAACCTTTTATTCTCCATATTATCATTTACTCGAGAGGATGAGTCAAGAGCTACCTGGAAACTGTGGCTGCAGGTTAATTGTTGAAATTCCAGGAGAAAGCTGAGGCTGACCAGGCTCTAGTATAGTTTTTTCTTGATCATCAAGTGAAGCTAATTCCTGAAGAAAAATGGATTAAAAAATAATAATTTGAAGATGTGCTTTTAATTCAGTTCATTGGAAAGTAGCGGCTAGGAAAAAAAGTGACAGTTATCCCATATGAATTATTGGATAGCAAAACACTGAGCATACCTAATCAATATATTATATTATGATTGCATGTAATTTTTAAACAATGGCTTGCTATTTAAAATTGCCATCATCTGAAGTGGTCACTTAATTAGATTCACAGTCCATGTCTGTATTATTTATAAATTGTTCACTCTTGAACAGTTCAAAATGTACTCAATTTCAGTTTTGCATGTAACTTTATATTTTATATATAGACCTATACAAGGGTGGATCTGGGGAGATGGGGCACAGTGGTACAGTTGCGCCTGTCTTGATCCCTGGTTCACATAAATTTTAAAACCAGTTGCCTGGCAATGGCAGCAGCATTTCTAACCAGGCAGCAATGAGTCACTTAAGAGCTCAGTATAATCTACCTGATTCCTTCTAAACTCTTCATTCAACAGGTGTTAATGACCCTTTCTCCTTTTTAATGGTCTTGATGTTACAACTAATCAAGCTATCCTTTGGTCAGCAATTCTGCTGCCAGTTAGCTGCTCCTGGTGGGGTTGCCAACACTCCTGGATTGGCTGGGAATCAGCATTGATTTCCCAGTGACTACTGAAAGCAATCTGGGAGATTTTAATAGGATATTTAAAAAAAGAAAATCTTGCAGAATAGCTTCAGTCAGAGTTGGCAACCCTAGCTCCTGGTAATGAAGCTGCTATTTAACAGAATTGTGGACTGTTTTTAACTCTAGCTAAACACATTAACTCAAGTGTGGAAATAACTTTTAGTGACAAATTAGATGCACTGCCAACAAGCTCAAGAAGCTAGATTTTGTTTTATGAATCTGGAAAAGAGATGTACAGTAAAAGCTGTGTTAACTGCCATTTTAGTAACCGGCACACTCCACTAACTGGAATTTCCAGCTGGCTGGCCGGACGTGGGAGGGGGTGGGAAAGCTCACACGTGGTGGCAGCCGCTGCCACCTCTACCCCACACTTCACATCCAACCGAAAACCCCTGCTTCAGGTAGCCAGCATTTTTAGATTACCGGCACCCCTCATTTCCCACTCATGCTGGATAACAGAGCTTTTACTGTACATTTAACTCTAATGACTCATGAAACAACCATTTTAAAACTATTTTTTGCCTAGCTTATTGTGTTTTATACATAATAGCAAATCAACATATATTCCAATAATGTTATACTTGTTTTTGCTTTGATTTTAACTGGAATAATGTAGCCATAGGTCCTTGGCATATTGCTAAAGAATCTCATTTCTTTTTAACCAGAGAAAAATGTGTTGCTTTATATGGGATGATGCACAATCTGCACCTGCCTTTTCAAAATCCTAGATCTGCCCATGGATCTATATTACCCATGCAGAACACACTCATGTAACTGTAGATCTCTGACCATTATGATTAATTCTCTTATCCTCTGTCTTGCACCTTTTATTTTCATATGATTATGAAGCCTGCATACCTATAGAGAAGTAAAATGAAGCACAGCTATTGTTATTCCTACCAAATCAAAGCAGAAAGTTTTAGAAGATTGCTTACTGCAATACAGTACTCTATTTTAGAGCCTTGCTTTTCATAATCACACAGACCACTCAGTGGAGAAAATAACAGCATGCCTCAGCAAAAGGTACATAAACAAATACCAAGCAAATCCTTGATTTATATGACTTTTTAAATTTTTTCTGTTTAAAAAAATCACAAAACATATTGATGGTTTCTGTCAGAAAGATGTGCAAAGTATTACAATTATATAACTTCATATGGAGGAAATTTGAGTCATAGGCCACTTCCACATGTGCGTGGATGTTTGTTTCTCAGGGGCACACCTTGTCCTTGGGGAATGCCTGTGCCATGTGTCCTCTGGCACACAGCAAGTTATCCTAAGTAGAGTAGGGGAGGCTGGGGCCAGCACTGGGCTGGCTCCAGTAGCCTTACCTGGGGTCCTGGGAGCCTGCTGGGGCTGCAGCAGTGGCAATCCTGCTGCATAGAGCTTGGCTGGCAGCTGCAGTGCGACTTCAGCCAGCTGGGCTCTGGTTCTGAGTGGTGCATGCTGCCCCTGTGTATGCCACTTTTTTCTGCAGGTTTTTTTGCCCCCTGGATATCCTTGCAGCACAGAAAACAACTGAATGTGTTGGTATATGGTGCTGCAGACATGTTTGCGGTGATACCATACAACCACACTCATCTGGACATGGCCATAGTGTTTAGGCAGGCAGGAAACATTAGATCATTTGGTTTTGTCTCCTGATTACCAGAGGCCATTAAATTTCATGCTGTACTGAGCGCAATAATTTGAGTTTAACTAGGGGATAACTTGTGTGCTGGCTCAGGTATACTTTTCAGTTTTGATATGGATCATAAAAAAAGGAGACTTCATTCCTTCCCTTTAGTTTGATCCAATGGTTAGTCAGCCACACTCTTTAAAATGTGTGCCTCATTAATCATATGAATTTACTACAATACATTTTCAGCCACACATTTTCATAACCACATGGAGCTTAGTGCAGTTGTTTAGTGTTATAGGTCATGTGTAGATGAAATGAGGGACATGTGTGCATGACACTTAAAGCCGGTTAAATGCTTTTGCACCGCTTTAATGATGTTGATGTTTGCAAGTGTCAGCGGTATATTGCGCAGTAATTCCAGCTGCTGTAGCAAATTCAGTGGAGTAATGCACCTTGAATGACTTGGGGCGCAGCAAACTAAAACACCTCCGAAGAGTTTTAGTTTGCTGCCCTATAGCTGCACAGTGAAGCACTGGGCTTCATGCAGCTCAGGGGCTCTGCAAGAAGCTCATGCAGGCAGCCTGACAGCAGCCCGGGAAGGCAGGCTCTGCCCAAGGAAAAAAAAAAAGCAGTGAGCATGATCTTTATTTTCCCCACCCTGGAGCCTGCTTGCCTGCCTGAGCTGCACGGGGGCCCAGTGTTTCCCTCTGCGGCTGCAGCGTCCCCTTCTACTGGGGGCAGGGAGCTGCAGACCCAAGTCCTGGCCCTACAGCCCTAGCAGCTGAGGGCCCCTCTGGCAGGGCTAGGGGGAGGCAGGGGGTGTGGGTGGGGGTGAAGGGCTTGTGGACGTGGAGTGAGGGGCACCAGCGGGCTAGGGTGACTGTAGGGGGGGGAGGGGGGCTTTAATTTTAATCACAGATTTTGGAGGTTTTATCAGAGAATTTGCGATTTTTTTTATCAGGAAAACCAGGAACCCTGTTTATGATTCTATTTTTCATTGTCATTCATAAATATTTTTGGAAATTCAACTAGTATGTGAGTACACTTGCCAGTATATGTATTAATAAATGATTTTGCACGGTCATCCCTTCCAACAGTAACTACCATTTTCTCATCTGTACACTTCCTGCAATTATGCGTAAATCCCACAGGTTTTGACTACTGTGCTGTATTGTATTTACTTCACACAGGTATATAATATACAGTTCATGTTTTACCTGCTCAGGGGCTGCAGTTGCCACTAAAATCGGAAAGAAAAAGAAAAGAAAAGAAAAGGAATTAATTAGTTTACATAGAAATAATATGTCAAAACATGTCAGTTTAATGCATACTGTTACTTTTATGAATTCCAGGCCTTAAAACGAAAGACCTATACAGTCGTTAGCAGAATTAAACCCATGTTTTACAATTCTGAGTCTGAATCTGATGTCCCAATGGTATTAATAAGTATCTTTGTTGAAATCAATGGCTTTACCCTGCAACCAGAATTTGGCACACTATACCAAGCAATACTGTCGCATGCCTTTTTATAGCCCTTGCAATTTTTAGCTCCAGAGCAGGTTCTTTTACTACTTTCCTAAAAGCTGTTAGAGCTACTAATAAACTCATGTATGTCTCCAAATTAAATAACTCTAGATTTTGCGGGTTTTGTTTTGAAGATGTTGCAAACTTTTTTAAAAATCTAGTCTTATGAATTACAGAACAGGGGAGGATGAAAGACTCACATTAAATATAGTAATAAACATATACAACTTCAGAATTTGGTCCAAGGAATCCCTGGGAATAAACAATACATAGCAAATGCCAAATGGTCCAAAATTGGCTGGTATAATCAGTATAGCTTCACCAATGTCAGTAGAGCTACGCTGAATTACATCAGTTGCTAATCTGGCTGGGTACCTCATATGATAGGGGTGAATCTTCCTTCCTCCCTCTCTCCCTCCCTTCTGCCATCCCTCCCTTCCTTCCTTCCTTAATATTGTTTCATTCTGCTATAATAATGAATCAGACTGAAGACCCCATATACCAAAATTGCTGTTTGAAATTATAATAATATGGACTCAAAAACATCAGAACACTCCTCAGAATCATATTTTTGCCGGCCTGTATTCTGTTCACCAGTAGTGTGTTGGCAATGCATTCATTTTTGCACATGCTGCAGGCTTTCTGTATTTCTTTGCTTCTGCATTCATATTAAGCATGTTAAGAGTAAGGTGCTTGTAGCCGCTAATGATTCTTAGAAGAGTTTGCAGAAACCCATGCAAAGACCAAGAAAAACTTACAGAAACAAATTCGGAAAGGCCTTAGTTTAAGAAATAAAACAGTGAAGAGCCTTGTCATACTCCAAGGATGCCTAATACTTTATAGTGCCAATGACAGGTGGCTGTAGTCTAACTGCAGGGTGATGGTATAGTGATTCTTATAGTAGAACAAAAGTTTTCTGTTTCACTTATTCACAAAAACAAGTCCAAACTATTTTTTTCTCTCTGTGTAGATATTTTAGCGTCTGACAGGAGCCTTTCAACAGCAAAACCTAAAAAACCAGCATCCTATGACATAATGTATCCGGTTATATGGAATGGTACATTATTAAGAAACAGCAATATAAAAACAGAATAGGCACTATACACAAACTATAGAAAAAAGGTATCTAAAAAGAAATACATGCACAAAAATATAGAGAAACTAAACTACAGTTCCAAGGTCCTTTTCCATTCTCACCTTCTTGCACAGCCACCTCAGGCTCACTTTTCTGTGAGAAGCTCAGTGCCTCCACTGGCTCTTCCTTTGCTGGGAGAGGTGGAGGAGAAGTACCTTTAGCAACAGGCTGAGTAATCTGGGTCTTGCCAATGACAGGTGGCTGTACTCTAACTGCAGGGTGATGATATAGCTTGTTTCTGTGAGAGCCAGAAACCGTATAACCCATTCCACCAGGGCAGATATCCTTAAAAGCAGCTAGATGTGGGATGGGAAAATATTCCTTTTAGGTGTCTAAAAGTGCAATTGTTTGACACAGTGGAAAATAAACAAACACTGCTAACAAATCAAACCTGATACTGTACGAACATGTTCATAACAAAGTATTTTATATTTAGAGAAAAAACACAGACTGCATGCTAATATTACTGAACATCTCCGAAAAACTACGTTAGGACTTAATTCAGCCCTCTGTAAGAGGACTTTAGTCTGGTTCCTTCAGCTATGTTAAATACACCACCACATCCATTTTTTATTTGTCTACAATATATTATTTCTGAGTGAGAATGGCAGGACTCTTCCCCACAAATTGCCATTGTTTACACTTCATAAATAACAGATTAACTATTTCTATAATTGCCTATTTGCAGTTACTAGATAATAAAGCAGTTTATTACCACTGTACTAGAGATATCATGCTAAAAATCTAGATTTATAAGGTTAATTCATGAAATCTTAATTAACACAAAAATAACTAAGATTGTTCATTTGGTATTTTTAACAGCATTACTTGAAAGTGTGCTAAGACAGGATTGATATATAATCAGATCATTCATCAGACAGAAAAGCAATTTAAAGCTAGGAGTTCCTATTCTGACCCTGGGTGACATCCTAGGTCCTGTGGTTTGGGCAGATAGCAGATGAAGAACTATGCCTCTGTGATCAATCTCCTCAAATACAACCGATTCCTATGCTATACTTGAAAGCTCAGCAGACCAAAAGTAGTCCAGTGAAGGCCTCATTAATACCTTTGCTCTTAAAACAGCTATGTTTATATGGCAGAATAGAATATTATCTTAGTTATATTTTTTTAAATTATGAAAAGCTGTTATTTCTGTAATATTTCAGAGGACAATACTTTGTCCCTGTTATTTCCGCTTGAATCAGGACAATGGGTTTGTTTTAAATTTAAATGAGGCTGCTTACATTTGTACATTTAAACTAAAGCCTGTACTGTATCTGGAGACCTTCTGGGGAATTCTTACTTGTAGAAATAATTTGATTTTTTTTTAAATATATCAATTCTGATTTTGTCATTTATTTGTTAAAAACCTGTCATAGTTTTGTGTTAACAAATTTAGATTAACATGGCTAACTGCCTCTCTTTACTTATGTTTATATGGTGGGCAATGTGTATAAGAAGAAATGTAAGGGTCTTGCCCCTTCATGTGAGTAACATACTTCATCATGGTTTCTCAAGAACTTTGTAAAGAAGTTCAGCTAGTGAAAAGCATCATAGGTTCAGCAATATACTTTTGAGCAGCTGAAGATTTGCCCTGCATCTTAAAAAACTTACAAGTGGGACAGGGGGACATTCTCACTGGAATTTCAGCACATCATTAAATTGTTTGGAGTCAGTAACTCTATAAAACCTTGCTCAATTTTTCATTTAAATTTGACCCTCCTGGATCTTTTGCACAGGGTGCACACGATCAGAGGGGGGGAGGGATGGTTTCATTCTGATTTGAGTATTTTGTAAATGCTAATCTCTATTATAATCAAGCTTTATTTCACTTAACAAGGATTTAATAGACATGACAGGCCCAAGCTTAAGAGCTAGTTGCTGACACTGAGTATGTAGTCAGTTGCAGGTGCAATTTTGTGGGGATGAATGTTATCATTTAAAAATCTAGTTAACTGCCTGAAGTTGTATCAGGTAGCTGAATATCTATATTACCTCACCTGTGGGTCTAATTACCTAGAGGTACAAAACTGGAAGTCAGGTTAAATTTAGCTTCTTCAAAAAGGAGGCTTCCATATGCATTTGTTACTTCTAAAATGGTCATGTACAGAATTGCTATTTAATTTCCTATTAAAGCATTAAAATAAGTGCCTGAAATGACAGTAAAAAAACTGGTCAAAGAAATTCCACAAATTTTGTACCTTGTTTTTGCAATGAGTACAGACAGAATTTTAGTGGTGCAAAAATGGCACTGCTAAATCCAACTTCCATTAAAGTTGATGCTAAAATTCTCATTGATTTCAGTGGGCTTGGGGATAAAGCTGGTTGGGAATTTTCTTCTGAAATATTTTCTTGTTGAAAAACGGCAATGCTGAAAATTTTCACAGGAGAGTCAGAAAAGATGTCTTGAATCCAGAGTGGAATTTCTGGTCACAGTTGAGAAGGAAAGCAAAAGCAAGACATCCATCCATGCCATAATAGCTTGTGGGTTAAAGCACTCACATGGGATATAGAAAACCTCTGGCAGAATGAGAACCTAACGTAGCATTTTGTGTGGGGTAGCTGGCACAGGAATATGACAGGATCAGCTAGCTTACTGCCCTGCTAATTAGACTGCTGCATGGCTTAGGAGACAGTCCACATGAAACAGGTCTGCATGCTGCTGCCAGGCACAGGAAGTTTACTATGTAGACATGACCAATACCTCAAAAGCTCCCATCTTTTTGCCTGTGCCTTTCACAGAAAAAGCAGTAAGTGCACTTTGGTTTAATGTAAACATAATCACATGACAGTGACAGTGTATGCTGAATTCCTCCTTATGTAACAGAAATTAAATAGTTAAAATTGCACACTTTGGGGTGAAACTATTTGCTAAAGCCTATCACGTCATAAGTAAAATCCCATCCTCATTATGAAAGCATATTTATCAGGACAACAACAGAAGATACATTTAACTGTTCTACTAATATTTACAAAACTGGCATGAGTCCATAAGACCAAAAAAGAAATTGTTGGATGTGGGAAAAGATGTGCAACATATACAGAGTGTGGGCATGTGTATGTGTTTTCTGGGCACCTCTTACCTGTTCCTGGAAGGGGACATTTCTCACAGTGTGGGCCCCAGGCCTTGCCAACACTGCAACAGCAGAGCTGCTTGCTGAGCTGAACAGAGAGAGGGTGCATGCACTGCTTTCCTGCACTGACAAACCGGTAACAGGGCCCTTTCTCTTCAGAGACCAAAGGATTATCAGCTGCAGCAAAAAGGGAAGGAGGATGCTAGAGTTTACATGAGAAACACCACAGGAGTTCCATGACCAGCTAAAGATTGATATCCCTGTTTGGCAACATTTAAAAAAAATGCCTATGCCTCTCAATACTCTGGACACAAGGAGAACTTCTTATTTGGCATCAAAGCATCTGAATTCAAACTAGCACTACACAAAAGATAATACTGTATTTTAGAATACAAGCTGATGTCCAAACCAGAAGCTGCCATGCTTCAGCGACATAGAATTAGAGACAGCTCTCTTTCCCATGCACGAGCACTGTAGCATAAGCTTAAAGCAGGTGAACAGGTATACAAAACTTTGACAGGCTACAGGTAGTCATTATACGGTCTTGTAAGTCTGAGTGTTGTATGTAAACAGGACTGTAAAAGGACGACTTTGAGCATTAAGGGTCTTTTTCTTAACTGGACATGACAATTATATCTACTAGTGAATTGCCCATCAAGAATGACAGTGGGGATGGAGGAGGACAATGGGTGGGGACAGGGAGGGGGAAGCTTGTTAACCCTAACCTCCCCCCCCATGCTGCTGCTGCTGCCTCCCAGGAGTCGGGGGAAGCTTGTTCTGCCATTCCCTCGGCTCCCCTCTGCTCCCCTCTGCCAGCACCCCCCACCACTGCCACCTCCAAGGAGCAGGACTGGGGTGGGGTGGGGCCTCCTGCTCTGTCCCTTCCGTCATGGTGGCACTCCACCACACTGCCACCTCCTGTCTGTAACGCCCCTGGAGAACTCTGATTGGTTGTTTCAGTAACCTATTAGAGTGCTCCAAGAGAGTTACGGAGAGACAGATCGAGTAAGCCCTTTATTATATTAGAATGTTTCACCTTGCCACATTTAATACATTTTTAATGGCTGATGGTTGGGTATTTCTAGGGAACAAAGATATTTTTCAGTTAAAACAACTAAGGAAATGGAACCATTTCAGATAACCTCAGTTTGTTTCATGGCCAGACAGACTCTTTGTTCCTCTTCTCTTCCTTGTCCCCAACTTCCATATGATGTAATAGTCCACAGATTTAAAAATCTTTTGGTGCAAGAACATCAGTAATGACTTAACAGATTTTTGATCACTACATATACAAAGGGCCTAGTGTGGAGGTGCTGGGAGGCTGATAACTATTCAACCTTATTATTTCCACAAAAATGACCTTATAGTTTTGGGTAAGATTTAGTTAAATCAAAAAAAAAAAAGAGCAAAGAATTTCAGGAATATGGACATTGATGTGAAAGCATATATAACAAAGGATTATAATGTAAAAGGATCTTCAAAACTATTACAAACTTATTCAGTACTTGGTCATCAACAGCCAGCAACAGAAAACAGTGATTTAAAAACTCAGAGTTGGTATGCAATACAATAGCCAGGGCTACACTGGATGTTCTAAAGCCACAACTCAACTATAAAAAGTACGGAGGGTGAGTTTTTTATTTGTAATATATGTATATTTTCCACTAGTTTTTTACATGAGAAAGTTACTTTCTTTAATGTTTTATTTTCTACAAGATATTATGATAGGTTTATGACATCAGAAATACGAATCACGTAAAACCTAACTAAGGGGGAAATCATATGCTCTCAGGTGCTTACAACATTTTCATTTTGTTAATACGTATTTAACTAACATGACAGGAAACTCTTGGAATCAAAAATGTTTTTGTTAAAGATTCAGCACAATTAATTAGAAACAAACATTTAATCACGTGATTACTTCAGTTGGTATTCAACTGAACAACACTAAAATACATGACAATGCTTATGCAGTCCCACACTGCCATGCGTCTTTATATATACAGATTTATTGTATGGAAATTACATATAACCTTAACTTTCAGTAGTCCAAATAACGGAGGTTTCCTCTGTATCCAAAGTACTAAGTTTTTACCCATGTCAACCATAGAAGAACAGAAAGAATAGAACTCATGAAATGTGGTCCCAGTAACAGAAATTAAATAAACAGATAGTTTTAAGGATAACTACTGTAATACTTTTGCATTGTTACATTTCTAGCAGCTTTATTTCACAAAGCCCAGCCCCCATTCCCCACCGCTCAGATGTTACATGTGCCATGGGATATATGAGAGTTTCCAACAATAAATAATAACATGCCAGGCATTCAATGAATTTCTCCTGAGATAAAATGGCCGATCCACCACGAAAGAAACAGATCTGTAACAAAACAGTTTCTTTTTAAACAGCAACTTATTTGTCAAGTTGAGAGAAATTTAATTTAGCCAGGTAGTAAGCATCTGCATTTCAGATTGTGTTTCAGTAGGATACGCATTTAATGTTGAATGTATTTTTACGGATGTCTCTGTTTTCTTGATTGTACCACAATACTTATGTCTAGTTCCAAACCCAGCTGGTCGGCATCTAAATTTGCTGTGATATCAGCAATGAATATTGTTAGATGTACATGCACTTTGTCCCTGATAACACCAATGCAATTCCATTTACTCCTTTTCTCATCCATCTCAACATGGTAAGCTGATCATGATGCCACCAAAAGTGATGGTATCACAGTATGGGTAGAACTAAAGGTAGGAAGGTTGTAAGGCCTAAACTCTGTGATTACAGCAATCAGTCCTGATATAACAGCTGACTAACAGCCAGATCTGTATATACCAGAATTCTAATTCTAGCTGCTGGTATCATAATACTGTCAGTTACTTCTCATTGTTCCTTATTTTCTTATTCTTCTGTCCTAATCAGTATTATTCAGCTTTCAATTCAGTATTGTGCTGTTTACCCTCTTGTCAAGACCCTAAATGACAATGTTAACTGATGGATCTATGCAGCATTGTATTGGACACCACTCCCAACTCAATACATTGGGATTTATAATTAAAAAATGGGATGGAAAGAAGTCCTAAGAATTCAAGCTGTCAGACTGGATTATTTGAATAGCTTTTTCCAGCTCTGCTATTCATAAATCTATGAGCTTCTCTCCAAAAGTAAGGTTTCATTATATAATGAACTGGGAAGTTTTATCCACAAATACTGCTGTGGTACTAGAAGCAGATGGCAGCTGCTCTAAATCATAGGGAAGGAGAGCCTTAAAATCTGACTTTATATGACCTCTTAAAATATTAATTCAAACTGATGGATACTTGCATAAAAAAAATCTTACAAGTATTCCACCCACAAATTGTTAGATAAGTCAGGAAAATGACTAACTTGAAGGGTATGTCTACACTGCAATCACAGAAGTGACTGAAGCACAGTACAGAGATACTCTAAATAGCTTTAATCTAGCTAGTTTTATTCAAGAAGCAGGATACATAGCCCACATGAACTCAGTGCTGCCACAGTTAGACTGGAACCAGAACCCAAGTTATCTAGTTTAAAGCTGGCTTCAATACCTATACTATACTATGGTCACCTCCATGACTAATGTAGCAATACCTTATGTGCAATGGTATCCAACAGTTGATGGGTAAACAAACATAGTGAGCATGTCCAGATGAGCAAACGTGCATCTTCTTAGGGACAAATAGCAGCAGCACATATCAGAAATGCTACTTGTCCCTGGGAACGCCCTTGCATGTGTGTTCTGGCACGTGGCAAGTTGCCTCAGGTCTGGTACGGAATGCTGGGGCCAGCATTTGGACTGGCCCCAACAGCCTTACCTGGAGTCCTGGGGACTTCCCAGGGTTCCAGTGGTGACAGAAGGGAGCCTGGCTAGCAGCTGGAATATGGTTCTGGCTGGCCAGGCTCCAGTTGCAGGTGGTGCATGCTGCTGCCATTGGTGCCTCCCTGTTTTCTACTGCAGGTTTTTTTGGCACCAGGATTTCCAGTGCAAATCAGCACTGCAGGGAATGCCTGCATGTGTAGCATGTGCAGTGCCAAAGATGGGTTTGCGGTGCCACATACTGCAGATGTGCGCTCATCTGAACACACCCAGTAAGTCCTTCCTACAACTGTTTTTTTCCCCTTTCCAATTAGAATTCCTATGGGATCACTTCACACAAGTAATGTAAGTAATACATAGCCTGTGGGTTGCTGGTCTGAATGTCTGAGAGAAAAATACCATTTGGGAGAAACAAATTATGTGCTTGGTATTATTGACCATGTACAATTTTATAGTATAATTTGTGGTATGGATTAAGTTATAGGATAAGCACCATTACTCCACCAACATGATTTAAACACTTTGATTATCTCATTTTCTAATTCTAAGATAAAGTGGTTGGGCATCTTATGTTAAAAAGACATCAGAATTTTTTATTTTTTGTTTAAATTATTTAAATTCAGTTTTTTCTTAAGTTCCTCTGTATGTGTCTTCTTACTTCAATGAAATGTAAGGTGACAGAAACATAAGATAAAATATTTTCTCCCTAGAAACTGAAACAAGAAAGAGAAAGAATAAAGACTACTACCTACCATATGTTTCATTATGCCACAAAACTTAATTCTGAATGTCCTTTGACGAAATATTATGACTTACTTTTACAAGCAGACGTGGTAGAACCTATCTTTATTAAGGTTGATAACACTCCCTTATAAGACCCTGCCTCCATTTATAACTTCGATAAGCTTCAAAAATTTATGCTGAAATTTTCCAGTCTCCTCTCTGCCCCAGTGCCTCAGGCTGATTTTTAGTCTAATGTCGGCTAAAACATCCACTGGTTTCTCTAACTGAGGCAAGGGAAAGATATGTTGTTTCCTCCAGATTAAAAAAAAAATACAATCTTTTCTTGTAAAAGATCCAGTATACTCATACTTGGATCTAGGAGCTGAAATATATTAAAGGATGGGAGGTAGGATCTTTGTATCAATGATTCATAGATTCATAGATGCTAGGGTCGGAAGGGACCTCAATAGATCATCGAGTCCGACCCCCTGCATAAGCAGGAAAGAG
>NW_017728943.1:82999310-83034777 GCF_001723895.1 Crocodylus porosus
TTCTCCTTGTTGAACTGCATTCTGTTGTTTTCTGCCCACTTGTCTAACCTGTCCAGGTCTGCTTGCAGCTGTTCCCTGCCCTCCGGCGTGTCCACTTCGCCCCATAGCTTAGTGTCATCTGCTGTCCAAATTTGCCCAGCATGTGACCAAGTTAAAAGACTTTGGAAATAAAAATAGGGTTTTTGTGCATGATTGGAAAAGGCTTCTTAGATTTTAGAAAGCTGACATTTCCAGATGGTTTGGGCTGTGCTGCTCATGCCACAGCTTGAGCTAAGTAGGATTTCTCTACAATTGAATAGGGCTTTTAGGGGTGTTCTATGTACCTAAAATGAGGGAAGGGAAATTGAAAGGATAGAAGCAAGAATGAGTCCTTGTTGGGACTGTCTGGACAAATGCAGGGACAGGAAAAGGGAAGCTCTCAGTTACTATAAACAAACAATAATGATAATCATTATGATTATTATTGAGTAAAAGGGATGCAGAATTATTACTGAGAGATACCAGATATCTGTACAGATTATTCTTAGTTCTGCAGCTGGTTTCATTGTGATTAGTTAGGGGTACACAAACACTGTGCATATTTACATCTCAAAATATATATTGTGTACAATCTTTCTAATAAGAACTGGCTGGCAGCTATTATTAACACACTAGACTGCAGGGATCTGCGTTATCATGTCTCAACAAGTCTGTTCTAACTAGTTATTACACTTTCTCGGCTTTTATTGGCTCCTGTACTCAATATTTTTGAGCTTTGTGAAAGTCAAAATGTTTAGACAGATTTCTGCTTCTCACTTCCTTTAGCTGGAAAATATCACCATAAGGTCAACGTTCAGTATTTCATTTTTTACGCTGCTATACTGGGACAGGGGGCAGAGTGGTTAAGGTATCTTGCTACACTTGTAGAGGCATGAGTGCTAGTCTTGCTCTAGACTTATTTTGAAGGCTGCCCAGCTGTAAATGGGTACCTAGTCTATCAAAGGGGGCAGAATGTGATGTTAGGCATGCTGCTGTCTTATATGCCTTAAACACATTATCCCAATAAGTTGTTTGACTCAGGTGGACCTTTGACGGTATGTTTGTGATCAAATACATTATTGTTATTATTTATCCTAAATAACTTATAACACATTTTAAGAAGTTCAGCCACTGATTCTTCTTGTTCTGGTGTCTGCACTGCCCTCCTTCTTTTCAATCTCTTTTTCTCAGACCCTCTGCTCACTCTCCCCTTCTAATGCCCAAGGTCAAAGCATGCATCATGTTTGTTTCCTTTTGACTTTACCATCTTCCCATCCTCAGTTAAGAAGAGACAGTATGCCATGTGATCATGCTGATGAGAGCTTGACTACCATTAAAATAGCTACTTGACAGCTTTATTGTTCTCTTTCTGCTGATTGCATAACAACTGGGATGCATGTTACAGCCATTTGGCTTCTCTGCGGATTGGGAAAGGTGAATTTAATTCTTCCTGTTCCTCTGCTTAGTTTCCTGAAAGAAGCCAGATTACTCAGGAAGTGGTAAAATTTCCATTTTATATCCTGAACACATATAACCACAGATTGTGGCTTCTTCTCTACTTCCTTCTATATCCCAGTCTGTTTGGAACCTAAACACAGATGTGCTGTATGATCTTCCTGTTCATTGTAAATACATCCAGAATTGTACAGGCCCTTCACCTATGGGTGAATTTCATCTATAATGTAAATTGAGCTGGGAGACTGTCAAAGGATTTGTAATAAGAATGACTTTTAAATGATGATATTTATTGTACTATTTTGAAAATCTCCTGCTGTTTCATGTATTACATGCATCCTGTGAATCTTCTGCTATATCATCACAATTCAAAATGGTAGCTTCTGATGTATCTTACTATATTTAACAGAGGCTTTAAAAAAATGAAAGCTCATGTTTCTTCGTAATGAAGTATTATTAGAGTACCTTGAACCAAGAACAACTTACTTGAAAATGTAATCTAATTCATTTTATGTTGTGAGAAAAAACCCCTCTGTGTTCAGTGATCACTGCTGTTACTTACGTATGCATCTTGAAAGAGTAAGATCTGGAACAAATCCCATTTTGCAAGTACATCTGTAGCTGCCCATCGTATTCAAGCACTCCCCATTAGGGCATACCCCTTGCAGCAAGCATTCATTAATGTCTGCAAGGAAACAAACAAAATCATAATAGCAATAAATGAACATTAAAAAGTTCAGGCTTCACATAGGAATGAACTGTAAGACAGTTATTACTGTATTTACTCAAATCTAAGATGACCCTGAATTTAAGATGATCCCCCAATAATTAGATTCTATGTATGGAACATTTATATATTTGTTATAGTCGTCCAAGTATAGAATCTAATTATTGGAGGGTTGTCTTCAATTTGTGCCTCTCTCCTCCCTGGCACAGCAGAGAAAGCAGTGGCTGGAGGAGTTGGGAGGCTGCGGGGGTCAGGTGGCTCCCTTGCCCTCTGCCTCCCTGACTTCTTCCCTCTGCAGCTTTCCTACCTCCTCTGCCACCTGCACCCCATCCCAGCTCCCCACAATATCTGCCTCCACTACTCCCCCATCACTGCCTCTTACCCACACCCCTCTTACTGTCAGACACTGCTCAGGCTCTAGTCCATCCCCGGGAGCATAGCATGCGGAAGGGCAGGCCCTGACAACCACACAGTGTCAGCACTGGTGACTGACCAGGCAGGCAATGCTGCAGTATCAGTGCTGCAGTTTAACCAGACAGGAGATGGAGTTTCCATATACTCCATGCCTGCAAGGGAAACAGCCTGAGTTGAAGCCACGCTGCACCTGACAGTAAGGCAGGAAGAGGGGGCAAAGGAGGAGCAGAAGCTGCAGAGGGCAAGTGGATGCAGGGGCAGGAGGATTCTGTGAGTCTGACTCTGGCCCCAATCTGGGCTCTGGGCCAGAGTCAGAGCCATTTGACCAGCAGCTGTCTGGTTAGGCCCCCACACCCGGACACTTCGTATGTGACTCTAAGATGATGAGCTTTTCCCCCCACGCTGATTGCGGGGGTGGGAGGGATGACCTTGTCTTAGATTTGAGTAATGGTATTTGGTACACTGGATGAAATGCCATTTGCATTCTGATTAGATTTTTTCTGAACACGTGAGTTTGCATCTCTGAAACATCACTAATAACAAAAATGCAATTATGTTCACACATTACATTTTTCATGTACTCTGACTTTAAAAATGAATTTGCTTCAGCCAAGCAGGAATGTGCAACTGGACAGGGCAGCAGAGTCAAATCCAATCCAAAGACTATACAGGCATTTTTCCTGTTTATCACAATAATACCTCTCTCCCTCCCACTGATTTACTCCATTTTTCTCTGTCAGCTTCTCTATCTATCCTACTATTTTGTACTATGCTGCTTAAAAGCAGCACACCCACATCAGAGATCTGACCCTCTCCCTTCCACAGAAGTAAGTGTATTTCAAGTTCTTTGTTCCCAGTTTCTTCTAAATTTTCTGAGATGAATGACTGCAGACCTAAGGTCACAAAGCAGCTCTCAAATTCCAGTAGATGGCAGGGGCTACAAGGCCTAGTTGACCTAGTTTCAGCTCAGTGAATTGTGGCAATTGCATTACATTAGGACTGGTAAAAAAGGGTCTAAAGAGACGACTTCAACAGAAAGACAAAGGAGTGATGTGAGCAAACAGGGTTTGTTGCTGCAGCTTGAGCTAAATCAGTGATTCTCAACTAGGAAGTCATGAGATCCTTTTAAGGGTGCCATGCAGTATTAGCACTGTTAGGAAACACCTATACTGATTCATAAGATAAACCCAGAAATTTCAAACAGAAATCTCCAGAGTCAAAAACATTCTAACCTGTTGTGGTCTTTTCTGAGTTTTTTAAAAAAAATGTGTTTCCAGTTGCACTACTTTTTAAAATAAATTCATTTTTGAAATGTGGGGCTGCTAAATTCAGAAAGGTTATGGAGAGTATGTGGAGCCTAAAAAAGGTTGAGAATCTCTGGACTATGCCCTGTTTATCTGTTTGAAAGGAAAACAAGAATCTACTATGCCTATTCTGTGGAAAATTTCCAAAGACTTTGGGATGAAAAGTTTCTTAAGTATTCTCCTCCTGAGACTGAAACAACACCTTCAGATGGCTTTCCCTCTTCTCAAGAAGAGGAGTCAGCTGACTACCCTTAGGACTCTGATTTTTTCCTCCCTCTTTGTAGAGGTTTTTTACTTGGGAAACCTCACTTCTGCATATCCACAGAAAAGTCAGGTAGACTCTGTGATTCTGGTCCCTGTTTCTCCTGTGCCTTTGGATAGTCTCCTTAGGGGAACTGTTTCTCCCTTACTGCAGCTTTTACTGGGGATGTCTGATAGTTGAAAGACAACGTGGTACTATTTTTCCTATCCTGGGTTGGAAGAAGGGAGTGAAATTTTTGCCTTCATCAGACAGGGTACCTTACCAATTTTCTTCCCTTCCCTTTTGGCTTTCTCTTATTCTAAAATGAATTAGCCAGGGTTCTCTTATTCTTCTGAAATGGAGTAGGATTTTGGCAAATGCTTTGGTCTACAAGTTCTACCGTTCTTTTAGGGTGCCGCTAATATCTTTAAGAAAAACAGCCCTGGATAATCTAGAATAACAAGTGCCTGTTAGCCATGTTCCATAGAGGCAGCTCTCATGATATCACCTATTTCAAGAATTCATGAGTTAGTGGTAGTAAATGATACATTCTGAAGAAATCCGTTTCTGGATTCCTTCAGATTTTGATATCCTTGATGAGGAAATTTGGAATGAGATCCTCATTTGTAGCAGTATAACAGAATATACTGACTATCCCACACCTCAGTGAAACTGGGGAAGGGCTGACTGGAAATAAATAAACTGAGAAAAGTTACAATCCAGAAAACCTTCAGAGGGATCAGCTGGGACCTCTTTGTCTTGCATAGCTATATCTTTCAACACAAGTCAAGAGATACTAATATAGTAATGAACTTGTTGTCTTTCGACATCCTATTTAAACAGTATTACTGATTTCGTCCAACATAATACATCAGGGAATAAGTAAATACGTGGAGTTTAAGTAAGGACATATCAACATGAAGAAAAAGCAATTATTTTTGCAGTTTATAAACTAGCCTGCTTACTGCATTTCAAAACAGACCTTCTAATATGGATTCAAATGCTCTTAAGATTCTAATGAAAAGAATTAATCCAATTTCTCTAATAACAATACTAGTTAATAAAAAACACCTCATTCCTCAGGTTCTTGGAACACCATGCAGTATAATAAAAGCAACAGAAAAATTCAAATACTAAACAAGCTCATGCATTTGAAAAAATACGATGGGTTGAAAAGGACAGAACAAAACTGACAATTATAAACAGGGAGTAGAGGTGTATGATTCAATTTGGATTCAGATTCGGCCCAATTCGAGGGACAGTGATTCAATTACCTGATTCAGATCACTGTCCTAATTGTATTAGGCTGAATCTGAAGATTTGATTCTGATTTGGAGAATCAGCGATTCAGCCATAGACACAGCTTTAAATGTTTTTTCTATATACCTCAAGGTACCAGGCACAGCTCGTGAATGCTGAGATGGTGGGGCAGATGGAGTGTCCCATGGGAGCATGGGGGGGGGTCCCTTGCATGCTCAACAGCAGACCCCCCCGTGTCCTCCCAACTCAGTGGTTGGCCACAGGGGGACCCTGGGTGCCACCCCCAGACCTAGAAGTCACCAGTCGCTGAGCCAGGGGGCAGGGCAAAGGGGTCTCCCATGCGCTCCATGGGGGACCCCCCCCACACCCCCATGGGACACTCCATCCACCCCACCATCTCAGCGTTCATGAACTGTGCCTGGTACCGTGGGGTCCGTAGAGAAAACACATAAAGCTGTGTCTATGGCTGAATCGTTGAGTCTCTACAAATATCTCCAAAATGATTGGGAGGCTTCCGATTCGAATTGGAGAAATTAATGGGTCTCCTGATTTGATTCGCCTTTGGAGATTCGGTCGCTGAATTGGGTCGAACCTCCTCTGAATCAAATCAGTGACCGAAGCTTTACACAGCCCTAATAGGGAGCCAGGGATAGAAACCACAGATACTAGGATTTTTTTTTTTAAGTGGGAAAAGATTAATTAAAACATATAGGTGTGTATGACTCCTTAGTTATTTCCTTGGTATTCTAGTTCCAGATCAGAGAAGTGTGCAGGTAAGTCTTTCACCTAATCTCCAAGGTCAGAGCCCCCTCTGGCTCAGCTCCATGGCAAAAGAGAAGGCAGCAGGCCAAATTTTCTACTGTTCTCCTACGCCTAGTATTCTCTAGTTCTCCCTTTCTGGCTCTCCAGCATGAGACAGCAAACCAGCCTTTCAGCTGTGCTCTCTGACCTATGACCCAGTGATCTAAAAGTTCAAGATGACAGATCAGGCAGGTTAAGGCTGACATTCTTGAATATAACAGGCTCTCCTATTGAAAAGTGCCAGCGATCCATTTTATCTCTTACCAGTATGAAGCACTGAGAGAGAGGAAACATGATAACAGGAGCTCAAGATAGTGAGCAAAACTTCTGCTCCATTTTGAACAAGAGGTAAGAAATGAAAAAGCTTAACAGAGGGAGAATTACAGTAATTGAGTCTTATATTGCTGCTGCTGTAAAGTTAAGGGACCACTAAAGATAATGCCTGTGGAAAATGAAAAAAAAAGATGCACTTCTGAACCCCATGTGATACATGGGATTCCATGTAAAGGGCACAAGACAAAATTAACACCATAAATCTAAAGCTAACACCTCCTTTAAACTAACTGGGGACACCTTGGGATTGACAGAATGTTTCCTGGATACTACACTAGTGGTTCTTAAACTTTTTAGATTCAAGACAGCCACTGAAAAATGCCTGCTCCTAGTGTTCACTCATTTCTTGACTATGGAAAAATTACAGAGCAATTCTTCTGTTACAAAGAACTCAGGAAGACCACTACAGGTCAGAATGGTTTTGACACTATGGATTCCTATTTCAAACACCTACACATGGATTCCTATTTGAACAGATATTTCAAATTGGAATCCAGGTGTAGGTGTTTCTGCATGTAACAGTGGTAATATTGCATGGCACCCCGAGCACCCTTAAAAAAATGTCACAGCACCCCAGGGTGATGCAGGACCTGGTTGAGTATCATCATACTATGCTATAAACCTGGGACAATCCATATTGTCCGTGACTAAGTACCAACCCCTTTGGGAAGGCATGGGTTAACCTCAGAAACAGACTCTGCTCTCAAAAATGAAGCAATGTGTGTGTCTGAGTAGAGGCAAGCCTTTAATCAGTATCAAGGGTGCTTGTAGGAAGAACTCCAAAAGACTTTGCAACGTGTTCTCTATCAGGAAGAACTAAGGAAAAAACAAAGGAGTGGGTGAGAGAGAAAATACTATCTGAAATGTAAATTTAAAATTCGTATGCTTACAAGACAAGCATTAAACCTACCTTCATTCATCAGGCATCTGAATATACCTACATGTACACCATGAGTTAAATACCTTAAATGTGCATATGCTAATGTGAGAAGTAGGGCTGACAAACGATTAAAAAATTAATCACAATTAATTGTAAGATTAAAAAAAAGTCACAATTAATCACAATTTTAATTGCACAATTAAATAATAGTCCTCACTCCCCCCCACCCCCAACAGCCCAAAGCCTGTGCATCCTGCAACTCCTCCCTGCCACCACCAACAATACACAGTCCCAGCCCTGGACCCTGCCCTGCGCCCACCCCAGACTCACCCCAGCTGGAGCAAACCAGCAGGAATCTGTGCAAACAGCCCTAACCCTGGCCCTCCTCCAAACTCATCTCCTCATGCTGAGCAGTGGCAGTGGCTGGGCAGAAGCTGCTGCTCAGTGTAAAGGAAAAGCAGTCCCTCTCCCTCACTGCTGCTGGGCCCTTCTTGCTACAGCTGCCTGAGAGCCCACGCTCAGGCTGCCCTATGACTCATCTGCACTGCCACGCTGCCCCACTGGATGGCAGCAGTGATGGCAATAGAGAGGAGCTGCAGGGCAGCCCAAGTGCGGGCTCTGAGCGGCTGCAGCAAGAAGGACCTGGCAGTAGTGGGGAAGAGGGGCCGCTTTTCCCGTGTGCCAAGTAGCAGCTTCTGCCTGGCTGCTCCTGCTGTGGAGCATGGCTGGGTGAGTCTGAAGCAGATGCAGGGCGGGCTGGGGTTGGGGCTCTGTGTACAGGTCCCAATGGTCTGGAGCCGGTCCACTCCATTGGTCAAAACAATGTATGATTAAGGAGATGTATTTGTTTTCATGTTAATCATGTAAGTTAACTGTGATTAACCTACAGCCCTAGTGAGAAGCATAGGGAAAAATAGGAAGAAGTGGAGATGCTAATAAAATCACAGAATTATGATTTCATTGGAATTATATAAACATAGTAGGATAAGTCCACGTGACTGAAGTACTGCCATGGGTGGGTAAAGCTTGTTCGGGAAGGATAGGTGGGGGAAAAAAGGAAGCAGTGTTGACCTATGTGTGAAGGTGACAAACGTGTTCTCAGGTGCAGTATGAAGTGGAAGGTAGGCTTGTTGAAAGCCTCTGGGGTAAAGGTCAGAGGGGAGAGCAGCTTGGGACATGACATGGTAGGCATCTGCCACAGGCCATCAAACCAGGAGGAGGAAGTAGATGAGGCCTTCTTTAAACAACTAATAGATGCTTCCAAATTGCAAGACCTAGTTTTCATGGGGCACTTTAATTATCAGGATATCTGCTGGGAGGGAAACAGCAGTGCACAGATTGTCCAATAAAATCTTGGAGTGTATTGAGGGTAAGTTTTTTTTATACAGATGGTAGACAGGCCCACTGGGGGGAAGCTCATCTCAGCTTGCTGCTCATAAACAAGAAGGGATTGGTTGAGAATGTAAAGGTAAAAGGTAATGCGGGTGAAAGTGATCATAAAATAATAAAGTTTGATGTCTTAAGGGGAGGAAGGAAAGACAGCACCATAATAAGGACAATGCATTTCAGAACAGCAGACTTTAACAAACCCAGAGGACTAGAGAGTTAGGTTCTGTTACAGGATGATGCAGAGAAGGCTAAAGTATTTAATGCCTTCTTTACTTCAGTCTTCACAAACAGGGGCAGCTACCAGATGACAAGTGCAGTTGGCAGCCAAGATAGGGAAGGAAACAAACAGCTTAGAATAGTAGAAAAACAGGTTAGGAATTACTTAAAGAAGCTAGATGCCTTCAAGTCTGCAGGGCTGGACAGGATGCAACCTAGGGTACTGAAGGAATTGCCTGAGGTAAGTTCAAAGCCATTGGCTATCCTCTGAGAACTTTTGGAGGTTGGCTGGGCTCCTGGATAAGTGGAAAATGGCAAATCTAGTGCCCATCTTTAAGAAAGGGAAGGAGAAGATCCAGAAAATGAGAGGCCAGTAATTTTGACCTTGATATCTGGAAAGATCATGAAGCAAGTCCTCGAAGAATTTATTGAAGTCCTAGAGGAGAACAAGGCAATCAGTAATAGCCAGCGTGGATTCACAAAAAAAAGTCATGCTTGACCAAGTTGATTTTCTTCTATAATAAGGTGACAAACTCTGTGGATGGGGAGAGAGCAGTGGATGTGTTATACCTTGGCTTAGCAAGGTTTTTGACATTTTCTCCCATGACATTCACATTACAAGCTAAGGAAATACAGACTAGATGAAAGTACTATAAAATGGATACATAACTGGTAGGGCTGTTTGAAGCTTCGGGTCCTGATTCGATTTGGAGGAGATTTGGTCCGATTTGGTGGCCAAATCTCTGAATCCGAATCAAATCAAGGGAATTCAAATTGAATCAGTTAAACAGTCCAAATTGATTCAAAGCTCTCCAAATTGATTCAGAAAAGATTTGGAGAGCTTCGGCGATTCAGGCAGTCCCCACTGGCTGCAGCAGGGAGCTGGACCCTGACTGCATGCTGGTAAGTAGGAGGTGGGGGCGGGGGGACTGGAGGAGGGGGTAGAGGACCATGGGGGGACTCCTGCCAGGCCCCATCGCCTCCCTGCTCCCCCAACCCTCCACATGGCTGCCCAGCCTGCCCCAGCTTCCAGCTCTTTAAAAAAAAGCCCCCACTCACAAGTGCTGCTGGGTGATCCCTGCTGCCCCCTATGGCCCCCCACTGCATGGGGGGCTCTGCCACCAGCCCCCGACCCCCGCCTGCTCTCCCAGCCCCCCTCACCCCAGCTCCTGCCCTTTAAAAAAAAAACCCCAAAACTCCGGCCTCATCTGCTGCTGCAGCAGCCTCGGGGCGTCTGGGAGCTCGTAGCAGAGCCCCCCATGCAGCTTGAGGCAGTGGTGGCATCGGGGATCGGAGGCTGGGGCCAGAGGCTGTGGTCAGCAGGGCAGCCATGAGGTTGCTGGGAGAGTGGGCGGGGGTCAGAGGCTCATGGCATAGCCTCCCTACATGGCATGGGGCAGTAGGGGCATCAGGGATCACCACCTACCAGGCAGATGCTGGTGAGTGGGGGCTTTTTTTTCCCTAAAGGGCTGGGAGCTGGGGCCAGGCAGGGCAGCCATTGAGAGCGGGCAGGGGATGGGGCCTGTGTGATCTGGAGATTCAGCTGATTCAGCAGCAGCCGAATCTCTGAATCTGATTCAGCCAAATCAATTCTGCACGGTGATTTGAATCATCAAATTGAAACACTGTCCCCTGAATTGGCCGAATCTGAATCCGAAGCGAATACCAGCTGCTTTGCACAGGCCTAATAACTGGCTGGTTCATTGTGCACAACGAGTAGTCATCCTTGTCTCACTGTCTAGTTGGGAGAACTATCCAGTGGGATTCTCCAGGGGTCTGTCTTTGGTTTGGTAGAGTTTAATATCTTCATTAATGGTTTGGACCATGGGACTGAGTACATGCTTAGCAACTTTGCAGATAACACCAAGTTGGTTAGAACTGTGGACAGACTGAAAGATAGGGCTAGGATTCCAAATAAGCTGGATAGACTGGAAAAACTGTACACAATCAGTCAGATGAGATTCAGCAAAGACAAGTACAAAGTCCTGCACATGGGATAGAATAATTAAATCAAAGGAAGTGATTCATACACTCTCTTCACCACCGGTGAGGCCTCACTTGGAATACTGCGTCCAGTTTCGGGCCTCACACTTCGGAGATCAGACAGACAGAGTGGGAAGAGTCTAGCAGAGAGTGAAAACAATGCTAAGGGGCCTGGGAAGCATGACTTATGAAGAAAGGTTGAAAGAGCTAGGGTTAGTTAGTCTAGAGAAGAGATAATAGTCTTAAAATACCTGAAAGGTGATTACAAAGAGGATGGAGAGAGACTTTTTTCTGCAGCTGTAGAGGACAAGATAAAGAGCAATGGCCTCAAGCTGCAGCAGAGGAAATTTAGGTTGAAGATTAGGAGGAACTTTCTAACTGTGAGGGTGGCCAAACATTGGAACAGGCTACCTAGAGAAGCTGTGTACTATCTATCCCTGGATATTTTCCAGAGCAGCTTAGACAGATCCTTGGCTGGGATGGTTTAGTCAAATATGAGCCTGTCTTGATCAGGGGGCTGGACTCCTTAAGAGGTTCCTTCCAGCTCTACCTTTCTATGATCCTATAATAATACTACATATTGCCATTCTACTGTTCAGCCAAATGCTAAAACACTTCCATACTAGGATTGCCACTATTAACAGTATAAATTGCTCATGATGAAATCTGAAAAATCAAAGTATACTAAAATCTGAAAAATCAAAGTATACTAAAAATGTACCTTTCATAGCACAGATTTTATAGTAGATTCAATATTTATACTAAATTCCTCATTAATCTTCACTAATAAATAAACCCAAATCATAAGAAGCCTTATTTATATATGGACGGTCAAGTGAAGAGCTTTTTCCCTGAACACCCTGTATAGATGGCTTGAACCAATTACCTGCAGAAATTCCAGATAATAAAACTCAGGGTGGAAACAGATGTTGCCTTTGTGCTGCCATAAAATTTTTTATGGTGGCCCTAAGTGAAAGCAAATAGATGTCCATACCTTTTGTTGTAATACAAATACCCAAAATTGTGGCTGCAAAAGATGTTAATACTTTGCACTGCTTTACTGTGGTGGACATCTATTTGCTGTCTGATAGAAGAGTCCAAGCAGGCTGGAGCTTCCCACTCTCTTCATAGAATCACAGGAACTTAGGGTTGGAAGGGACATCAGGAATTCATTTAGTCTGACTGCTACTCAAAGCAGGACTATCCTCAACTATATCATCTCTGGAAAAGGGCTGGGAGGCTTGAGAAACATGATTCTGCATACCCTAGGAATTTCTGTGCAGGATTGGACCCTTCCAGCTGTAGGAGAGCCTGGCCAGCTCTCCTTGCTTACCAAGACATGCTCTAAGGATCTCCAGGAGCACTTGTATAAGCAGAGAAAGTTGGGTTTCCCTGCTTACCCAGACATGCCCTGGAGATCCCAGGGACATATCTGGGCACATCTCATTAAGCATGGAAAGCTGGCAGGCTCTCCCAGGGCTAGTAGGGCCTAAGCCTGCATGGGAACTCCTGGGGCATAGAGGACTTGACCCCTCATGCCTCAGGAAAACAGCTTGCCTGTTGTTCTGCAGCATCCACTGGTAGGACAATGGGCAACATTTTTTTTATCAAATTAAGCAGATCAGCTGCGCCAGGACATGTCCCAACACAGTTAATCTTCCTGATTTAGTGATGTCTACTTCCAGCCTTAGTGATTTGTGCTCACCTTGTCCACCACTATTTAGCCCACAGACTTGTAGGTAATATGATTAAAATAGGCTGTCTTTACAGAAAAAAACCACCCTAGCCTACAACACCTTTCCACAGATTTCATAGGCCTAAAAGTATAAGACTATTCTTAGACTAATGTGCTTTTAGAAAATACAGTGTGCTAACCACTCACTTTGCCGCTGAATTTCTTGGAAAAAACAGGCTGAAATAAAGAGGCATTTTCCTTTTGAATGTTTTCCCACTTACATGAAGGTATGACTTTAAGTCAATTAAGCTACTTTAATGCTTAAATGTATTATTTAATAAAAAAAGTGTAGGAAATAGATAGAGTGACAAGTTGATATTAGCTTAGACAGAAATATAGGTACCATAACTTTAAATGTGAATGTTAAATTAATTGTTTCTTTGTATGTATAATAAAAATATACTGTGGAAGTCTACTAATACTACTAATAAACACTTATAAACTACAACACCTATAGACTACTGTCATCTTCAAGATGCTTTACATACATTAACTAATGAATCACTAGAGGTGAAGAAATATTGAAAAAAAACCCAAATATTGGCTTGAATTTAAAAATGAATTGCCATATTCTGTATGTGCATTTTTTGTCTTCTGGCTTTCCATGAATATTGAAGCAAACAAATTTTATTGATCTTAATGCTTATAACAGTGAATTTTAAGCTTTCATAGTCAAATATCTGCACTGAAAACAGACGCAGAACGAGGACAATGTTATGAAAGCTTCTTGCCAGAATCTAAGTACATAAACGGTTAAAAGAATCAGACAATGAACCGATCATACTTCTGAAGTCATGATTACATACAGGCAAACAAAATTATTTGATGTGATAGTGGCAATATAAAATGAAATGTTATTAGTCTAACTGCAGCAAGAAATTCTTACAGTAACCTGATCTTTCTAGGAATTGATTCGCAGAAGGATTGTATATTCCCAGAAAAAAGGTTTAATATTCTAAAATGTCCTGTTCCTTGTTTGCTATCTTTTTTTTTAACACTTTCCTTTCCCTGAGAGATTCTGAGTCCCTGTAGCTTCTTCAGGCTCTCTTTGTTCTGACTTCAGACTAACACAGCTAACTACCTCTCTTTGTTTATCACATACAACATGCCTCAAAATATACTTCACACAGGGCACATCTACACATGCTATTAATGCTATAAAAGCTTACTGTGCAATAAAATATTGTGCAGTAAGCCTTCCTTGGGATCATGTCCACATGTGCTCCCTGTTGGGAGCAAATCTGCTCCCAATGGGAGCAGCGCGGTACAGAACTACTACTACTCTGCTCTGACCCTCTACAGCATCCAGGGGGAGCACCAGGCTCCCCCCTGAGGTGCAAGTCTGGGAGCTGGCAGGGGGCATAGGGGCTGGTCCTGATGCACATGTGGCCAGGAGAGGTCTGCTGGCTACAACCACAGCTTTCTCCTGGCCCTGTGCACATTAGGAGGGGTCCTGATGTGTACAGGGCCAGGAGACAGCTGCTGCTGCAGAGGTCTCATGGCCCTGAGCACATGGGGACAAGCCCTGTGTCCAGAGGGCTTCCCCATGCAGCTGGGGGCTGTCTGGGAGCTGTCCCATTTTTGGGGCACCTCCCAGCCAGGTGGGGAAATCCCCAAGCAGCCAGAGGCTGGCTGGGAGCCATCCTGCTTCTGGGGCAGCTCCAACCAGCCTTCAGCTGTGCAGGGAAGCAGAGAGTTCCCCAGTCCTGGCACTGCTTGGCTCTCAGCTCCTGTGAGGAGGGAGCCAAGCAGCACCAGGACTGGAGAGGGGAGCAGAAAACTACCCCAAGCTGCTTGGCTCCCAGCTCCTAACCAGGGGAGTTCCCTGTGCCCTGTGGCCGTCTGGTGTTGGAGCTGACCAGGAGCAATTTTGTGCAGTATCTACTGAGCAGTTAGTTTACTACCTGTATTTACAGATAGCAGCTAACTGCACAGTAGACAAATTTACCACACACTAAATGGTGAGCACATGTAGATAGTGATGCTTCTTTGATTAAAAACCCCCAAATCCACAGTTTTCTGCAACTGAAATGAAACACCACCATATATATAGGTACCAGTTGAACATCATGTTTTATTGATATATTTTACAATTTGGAAGCCTACCAATGCCTCAATCATCATAATAAAAATAAATCCTAAACACCTATATATTTCAGTGTTTGATTTTGTTTTTTTATCATAGAAAATCAGAGCTCCCCCTGTCCCCTTCATTTACAAGGACACAGGTCCAGCTGCAGCTGTTGCCCCAACTGCTTTGTGGCACTGAACAGCTCTGATAAGCTGTTTCCCCTCACTCCCAAACCACATCTCCCTCCACCATGCTGGTGGCCCCTGGCCCTGCTGGTGCCCCTCACTCTCAACCCCCAGCCCCCCATCCCAGTCTCCCAGTGTGTGGGGAACCTGGTGGGTGTGTAGGGCAGCAGGGAGTGTGTGTGGGGCAAGGCAGGAGTGTGTAGGGCAGAGGAGGGTTCCTGACCATAAGTGATGCCATAGGCCAGGGGTTTTCAACCGTTTTTTAACTAGTGAACCCCTTCTGGTGTTGGCAGCTGGGTGCAGGGGGGGTAGTGCTTGCAGGCACTGGCCACCGCCACCCACCTCCCTGCATCACCGTGCACTGCTTTTCCATTGCTGGTCGCATGTGCGGCTCCAGGGACTGTTGACGGGCCGCATGCGATAGTGACCGGCTGAGGAAAAGCAGTACGTGGTATGGTTGGGGTTACCGTGTGTGAGGCCAGCCCCCTGCATCCGGCCAGCAGTGCCTGTGTGGCCCACAGACGGGCACCACTGCCCTCAACCTGGCCCCCCAGGCCCTGCTCCTGGGAGGCGGCAGCATGAGGTGGTGGCTAGCGGAGGCAGCCACCACATGTTAGTCCCACTGCCCCATGTTCTTCTGCAGAGGGGCACCTCCTCACCCTCGACTACTAGCCGAGGACAGTGGCTCGGCAGCGAATCAGGAGAGCAAGCTGGGGTAGGGCGTGGGAGGTGGTGTGGTGTGCCACATGAGGCCGGTGCCAGTGCCCCTTCCCCGGGTAAGAGCAGTGTGTACCCCCTGTGACTTTTCCAAATACCTCTAGGGGTACACATACCCCCAGTTGACAACCCCTGACATAGGCAATGTGTTGGGGTAAATTGGGGGGCACATGCCCCCCATATTTCTGCGCCCATAGCATAGTGTTGCAGTTTGGCTGGATTGGCACCAGGCAGGAGCTACTTCTGCGGTCCAGTGGGCAGGACCCAGTCTGACAAGGTGGAGCAGGGTGGCGAGACTCATTGCTGTGACTGCCAGGACTCCCATGCCAGCTGTGCCACCAGTAGCTCAAGGAGTAATGGACGGGGGGGGGGGGGGCACACTGCTCTCACCTCCTCCTGCCACCAGCTGCACGCACAACGGGCTGCAGCTCTACCCCACCATGGCCCAGCTGCTGCCACTCCCCTCAGAACCCCCTCCCCTGCAACCCACCTCCCCTCTAGGGTAAAGCCACAGCTTGAGGGGAGTGACAGAGGTGGTAACCAGGCTATGGTGGCAGGGCAGAGCTGCAGTCTGGTGCGGGTGCAGCTGGAGGCAGGAGGAGGTAAGGGCAGTGCAGCCCCCACTTGGTCAGTTACTCCTTGCACTGCTGGCGGCATGGCTGGCACTGGGGTACCAGTGGCAGCAGCGACCAGTCTTACCACCCTGCTGCACCCTCCCATGCTGGATCCCTCTGACTGGGCTCCAGAGGAGGCTCCTGCACAGTGCCAGTCCAGCCAGGCTGCAGGCCTGTGCCCACCATGGGCACACAAATTTGGTGGGGCACGTGCCCCCTCCATTCCCTCTGGACATGTTGCCTATGCACCCTCTGCTCTCCTGATGCATAGCCTATGCACCCTCCCCCTAGACTTACTCTGTTGGAAGCTGCGTTAACTACCACGCTGCCTGGCTGCCACGTGCACATGCATATGGTGCCCCCAGCTTGATCACCCTCCTCCCCACTGCCCCCAGCAGCCCCTTGGCTAGCTAAAACTCTGCCAGCCTGCAAGGAGAAATCTGTGGATTTCTGTGTTTTTCTCATTTCAAGGAGAAAATCTGTGTTTTTCCATAGCAAACAGAAAACCCTGATCCCTGGTTATGATTTATTTGCTCAGCTCACTTATTCATACTCTACAGTATGAATGTTGGGGGCTAATGTTAAACATAATTAGAAACAATGTTTTTAAAAATAAATAAGAAACTTCGTAATTTAGATATAGAAAAATGTGAACTGTTGGCCAAATTCTGCTCTTAGTTATTTCAAGTTTAAATTCAAAGTGATTTCAATTAATCTAATTCAAACTGTCCTGTCACCACTGTACATTTGTTCTGTGGGTATATAAAACTATGAAGCAGGAAATTTTCTGCATTTACATGCGGCATACCAAGATCAGAAAGTGGTTGGCTCTGGAAAGAAGGTTGCTTGGCCAGCATCTGCTGGAATCCAATTGCCTTGGACTACTGCAAGGGCCTTTCACGTAAGTTAAAGTAACTACTGGAGTTCTACCAGCTAGTGCTGTATACAATTCTAGTTTCCTACTGTGTCCAAAATCTAGAGAGCACAAATCATAGCCACTTTCATTAGGCTATACTAATTTCAGCTCCATCACAGGCCAGAATGAGAGCCACTGACTGCAGTGGAATTGCTTTAGGTTAATTACAGTGTAACACACATCAGAATTTAGCTTATTATTTTTCCTTCTCCCATCATTGCAAAGTATCCTAAACAGTAATGACCAGGGATCCTGGTTTTCTCTGATTTAAAAAAATCCCCAATTTTCAGTTAAAAAAAAGTGACCCCAAATCCACACGTTTCCGTGATTTAAATGAAACACCAATAATATATAGATGATGTTTCATTTTAATCATGGAAAAATATGGATTTGGGGTTACTTTCTGTAAACCAGAAAATTGGGGATTTTATTTCAATCGGAGAAAACCAGGATGCCTGGTAATGGCCAGTTCTAGGGAAAATTTCTGTCCATATTATAATTACATATGCACCTGCATATGTGTACACCTAAAAGTATATGTTTTGCTTTGTTACTGTAAAACAGGTTGAGTGTTTTACCTTACATGTCATAAAGATACCATGCTTCTAATTTACCCACAAAATGCAGCATTTTTACCTTAATAGCTTAGGCAGAAAACTTTGAAAACCTAGCACATCCTAGCAGTTATCAAAACTGTACTGCAATATAGAAATCAAAGGCACCTGAAAACTAACCTCTGGGCTGATCCTAGTGCCCACAACACCCTCTTTGTACAACTCCCCAGCAAGCCCAAATGACCATGAAGCACTGCTCTGCTATGGATCTGATCCCTGAGCAACCTAAAGCTGTCATAACCAACTCCATACCATATCTCCTCTACAGACTCAAAGAAACAGGAGTATAAGGGGAGAGAAACATTGGTGAAGCAGATCCATGTTTTTGCTACCCCAGCTGTCACAATGTTTCCTTAGGGGCAACGATCAGCTTTCTAGGCCCAAGTTCGGGGAACCATCTCTCCCCTCTACAATGCAACTTGTTCAAAAACATGCATCAGGACCACTGCCTTTAGGTCCATATTTGGTCACAAACACAAGTTGGAATTTGAAACATCTTGAAAATTAAATCTGCCTCTTCATCCCTATGCTTAATCCAATGTAATGTATGCTTACCAAATCAATACTGCTTGGCACATTGACTAGTCCTCAAAACAAAAAAATTGTAGAGCTGAATGTAAATAAATGTTTGTTAATGTACTCAGGTCAAAGCTGCAATTTAAATCTGCTGTGTTCATTTTTAAAGAAAACATTTTAACTCAAAGAATCAGAAGAGCTCAACAGAAACAGACAGAGGTCATTAAAGGTATTTTTAACAAAATAATTCCAAACAAAAATTAATCCTTTAATACAGTGTTAAGGGATTTTATTTTTCTGAAAGACACCACTAGTACCAGCCATTTAAAAATAAAAGTAAATTTCTTTCTGGAAGTAGCAGTTGTAAATTTGTTGATATAAGTATGTCAACACTGAAAGCTATACATTTCAGAAATATTAATAATGTCATTAGACTTCTTTATTTATATTGTTATCAAAACTATTTTCTCAGAATTTTCTTAAGTTTTAGTAGAAAAAAAATCTGGTAGATACTTCAGCAATGAACACTGTGAAATGATCTAACAGAGGGCTGTCCATCTTCCAGGCTGTTGAGAGCCACACACTGAGGAGGATGTGCCCTGGGGACCACCCCCTTAGGCCTCTTCCCCTCACCATGCTCCGACCTAGCTCCCCCCACACCATGTGCACAACCCAGCTCCTCCCACCTCACCATATGTGCAGCTTAGCTCTGTCCTTGCCACATGCACAGCCCAGGGTGCCCCTCACTGTGCACACAGCCTCCCCTCCCAGGCCCAAACACCATGGAGGCAGCCTGCCCCATATTGTGGGCAGCTCCTTTCCTCCTGGCCACATGTGCGGGACCCCTGCCCACCCCATTCCAGCCATGCACATCACAAAGGCATCCCACCTGTAGCACACAGAAGGGGCAGTCTGGCTCCCTTCTTTGCAGAGCCTGGCACTGTCCTCTACAAAATAAATAGCATGGTCACCCCAGCACACTCTGTCCGCACTATGCTGCCCCTGGAGCAGGGCAAGAATCAAAAGCCAGAGGGAGGCAGAGCCCAGAGACCCCAGCTGCTGCAAGAGCAACGAGTGGAGTGGTAGTTGTATCACAGGCAGCCTGAAGGCTTTTAGTTGGACAGACCTGATCTGTCCAACATTAATGTTGCAACATTACTCTCTATCTGTTTCATAAGAGGCTTCATATTCCTTTTTTATGTATTATGTAAGTGATTTATGATAAGAATGTTAAGCGATTCCTCCACAAAAGGTAATGGAAAGTTTAGATTTTCAAGTTCATGCTGTACACATGCGTTTTGTAACAGCAACTGTAAATCTTAAAGTATTATGCTTCTTTTGATCCATATTCTGGAACATATAAGTTCATAATACCACTGGGAAAGATTTCTAGAAATTAGGAGGACTGTTTAAGTAATTGACACCATGGAAGAAAGGTCTCATTTTTAGATTAGTTATAAAGGTGGAACATGTTAACAGGACTCATAGATGAAGGATGATTTGAATCAGTCTCTGAAGCTGTCATAGAAGAAAGTTAATAGAATCTCAAATCCTGAAATTTCTTTTGGAAAGCAGGCAGTCATCTTTACAAAGATGAACCTTGCCTGCAAAAGGCACATTCTTCTACCTTAATTAAAAATGGAGTTTTTCTGAGTTTAGGAACAAAGCATTTCCTTAGTAAGCCAACCATGTAAGCAAGCCCTGAATTTGAAGTAGAAGTAAGTCTCTTTGTCATCAGTAAGATCTAGGTACAGGCTTAAATGCTTTGCTGAAATGGAGCCTACTTTTCTTGTGATAAGATGGTCAGTGTAATAGACATACCCTCATAAATATCTAGCTATATAAAAAAAGACCTCTTGTTTCTCATGGTAGCCAAAGCTTATCACGTGATTGGTCTTGGTTTAGAATTTCACTACCAAATTTGATGAGCTCACAATTCTTAAGGTTAACTTGGCTAGGGAACAAGTTCTCTTTCCCAAGTTACTGATTTTTCATTTTTTCCTCACCAGGTAGCTGTCAGGAAGTTCTTCCTCCTTTGGTCTTTATCATGTTGCAGCTGAGATGACAAACCACTGAATGGATGTAAGGAAATATACTTAAATCTCTTTAGTAAAGAGCCTGGCACTGTCCTCTGCAAAATAAATAGCATGGTCACCCCAGCACACTCTGTCTGCACCATGCTGCCCCTGGAGCAGGGCAAGAATCAAAAGCCAGAGGGAGGCAGAGTCCAGAGACCCCAGCTGCTGCAAGAGCAATGAGTGGAGTGGTAGTTGTATCACAGGCAGCCTGAAGGCTTTTAATTAAATCTCTTTAGTAAATCTCTTTAGTAAAGAGATTTAACTAAGGACTAAGTAAAATGGACCATATATTGATAGAAAATTCTAATAAGCCTTTACTTATTGGAGGTGACCTTTTTTTTTTCCTTTTAGTGATAGGACTCCAAAAATTCAAATAATCTATCAGTTTTGTCTTGGACAGAAAATGCTTCAAAGCCAAAGTCTGTGTCATTCTAGGTCATAATTTCTGAAAGTGCTGAAAGTCATTTAGTAAAAAATATATGGCACAGAAATAATCTGCGTTAAAGACCCAGGCTGACAGTTCAGCTGACCACACAGACCTTTTAGGAACTAAGTGGAACATTCCATTCCACTCTCTTCAATTGCTCTCCCTGAAATTTTTATCTGTAGCCTGGGACTAAGGATGCCAAATGGATGATAGAGAATAAAAAGCAAATGTGCAAAGCCTTACGTAGTATCAGCCTAGGTACCAAGAAAGCTCTTAAAAATGTTTGATCTAGAAAGGGAACTCACAGAAACAGAAAGCCTAGCTGTGACCATTGTATATCCAACAACCCACGCTGTCTATCCTGTTTAAGTTCCTGAAAATCCATTAGTGATTCTACTTTTGTACTAAACTCTTTATTTACCCTTAAGAATGAGTCACCAAAGCCAGCAAGGAAAGGGAGGACCCGCATACTTTTGGTATTAACATTTTTCAGAGATATGAACAGAGTAGAACAGGGATTACACTAAATTTACCTGTATGCCTAATAGGTGGTAGAGAACCTGGCCCCTGATGTTTCACTAAAAGCCCTAGATGCTGGAATTAAGAGACTGTGTATGTGAAAACTCCCACCCTCTCACCACTTTTTTTGAGTTTTTAGCTTTTATGGATGCTAAGAAAAGCTTGAAAACATGAAACAAATGCACCTTAAAGATATCCTATTATGCAATGACTGCAGAAACCAGCAATCAAATCAAATAATCCAAAAAATATTTAAAGTAGTTTTGTGTTGTTGAACACACCGCATGGATTCTGGGACCTATCACATGATTTATGTCTGACTTAGAATTTCACTCTGGCAGAAAATCTGGTGAATTCATGCTCTTCTATTTCTTTCCTTTCCAGGCTGCTGAAAAAACACCCGCTGTCTCTAGACTGGCTATAAAGAGGAGAGATCTTCAGATGCAAGAAGTTTGGAACAAACAAGGTCTGACTACCAATCCAAAGCCTTCAAACTAAACAAGAAAGAATGAAAGTCCAGGGAACTATGTTATCAGTACCTCCTCTGTAAGTTTATTTCGTGTATCACACACTAGGAGAACATTAGTACAAATAAAACATCTCTGAAAAATGTCCTTCCCTAAACTGTATAGGGAACCTGGCATTCTAAAATGTCTAAACTAATATACACAGAAAGGAGGCCTCATAAAGATTTGTTTTTTTTATGATCAGCAATGAAGGGTGGATATTAGATGCAAGAAAAACCTAAATCAGAAAGGACGGATTAAAATATATATCAGTTTGAATCTAGGACTGGGCCCCAAATAGCAGATACAGCTAAGAACAGTCTACACTAAAACAGAATACCCTAACTGGCAAATAAAAATAAATATAGGATCATGTGAAAGTAGGGCTGGAAAGGACCTCATGAAGTCATCTAGTTCAGCCCCCTGCTCATGGCAGGATCACCCCTAAACTAAACCATCCCAGTCAACTGTCTGTGTAACCTTCTCTTGAATATTTCCACAGAAGGTGAGCTGCAGTGTTGCCATATCCTTGTGGCAATGGGATTCAGAAGCACCAGATAATGGGGGTAGCTGATTATTAGAGTGGTACTATCTCATACTATAGTGTACTTCCCAAAAAGTCTAGCTACTTCTAAGGACATGGAGGAGAACAAGGTGATTAGGAACAGCCAACATGGATTCTTCATCAGGCCTGATCAACTTGATTTCCTTCTATGGCAAGAAGGTGGGCTCTGTGGAGAACAGGGGAAGAGCAATAGATGTGATATATCTTGACTTTAACAAGACTTCTGATACTATCTCTCACTACATTCTCATTAATAAGGTAAAGGAACACAGCTTATATGAAATAATTGCAGGGTAGATACATAACTGACTAGATCATTGTGCTCAATGAGTAGTTATCAATGGTTCTATGTCTAGGTAGGAGGAGGCATCAAGTGGGGTTCCTCAGGTCTCAGGTCCAGTATTATCTTCACTGATGATTTGAAGAATTGGACTGATTGCACACTTAGCAAATTTGCAGACAACAACAAGTTCAGTGGAGATGGTTACATTTGGTAGGGTAGGGCTAGTATTCAAGACGACCTTGATAAAATCTGAGAAATGGACTGAAATCAAGTGGATACAATTCAGTGAAGACAAATGCAAAGACCTACACTTCAGACAGAACAATCACATGCACAAATAGAGATTGGGAAATGACTGGCTGTACTGCAGTACTGCAGAAAAGGACCAGAGAGGATATGAACATGAACCAACAGTGTGATTGGGGTGGCTTAGTAAGGGACAATCTTGCCTTGATCAGGAAGCTGAACTAGTTGACCTCCTGAAGTCCTATCCAATCCTACTGTTCAATGATTATATAACACATGATCAAAACCCAGAAATTAATTTAGATCTCCTAAAACATAATTAATTAAAAACAGTATGCTGCCACACACAGGCCTAGATTAATTCAGTTAAAATTCAAGAACTGAGATTTTAAGAAGTGACAAGTAATTCTGGACATCTCCATTGCCACATTTCCAGGTAGAGAAACCTAAAAGAGCCTGCTGGTTAGAAGGTGGATTCTGGGCAATTTCTGAACATAAGGTCCATAGTGCACTAGCTTCCTATTAGGGCTGTGAAGCTTCAGTAGCTGATTTGATTTGAAGGAGATTCACCTTGATTCGGTGACCAAATCTCCAAATATGAATTGAATTGGGAGACCAAGTAAAAGCTCCAAGTTGATTCAAAGCATCTGAATCAATTCGGGAAAAGCTTAAGCTAATCAGGAGATTTGGCCATAGGCTAAACAGGCAGCTGACAGCTGCCTACAGCTGGTAAGTCTGTTGGGGTTGGGGAATGGGCAGGGGGGGCATTACTCAGGGAGAGGGGCAGGGACAGGGGATGCGGGAGCGGCAGCACTGGGAGCGGGGGCTCTGCTCTACTGCTGCTTGTCCAGTTGGGGCAGGGGGGAGGTTTGGGATCCGGGTACAGCTTTCTCTAGGTGGAAAGGGGCAAGTGGCAGCAAGGCATAGCCCTGCATCTCGCCCCTGCTGGAGTGAGCTGTGCCTGCATCGCACCCCCCTGCATCCTAGCTGGGCAAGCAGCAGCAGGGCATAGCCCCTGCGGCTCCCCTTGTTGAGTCAGAGGCAGGCACAGCCGGAGGATGGGGCCTGGCAAGGCAGCCATGGGGGCTTCTCCCACAGCTCCCCCCCACCCAGGGAGAGGCAGGCATAGCGAGAGGAGCTGTGGGAGAACCTGCATCCGCCCAGCTCTGCCTGCCTCTCCCTGGCTGATCCGAATCACTGAATATCTCTGAACCTTCCGAAGCTGATTTGGCCAAATCGTTTCAGAACGGCGTTCAAATCTCCAAATGGAATCACTGTCCTCTGAATCGGCCGAATCGGAATCTGAATTGAATACTTCCCTATTCACACGGGCCTACTTCCTATTTGCTTTGATTACAATTAAAACATTGGAACAATATATTATCTGGGACACCCAATAATTTAGGGAACTTTTACTAGGTTTAAAAAGTATAGCAATATTTAACAAAGGCATAATAGTTGGCAACAGTTAACATATAGCAGTAGTGGAGATAAAGAACATAAGACATGCTACGCTGGGTCAGACCACAGGTCCATCTAGTCCAATATTTTATACCCCACAGTAGCATAGAGCAGACTGCTATGGGAAAAAGTATGTGTGCGGGACTATGCAGGCTGATCTGCCATTTTCCCTCGTCTCTTATAGTTCCAGCATTTAGAGGCCTAGGAAGTCCTCTGTGGACCTTGCACCTGTAGCTATAATGTTTAATACCCTTTGATGGAAGTAATTTCCTATTTAGGCACTGGAAAATACCCTGGTAATGAAGATACCATTGGTGGTTAGTATTAACCTTTCAGTGATGATCAAAGGAGCTTGTAAGAAAAGTTTATAATATCAAGGGGTAAATACATGAGATATACATAGTATGCATGACCAGGATATAACACAACAGGTTTAAGTAACCTATTGGGAAATCCAGTATTTCAGGAATGTATATATGATCACAAAAATCTGCCTGACACTGCTGCTGAAATCAGTGAGACAAATCCTGAAGTCCAGAATCATGTGTACTATGGTGAAATTTGGCTGAACCATTAATGTGCAAATAAGCACCCTGGTTCTTTAAACCATTCCACATGTGCTTCACTTTAAGTACATTCCCAAGGACAGTGGGGAATTAGCAACAGTCAATGAGATTTCACTGTCTTTAAGTTAAGTACATTTGCAAATGTTCACAGAACTACACCATAGTATAAACAGCTATCTAGCTGACTGAGGAGCAACAAATATCCAGGTATTTTTATAATTCTTCAAAGTAAAAATTTTAAAGAGTGATGTGTTAGTTTCTTTTTTAAAAGCCCCTCCCCTCAAACTTAATTTCTGCCCTCCTGACCTCTTTGACAGCTCTTTTATCTCACTTATTTTCCCAAGAAAACCATTATCTTAATGAAAAACCAGTAAATACAATCCTAAACCTATTTAAAAATTAGGAACCAGAAATTAGAGTTGCCTTGTATGTTGTGACAAATAATATAAAACTGTGCTAATAGTCTTTTGAGTTTAAAGGCAGCCTTGGGGTCTTCATGTGTGTATATGTAATAAATCATCCATTGAAAAGATAATTACTGCATTACTGAGGGGAAAAAAATAGCTTGATAGCAATTATACTAAACTATTCAAATGGAAGTGCACACAGATGGTTCTTTGTTATCCAACACACTTTAGTAAGAGAGTTGTTTCATTACATTAGTTCATTCAGTTAAAAGGAAATAATCAGGATCTGGTTATTAATCACAGTAATACCACATTGGCTTTGTAAACTGAGGAGGTTTTTGACTGCAAAAACAAATTGGAACAAAAAAGGCTGATTAGGCACTTAGATCAGAATTTTCAAAAATGGTGAGAGCTGGATGATGTCCGGGAGAAAAGGGTGATCTTTCTTGGCTGCCCTGAATATAACACCAGTTTTTAGGAAGCTGTTTGACTGTGGGAAGGAGTTTAAAATACATCTCCAGTATTGCTTACTCTGGCAGGGCTTTGGCCCTTACCACCATGGCATATGGCAGCATAATTTTCAGAAAGGTGCAATTTAACATGAAAATATGCGCATGCATAGGTATATTTGACTATTCCCCATTCTGCAGTTCTTTCCCATTTTTTGAGCAAACACGTGACCCCTTTCCCCACACCCAACAAGCAAAACTCCACAGGTCTTCCATCTCAACATTGCTGTTGGCATCCTCAAGGTTTATGTCGTGTGGATAGCAAGCTCTCTCTAGATTCTTGTCTCCCCCAACCACATTCTACTAAAAAGGCATATCTGCTTCTCATGGTTGCTCCCAAGAGGGTAAACGAAGCTGTCTGGGGCAATTAGTAACAAAGCAACCTCCTTAAAAGTGATATGTTATTTCTGCAGAAATAAGCAGTTTGAGGCAAATATAAAAACAATAAAACAGACTACAGTATATGCATTCCTAGCTTACCATATCCCATATGAGTATACTAATTCCCTAGAGACTCCCATATAGGGTCTCTTGCTATGTAAACTTGATCCCCTGCCAGAGCTCACGAACAGTTCTCTAGACAAACCTGACAACTTCACCCCCCGACACTCCCTTGGCTTGAGGAAGCCATTGCATTATCTTTATATATAGTTCCCATTGAATTTGACCATTGTAGATGTATATTAATAGTCTACTACCTGCAGTAAAAAGCAAGATCAAAAACCAACAATAATTTTTCTTCAGTGACCCCCCATGTACAGTACTCATAAAACTATTACATCTTAGTATGCCCAAATTTATTACATATTAACTCCACACTGGTAACAAATACTATTACCTTTTTATCCACCCTAACAAGCTCAGAGGGTTGGGGATGATACTGAATCCTCTCCTTTAGACAGCCATAATGCTGAGTTGCAGATCATGTCACTTTTTCCAGATGCTGAAAGACTTTGCACTTAATAGCCAGGATGCCTATTCTGGCACATTTCATTCAGGCAGTTTCTCCAGAAACGGTTAAGGAGAATGTGTGTCTAATAAATAGTGTGCAACATGTGTGTCTAATAAAACGCTTTGCCTCTATATGTCTCATCCTCATATGTCTCTATCAAGAAGAAGTCCTCAAGATTTGGCTTCTAATTCTGCTGTCTTGCTCTGCTCCTTTCTTTTTTTCTCTGCTCCACCTTCTTCTACTGGGTAGCCATGACTTGCCCTCACAGGTCTGACTGCAGGTACACATCATTCCCTTCTACACCTTTTCCATTTCTTTTTTTCCTCAGTTGTCTGACCCAACCCTACCTTCTCTGCTATCATTTTCCTCCAGTACCTCAAACCCACAACCTGAATGAGGGATTTGCACAGTGTTGCTGTTAAGAAGTCAGGAAGCATGTATGCCACAAAGTCTGATGGAGAAATGCTCTGATGATGGTTCACATGTATTCCCCTGAGATAGAAGTGGCAGATTTTGAAAATTTTGCTTGTGTTCTTCAAAGCAGCACTATTTCCCCTTTGGTACACTTGGCTGGCTACTGTGTATCTTCTTATAACGGGATTATTTTTTTAAAGTACATTAACTAAATTATCCAAAGTTGCTACATGGGTTTTGACACCAGTTATCCACTTACTCTCCCCTCTCTTAAAGTGTATCTTGGCAGCTTCTTGTGTCCCTGCAATGAAACCAATGGCCCTTATATCCACAGGCCAAAATGACCACCAAGAGACTTCAGTTTACCCTTCCCTCTCGCCTGCCTTCCTTTCTCAGTTCTCTCCAGCATGTTCCTTACTACCTGCTTGTTTTCTCTCTGTGTTTCTTCCCCTGTTTCTTGGTACAGCCTGCAAATCCCTTGCCTGTTACTCTATTCACCACTCCAAAGGTAGAAAGATCCTTTGCGACCACTTATGCCCACTTTGTGAAAATGTCCTAAATGTGCTAGCCTTATAACCTTGAAGATAACTAAATCAAAAAAGCCTCCAAGTTTCAAATTAAGTCATTATAGATGTATGGACTGTACTATATCAAAGGAACGAAGGTTCTGCTTAATTTCATTGACTAATACCGATAAGGAATTCAAATTCATTTTAAATTGACATTCCTGCTTAACACTTCATATTTCGTGAGATCATGCTTTTGAATGTATATGCTTGACTTGAAGGGTAACTCTGCAAAGACTTATTAGAGGTTAACCTCTTCTTAGACATGAAGCTAGGAACTGCTCTTTTCTGAGGACTAATTCTGCTCTTGTTTATAATAAATGTAAAATGGGAAAAACTATATTAAACTAAATGGAACTACCAAAGTAATATACCTATAAATAAGTCTAGAATCAGGTCCATTTTTCTCAACAGCATAATGACACTGGGTTCCCATTCACTTCTAAACACATTTTTTTACAGTACACATATAGAAAATAATTATTTGGTGATGGATGGAAAAATATATATTCCACAATGCTTTGAACAGCATATATTCATGGACAAAAAATAAAATGGGGGTCATGCTTTAAACAACATCAGAAAAAGTTCAGAAAAAGGTTCAGCAACAACAACAAAACCCTTTAAGAAAGTATTTAAATTTTCTCAGAAAAAATGCAAAGTTTAGAAAACCTAGGATTAAAAGTAAAAATTCTGTTTCAATAATGAAAATAGGGAAAAGTTCAGTGAAGTCAACTGTCAAAGACCTCCTGTTTGACTTCACGTAGTTCCACCTTATTAAAGGCTTGATTCTGCCACCAAACAAGCCCCAGGACCTGTATTAGCTGTCTAAAGCCTCAGAGCGATGTACTGAGTTATCTGAAAAACCCACTCAGTTCAAAGTCAGCTTCTGTGGATGTGTGGAGGCCTCCATGGAATGGTAGTGAGCATATCACACAGGAGTACACAGCCTTGCAACACTGCATGGAGGGGCATTTCATTTGAGGTCATATCTCCAACTTTGAGGTTCAGACATAATGGGCTGGGCTGGCCAGCCTTAAAACATGCCCCCGTTACCATTGGGCTGCCTAGTTTTGCCATTTGTAATGCAGCTTCATCATCTCTTCTGGGCATTTATACGCATGCATTTGTCTACTCCAACACACTGGAGAATTGGCACATCGGAGCAGACTCAATCACTTGAGTCTTGAATCTGCTCTGCATGCAAGCTGACATGCCCAGAGCCTCATCACATGCATTTGTATGAATAGCAAAACACACGTCAGAGCTGAGAAAATGGCAGTGGTACACTTTTGAACTAAAATACCTTCAATGCGTATTAGTTCAAAAGCGTGCTGCTGCCATTATCTCAGAGCTGATGTGCATTTCGCTATTTATACAAATGCATGGGCCACAGCACCAAGTACTTTTAAAAGCATCTGGTGCTGCAGCGCAAGCATGTGTACCAGTGCCATCTACTCGATCCCTGTCTGTGTGGATGACTCCTAGACTTGCAACCAGTGGGCATAGAGTATAAAAGGGGTTCTGTTGCCATGCTATATTCTGCACTATTTTGGATCCAAGCTATGTAGTAGAGCTATACCTTGAATCAATGACAGGATTAAACCCTATTGCTAGCAGCAGCTTAGAAAATCTATCCTATATTACCAGTTTTGTCTGGTTTCTTTTCGCGCTTTTTATTGTATATGTTCATGTGTACAATAAATATGTTAACACTGAAGAGATCTTTGAATCAGTAGCATAATGGAGGGGCCAGAGGGGAGGGCACTGACTGGGGCAGCAGCCACGGGAGCTGATTTGGGGGTGGCACAAAAATAGCAACTGCTGGCCAGCTGTTACCCCCAATTGCAGCTGGCTCCTGTCCTTGCCCAGGGTGCAGAATCCCTTGTCCTACTTTGAATGATAAGGACTGATACACCTGTCATACTAATGTAAGTCAGATAGATTAGTTTAGCTCATAAGATTTGTTCAAAAGAAATTAGGTTAATTCATGCCAAATATCTTACCTTGACAAAAGGTAGCATTGATCCTCTTGTAACCTTGAGGGCATTCCAGCATTTGACCATATCCTGGATAAGCTAGAAAAAATGGTTAGTTATTACAATGTGTAACATATTTATTTAGAAAGTCCACCGCTTAAATTACTATGCAAGTGTTAAAAAATCATACATTAATATTATTCAGGTTTTCCCAGGACAATCACTTTAAAGTCAGGAAATACCAAAGTTAAGGACGTACATGTAAATTCAGTTGTCTCTTTCTGTGTATGCATGGCTATTGCCTTTAATTATCCAATCAAATCCTGCATGGCAGATAACACAACAACTAGAATAGTTTGAAATGAGGCAACTTGTTCTTTCATTCTACTCATTGTCACATATACTTGACTCATTTTTGCTCAAAGCATCTACAAACACCAGCTTCAAGGAGAGACCAAGCTGCAACATTTAGACTTGAAAACTAGTTGTTTCAGAAATACATAAGCTACTGAAAATAATTGTTAGAATAAGAACTTGTCTGAAAACTTAACGATGGCACATGGTGCTGCCTACATCATAATACATCTGACGTATTTGAAATCCATGGGAAAAATTGAGGAGCCAGCATTATATTTTTATAACATTCATCCATCACTACAAGAAAGAAAACATAACTGTGATTTCTCTCTTACTCTTTTGTGTTTTAGAAGTCTCATTTACTGACCATTCATATGTTCTAATATCAATTACAAAGGGCAGAATAACAATAGAAACTGAATTTAGTTAGCCAAACTAAACGGTCCACGTCTAAGTAAAATCTTTGTCTTTATTTATTGTTTTTTCTCTACTTAAAATTGATTTGGAGACCTTGAAAACTGTTCATTGACTCTCAAATTTAATGTAATACAACGGAGAGGAGTTTCTTCTTTGAGTAACTGTAATACAGTCAAAATGGAAAGTTACACTTTGGCAGCATGTTGCATTTTATTAAACATATAAAAATAAACTTTTGGTATTCTGAACTCACAAGTGCTTTAGCAAGCGCCAAGAAAGTATGTACACAGTAAGAATGATATAGCAGATACATCTTACTTTTAGTTAATTATTTTTTCTTTTAAAATATTTTTTTACATATTAACTGGGCCAAATATCTAAAAATAGTTTTTCATCAGTACAAACTATCAGCTAACAAAGAACTGTTTGAATGGAACACATTTTCATTTGATTTCATTAGCATTGAACATTGGAGTTGCCCATTTATCCTTGAAGCTTAGTTTACCTGGGAACCAGTCAACTACAGAGAAAAAAGAAAGAGGCAAGTGGTAACTTTGTATTGTGTTGTAAGAGTTTAAGATAAAAGAATCATTTGAAATTAATTTTTTTTTACATTTCATATTAAAAGGAAATGTATATCTTCTGGAATCAGTCACTGTAGCAGCAAATTTTGGAGCTAAATATTAGCTGTTTAATAATTATTGTGTTTTTGTTCTGCAAATTGCTTAGTTAGAAAGTGTCAGGCAAGGTTCTTTGTGTAGATGTGATATCTTTTATTAGATCGACTGAGTAGTTGGAAAAAGGTTTTTTGCAAGCTTTTGGGTGCAGTCACCTGTCTTCAGGCATAGGAAGTCTCTGCTATTCTGAGACTGCAAGGAATGAGAGAAGCTAAAAGTGTGACAGGACGTCAGTGGGAATGTAAATAGGTGGAAATTAGGAAAACAAAAATGTAGAGTAGGGAAGGGAGGGGGGGGAAATGACAGTGAAAATGCAAATTCCTCCTGATCAAGATTATCTTAACAGGTAAAATGACTAAGTGATACAGTAATACAATAAATATGTAATATTTGTACGTTTCAAAAGATGCAGCTTCCTTTAATTATATTATGAGAAGACATGGGCACGTTACTTCATGTAGTGGCATGCAGTCATGGTTTTAAGACACTTGCAATTTCTGCCTTTACCGTGGGTGTAATTATTTTATTTTGAATGAAATAATTGGATATTATGGCTGCCTATTCATGTGCTCGGAGGTGATGGGGGGAGCATTTTAATTAGAGCAATTCCTGGACAGTTGCTCTAATTTAAACACTTCACCATCACATGTACTAAGCTCCTTGTGTGTATTAAGTGTGCGTATTAAGTACCAAAATGCCCACAGGGGCACTCTAACTAAAGCTCATTTGACTAGGTTTAGTTAAAACACCCCTGCGGACGTTCTGAAACACGGGGTGGAGCTTAATACACATGACGATGAGGTAATGCTGAAGCTTTCTAAATAGAATGAGTCAGAGCACATCTATAGAAACCCTATGATGTCTTGGTTCTAGGGATATCTGCACCTTTATCCTATCCATTGCAGACTTTTCTGATGGCATTTGTTCAGGTGTCAGGCCTCAAGTGCCTTTACCTGTCTTGGGGGTAGAATTCTGCAATTCTCCCACTCCCTCAACTGGGCCCTGTGCATTGACTGTGTTTACACACCAGGTCTGAATTAATTCTGACACCTGCAGTTCGCTGCAGAAGTTAATGGCCAATGGCATGCAGTGACAAGGCAGCCTTCTTAAAACCATAATGTTTAGAAGTAGAAGCAAAGCATTTAGAGATTTAAAAAAAAGATTTACCAACAACAAGCAGTCTCTGTATGCATCTCTCCTATGCAGGGTTGAGCCCTGATGGTAAGCCAGGCAACTTATTTTCTTCAGTGTTCCCTCTCTCCTACTCCAAAGACCACTCTTTGGTACCCCTGAATAACTCTGCTCTTTCAAAAGGCCCTTTTAAAACTGCCAGACTTTATTTATTCTTCCACATTCTTCCCAGGTTCCAGGCACTCTGCATGAAACTAATTTTGTGGGTTGGGTGGGTGGAGGTAGTGTCAGAGTCAGAGTGATGTTGTAGCCATGATAATCCAGGACTTATGCAAGAATGAAGTCCTGTAAAAGACAGGACCCCCCAAAAAACCTTTTCTCTCAAACATAGTAGAACAAGCATTGCTTCCCAATGTTCATCAAGTATTCACTGAGGGGTCAAACCATACTTTTTTCCTTTCAGCCTGTTTTTCCAGTGAGTGAACATCCTAATAACCAGATTGATGTACAGAATCCATATATTATTATGAAGCAGCTCCAATTACATCCCAATATTAGTATTTTAAAACAAATGGAACTTACGGTGAAAATTCTCACTATTGCCCTATCTTGGCTCCCAATGAAGTCAACAGGCATGTCTACATGTGTGCTTTAAAGCACAGTAGACTAATTTGTTGTGCATTAAAGCATCACTGTCTACACATGCGCAGAAGTTACACTGGTGTGGACTAATTGACTGTGCTGTCAGATAGTCCCATCAGACCCACGTACTATCCAACAGCAGAGTAAATTACTGTGCTTAAATATGTAGATGGTGATGTTCATATTAGTTTACTCCAGTGCAAATTGTGCTGGAGTTTATTCAGTTACATTAATTGCACAGGTAGATGCGCTCAGTGGAAGTTTTAATACAGACTTAACAAGGAGCAGTTAGGCCATTATTGGGTATATCTACACACGATGTTGAATGTGCTAATTAGCAGCATAGTAAATTTTGCAAGTCTACATGCATGCCCCTATTAGGCTGAAGTAAAGTCATTTACTCTGCAGCAGGACAGTACTTGTAGTTACAAGTACTGTCCTGCTGCAGAGTTTTTTACTCCACAGAAGCACATGAGTAGACACTGCCCTCGCTGGCTAGGGCAGAAGGTTACTTCAGTGCATGTCTGCTGGCTAGCCCCTTACTGAATCAGCCTTGTCCCCCAGCCACTCGCACTGCAGCACATTGAGCTGGGGGAAGTAGCCCTGGGCTGGCAGGCTGACCCCCATGGCCCTCTACCACCCAGGGCTACTCTGACCCTGCTAAACGTACTGCAGTCCCGGGTGCACATGCAAACAGCACACACAGAATACTAAGCTTGCATAGACATGGCCAATTAATTCTTTTATGTCATTATGCACTTTCACTACAGACTCAATTCAATTCTCATTGAAATCAATGACTGCTTCACTGTTATTTTCTATGATGAGGGTGGGCAATCCAGCCAAACTAGGGGCAGTATAGCAGAAATGGGCTTTTTGTCCTTTTCCTAAGGGATAACTGCACTGTGGCATCCCTTTTCCTGGTGCGGCTTACTGTCTCCTTCACATCAGCTCAACTATTCTGTACAATGCACTGCTGGATGTAAGGCTGGAACCGAGGCTTCACCAGTCCCATCACTCATTCCTGTCAACTTGTATCTAAACAGGACAAAATGTCTCTGGCAGCCATAAGATCATTTTTCTAATTTTCTGCTCATGCTTTTCACTATTCTTAAAAAGAATTAAACTTATAACCATAGCAGCAGTCTTGACCCAAGGTGTACGTACACTGCAGGGCCAAAGTAAAACTTTCAGCAGAAAGTATTTAGTAAGTCACTAAAGTACATATTTACATATATGCAAAAGTTCCATTTAAGTCAATGGGACTTAACAACATGCCTAAAATGAAGCACATGCTACAGTATATAACTAAACAGGGAAACAAAAGAGAGAACTGTGGTACTGCCTGGTAGTGAAACTTGAGCAACGCTTAAATGCCTTGCTGAACTGGGGTCTTATTGACAACCAAATAGTAAAATTCAAACTGTGCAAAACTTGGCATTATAAAAATGCATCAATCTTAAGGAAAGGTCAGGAAGCATAACACCACAAAAGAGAAAGCCAAAGAAAAGTTGTTTTCTTCCAAAATGACAAGTGGGAAAGTAATACCAATTTACAAAAAAAACTGGAAAAATGACATGGGAGTATCATGACCCTGAAACTGCACCCTGTGAATGAATCAGCAATCAGGCATGAATACCATTCAAATGTCAATGTGTTTAATACTTAATTCCTTCCTATTCCTTCCTTTCTGGTAGTTTTAAAGCTGAGTCAATATGCTTAGCTTTATGCAAAATGAGTCAGCCTACAAAATATTTTAAAATAGTAAAAGGGTGCATGGAAGAGAGAGTTTCATAAGAAGGAAGATTCTTTCTTTCAGCACATACCTGAATAAAAAAACATGAATACCTCACATGTTTACAAGGTCCGCTTTCATCACGCAGTCAGGAAGTATCTCCAAACTTACTATTGCAAAATCCCACAAGTTTTATTTATCAATTGCTTTCTGTGTCTAACAAATAACCTGATCTTTTTGCACTAATTAGAAAAATAAAATAATAGTTTTTCATATTATTATGAAATTCATTAAAGGGTTTATTAGAGGCAGGTCCTGTCAGACCAACTTGGTGCCCTTCTATGACCAGGTCACAAAAACCTTAGATGCAGGGGTAGCAGTGCACGTAGTCCTTCTGGACTTTTGGAAGGCCTTCAACACTGTCTCTCACCCCGTTCTCATTAAAAAACTAGGGAACGGTGGTGTCAACGCCCATACATTCAAATGGGTCGCAAACTGGCTGGACAGCCGCACCCAGAGAGTGGTAGTGGATGGGTCATTTTCGACCTGGAGGGATGTGGGCAGTGGGGTTCCTCAGGGCTCAGTTCTCGGGCCCGCGCTGCTCAACATCTTCATTAGTGACTTGGACAAGAGAGTAAAAA
>NW_017728943.1:83035262-83048723 GCF_001723895.1 Crocodylus porosus
CCTGTTCCCCCGAGCACTGCCAGGAGTGACCAGGAATAACGGTCACAAGCTGGCAGAGGGTAGATTTAGGCTAGACATCAGGAGGCACTACTTCATGGTCAGGGTGGCTAGGATCTGGAACCAACTTCCAAGAGAAGTGGTGCTGGCTCCTACCCTGGGGGTCTTTAAGAGGAAGCTAGATGAACACCTTGCCAGGGTCATTTGATCCCAGTACTCTTTCCTGCTATGGCAGGGGGTTGGACTTAATGATCTGCTCAGGTCCCTTCTGACCCTACAAACCATGAAACTATAACACTATATCAATTAGTCTGTTTTTACAAATATGCTCATGTGTCATTAGCTCAGTTTTCAACGGTAAATTTCTACATACTAAATGGTTATGCCTATTCTTTTCAACCACTGAGAAGGAGGACTGTGATTCAGAAGCCGTGCATCCCTCCAATTAAGTTCCAGCCTAACTGCACCACACCTAATACACAAATATAGGATCAAACTCCAAAAAAAGATAGTGGCACCTGCAGATTCTTTTTTAAGCTAAAGGAGCAAGTGAGATGCTGCTCTCACCTTTATCTAATATTTTAGTACGTACAGCATTTGCAGAGCAGTTAGGGAGATGTGACTTGAAGCTCCTCCTTGGCCTAAGGGAGGAACACACACCATTCAGGAAATGTAGTTCCAATATCACTGACACTTACAAGAGTGACCCATCAGTTCTTGGAGAAAGGGTTTCCGTGCCTACCTTCAAGAAAGCATTCTGGGCTATGGCTCTGAAGTGGATGGAGATGCCTTTGGGAAACAGGATTTAAAACACAGCCCCTTCCTCAATACTTCCTACTGGCTCTCTCCAGGCACCTGCACGCAGAGATTCATTTAGATGATTACCTACTCAGCAAACCGGCTGTTCTAGATTCCACTCTGAGGCATCTAAAGCTCCTCTTGTATCATACAAGAAGTGCAGGTAGCTCTGAATTCTGCTATGGGAGTTGGGCTTAAAAATTTAGACCCTGCAGCACTTAGTTTTAATGGGTGCCTGTAGATGTGTGGGGATGCTGCTCCAATGCACTGTAATTACAGGACGTCAGAGCAGCCTCAATTAATTGAGTCTGCTGGAGCATGCTCATTAGCATGCTCCAACAGCCTCCACATCTTGTGTGTTCAGTGTCTCCATGCTTCAAAATGGTGGCGGGGGTGCTTTAACTAAAGCTTGTCAAACAAACTTTACTTATAGAGTCCCCACCACCATTTTGACGTGCGGGATGCTGAATACACAAGAGACTGAATGCGCTTTAGAGAAGCCCTTGGAGCCACTCTAATTTAAGTGTCCCCCACATCTAGAACACATGCAAAGAGGCCCAGTGTGCCTAAGTCTAGTAGTATAACTATGGGTGGGTGAGCAGAAATGAGCCCTGGGCATTGCATAAAAGGATCCCCTCATAAACAAGGGGGCACTGAACCCCCTCATTGCCCTCTCTCCCTTGCACCTTGACATTTCTCTGCAGCAGCTCTGGAAGCACAGTGCAGAACAGTGACTGGAGGTTTGCTGTCACTACGGGAGATATTACCTCCTTTCTTGCTACTAAAAACTGATGTGTATAGTGTAGTACTGGCCAGTTATGCTCTGCCTAAGTCTCTTACTGCATAAAGATGCAAAAAGTACCTTACTAGTCTTTAAACTAAGGTGCTCTGAAACACAAAATGCCCTACGCATAAAACAATGGGCCAGACTAACTCAATAAAAATCAGTGCAGTATTAATACTCCTGAGAATCTGGAACCCCTGGCAACACTGGCCCATCAGAACACATGTAATACTGACCCAGGAAAGGTCAGCGATACTATGATCTAAAGCTTCTTTTGTTTGAGAATTTTACATAGAACACATTACTAGACTTGGAGACAAAGATTTGTAGGCAAAACTACAAAGTGCTGAAATAGAAGTATGTTTAATTCCCTGCATTGCCATTAGTCTGCTGGGTGACTTTGTGAAAGTTGCACCATCTCTGTGTGCCTGACTCGTCTCATATATGAAATGGGTATAAAGATAATCAGGGATCCGGGTTTTCCGTTTCTCACGAGAAAACAGAAAAAAAAGTGAATTTTCCCTTTTAACTGAGAAAAACAGGGATTTCTCATTTTAATGGAGAAACATGTGGCTTTTCCACTTTTGCAAAGAGGTCTCTGCAGGCTGGCAAAGTTCCAGCCTGAAAGAGGCTGGGGGGAGCAGGAGGAGGGCAGTCAGGAAGGGGGCTCCATGTGCATGTTCCCAGCAGTGGCAACGAGCTTCCCCGCCTGGCCCCACTCTGCCCTGCCATGCTGGGTTCTACTCACTGGGCCACAGAGGCCCCTGGAGGGAGGGCAGCAGAGCAGGGAGCCCAAGTCTGCAGTGGGTAGCCTGCATCCACCCCCCACGTGGGCTCTGGTCTAGCTGTGCCGCCTGCAGGGGAGGAGGAGCTGTGCTCCATGCTCTGCTCCCCACTCAGACCACAGCAGCCACTTCCTCCCATATGTGGCAGCCTGGGCTTGAGCACTGCTGCAGGGGGCAGGAGGGTGTGGACCCAGGTACCTGGCCTCATATCCCTGGCAGCTGGGGGCCCCCTCCAGCAGGGTGGGGAGCAGGGGGCTGTGGGTGGGAGGCAACAGTCACCTGCAGGGCTGGAGGGCTGTGGGTGGTGAGGGGTACCTGCAGGGCTTTGGGGCTGTAGCTTGGGAGTGAGGGGCCTGGACCAGCATCCTGGTGAGCAAAGGGTTTAGGGGGAGCTCTGATTTTCCATGATAAAAAACCCCAGATCAAATACCAAAACACATAAGTATTTAGAATTTATTTTATTATAGTAATTGAGACACTCGTAAGCTTCAGAATTGCTTGAAAAATGTACGTATATCAATAAAACTTTGTGTTCAATTGATACATACGTATACATACATACATATATATGTGTGTGTGTGTACATATGTATGTATGTAGCAGAATTTCATTTTAATTGCAGATTTTGGGGTTTGTATCAGAGAATTTGCAATTTTTAAGCAGAGAAAATCAGGATCCTTGATGATAATTGCCTCCTTTGTAAAGAGCTTTGTGATCTACTCAAGTAAAACATTCTGTAAGAGGGAGATGTTTTCATTATTGTTATTAATAAATAAGAATAGTTATTTAGTATTATTAAAACTGATCCAACAGATTAAGTTTACCTTCCATGCAAATCACTAAATAGCTATCTTTGATTATTTTGTCAACTACTAGTCAAAGGTGATGTCTACATGAACTGCGACACGATGCTACTGTGCAGTAGTAATGAGCTACTGTGCAGTCAGCACCACCAGGAAGCCGTGCAGGGATGCTACCGTGCAGTAACACCAGTTACTGAACAGTCATTTAGTACTTGGGTACGCAAGAACTGTGCAGTCCGCTTCCTGTGGAGATGAGGCCAAAGTGTTGGGTAAATCTTCTTGGAAGCCTAATTGTAAAAAAGTATTTCAATATAACTGACAGCTTAGAGCCTAGAAAGTTTTGGCTTTAAATTTCAAAAGTTCATTTAAGGTCTCAAGAGGTGACTGCATTCTCTACAAGAGGGAACCGGCGCCTCTATAATTTAATGTTTCTGTGTGAACATTCAAAATAAATCCAGCTGGAGGAAGCAAGATGATTTAATGTCATTAGCTCCCTTACATTGAGAAAATGCAGCAATGTAGCACTAGTTTTCTAAGGGGAGAAAAATAAAAACATTTACTTTGCTAGCCTTTGAAGGTCACAAAAGGGTACCAAGTTTTGTCACCTTTCTTATGTCAGATGATATAGCTCTTGTAGAATATAATGTTATTTTTTCTTTTAAAAATGGCATTTAGAGAACAGAAAAGGAAAGTGATTCAAAAAACAACATTGAAATCATACTTACATGGCTTCTTGGGACATTTGTGACATTTATTAAAGCCCCAGGAAGTACCCACAGTTCCACAGCAGTCTTCTTGCTTTGAAAGACCAGGGAGGGCTTTGCCACACTGGAATAATAATAATAAAAAAAGAATACTCAGATTAGTGTTATTGCAACATACTCAGAAGAGGAATACAGCTGTATCTTGTAATCATCTTGGGGTAATCTGTTGCCTGTGCAGGGGGCCACTGAAGACTCACTGGAGACCTCAGTGGAACTTAAATAATGCATCAACTTTAGGCTGGCCTTCTGCACACAGGAGAACAGGTTCAGCTTTAACAAATTTTGCCTTTGTAATTTTTCCCTTCAACTCCTGGACTAAAAAAGCAAAAGAGAATAATATGCCATTGAAATCAGTAAGTATATTTCCACATTAGAAACTCTTCATTAGCATGAACTCCTTCAATTCTTCCTCTTAAAAGTCTGTCCCTACACTTTTCCAAAGGCAGATAAATGATCTCAAACACCATTTGGATTTTTCTTTTAAAAAATAAACAAATATATAGTAGTAATTCCTTTTACGTTTTTTCCTATTTTATTTTTAAAGTACTAATGACTCTAAAACCTAGAGCAGCTCAGTTAGATACACAGGGGACTATGGGGCACACAGAGACCATAGATCAAGGAAGCATTGAGGGGTGAGTGCTGTACTAATGAGACCACGGTATTTCGGTATGGCTCAGTAACATAACTGATTACACCTGAGCAGATTAACCAAGGTGCTGAGGCTTGCATCTTATTTATCCAAGTTAATTCTGCCATGAAGATGTGCTCTCTGTACCTTAAAAATCCAAGTCCTAGGTTTGAAAATGGTTTTGGCTCTTACATGCCTACAAACCTGAATTTTATCAGCTTGAGTCTTAGGTTCCTCAGCATTAAAAGATGTGCCTGTGGAATCCTGCACAAACTAACTAAACTTGCTGAAAAATAGAATAAATTAGCCCACTTAGAGCTCTTTGCTGCTGTGACTAGACTGCTTCTGGTTCCCAATCTCGCTCTTTTTTACAGAAAGCTCAAGTATCGCTACACTGAACTGCAGTCTGCAGTATGGATATACTTTATATGTTACTACTTAAAAATGGAAATTTGCCTAGTAAGTCACTTTGGTGCTTTTGAAAATGTTGTCCAAGAACTAAAATAACTGCTACAGAAACTACCTGCACTTGAACATAGGAATGTAAGATTGGAAGAGGTTCTCTCAGGCCATTGAGACCTGTGTCCAGCATTCTCAAGCAACCAATTACCCAAAGAATTATAGGAGGACACATCCTTTTCAAGAAAGACGCATCTCTGCAAGTCAGAATGGGTAAAACTTCAATATCAAGGTAAAAATCTAAAAATTAAGAATTGTGAAGCTACTTGAAAATGTCCAGATTAGAAAAATGGAGATTTTTCTCATCTCAGTGCTTTCAGAATCTGTTAGTCTAAACAGGAATAGGAAGTTCTTATGTTTTTTAAAGACTATGCTCCTAGTCTGTGTATCTATTGCACTCTGAAATAAGATTTCATCTGCCACTGGACGAGAGACATATCAGTTAAGAGACAGGAATCAGACAAAAATTCTACTGTATTCAGTAGGGCCAGGATTTAACCGCAAGTCTTTTTCCTGACAGCCTCAGGCAATCCTGGTATAGTAGGTTTAGCATTATGTTTTAAATAGGGTAAAGGCTTTCAGAAAACTTGCTAGATTTCACATATGCATCATCAATAAAGACATGCCATAACTCCAAAGTGCCTAAGTAAAACAAAACTGTCTCTAAGCAGATGAAATTATATACTGAATCCTGTTACTCAGTACCTCAAATCGCAAATCTTACAGCTCACACCATTTAGACAGTATTCATAAGGTGCTGACACAAGTGACATCTTGTCACGCAACTGACTTTCTGAAGAATTCTACAGCCATGCTCTTACAGAAGTGCATGGCTGCAGGGTGCTTTAAAAGATACTGATCCTATGACAATCTGACAGCTTGTGAACGCTGGAATGTTGGGGCACACGGAGTGTCCCACAGGAGTGTGGGGAGGGCCCTCCACGTACTTGGCAGCGAACCTGGAAGTGGACCAGAAGTAGTTTTGGTCCACTTCCAGATCTGCCAGGGAGCGCAGGGTCTCCCCATAGTTGATTGCTGAGCCAGGGGGATGTGGGGGGGGGGTCCCCCAGCCCACTCCCCAGTGGACCCGGAAGCGGACTGGAAGTGCTTCTTGGAAATGATAATCCTTTTAAAATGAGTCTGGCCTAAACATAAATCCTAACTTCTGGCTAATTCCCAAGTCTTCACTTGCAGAGAATCATCCAGGCTGGGAGGCATGTTGCTTGTTGCTTTCCAAAATGCCCATCACAAGGAAGACAGAATTCCCTGCTCCCCTCAGGAATTTATCCAGCCAAGTTACCTGGTTGACCAGCCTGAACCAAAAATAAAGCAAGAGAGAAAGAGAGGGGTCCACCTGGAATGACCCAAGTGATGGGAAGAGAGAGGGGGTTTTCTTCACAGAGGATTCAGCTGAAGACACTCCAAAGCAGAGTGCTTTCATTAACTTGTGTCAGCCCATGCTGGAAGCACAGCCCTGCTCCTGGCATGGTCTTCAGAATGGGAAGAAGAGAAGGGAAGGGAGGGAATTCTCTCTGGACTTTGGAGCCCCTTCAAGGTTGGGGGGGAGGGGCAGGCTCCAAGCCACCCATCCCACTTTCCAGTGCTGGCTGGGCAAACCCCAAATCAAGCTCCCTCTACTCCCCTTCCCCCTCCCATTCTGAAGACAGCACTGCAGCTGGGGAGAGGGGGAAGGGAGGAGGAAGGGGCAGGGCTAGGGGAGAACAACTGCAGACTTGAAGCTGCTCTAACCTGCAGCTTGATCCAACCCCTGGGACCCAACAGCGAATGTCTGTTGGGCCTAGGAGACAGAGGTAACTCATGGTGCTTCTTTCGAAGAGCTGTGAGTTAGAGTGGAAAGCTACATGTCTGTCAGGACCCATAATGTTTCCTTCAAGGTAATAGCCCAAAATATTTAGAAAGTGTTGTATTCACAGCTTTATATAAAGCTGCCCTTTCAACCTGGTATCTCAACTGGACATTATGTTTAGACGGACTGTTTTTCTTTTTAACCAGAACTGCTCAGCCTGCTTTCCTAGAATTGCTCGCTGGACTCCAAGGAGGAACAGAGTTCTTCTCTAGAGTTCTTTGTCAGTGTTGTCTATGCATATCTGCACTCATATGCTTCCCCTACTCCCTGCCCCTTCACTTTTGCCTCACTTCTATTATTATTTGGTCTTTGCAATTCAGTGAAAGGAACTGAGGTGGCTGACGCTGCTCCTGCCCTCATGATCTCAGACCCTGAGCATCTGAGCCAGCACGGGCACTTACGTAATACCCAGGGGGCACACCTTCTTCACAAGGTGGCACGCACCAAGAGCACATCTTAATCAGCATGAATGTACAGAGAAGAGGCTCCAGAAGCACGGTTTAATTGCTCTATTTTTATTTTTGGAATATGAAATGTGTCATTTAACAGTAGTATATTTAAAACATAACATTTAATGGAGATAATGATGATGGACCAAAGCCCTCTCTGAGTTTAGGTGTGGTGCTGTAGCATTTGTACTACACTGAAAACCATGATCTCTGTGGTCATATCTGTTTCAAATTTCCATATAAAAACCATAAGCAAGCATAAGGATTCCAAATTCTGAGTCATCTGGCAATCAAGGTTTGCAGCCCTGTCAGTAAATACTGGCAACAATTAAAGTTGTTGATCCCACTACACTTATGGTACACTGAAACTTTGAATTATTGGGGAAAATGTGCTTACAGTCCAGCTCACCTTAGGAACTGGACAATAAGGGAAGGTACTTGCCACACAAAGGTCTACAGCTCTGTATAAATGGTCACCAGAACTGCTGCTATGTTGTTCCTTAGCTGTGCAGAAGATGGCTGGCATGTAGAACTTCTAAATCAGGCAGAAATGAAGTCTGTTCTTGCATGCCTAATGAGCTTTGGTTTCTCTGCTACTTCCAACAGAGTATTTCCAATCCTTCCAGCATTAATGTCCCTGTTTAACCTATTTTCCAGCCAGCTGCACTTTCTTAAAATGTTTCTCCCTTTCACAGATGCTAAACCCCACAGAGTAGAAGCTACATTTCTGCAGGGCTCAGAAATGTGAATTCAAGCTACATCTTCCTTAACAGCCTCACCTTTCTGCCACCCTTCTCTATTCTACTTTATGAGACAAATGACAAGTAGGTGACCATCCTAGAAAAATCCATAGCAATTTAGAGATGCCACATCATTCAGTGCAACTCAGCCACTTAAGTTTACACTTGAACTAAGTAACCAGGCCTTACTGTGAACAATCACCAAGTATTGACTTCTAATGTCCTTTAAGACAAATCATTTTTAATATCTGTACATTTCTAATTTTCACATTGCTTATATTTTACATAAGAGAAGGATGCAGAGAGCATTCCCACCATTAGGTTTCAGTTGCGGCTGACTTGGCTCTGGTGCATGGGAGCCATCCAAGTCTCATTGCCTGTTCCCTTCTGCAGCCTGCAGCCACAATCCCAGTTCTTTTATTGTTCATATGCAAAAAAAAAAAAAAAAGAAGAAGCAGCACACTGGGGGCTACCACTGGTGCTAACCTCCTCAAAAGGGACTAGGCAAGGACATGTCCTCTATACCTACTCTTCTTTCTCCATTTCAGATGGACCATTACAGGGAGGAATTCATCCAGTTCTCTCTGGTAGAGATCCCAGTCTGGCAATCAGTCCCAGACCAATCACAAAGAATTTGTCTGAGTCACCAGAATGTTGCCCTGGACTTCCATTGCTGCATGATCCTGCTGCAGCTCCATACTTCTATTGAAAAACCACAAGATAGCCGTTAATAAGGGAACCCTATATGATTAACCATGACTGAAATCAATCAGTGCTTTGCCTGACTAGTAACTAATGGCTTCAGGATTCAGCTCAAAGACTACATTTAACATTCCACAATAGCAAAACTCAAAAGTGAAAGGATACTCTGTTGAAATTTTTATAAGCTGTTCAGCAGGCAGTCATTGGATTACATCTTTTATTCTATTTGAACTGCAAACAGAGTAATAGGCCTCAATTTTACCAAACCACATTGATGATATAATTACCAGCATATTTAATTAGCCTACTGAACATCCAAATGACAGGTTGTTACAAATGCTGTCCAATAATACTGGCTCAGTAACAGCCATTGTCTCAAAAGGAGAGGAGAGAAACTCTTAAATACTTCCAGACTTTCTAAAAGAACTTGTAAAGAATTTGTTTTGGCTTAAACAGAACATTCCTTACAGGCGAGTAAAAATTATCCAGCTTTCTCTTATTCAAGTAATTAAAACGGTGTTTGATGGTCTTTTGGTATCTGATATATCTTTAATCCGTTGATATTTTAGGGTATTGATTTTGCAAAGAAGCTATTGTGGATGGAGCATTAAACCCTGTAAATGGATATACACTGACTTCTGACAGTTTATTTGTATAAAATCTCCTGAAGCCAAACCATGAGCTTCAAGGAATTCCAGACAACTATTTTATTTTATGAGATGGTATTTTTAAGACTACTCTGAAGAAGAAAAAAAAAGCTTTAAAAGTGTTTCATAAAAACAGTGCTATAGTGTAAAACATCTGATTTTACTTTCCTTTTTTAAGAATATGACAAATTATAATATACCATATTTATAAAAAAAATAAAATGAATAAGTTTCCATTTATGGATCTTATATTCTTTAATACACAGATAAACGTGATGTCTAACAAAATGGCATACTCCAATTGCTATGCTCCCAGGTTAATCCTGGATATATATAAAATGAGCATATCATATATTATTTACATAAAATATTGTATCTGGATTAGTTATATCCTCTGAAACTTGCCAATTTCTGAACTCTTCCCACAACTATGAACTTTTCTGTTCATGCTACACTCTGCCAATACACACCGAGCAAGACCAATGCTAAAAAGAGGGGGGCCACTCCAATATTAAATATGTGCATTTATAGAAAATCATTACTGAAAAACTTTAAAATAATTATTTATTAAATTTACTAAAATAAAGGATATTTATCAAGTAAACCTTATGTTCTTCAGACATAATCATGATTCACATAATAATTAACAAAATATTTGAGAGGATGGTGGTCACACTGAAAGACATAATAACTTAAAATTCCCAATGGAGGGCTTCGCAAGGTTTTTTTTTCACTTGTATTATTTATTTATATTAATGAATACATTTATTAAACAGAGGCATCTCAGGTAAGCTTTAGGTGCTTCCTCATGTATTTTTTAAATATAATGTTCAAATATATTGTTAAGAGTATCTCACATTTTACCTAAAAATGCAGGCAGAGCTCCAAGCTCAGGCATCCTTGCTGTTCTCAAATAGAGCAGTATGGCATGAGAATACTAACTAAAGCCTTGCTCTCATATAGCATTTTTCATTAGGAGATTTAAAGCACTTTACAATGGGAAGAGGACAATTATCTTTACAGATGGGGGAACTGAGATACAGAGAAATGAAGTGCTATGCCCGAAGTCATTCAGCAGTTCAGTGGCAAAACCAGCAATAGAAGAATACTATTGCCCCTTCCAGTATATTAGGGACAGAAGTGTGTCTGAGGCAGCTCAGGCCTTTATTACTTGCAAGCAAAACCAGTCGTTCTATACGTTACTTAACAGGTAACTTAAAAAATGATAGTGTTGGGCCATGCTTAAGTTTTAACTACACACTTCTTTTTAAATATGACATTTTGATTAAGTTACAAATGTTTTTCAAACCAGACCAAATTTAAAAAATCCAGCAAAAAATTTTGCAAAAAAAGAACAGATTATAACATATAGAACAGATTATATGACATATAAAAATTGCCCTGGTTTAGTCAAATCTGTAGCAGGAAGCTTCTCTAACTTCATCTTGCTTCTTAGATATCAGGGTGTTATTTGTTGGCTTGCTTTTGGTAATAATTCTTCTACATTTACATTTATATGGAAAGAAATTTAATGAAATTTGGGAATGCTCTAATTTGTAAACAAGCGCATTATAACTAGGACGTATTTTCTTAAATGCCAGTGATTACAGAAAATTACAGAAGTAGCTCCAAACAGAAGCTAACTGCTATTTCAGAAAAACTGACAAGGCTTAATTTTCTTTACATAAATCTTGACATATAATAGGCACTTGTGTGAATTCATATTCCATTAACATCAAAATGTCCCATAACAATTTAAATGCAAAGTAATCACATACAGAATGAATAGGTCTCAGAGTAGCAGTACAAACTTTACTGGGTCCACCACTAACACTATAAAAGTATTCTGGGAAATAACAAGATATTCTGTCATAATAGAAATATTTTTATAAGAATTAAAATTAAAAATGGAGGAGGAGAAGGGTTAAATAAAATAAACATAAATCTTGCTTGCTTGCTTGTTGTTGAAATAAAGCAAAGTGAATAAAAGTTCTAAACTCCTTGGGTGCGTCCAGACGAGCCTGCACATACCTCTTGCTGCATCTCAAAGCTGTGTGAGATGTGGCAAGAGGCACTCTGAGAACAAAAAAACATTCCCCGCGCTGCGTATTTGCAGGGGGACTCAAAATTTGATACACGGATATCCAAGTATCAAAATAAAACACAGGAAAAATGTGGGTCCTGGACCATGCCCTGTGGCAACCGGAGGCTTGGGTCCTCCAAGGAGATGCTCTGGTAGTCAGACAGAGCATCTCTATGGCTGCCCCTTGCCCTGGTGCTGAAGCATGCTGCCTGCCCATGCAGGGTAAACAGTGGTGCAGGCTGCAGGGACCTGGGCCTAGGCTCCGTTCCTGGTAACAGGGGGTGGGGGGGAAAGGGCTGTGAGGGTGTGGGGGACCATGGGGGGGGGCCAGCTCAGGAGGGATGGGTCCCCTGCTTGCCCCCCACAGGCTCACATGCCCCCTGCACAACCAAAGCCTCCCATTATGGCCCACAGGTGGTGCACTCGGGGTCTCGTGGCACAGCCCCCGCTGCACAGCATAAGGCAACGTGGCTTGGCCCCAGCCTGGTACTTGGTATTGCTTGTGCCATATCACACGGGCCCACTCTGGTGCAGTGCGGCACTGTGAGCCTCCAGATAACTCTGGGCCACTCAGACTGTCACCCAGGGCCCCACGTGTGGACCTCCTGTCACACTGGGTTGGATCTTGTGTGCACAGTCCCACGTGCCATCAGGCCAGGCTGGTTCCACATATGCAGGACCCAGCTCAGTGCAACAGGCAGTCCCCATGAGTGGTACGGGGCCCCAGGTGACAGCCTGAGTGGCCTGGTGCTGCCCAAAGGTGCAAGACCCCACATGGCACCACACCGAGCAGAGCCAGGCCACACCCACATGATGTGCAGAGGCAGCACCAGGTGCCAGGTGGCCAGGGCCAAGCTGCGCGGCATGGGGGGGGGGACTGTGCCAGGAGGCCCCAGGTGCCCTGATGGCTGCTGCTGCTGTGGGTGAGCTGTGGGCCATACAGGAGGTCTGGGGCCACGTGGGGGGGAGGGGGCTCTAGGCCCTGTGGGGGGTTGGCAGGGCTTTGGCCCCTTCAGGACGGGACTGTAGAAAAAAGGCTCCTTTCTCTCTCCCCAAAGGGGAGGTGGTGTAGAAGACAGCCAGAGAGGGGATGTCAACCTCAAAGGTAACAGCACTGCATGGCACAGTAAAATCTGAAGTCAGGGTGGAACGCCCACAGGTATATGAATCCCAGCAAAAGGTGACAGCTGCTAAAAATATATATTTTCTCTCTCTCACTCTTTAAGTAGAAGAAGAAATTATAATAGATTTGTGAATCATAGGCACAAAGTATGACAAGAGTGTTCTGCCTCTTATCAAGGCAATTAAGGGATATCAAGGAAGTTTCCATCCAGAGGTGACACTGGGGGGGGGGCCTTAACTCTGAAAGGAGCCATGGTACCCCTGCAACAGTGGGAGCATCTCCGTGCTTCTTCCGCGGTGCGGGGCTGAACCACCAGCTGCAGCCACTCTGCCTGGCTCCAGGGGGCCCCCACCAAAGCACAGGGTCCAGAGTGGTTGCCCCGATTTGTCGTACCCTAGGGATGGCTCTGTGCGCAGCCATGCTTAATTCCCTTAGTGTGAAGTGGGAAGAGGGACAGGGCAATGGTGTACCCTTATAATGATGATGCAAAAAGACGTAAACTGCATGCTTAAGGTGCATGCACGCATAGCGCAAATGCACATGTGGGCAGTTACTCAAAAGAGAATATTATATCTCCCAGAAAAAATAATGAATTGGAGTTCCATTCTGAATGAAATAAAGGCAGTGGGGATGAATGAACCGATTTGGAGAAAACAAGAGCACGCAAAAATATATCCTCTTTCTTCACACAAAAGTCTTTAGAAATTATAATACAAAGCTATGAAACTTGTTTCCAGAGGTGCTTTCCAGTTTTCCCTTTTGCCACAATGTTCAGAGCACTATACAAACACTCTCTCTCTCTCTCTCTCTCTCTCTCTCTCTCTCTCTC
>NW_017728943.1:83048823-83051604 GCF_001723895.1 Crocodylus porosus
CACACACACACACACACACACACACACACACACACACACACACACACACACACACACACACAGCAGAACCTAGATCATTCTTATTCTGAGGTTTGCAGCCTGCTTAATTTGCAGTGAGTTGCCACCACTCAGCTATTTGCTGTGGCTTTTACTTCAAAGAGTGCTGCCTCCTCGCTAAGTTGGATCTTGTCAATGGTCAGATGTGCAAAATGTATTTGGGTGAGATCTGAATTCTTAGGATTTGGCAACAGCAGCCATCTTAGACCTAAAGAAGACTGCTTCTTCTGACTAGTATCCATGAATGGCAATTAGCAAATTGTATAGAGGAATGTGCTGAGAGAGGAAAAATAATAATGGAAATAATGTTAAAAAAGAACAGAGACAAGAATTGCTGGGCCTATTAACTGGAAGATGAGTTATGTATGTTCAAAGAGGAAAGAGGGGAGAATGGGAAAAAGTTTGGAGGAGATGGGAAGGAAGGAAGTCAATAAAGGTATTTTTTTCTAAAATCCACTGAAAGAATATTAAAGGTAGGAGTTGCCAGCATTAAGGCTGTATGTGTATATAAAATTGCATAACGATAGATAAGGATCCATTCAAATGGTGGTTTTGCAATTTTCACAGAAACCATGAAAAATGACTGTTTCCGCTAACACCATGAAAAATGGCGGTTTCTGTGATTTTGGGCAGAATCACCAGAAAAAACAACTTACTAAAAATAAAATGCTAGCTCCCCAGTAGGAGCCAGTGGCTGCTGTGGCCTGGCCTCACAGACTGCCAGGGGTGGGGCAGCCGTTGGCACAAAGGGGAGCAGCCAAATGCTGGCTGTTCCCTCTGCCACTGACTGGCCAAGAGGACTGACTCATGTAGCCCTGCTCCCTCCCCACCAAACAGTGGTGAGAGGAGAGCTGCACAAAAGGCAGCCCTCTCAGTCAATCAGCACCATGGGGTGGGGCCACCGAGGCCCCTCAGCTAATCAGTGGCAGCAGGAGGGGTGGTCACCATGAAAAGACTACAAAAATGGCATTAGGCACTGTGAGCGGCCTACAATTTTTCCTTCACCTTGGTGCACTTTAAGTATCCCTAGCTATAGACTTTAGTTATAAATTACAAACCTAGAAATGAGATCAATAGAACACTTTTTCACTAATTAAAAAAGCACAGGTTAGAAGAACAACAAGCAAAGTCCTATACAGGATTAACTAAGTTGATTAACTTAGAAAGGACCACACACGCATGATTACTTTAGTCTCCTTTCCAGGCAGTAAAATCACCTCTGACCCAGCATAATTAATAAGAGATGTTTTGCATATTAAAGCCAAATATATAAATCAACCATGCAAGCAAATACATAAACACGGCCAAGTATTAGGAGAAGTAAGAGTAGAGATATCATATTTACTTGAATACAAGATGGCTCTGAGTTTAAGATGACCCCCCCCAATAATTAGATTCTATACAAGTAAAATTTATAAATTTATTATGATTTTCCACGTATGGAATCTAAGTATTGGAGTATCATCTTATATTTGTCCCCCTCACCCACTACTGCAGGTGGTGGGGGGAGAGGTGATGATGGGGTAGTAAAGGGGAAGGCAGTAGGGGGACAGACGTTGGTGGAGTCAGTAGGCGGGGGCATGCGGTAGGGCAGGTGATAGTGGGCAGTAATTGGGCAGGCAGTGGGGGACAGACAGTAGGCAGGCAGTGGGAGGCAGTAAGGAGAAAAGCAGTGAAAGGAGCAATGGGGTCAGGCAGTAGCAGGGTAGGTAGTACGAGGCAGGCAGTGTGGAGGTGGAGGGGCAGGCAGTGAGAGAGGCAGTTTGTCCCCTGCTGCGTGTCCTCCTTCCACTTACCCCACGTTGTGCCAGATCCCTGACCCCCCTCCCCCCATCCCCTCATCTTCCCCGCTCCACACTGTTTCTGTCCCCTGCATCTGTTCCCCTGTCCCCACAACCCTCCTTCCTCCTGCCCCCGCAAAGTCTCTCCCCCACACCCTTACCTTTGCTCCATGTTGGCAGGTTCCATCCCTGCTGCCACCTAAGGCACAAAGCATGGCTTCAGCCCAGCCCTGTAGCAGCAGCAGAGAAGTACAGCAGAGGTAGAAAAACAGCACGGGGATGGAGAATCGGGGCTGTTGGGGGAAGTGGAGGGAGTGCAGAGGCAGCAGATGGCTGCCTGCCCCCTGCCGCCTCATACTACACTATAATGGGAGGGGCTCTTTTCCCCAAATTAAATTGAGGGTAAAACCTCATATTCTAATCAAGTAAACATGGCATTATCAGAATACACAATAAACTCACACATCTTAACTAGAGACTCACAGCATATTGCTGTTAATAAGGAAAGCTCTTTTTAGTAGCCTGCATAGACATACAGAGAAGCTACTCTATTTAATAAAGCAAATACAAAATAAATAGCAAATACATAAATCCTTTTAAATTAGAGCCTTAACTGAGAAAAAAACCCCTTTAAATCTTTGCTTATTTTATAGTAGAATTGAAGCAGCTTCTTCAGCACTGCTTTTTCTAAAACACAGAGCTACAGAACATGCCTAACTGTAGGAAAAGCACATTGACATTTGAAAACTGGATGCTTAAAATTGTCACTTAAATCTATATTTATGGCCAAGTTCTAACTATGTCCAACCTGATTGCCTTTTATGATCAGGTCACAAAGGCAATGGATGCAGGTGTCGCTGTGGATGTAGTCTTTCTAGACTTCAGCAAGGCCTTTGACACCATCTCCCACCCCATCCTCATTAAAAAACTAGGCAACTGTGGC
>NW_017728943.1:83051704-83081479 GCF_001723895.1 Crocodylus porosus
CCTTTCCCCCTCCCCCAGCCCTCCCTCCCCTGCCCCTAGTACTTACCAGCTTGGAGTGGCTGCAGCTCCATGCTGCAGCTACTGGGGACTGTTCAAATTATCAAAGCTCTCCAAATCTTTTCCAAAGATTTGGAGAGCTTTGAATCAATTCGGACCCTTAAACTGGTCCCTGATTTGATTCAGATTTGGAGATTCAGCCACCAAATCAGGCCAAGTCAAATCAAATCACCACCTGAAGCTTCGCACAGCCCTACTATGCCTGCCTGCTTTGAACACTTCTGCACCACAAAGGGAGTGGAAGAAAGCAGTTCTTATGCTTCACTGACTTCACTTTAACTACATGGCTATATAACCTAACTTGTAAAATAGGGAAGGATGCTAAATTAAAGCTTTAGTGAGAAAATGTTAACATTAGAATTAATCATGCAGTCCACCTTACACAAAACATGTATCCCAAAGCAAACAGCATTCCGTATAAAAACTATGTTTTGCAAACTGATTGGGAAGTATTGCCTGTGCTTTAGGTCTGCACTAATCCTATTACATTTCTAGCAGGCAGTAATAAACCATGTTAACAGAGAAGTCAACTACCAAAATATTAGGGTAGATCTTCCTACACTATAAATCATGACAATGGATAAATAAGATGAATTTAGTCCACATACTTTCTTCTAGGCTAAATTTTAAATTATTCAGCAGGCAGTAGAACTAAGCAGACTGAGTCTATTGATACACATTTATCTGGCAAATATTTTTCTAACCTCATTTGCCCAAAAGCCAGAAAAAAACCTGTGACCTGTCCCTTTATCAGCCATTTTTCTTAGGGAAGAATTCACTACAATGACTCCAGCCTGAACATAATCACATTTATTTGCTTACAATAACATTCATGAAAGTCTGAAAGTCTGCTAAATGTAAACACACATACTTCTGTCTGAGACCTGGAGTGATACAGGATGCATATACTGCAAGTAATCCCACAAATATTTTGCCAGTGTGACAACATCACACTAATGTCACCAATGTAAGCAAATTTTCTCTTGATCTTGAAACTTTCTTACCAATATGCCTGTGATATCATTAGATCTTATAGTCCTGTTTGCAATGACCTAATTCTTGATATCACACTGCACCCAACAAGCCAAGCACTAAGCACAGGAAAGCAGTCACCTACTGCTTGTTGGACTACAGGTATAGGTGGTGGGGAATAAAGGGCATATCAATAAGAATAAAGTGATACCACTTGTCAGTGAAACAGGTTTAAGATTGTTGCCTGGATTAAAGTTGCATCTTTCCCTGACCTATTTCTTTAAATCAGCTGAGACATTTTTGTTCAAACATTTCCCAAAATTTGGCTTGAGGTGGACATCCAGCCTGAAAAAGTTCAGCCCCCAAAACAGAAATTTGGTGAAGTTATATACAGCTGACAACAGGATGTTATTAGGTAGCATTAGGTAACATACCCATGTTGCTCTCAACCTTTGTTTTTAAGTGAAAGCCAAATATTGTCATGACCTCATCATACTTACTATTAACTATGTACATTTATTATTTAAAAACTGCATCAGAAACAACAGCAACAATGCCATATAATCTATTTGTGCATGTTTCCAGAGCTTGAGAGAACATACCTGACCTTAAAGAATAATAGTGGAAGGGTATTAGATTTTCTCTGTGCTGGACTGTTTAATTCATTTTAAATACCTGTGGCCCCCATAAGTATGTTTCATGACTCCCCAGCCCCCACCCAGGAGTCTCAACATACCAGCCGAAAAATATTGGTTTATAATACTGTAAAATACCTGTGCCCAATGCAGACTAGACAAAAAAAATCAAGAGGAAGTTACTTGAAGAGCATAGGTACAGGAAACAAATCTACTACTGCTTTGGAAAAGTTTTTAATGCAGAAGAAATGATGAATTGCAGAAGACACCCCGCTAGCCTGATAAAGCAGTAATTCTCTGATGAGAAGAGAAGCACATGGAGATAAAGGAACTTGTTTTTTTCCTTTGAAAAGCAACCAATAAGGAGAGGAGGATATTCCTATGAAAATGTCATCTGAAAGCAGTATATCCACAGAAGGTAAAGGAGATAGCTTGGAAGAGCAGGAGCTAGGTAAGAGTTCTATTTTGCAAAAGAATAGACTACTGAGGCAAAAATTCAATTAGACAAAAGAAATGTTGTGCTCCTTCTGCTGTGATTATTAAAGCATTTTTCAGTGCTTAATAAAATTGATTAAAGCTCTCTGTCTCAGAAATATTTGCAAATATTTTTACCTGTGTTCCAATAGTCTCCTGGAAGCAGCGCCCAAGCTGAGTTTTAGCAGAAGCAGGAAACACGTGAGGAATGGGTTGCTGACTTGAGTAAGAAATATGTCCTTTCTGGGTCTTCTGGTATGGAAGACCTTGATAAGGGACCTGGGGATGTCCCGGCTGGGATACTTTTACTTTCTGTCCTGTTGATGTGCTATCAATCCTTGACACTTGATGGATCTGTACTGAGGCTTCAGGGGGATGTTTCACATGGATATTTACTATGTTAGGAGGGAACTTCACTAAAATCATTGGAGAGAAAACACAGAAGAAAAATGAGTAATAAAAGATGATGAGCAGAATTTCTAGGTATTCTTCTAGACTCTTTCAGTATAAACAATTAATCTAAAATCAGTGTATACCTTCTTAAAAATATGCACAAAACCCAGATTTAGAAATAAGTTGGAATGTATGAAACCTGGTTTGAAAAGTAAAAGTCAGCCATTTAGAAAGAAAAGAAAGACACTATAGAAAAATATCATAAGATAACTACATAAAATAGGTGTCCAAGATGGGTGGTATGACATTAATTTTTGTGGTTATACTTTGTAAAAAGTATCCCATTCAAAGTTCCAGAATCCAAGCTCTGCTGGGTTATTCTTGGATATCTAGTCAGCTTTATTTTGTTTTCATATCCATCACTTGTCTTGGAACATGGGAAAAGTTTTAGATTTCAGCCTTTCACCTTTATATATCTGCCAATCCTGAGATTGCCCCTAGTTCATGGCCAACCTCTCAATCACCAAAAAAACCCACCCCCTCTCGTGAATTCAGGACTTGGCAGATAAGGAGGAAGGAAATGCTTTCAAATACTTTGTTTTTAAATACAGTTGTAGTTTTAAGTTTGGGAATACAGGTTTGGAGCTTCTGCTCATTTGTTTTAGTGTAAATAAGACCTGTTTGTGAATCTCAATTCCTTTGAAACATTCCAAACATTCAGTTCAACTCAGATTACAAATAACTTAAATTTTGTAAACTACCATAATTCATCACCCTTTCAGCATATGTTAAATATACCTCGCTTTAACACATTCCTAATCCATCCAAACAAGTGGATATAACATTCTTTCCAAATCATCCTCTGAAGAACAAAACCACACCCAAACAGCTTGGTACAGTTTGTGTGTGGAACAAAACCACGCACAAACTATAAAGCTGGGGCCAGCAACCTTTTTCAAGCCACAGCCTGCAACAACCCATCTATAGTCTGGTGTGGGCCAGGTAGCTTCAGAAGTGCATCAGTGCAGTGTATGGGTGCAGTTTCTAGATCTTAGGCCCAGTGCAAACTCCTCACTGCTCAGTCCCAGTCTAGGCAGAGGCAAAAGCAAATCCCTGTAGCTCACTGGGCAAGACCCAATGGCTCTGTGAACCAAAACAGGCCTGCAGGCTGTATGTTGCTGACCCTTGCTATAAAGGATACTAGCTAGCTGACCCTGCCTGGCTGTCTTCCCACCTCTAGCAAACAGAACCATTCTTTCTGATAATTATCTTAGATCATTTCAATTTTTCTGTGCAGAATTCTACCCTCACACTCTAATTTCTATTGCTTACTCTGCTTGTTTTTATCATAAAATTATATTTGTTCTTCCGCATCATTTTCTTTGAAACACAAAATGATAGCCAGACTACAAGTTTCAGTGTATCTGGTCTCTTTTGGGAATGTCTTAAAAGAAACAAGAGTTTTAGTTTCAATTTGGCCTGCCTCCTTTTTAAGTCTGAAAGTCTACAACTTAGGCTTCAGGATGGGCAGAGACCCTTCAAATGAGTTGTGGGAAATTAGCCTGTATGACTCAATGGCTTTTCCCGGTTCTTCACTCCTTACTCGGTACCAGAAAAGCACCATTCCACAGAACGTGTGAGTTCTGTTGTAGGCAGGAGACACAGAGAAAAGGTTCAGTGTTGCCAGAAGAAATCTGTAAGGCCCCCTGAAGGAAATCTGTTTTGTTCACAACTATTTCATATTGCATAAAGACAACAAAACTGACTCACTTCCATGAATACATTGCATGGAGAGGTCTCTCTTCATCTGTTATTGTGGATGCCTTCTGACTGATGCAGAAGGGAAGTGTACCAGTTCACAGTAGAAAACTGCTAACTTAGATGCCCTACTGACTTCCGTAAGTTCATCTTGGGATATTCAGTCAGTGCAAGACAATGCTGAATTAAGATGAAAGTGGTTCCTTCCTTACTGTCTGTCCAGAAGTCCTTCTCTTTCTGCAAGTCTTGGATTCCTTTTAGCTGTCCAGTTAAATTTTGACCTTTTTTCAGTCCTTTAAGAATGAACTATTTCACTCTCTTATTCACCAAAAAGTATTCCTCTCTCCATCACCAAGGTCCCATCCTGATGAGCATGCACGTGCAGGGCGAGCATTTCCTGTACAACAAATAGCAGCGGCACGTATTTGTGCCACTCCTAATTATCCCAGGGCATGCCCCTGCATACATGCTTCGGTAAATTGAACCAAGTGGGGTAGGAGAGGTTGGGGTCAGCACCTGTGCTGGCCCCAGCAGCCTTACGTAAAGTTCTGGCACCAAGCCAGTCACTCAGAGCCTGGCTGACAGCTATAGCATAGCTTTGGCTGGCCAGGCTCAATTTGTGAAGGCGCACACTGCTGCCTCGTACACCAGGCTGCTTTTTTTTTGTGGTGGTTTTTTTTTTGGACACTGGGAGATCCAAATTAGCAGCACAGTGAATGGGCGCATGTGCTCTGCGTGCAGTTTGCAGCACTTCAACTGTTCTCATTTGGACATAGGAATACCAGGCAAAAGCAAGGGATCTGTTAATGACACTGGTGTAATTATCTCCTGAAGGAATAGGGGAATTCTTCAGAGGTCAGATACTGCAGTGTGAAATCTGTTGTACTTTTAAAGTGGATAACCCAAAACCTGAAAGGTGACTATGTATTTAAAAAAAGGGGGGAGGGCTGTAGTCTTTTCACTACTCCACCATTTTCTCCAGGGTACCTTAACCTGGAATGGAATACTCACAGAAATACATATCAGCACAAATAAATACTTAAGTATCTCTACCCTCATTTCAAAAGAAAAGTTGAAGACAGTCATCTATTGTAGCCCCAGGACAGGGCTTAACATTTTACTTCAGCTATAAATTACTTTCCCTATGGGTTGGATAGCAGCCCTCAAGTTTCAATGTATTGAAAAAATGGAGCTCGTTGCTGTAGAGAGCCTTTTAATTCTAATGATTTCAAAATACATGGGCCCTTCTTCTTTCTACATACATATAGCCAGTTCCAAAACCAAAATTATTAAATTAGGCTATACATGCCATAAAGATGTTTACTAGGGATTCTTTTTACCAAAGGGATTCAGAAACTAATTGTGAACCACCAATTCCAACAGAAAATTATGGAACAAAGATTTTAACAAAGAAGGTTGAATTGCCAGACTGGTAATTAAAACAAATACATAAATAAACAAACAATATGTGCTGAATTACTGAACTATAGAACTGAATTATGGGACTTTCTCAACAACAGGATAGATGAGCCTGAATAGAATGCTAAGAATATTCTTGCAAGCATAAAGGTAACAGAGATACCTTTTTTGAAAGTGCTCTTTTTTGAGATTTTCTTTAAACCAAATAATATCAAGTAGCCTCAATGTATTGCTTGTAGCTGGCAGACTAAAACTCTAATCTCTCTCAGTTTGGGCAAAATTGCTAATTCCCAGTTTAATCATGTTTTTGATCCTTTGGTTTCTTCATTGCAATTACGAAGTCATAAGAAGTAGTTATGCCTCTTATCTGTGATCTTACCAACCTTACTGGAAAATATGTTCTAGTTAATTTAAACTATTTCATTTGTGAAATGATTTTTATTATTTACATCATGACAGCCATAAGTTAAATGATCACCATAAAAATTAACTAAGTGTATAGCATTCCATTTAGAGTCCTAGATAAGATGTAAGAATAAAATGATTTTCAGTTATACATCATGGCACTCTCTCTCTGTCCTACGGTAGTAGAAAATTAATCAGCTGCCACTTCCTATTTGCCCTGTGACCAACACATGTATACTTCAGGTCATAATCTAGTACAATGCCATCTGTCCTGCTCCTTATATAAGATGGTTAGGCACCTGAGATGGGAAAAGTCTGTTACACAAAAGGATATGATATCTTTTCTGATTCTGTGTTCCAGGCTACATTCCACCATGAATTAAAGGAAAATTACCTTATCAAAATCATTTCAATAACACTGTGTTTCTTATTATTGTACCCATCTAAGGAAAATAACCTCCATTCTGGTGGGCTCTGGATTCAAGATGTGGTACTTAGATTCAAACTGTGTAGACAGATGTCATTTTTATTACTAGTCTTTCAGCCAAAATTAGACAATAGAACTATATACCAATGGGAATATATCTGTGACAGAAAAATGTTACCTTTTACTCCTTGCTGGCCAGACATAGTCAGTGGTAAGGTATGCGTAGAATGGATGACATGAGATCCTATGGCTTTATTTGCCTGCTGTGGATGATGGTAAAGTTTTGCACCATTGGCACTCTGAACTGGGATCTGACAGAGTTTACCAGTATAATTAGGAGGGCACTGGCATTTATCTCGAGAGCTGCACTGGCCTCCATTCATGCACGGAAGGTGACAAATAACTGAAATGAAGAGAAAAAAAATACAGAGATTGTGTTAATTTCTCTTCAGCTGCAATTCTTTTTTTGGCATTATTTGATGATATAACATGTTGCTGCTGATAGCACTGAGGGAAATGGTCTTCACATCTTTTGGCACCCATGAAAGGGCCACCTAGGCAGGGCCGTCCCTGTGGGGTGGCAAATCAGGATGACCACTCTGGGCCCCATACTTTGGGGGGCCCCGCGGAGCTGGGCAGAGCGGCCGTGGCGACTCTGCACCACCGCTACTGGCAGCAGCTTCTTTGGGTCGGGGCGTGTGGGATCAGAGTGCGGGCCAGGCCCCGCATGAGCTGATTTGTCCTAGGCCCCCCCACCCTGCTCGGGTCAGCTCTGCACCTAGGTGAGGCAGGTTTTTGCTTGTTTAGTCTGCTTACAGATGTGAAAAAAGCTCAAAGAACTCTTTACTTTAAGTTTGGAGTGCCCCTACACCAAACACAGCACATGCGCAGAAGAGGCATTGTGTTAGCTGGACCTGGTTCGCCCAACGTCTATATAGATCACACTTCAGCTAGGCTTTTTGGTGCTTTTATTTAATAGTTGATTAAATCAGCTTTAGACAAAAGCACCAAAAAAGCCCCACTGAAGCATGTGATCTATACAGATGCTGGGGAGTTGGGTCAAACTAACATGCTTCCTCTTCCAGTAAAGTGCTGTCATTTGTTTTTATTTCACATCTGCCAGCAGCCTAAGTGGCAGGGCCACTCACCCTGCTTGTGAACTCTGCATGGTTGCATGTGCTTCACTCCTCATACCAGGCAGACATAGTATGCACATTTCTTTCCTAGGAGTCTATTGTACTACATTTCACCATAAGACAAAAATAATTCTGTGTCCAGTAGCATCTTCTCTCACTGTGGGGTATCGCTTCCTGTACAACCTAGCTCACCTCAAAAATCAAAGTTCTGTGTACTCTCTCTGGAGAGGGAGGATAATGTTAGGGGGAAATACCCAGTTTTTCTTGGGAACCTGGCCTGCTTTTCAGTATAGTCATTTTTTTCCCTGATATGAAAAAGTGCAATGATGACTGAAATACTAACAGCTATATGAATAATTTCTGAAGCAAAAAATTCCCGTTACAAAAATGCATGCAAAGAGCTACCTATTGATGATTATTCTGTGCCAGTTTGTAGTTTTGTGGCTCTATAATTTACCCAAGGAAACAAAGAAAATATCGATGCAAACCATAATCTTGAATCCAGAATCCAGGAAAGTGAATATTTACCAATCAGCAGTCTCTTCTGCGGGGAGTGGGGTGGTGCAGGTGCTAAGGTTTACAGTTGACAGTCTCAAGGTCAAAGCCATAGCAGAAGCACTCATGGCATGGCCTTTCAGATTCCAATGAATCCGTGACTTCTGCTAAATACCTTGTCACAAGGACATTAAACAGGAAAGGAAGTGGTCTCTGCTTTGTTTTTCCCCTGAGGTTCATTACTTAGTCTAAAAATATGATGCATTACTTTAAATTCTACTGGAATCTATTTTGTTAACATTTCAGAAATTAAATCAATTAGAAAATAAAGGATGAACTTGCTCCAGACAAGGTAATGTCATTTTTACATAACTATAAAGTCTGTGGAGGGAAGATAGAGTATTTAGTTGTAAGCCTTAATACAAGATTCTGGCTTTCCACCCAAACTTTCCAGACATGGTATTTGTTAACTTTATATTACTTGCTTATATTAAACTATAGTGTCTTTTATGATCTGAAAGCTACAAAGAATGTCAGGTTATATGTATACCTTGTGCTAACTATCTCTTGTGGTATAGTCTCTTGTCAGCCACTGCACATTGCTATCTTACTGCTACTATAAAAGGTCAGTATTGGAAAAAGAATGTACATCTTGCCTGCAGTAAGAAGACAAAGTAGGAGGTTTCGCAGTCTGAGGAGTTCCAAATGAACTGCGTAATGCACTTGGATCTTACAAAGCATTGGAGAAATAAGCAATCAGATTGGCTCTCAGCAGAATATTATCACATTATATTGACAGGATTTGGAACATGTTTGCCTTATCACCAGATAGGTATTACTATGTCTGCATACAAATGTAAACAATTGAAATGTTTTTCCACTCTATTCAACAAATACACATTTCATAATTTTTGTCTGCTTAGCTAATATTTTCATTCTATATGAACTGACTATAAATGTTCCACAAACTGCAAAATCGTGAATAAGCCTAAAAACATCTATTGACCATTTTAACCGAAGTCTTGTTGTTTGTGCTGGCAGCCTCTTGTTGAGGCTTAGCTGGGATATATGCATTTGGTTTAAATAAAGACTTTTCTCTTTAAGGTCTTCAGCAATCCTATAAACATCAGCTTCTCAATATGACAGCTTGGCACCCAATGACCTTCAGGTACATGTAAAGATATACCTGTACTGCTCCCTCTGGATGATTGAACCCTATGATAAAAATGCTTTATTTTGTGCAGAAGTAAGGACTGTTCAGAAAAAAGGTCGCAACAACAACGTAGTGCAATGTGGATGATGCAACAGTTTAAGATCACAAGGGTGTGGAACAAAAATTCTATACTTTTCTGTGAGGCTATATTCATAGAAAGGCATTTTTAGGTGGGAACTGGCTTTCTCATTGAGATGAGAAACCTGTCATTCCTATAAGTTATTTCTCCTTTTAGGTAGTGAAATAATGGACCATATTCAGCTCTTCACTAAATGACTATAAATCTACAGCAATAGTTCTCAACCTTTTTAGATTCAAGGCACCTGTTGTTAGACTCAAGGCATAAAAAGTCAGATTGGTTTTGACACTGGATTCCTATACAACATTTGTGTTCCACTGACTTGAGTGTAGCTGCATTGATTTATATTTGCTGAGGTTTTTGCTTGTTTCATGAAAATACATTTTGAATTATTCATCATTAGTATCTGAACATAAAATACAAATCTATAACAGATACGCTTACACAGTCAAGTAAAAGTAAATACCATGCAACTTCTAGGTTCAATTAAAACAGCTTAAATCTCAAAAAACATAGAATTCTGAGAGGAATATTGTTTGTGAATAATCCAATTGTAAGCAATTTGAAGACTGAGATGTTATTAAATAAAACCATTGCTGAATAATTGTGAATAATACGCACACTTGTACATACTGTGATGTATTGTTAAGGAACTTGTAAAAAGACCAAGGGCTTTAACATGCTGCACAAATCTACTGCTATAATTTCTGCAGATCTGAAATTTCAGAATTATTATTTGGAGAGTTAAGTGGACAGGGGACAACAAAAAAGAAAACTATTGCTCTGGCCTTTTCCTTTACCAATGAATCACAGGTTAACAAAGTGGAATGGACTCCAAAGTGCAGACCCTTTTAAATGAGAACCAAATCTTAAAGCCAGTATTACTTTAAACAGCTCAAATTCAGGTGAAACAGTTGTTTGTTTTTATTTTCCATAAGCCATTGAGTTTATGGAATGTAAAATAAACATAACTTGAATACTGCCAACAGATGCAGGGGATATTATGGACACAGCCCAACCAACAGACATGGGCAGGACATTAAAACAATGACTTTTATGCATAAACATCAGTGACTGGCATCTTGATGCAGGGTCCCTGAAACTACAACTTGTTTGTCTGTAGACTGATTGCTTCATTTTACTGGAAGTGAGCAGCAAAAACTCTTTATTTTAATAAAGGCACCAGCTAATAATTTGCCGTTCTCTAATATTAATGTGGAGATATTGCTATATGTCAAAAACAATTAAGGCCTGTTCCTGAATATGCCACAAAAAGGAAAAAAGAAGGAATGAATAAAATACACTAATGGTGGCAACCATTGAGCCTCCTGGACCATGGTATATGTATGAAGCCACCCAGACCTTTGATGCAAATACCTAGGCAGGAATTTTATTTTATTTTTTTTGAAGTGGAGGCATGCCCAAACCTTCCATCCTCCTATTAGGCCACTGAGACAGAATCCAAAGACCAGACTGAGTCCAGATGTTTGGTCCCTCCATGGCTGTAGTTGTATAAGTGTCTGGGAATCAAACCCAGATCTCCTGGGTGGTAGACGTGGATTCTACCACTAAACCATAGAAGACTCCTGAACAAAACTGTGTCAATAAAATCAGTCAAGTCAAATGCCAGGCCTCTCTGGAATTCTTAATGATCATTTTGGTTGCATTGGGATGATACCAATAACAATTTTGTTTGATTCATATGTGACTCCCTTTTTACAATGTATTTGTTTTCATTTTGATATAAGGAAAGCAGGGATGGAGTGGGGAAGAGGGGGAGGGATACACTGGTGCACTTGTGTCCACCTTTGATTCCTGCCTGGCACTGGCAGGAGCATTTCTATACAGGCAATGCTGAGAGAGTCAGCTGACCTCATGGCTCATTAAAATCTACCTGATCTATTCTAAACTCTTCATTCCACAGGGTTAATGACCCACTTTTCTTTTTAATAGTCTTGATGTTCCACCAATCAAGCTAAGCTTCATTCTGCCAGGAGAATTGAGAGGGGTACACTGGTGCATTTGCACCCCTCCTTTGATTCCAGCCTGGCAGGGGCATAGGGTATACGGAAAGCAAAGGTGGTAATGACGCTGGTCCTGGTCAGGAAGCTCCTTTTTCACAGCCCTGCTGATTGTTTTTAACTCATTCCAGTGTTAGAAATGCACAGTAAATGGAGTATTGTTATAATATTGTTAGAAATGGAGTGTTGTTAGAACTGCACAGTTTGCATCTTGTACCTGATAAGCAAAAAACACTGCCAAGGACTTTTCTTTCTTAGCTAGCTTTGCTACAGTTTTTCTTATGCTAAATCACTCCCTCCTCCACACTCCTCCTGGTTTTCTTATGCAGATTACAGAAGCTGGAATTCAACTGACTGTGTCCTTGAAAGGGGGGGGGGATTTCAACTCTTGGTGACCTAAAGAACTTTCTGAGCATGCGCAATTAGCTGATGCATATTCACCTATCCGCCCTGCATGCTTAAGTAGTTAATTATAATATACATGCGATGGATGAAATGACGTGGTCACATACATGTTTGTATGAACTGGAAATGAGCTGTAAGAGTTCCTGTTTCTGCACACGTGCCCAGGAGGGAAGCGATAAAACCCAGCTGAAAAAGTTCCTCAGGGGTGCGGAGTAATCTGAGTCCTTTGGCTCTGCTCCGACCCTATTTGCAAATACACCTTTTGTGCTGCTAATAAGTGTGTGTCTGAGATTCTTTTCGCGTGCCTCCCGAGAAACGAACCACAATTTTTTGCAACACCAGTGAAATTCTATTTGTTTTTGCTTCATCTTCAGCTGCATAATACAGCTGAAGGCCCAATGCATATTAGTAAAGCTTCTAGTTAATTTTTAACTAGAGAAAAATGTGTGCTGTTTTATACATGATGATGCACCTCACCGTCTGCCCTCCTCTTTTCAAAATTCTAGATCCACCCATGAAAAAAAGACATACATTTTAAACACTTTCTTTTATTCTTCAGTAGTTAATTCTTAATAAACTTTAATTTCTACAATATCCCAAAGCCATGATCTTGTTTGGCATGGTTGGGTAATCACTGTCCAAAATTAGCTGGTCACAGATGTGTTAAAATGCATTCACCTTGAGTTTTTATAAGCCAGAGTAAATGGTAGAGACACCTCGCCTGGCAGTTCTTGAGTATTTCAAGTCAAATCTCAATAAAACTACTGCAGACATCAGTTAAAAAGGTACAGGACATGAATCATGAACAGAAAAGCCACATAATTACTGAGCCTCAGTTTGTCGCTGAAATTACATCATCTAATTTGTTTTCAAGACTAAACTATTCTAAGCCATTTTGAGTAAACTGAATCATTTTATAAACCTGAAAATGTTCATCTAATCAAAATAATGTCTAACAAACTAAAAATTCCTAGGACCTAATTCCTCCTAATCCTCAGTAAATAGCCCATGCTTATGCAATCAAGCCATGAAAATGCATAGAAACCCCATGCCCATGACAAAGCATATGCTGTAGATGGCTTTAAAAAAGGCACCACCCAGCATGCTGCACTGCATTTCTTTTCAAATACCCGCTTGTATATAAGGAGGTCATTGAGGTTCTGTCCTGCAATTTCTCATTATATTTGGCCTTTTCATTTTCCTGGCTATCATATATTTGAATTAAGTAAAACAATAAAAGAACTTCATCCTGAATCTTATTCATGAAATAGAGGGGCAAGTTCTTTAATATAAAGTGCAGGCCTGCTAATTAAATAAAGTATTTTCCCATGATGTATCACAAACTAACAAGTTTATTTTCAACTCTAAGAATTAGAAATTGTTCAGCAGTAACATATGTGCAGAGGTGAAGATTTGTGTATCTTTCTCCAACATTTGGAAAAAATTCCTAAACACTCTGAAGGCACACGGAATAGTGAAAGAGTACAATGAAAGCTACTTGTCATAGGCTAGAGGAAAAGTCCATTTTAACAGAAGTGGTATATTAGTGCACACTGCATTCCTCAAGATCAGTCTCTTTACATACCACACATTTTTTAGACAAAAGGCCAAATTAATAGGCAAAGCACAAGATTCAAGGTTACCTTACATTCACTTGAGACCTACTCAGATTTTCTGATTGCAGATAGTCTACATAGCTGTAATTTATACATCAAGGAACTAAAGAAAGTGAAAGATAAAAACAAGTGATATTATACTTCAGTTCACACATTATTATATCCCCTTGTTTACTGTTTTTTCTTGTTACACTCCTCTGTTCCAGTTCTTAATCTGGTCCTTAGATGCCTTTATATTCAGACTCCTAGCTCAAATTCAGAGGCTGCATGTGAGGAGGAGGATGCTCTAAGTTAGAAGTCATTGAGTGGGTATAAGTCCAGGTGAATAAATCTTATAGAGTGTAAGTAAATTCTAAGCAAATTTTGAGGTCACAAACTTAAGATTGTGGGAGGTCACGTGAGGCCCTAGATGACTGGAATAGAGCAAATATAGTGCCCATCTCTAATACAGGGAAGAAGGAGGATCTGGGGAATTACAAACTTTAATACCTGGAAAGATCATGGAGCAGGTTGTCAAAAAATCTACTATGAAGCACCCAGAGAAGAACAAAGAGATAAAAAACAACCAGCATGGATTCACCAAAGGAAGTCATGTCTAACCAATCTGATTTCTTTCTATGGTAAGGTAGAAGGTGGTGTGGACGGGGGAGAGCAGTGGATGTACTGCATCTTGACTTTAGCAAGGCTTTTGATGCTGTCTCCTACAACATTCTCATTAACAAACTAAGAAAATACAGACTAGATGAAAGTACTAGAAGGTGGAAGTACAGCTTGGATCATTGTGCTCAGTGAGTGGTCCTCAATGGCTCTGTGTCTAGTTGGGAGGAAGTATCACATGGGGTTTCCTAGGGGCCTATCCTGGCACTAGTATACTTTAATACCTTCATTAATGATTTGAATAACAGATCAAGTGCACACGTAGCAAATCTGTAGATGACACCAATCAATGAATTGATTTGCAGATGCTCTGGAACAGGGGTTCTCAACCTTTTTCTTCCTGAGGCCCCCCTCAGCATGTTACAAAATCTTAATTGCCCACCTGTTCCACTCCCTGCATGGGAGAGGATCAGCTTGGCTTCTTGGCCTCACCTTCATGGCTCCAAATGTGGCAGGCAGGGCTTGATGGCAGGGAGCCCAGGACCCTACTCACCTAAGCAGCAGCAGCATGGAGCCTTGCCCACCTGCCCGCAGCACTGCCTGCAAGATGGAGGCTTTTGGGCAGAGTAAGTGGGGTGGGCCTGCCCCCACCCCTTCCTTATAACTTGCCTCTGCCCTGTGGGGCCAAGGCAGCTCCTCCCCATACCAGGGCTGGCTGGGCCAGGCCGCGTTGGGCAGATCCCCTGGAAACTGCCACAGACCCCCAGTTGAAAACCACTGCTCTGGAGGGTAAGGCTAGGCTCCAGAATGATTCAGATAAATTAGAGAAATGGTCTACAATCAATCAAATGAGATTCAGCGAAGACAAACACAAAGTCTGGCACTTTGGATGAAATAGTTGCACATACAAATGCAGACTGAGAAATGATGGGCTAGACTACAGTACTGCAGAAAAGGACCTGAAGGTTGCATTTCTCAACCCGTGGGTCACAATCCAAAAGTGGGTCACAAGAATATATGAAAAGGTTGTGAACACACTTTAAAAATGGATGATCCTTTCATACATTTTTGAAAAAATAAATGTTACTTGTGCTTCACCATATGTTAACACTGTGCATACTAATAAACAGGGATCCAGGTTTTCTGTTTCCCATAGAAAAATGTGTATTTTCTCCTTTAAAGGAGAAAAATGTGGGAAACTGCAGGTTTCCCCTTGCAGGCTGGCAAAGTTCCAGCCTGCAAGGGGCTGAGGGGAGCGGAAGGAGGGAGATCAGGCAGGGGGCACCACATGGCAGTGAGGCAGCATGTACAGCAAGTGGCACTCAAGCACTCTCCTCCCACATCACCCATCTGATCCAATGCCTGGGGAAAGTCTGTGGGTGCAACCCCAAATCTCATGATGCAGGCAGTCACTGTACCAACACCTCAAACAACCCCCATACCTCCCCCTTCCTGCAATCATAGCACATTCCTCTTGGACAACACCTTCAGCCCTACCCCAGCCTCTGAAATGCAATGCCCACCCCCATCCCTTCCTGGTGTATTCAAAGCAGAAGAACAGCAGTGGAAAGACAAAGGCAGAGTGAGACAGGACTCTTAGAAAGCTGGAGTGTGGGAAACCACTCTTGGTCAGGTCATGGGTTCAGCATTGTGTCAATAGTTGTGGTAGACACAAACTCATCCGCAGGTGTCGGCTCATCGTAGCAGAACCTCAGGTAGCACACAAGCCAGATTCTTGCACTGAACAGCAACCCAGGCTACCCCTGCATGCCTTCAAAGCAGCTGGCCCCCCTCCAGCTGTAGAACAGTTCCCAAGGGACCATGTCTAAATTGTGGGGTGAAGTGCACACTCCAGAGGGTAGGGAATAATTGCAGGCAGACCTGGACAGGTTAGAAAACTGCCCTCTGGCAGTTGGGGAAGCCCACGCAGTGGAAGCTGGCAACCACCTCCTACAAGTTAATGAGGTGGATGAAGCAGTTGACCAGGATGCTCTGGAAGACCAGGCACACCTCCCAGATAACCTCTCCAGCCATGGATTTGCCCACACTAAACTTGTTGGCAATGTAGCAAAGACTGCTAGGGTGGCCAGCTTTATGATGGCAATGGCTACTTACTTCTCTGAAGAGAGAGGTGGCCATATGCAGACCTCCAGGCATGTGATGTGGGGGGCCACCTGGGCAACTATGTCCATGAAGGTGGCCCAGTAGATGTGGAAGGTCTATAGCTACTGTTTGTCATCCTAGGTTTTCAGGACTATCCACTCCCAACTGCTGGTGGTGCAGCCCCAGAACTGGCACACAACAATCTGGAAGCAGTGCCAGACAATCCCAGCATCATGGTATACTAGGTGGCTTCATCCTTATCAGCCACTTGGAAGTTACCAACCCATTTCATGATGCTTGGTGGGTACCGGGTGCAGTAGGTGGCACCGTGTGGGATAGCTGGCTGATAGCTCAGGGGAAGGAAGCTGTGTTCCATGGTGATCAGTTGATGGATCATGTCCAGATGGACATACATGCTATCCCACAGCCTTCTTCGAGAGTCACGCAGGGCAACAAGCAGGACATGCCAGAGCTCCTGGGTCTGTATCTTTGGGCATGGGTAGCGGGGCACCATGGGAGGGTGTGAACAGGCCAGGTCACAAAGGCATGTGCAATTCACAAGGGAGGGCACTAGCTTTGGGGCTCTTCTTGAAGCCTCAGGGCAGTGTGCAGAGGAGGGCCGGCAGTGACATGGTGGGGGGTTGGTGAGTGTTTGCCTGTGCCCAGCAGCCAGTCAGGGGTGGCTCAGGCACTTGGCCAAACTCAGCAGTCTCTAGCAGCCGGAGAAGCCCATAGAGCATGCTGAGAGGTGTGCAGGAGTACCATGCACTTGTAGGCCTTGGCCAGTGAAGTGTGCCTGCATGCCCCACCACTCCCCGCCCACTATGAACAAATGTGTATTCTGTTCACTCCAGATCTAAACTAAACCACTTAGAGAAAGTAAGATCAATTCCTCCTCTGCTTTTTGAACACCTGTATGTAGCCTCAGAGCTGATGCTAAACTCAAAGAATGAGTTTGTATTATTATTGAAACAGTAAGGATAAATATGCAGCTATTGAACCAGATTTTCAGTTAATATAAATCACCATTCCTCCATTCATTCTGCTAAAGCTTTTCCAACTTTTACATGATCTGAGGATCTGTCTCATCATATTTAAGCCAATGGGCTGTTTGACAAAGCAGTAATCTCAGTCCCAAATGGGTAAACCTTGATGTCAAAGTCATAAATTTTATCCAGACAAGGGATCCTAGTTATTGCCAAATAAAACAAGCTTATTGGTGTTATCCCTTGTCATTATTATACTTATTAAAAAGAGGAGAAAGCAGCAAAGCAAAACAAGAGAACTAGCTATCGTAAGTAGTGCTAAAAGATGTAATATTATTTAAATATAAAGGACCATTTTGGCATCTGAAAGTGTTATAATAATTAGATAAAATAATTTTCTAAATATACACTGTTCAAAAGAGAAGAAGAAGATAAAAGCAAGATGATGACCTAATTCAGGAATGGTATCCCAAGTCATTCATTACTAATATTTGTAGGGACACAAGATCTCAATGTTGTTAGAAGCTGGAAACACATATCAGTGGCTTGAATGCACATTACATTTCAAAACTATTAGCATGAAGAAGCAAGCAAATGTTAGAAGCCTATCATGTGCAGACTTAAGTTTGCCTTTCATAAAATCATAAAATCACAGAAAATGAGGGTTGGAATAGAGTTCAGGAGATCATCTAGTCCAGTGGTTCTCAACCTTTTTTGTACCAAGAGCCTTTGTAAACATCAATGGCCAGTCCTGACCCAGTAAATAGTTTAAGTAGAAAACCACCCCCTGGCCCTGCTGGTGCCCCTCACTCCCAACCCCAACTCCTGGGACTATGTGTGGAGCACAGGGGGCCCCAAGAAGCTCCTTGGGGACTGGAACTCTGCCAGCCTGCAAGGGAAAAACCACAGTTTCCCATGTTTTTCTCCTTTAACAGAGACACCATTTTAAAAGTTTGTTGATCCATTTTCAAAGCTTGTTCACAAACCTTTAATATATTCTTGCAACTTGCTTTTGGGTTACTAGAGAAGGATCTTTAGGTTCCATTTATTCCCACTGTCTGATGGTACAACAAAATCTCAGATCACTACCATTCACAAATACACTAGGAACTGTTTTTCCAGGCTTTGTCTGCCAGGTGGACTGAACGTTGTTAGATGGACTGAGGGTCAGCAAGGCCCACCAGCCCCACCCCGCACCCAGCCCCCAGCCAAAAGCTTCTGCCTGGGACCCTGTGGCTGTTCCCCACCTTCCTCCACCCAAGAAGGAAATTTAGGTAAGAACGGGCAGAGGGTCGGGCAGGCCGGGGCTAAGTTGAAGGGTCCCAGCACACACCCACACCTTGCTCCCACAACCCCCACCAACATACACACGCATCCCAACATACCCCATGCCCCTCACATACCCCACCACACACACAGAGAGAATATAAATTCATGAGACTTTATTTTTGGGTTGTTATGCAATCCCTTCTATATACAGTACACAAACACAAATAATGACAAATATTTTTTGTAATAAAATTAAAATACGTTATAATAAGTGTTTGACTTCTTGTGTATGATTTGTTTTATTCTGGTTCTAAGATGGCAACCCCCCTCCCAAAACAAGTATTTCTGGGGGCAACAGGAGGGACTTTTTGGTGGCAAAGGTATGTGGTTAGGAGGCAGGATGTCCGGTCCCAACATGATGACTAGGGGGAAGGGCAACTGTCAAGGGGCGGGGCTACCCATGCAGTCCTCGACAACTTGCCAAAACTTAAGCAGCCCTCCACCCAAAATCATTGCCTGCCCCTGGTATACTAAGAATTTATGACTGTCCTTGGCAGGTTTTTTTGCAATGATTGGTCACCTTCCCCATTGAAATGTATTCCTTATTTTTAATTTGAATTTGTTTGGTTTCATCTTTCAGCCATTGATACTTGTTACACCTTTCTATGGAGATTAAGGTGCTATTTCTTACCAATTTATGTGCTGTAATTAAGACACGTCAATTCATTCTGTATGACTACAGGCTGTATAACCATTTCCATCATTATTTACCAGTCTACCCATCTTCATGTCATCTGCAAATTCCATCAACAATAATTCTACATTTACTTTCAGAGGATTAATAAAAACATTTTAACATATTAAATCTAATAATGAATATTGAAATAACATTAGGATTTTTCCAGCCTTCAGAAATCTCCCATGATTTAGCATCAGTAAGTCAAATAACTTCTCAGCTAACCCTTTTTAGGATTCTTGGTGCTTTGCATATAGACATTCTCTTATTTAGAAATGTTTACCCATAGTGAATATTCTTCAAAAACTTCACTAGTTGCTAAAGATTGGGAAGTACTTCAACATTTTCATGTAATACATGTACCTCTTTACAAATACAGAACAGAAGGGAAAATCTGTTGCCTTTTCTGAATCAGTATTAACAGTTCTTACCATTTCCATACAGTGAAATAGCAATATATCATTGCAAAAATTGCTTTTGCTCCTAATATTGTTAAAAACTCCTTAATACTAAGTTCTAAGTCTTGCCAACCATGAATTTTCTCCTCATGTCTTAAGCTGCTCTAATCATTTTTCTGTATTTCATCATTTCCAGTCTATATCATTATCTATTTCCCTTGTTATCTGTTGCTTATGTCTAACTGCTGCCTTCCCATTGTCACTGAACCAAAATCGGCTTTAAGCCAAAGTTGCCCCATTTCTTCATTACGCAATTGTGATTTTTTTCTTTGGCAATCCAATACATTTTTTATAAAAAAAAAAACAACCTCCCAACATTCATTCACATTTTTAGATCTCTAATTGCCTCCCAAGCAATTTTGCTCACAGTTTTCCTCAAATGAAAAAACTTTAATAAAGAAGCATTATGTGAAGACATTTAGAAAAAAATAGCGTGCGCTCCAACGGTGGGTTTTCAAAGTACTTGGCCTATCTCTGCTCCCATTACAGTCAGTGTGGGGCATGTATTTTTTTTTGATAGTGTGGGATAGGAATGATTGAGGCGGGTCACATACTCAAATACTGCCATTGGAACCATCTGAATTACTGGGATTCAGTTTTCAAAGGCTGGCTGGCATAAATCCTATGGCTTTGCACTTCACTTTAGACAGTGAAAAATATCCAGACAAGGTTCTCTTTCTTCACCCTCTTTTTCCTTCAAAAGCATATCATATAACACATGAACAAATACAGTCACATTCAGAAAGTGTCTAAATACATTCCATGACATCTAGGACCACTCAAAAATGGGGTTGGTCTTTGCTGAACAACTAATTCAAACACATTTCTTAAATTACGCCATTATTTGGTGGACTAAAATTACTGTAAAATATGGTGATGTCCTCCCTAATTGCATTTTCAGAGACAGATTATAGTTTCTCTAAACTGAAACTTTTTCATTCTGCAAGAAATCTGGAAGAGTACATCTAGCAAACAAACAAACAAACCCCACACCCAAAAAAGCACCATATCTAACCTCCAAGGATTTTCAACATCTCTCTTTCTATTACCGAATAGAATTAAAACATTCTTCCTCATTATTCCTTTTCCAAGATCTCCACCTGACATACAATACATTACATTTTAAACAGTTTATTACATTAAAATCTACTGAGACAAAATGACTGTGATGCCACTTAATGCAACAGTAATTTTTCACTTCATGAGCAAAGTGAGCAAATCCTAGTTTAAATAATCTGCAGAAATGACAAAAAAAAAATGTTTACAGAATCACACAAAATAAGTCTTCTCACCTCTTCTACTTCAGTGTCCCTCAGAATAAAACTCTTCATTTAAAGCACATTCTCTGACCTTAGCTGGGAAGCAAAGAATCAGCTTTTGGGATGATAATTATTTCCATGAGAAATTGAGATATCTGTGAGCTGCTGAAAAGCAGACTGCTGATCAAAGTCACTTGAAGATGGTATCATTTTACTGTAAACATGCTAGAAAATAAGAACCATTTACTTCTGGAAAAAGGAGTGGAGATGTTTGTCATAAATGTACACAGAAAGCCAAAAAGGTCCTAGCCACAGGAAAACCAAAGTAGCACACGCTGGCTCAGTTCCTTTCATCCTTATTTGCATAAACACTCTCACTTATTTCACTGGGTCTGCTTTACATGAGTTAGGCAATAAAGGTTTGGCCCAGAGACAGAATTTTTCAACATAGGCCTCCAAATCTGCAATGGGATCCATATGGATGAACTCTACCACCTTTATGGAGGCCCACTGAAGACAGCTTGGTCTTGCTTGAGCCCAAAAGACTATGCGCACGGCTGAGATAGCAGGATTGGGACCTCATTTTTATAATCATTTATATCAAATCTCATGAGTATCACAAGTACAAATACAAGAGAAAAACAAGTTCTGTGAAGGCAGCCTGCAGCACCAAGGACTATTTTTTAATTGTCATTTCCAATTATGGTAATTAAGGTGATTTAAAATACATTTCATTTTCATAATGAAAAAACACAGACAAGCACAAGCACACTCCAAATATGCACCAAAATGATTTCAGGTTGCCAAAGTGCTCCAGTTCAAACAGAATAGTCCATATTTTAAAATAATGGTGATGATGTTGACAATTTGATGAGGAAGAATGTTCTTACGGCTTTGCCACTGGAATGGGACTCAGAAAGCTTGAGTTAAACTTAAAGACCTCCTGTAAGACTTTGGGATAGATAGTGAATTATACTCGTAGTATGTCAGTTCCTTATCTGTAAAATGTGGTTGATGCAACCTTCCCTAACTTAGGGATCTTGTGAAGATAAATTCATAAGTGTTTGTGAAATCTTCAGATATGATTCTGATGGCAGAAGGCCATATATGTGACTAGAAATGTTCCTATAACAACAATAGTTTTCTCTGATATATTTTCATATGCAAAGACGTTTACAGATACTAGCTAATGAAATGTGATTATTTATGCATCTAGTACCAGTCTTTTCTGGATTAACAAATGTTAATTTGGGTCTAAAATTGTATTCCCTAGTCACCCATAATTTCCTTTGAAGTTAACAATTGTTTTGGGTGCACAGCAAAAACAGGGTTGGGGCACTGAAACATATTTCACAGCTGCAAAAAAAATCCTACTGAAAGTCTAGCCTTATATGCCAGGGGAAATGAGGAAGTCATTCTTTATAATAATCACTGCCAAATAATTAAGTTTCCTTGTGAGAGGAAAAGTACTTACAACTAGCACAATGACACTACAATTTAAAATGAAGGATTTAAAAAATGAAAACACTCTTAAAAAGCTTCTGAAGTCAAAAGTAAATAAATTAAAATCATTAGCCTTGGCTTGGAAGCTACTTAAGCATACCACAAAGAGTAAAAGAAGGTATGCATACTCCTACACAGTGAAGCTGGAAAGCAAGAAGTAAGGTATAGCCAAGGGCATGAATGGCACATGCCCCCAGTGACTGGAGGCGCACGGCTGCGCTGGCGGTGGTGGGAGCATGGCAGTGGCAATGAGAGCCTGGTGGCAGGGAGCTCCTGCAGACATTGCTGGCACTGTTGGTGGGGGGAAGGGCGGTGAACACTGATCAGGGGTCAGCGATGACCCACATGTGCCACCTGCAGTGTCGGTGGTGGCCAGAGGCGATCATGGACCGCCCCGGTCGTCATGTTAGGGGAACCGTTTTGCAGGGGGTGCACCACCATATGCAGGGGGTGCGCATGCACCCGTCTGCACCCCTTACACCTTGCCCCTGGTTAAGGGCAAGGTTCAAGAAATTATTCTTGCTAGATATGGAAATCTAATGTTACTGAAGCCAATACAAAGAAGGGTCAATTGTGTCAGCTAGTGTGTAAAAAGAAAATTAGGGGGGCAAAGATGGAATTTGGAGATCAAAGAAACAGAGAACTGTTATTTTTTCAAACTTCATCAGAAATAGGAAGCCTCTAACAGAAAATCAGGACAATGAGAAGGAGCTTAATAATTACTCTGCATGGGTCTAAACTTACCACAGACCTGCCCTTTTCAGATAAAGCAAGATCAAGCATGGCCAAGAATTAAAGTGTCAGATGAAAAGGTGCCACAAATTAGCTTCACAGCCCCACTGGGGACCACTCTAATCCCCTCCCTCTATGCAATCTGCTGTTCTGCTTTCTGCTCCCTGCCCTCTGCTCCCCTGCCTAAGCTGGTGTTCTGATTTCTGTTTTTTTCCTTTTGCTCATTGCCTGATCTGCTGCTTTGCTTTCTGCTTCTTGCCCAGTTTGCCACTGTGCTGCCCATACCTTTCCCAGTTCTGCTCCATGCCACACATAGAGACTAACTGGCACCTGTGCTACAGGTTGCTCATTCATGCACTAATTTATCTTTGTTAAGTCAACTTCTAAAATTCTAAAGTAGCTTCAAACAACTGTAATTTTTTTCTTGGGAAAGAGAATTTGATTGGAGGAAGCAATTGCCAACAAAATGCTTCTTTATTTTTGTTTTGATCACATTTGTTTTACATTGACTGCAATGCCTTTAATTTCAGGGGTGTTAACCCTACCGTATGCCAGGATATATTAGAGGAGAATCAGGCCTTGAATTGCTACACTAATGCAAAGCTGGGAATCTCCCTCCTACTTCCCAAGTATGTAAGGTGCTTGCTTCTAGACCTTTTAAACTGCACAGCTAGGTACAAACATTCAAAAAGCCCAAGGTGGCATCAATTTAAATAAAGTTTTCTGTAGGTGGCATAGTTTAGATCGGTAGCAAACAGTATTCACATTCACCCTGTGGTTGGCGAGGGGCAAATCTTAGATTGGGTTCCACCATTTTAAACTAGTCTATGTGTGCCAAACTTCTGTTCTGTTATAGGTACAGACCGGTTTCCCATCACTTATACCAGTAAAAGTGTTATGTCTGTACCTGACCCTAGATGTTAGATCTTAATTAACAACACTAACAGGTACAGCTCTTCATACATTATCACCCAAACTGATGCACAACATTTCCTACCATAAATAGTGCACTTGTGCGTGTACACATGCATGTGCACGTGCACACCCCCCCAAACACACTCATTAATACTTATGAATGCTAATAATTCTGTTTATCAGTATTCAAAACAAGAATAAAAATGTGAACCCAGTCAATCCAACAGCAAACACTTTTACTAGTATATGCACATACTTGCTATACATGCATGACTGCAGTTGCTTTTCCATAATTTGACATCAGATGATTGTATCAACCTAGTACCCTCTGCCTCCCAAAATCTGGGTCTATTTAAGTTGATACAGTGAGGGGGGCAGAAGTATTCCATCCTGGTTATTTAGTTATTCAATAACACAACCATAAATTATATCATGATCTGGGAGCTTGTAGCTGATGGCTAGAAAAAGGTATTTAGAGGTTTGCTTTTGGGAACTGTCTTGTAGGTAAAGTAGATATGCATGAGGACAATGGTTTAGGGTAATGACAAGGGTTAACTGATTTCTAAAACCCTGTTTGTGACAAAGGTTCCTTCAGGGCCCACTGTGTCCGACACAGGCAAGCAGACGCACAGGCGGGGAAATTGAAGACATGCACCACACTGTTCCATAACATGAGATAAGGTGGCATTAGGTTACAGTGCCAACTGCATAGCCCTTGGGATTTCTGGTTTTGGTGGCAGACCAAATTAGGAGGCCCAGGAAACAACCAAATTAGAATGTATGCATGTGATGGGTTTGTGAAACAAATGAATACGCTGGCAGGATAGAACATGTACAGTATGACAACTACAGAGAGACCAATCAATCATTCCCAGAGATAAAGAGTCATCAGAGGGGAGAAAGAATACAAAAGGAGGTGTCAGGGGGTGGGTCTGATGATGCTGCTACTCGCCGCAGTCTCCACCCCCCTGATTTGGGGACCATCCTCAGGGTACTCTACCCAGAGCCGCTCCTCTGCAGACTGGATGCCTCCAGATGGCCTAACACGACTTTGATGACCTCCTGGTTCAGTGTTGATAATCCGGTGCGTCCCAGTCCACAGATGAGACTCCTGGGTCCTAGGGGTCCCACGTTGTCGAGGGCTCCTCCGCCCCTACACCCTCACCCGTACCTCCATGGGGTTGAGCAACAGTCTGCTCAGCCTCCTTGTCAGGATATCATGCTCGGGATCCAGAAATCAAAGCAGGCAAAAACAACTCAGTGCTAACAGCCAGGGATTCCCCAGAGCCTGGAGGCCTCCTGGACCTTTTTGCGGGCCTCCCCAGTCTTTCCCTGTCCACTGTGTGACTAACACCCCTCCTCAGGCTTCTGTTTAAGTAATCAACTTGCTCCAGGGCTTGCGGGGTCCACTGGCCCCTCTCCGTCACAGCGGCGGCACCTTCCCTGCTGCAAGTGTCCCCCTGTTAGAAGGAATATGGCTCCCCCCCCCCTGCCGAGCCGAGCCGGGCTCACTGGCCCAGAACTGTCAGTGTCTGCGCTGGGGCGGTTCCTTCCTGGATCCCGGGTCTCACTGGGGTTTGCCCCTACCCTTTAGCCCGTGCCTTCGGGCTACCTTTGTCCACGCCGGGGTGCTTCCACCGACATCCGGATCGCCGCCACTCACTTCCGGTTCCTCCTCTCCAGCCGCCTTCAGCATCTCCTTTATAGTGGACGGAACTGCCTCGGGGCCTTTCTTCTGGACACACCTGTGGATGGTGAGTGTTCCCGCACTGGCAATTTCTGCTGAGGGGCGTAACACGGGCTGTTTAGCGACGGGGCGTGGGGTTTCGGGGGCCACCTGCTCCCCTCCTCCCCCACAGCAGGGATTTCAAAGCACCGAAGGGTCCTTGAGAGGAGAACCCAAGGCGATCATGGACAGAGGGTACATCACCAGCCTGTCTCACTCACCCCACTGGGGTGGGCAGAGGGTATACCACCAGCCTGTCTCATTCACCCCACTGGAGTGGGTTTGGTCTTTGACCTCCAGGCTGCTGATATCTGACATTCAAGAAAGAACCACAGGGTGAAGCTTGCATACTGACTAGACACACCTTGACCCTGTGACGGCTCTAGGACTAGTAGCTATAGAATTGTTTTTATCTAGATATAATAGATATTTCATCCATTATCACTGTGTATCAATAACATTTACCTATTACTGAACGGAGAGGTTGTGGTCAGTCTGAGGGTTTGGGTCTGCCCAGAACAAGGTATCTGGGTCATAAATCCAGTGCCAACAATGGCAGTATTTACACACCTAATGCAACCTGTCCCCTGCCATTGCAACATTTTCCTACTGGATGATATTCTTGTGCCTGAAAGTTTATAAAAGGAATAGAATATAAATTTTGTAATCCTGAGCAGTTTAAGATCAGTGTAGTTCTCCAATACCAAGTGATTAATATCCTGAAATAGTTTAAGAAGCAATTACCTAACTTCACAATCATGACATCATTACAAAATAATGTCCCTGATCCTATCAGCATCCAGAGTGTTAGGAAACTGCTCTCCAATGGCAGTAGGTAATACCTTTGCATTATGCTTTAAATTTAAAAAAAAGTAATACTTTTGTTTACCCACATTTGTTTAAGAAAGTCTGCATGAATAATTCATTGGGAATAGGCAGTTCAGAATAGATCTCTGTTAACAAACAAAGGAGGGTCCCTAAAGTACATTATCCTGGGCTGGCTCCAAGCCACAAGCAATAGAATGGAAGAGAGCTGAAATTTCCCTGACTATGTCATGCTGGGAAATATTTGGAAGTTTTCAGAGGACCACCTATTACAGTCCAGTATTGGGGAGCTAAGCAGACCACAAGCCCTGGAAAGCAACTTAGTGGGGACACCAGAATGGCCCCTTTCCCTGAACAAGAGCACCATACTGCTTCTGTTAAAGCAGCATCTGCATCTCCACAATTACTGTAGCAGTAATTAGTGTAGCAGCCAGACCACAGAATGAAAGCAGATTATACTCCCAGAGCAGTCCCCCGGGCAGTTGAGACTCCACCTTTTTGACAATCCTTCCCCTTTGGTATTCAGCAGCTCCCCTGCCTCCCCACTCCCCAGCAGCATTTGCCCATGTCACAAGACTTCCAAATTATGCCTCTCATCTGAGCTAACTGGAAATTAGATTATGGAAGGGATATTATTCAATGTTTGGCTAGTGAATTAAGGTACAGAGTGAAGGGGATTGTTGATATGCATATGACTAAATCAAAGAGTCTATAGGAGCTGGAGGATCGTTGATGGATTGAGAAGGGAAAATGCATCATGCTTAGAAATAAAAATCAGAAGTTTACTGAAAATATACATATCCACAATGGGATCATGCTCAGCAGATCAGAATATAACAATATAATATGGTGGTGCCCAACTCATCTGACCCCATGGGTGGGTTGCCTGGCATGAGGCCAGCCTGTAGGCCAGATAAATGATGTGGGGCCCACAAGGCTCCCCACTGGTCCAGAAATATTCTGGTAGGAAGAATGGCAGCAGCATTAACCTTGCCACTGCTCTACTGACACCAAATACCAGACTCATGAGAATCCAAGAGCCAAATGACATGGCCCTACACCATTTATCCAGCAGAAGGCCAGCCCCATGCCACTCATCCAAAACTGAAATCCATATGCTTCTATTCTTAAACTGGCAATTCTCAGGAATTTGTAAAGGGTCTATAAAAAGGTTTTAAAATGTCAAGGTTTAGTACTGACAACAAACAAAAGTTGAGGCAAGTTCAGTGCTAATATAAACAGCATACAAATCTTTTTAAATTGGTGGTGATAAGGTAACTCAAAACCAAGACTGAATTGCACCTGGGACTTTGTTAGACACTGAAATGTCTTAATCTGATTTCATAAAAGAAAGGTGTAAGATTAGTGACTTGCTTACCAATGTTTTACTTAATCCCTAATAAAATGTCTATGTGCTAAGATTTATTTAGCTATAAACAAAAAGGCAGCCAAAAAGCCACATCAAATCAATGGCTTATATTTCCAGGATTATTTTTCAATTCTGATCAGAAAAAAATCCAGTGAAACAAAAAGTTTCAGGTTCATTTCATAGATTTCATAGACATTTGGGCTAGACGGGACCTTGGAAGATCATCAAGTCCAGCCCCCAGCCCCAGGGGCAGGAAGTCAGCTGGGGTCATAGGATCCCAGCAAGATAAGCATCCAAATTTCTCTTGAAGGCGTTCAATCTGGGTGCCTGTACCACCTCCCATGTCAGCCTATTCCAGACCTTGAGGGCTCAGATAGTAAAGAAATTCTTCATTATGTCCAGCCTGAAACGGTCTTGCTGGAGTTTATAACCATTCAATACTTCCCCATTAGGCATGGAAGCTGTCCTTTGAAAGCTGGCATGGACATTTTGAAAGGAAAAGGTGCATTTTTCCAGCATAAAAGAACACAACTATATTCCTCCTTAATCTTGTTATTTTCATATAACATTTGCCCAAGCATTGTAGAAGTAATTTTGGCCTCTTGAGATCAAGGGTAAAAACACCATTGATTTTAACAGACCAGATTTTATCCATAAGCTCATGGAGTAAGATCTTTTCATTGTTCAATGTTCAAAGCTTGAACAATGCTGCATTGTTCAAAGTGGGGATTTTCTTTTAAAAAAAAAGGTTAAAAATAAAAGGTAACATTGAACTTGCAAAAGTGATATAGTTGTACCATTCAGAGTTCCCCATGTCCATTGTACAAACACAACTCTTGAAAATAGTGATACTGGTTGCAACTTATAGACTAACTAAATCAGAGACGCATAGGCTTTTGTAAACAACAGCTAAATTGTTGCTTTCAAAAGCTTATGCATCTCTGATTTAGTTGGTCTATAAGGTGCAACTCTACACTGCCTCCTGCCTGACCTCAGAAAACATGGCTAACTAACTACCTCTCTCTGCTAACAGTAATATTGAAAGTAACAACAATAACTGCTTATAATAGTTGGGGAGAGTCTATATGGATTAAAATGTATGGAATCATTTGAAATAGGATAAACAAAACAAAATAAAAAGTGGAACTATGGACTCAGAGAAGGCTGTAGTTGTTAGAGCCCTGATAAGTGCTTGTTTTCTCAAAGTTGTCCCCAAGCCAAAAGTAAATGTTTGATACAAATCCATTTGACCATATGAGATACGCAGCTATGATAAAAGGTATGTTTCTACCAGTTAAAAAATTTATCAGACTCTTTTTTAAACTTGGATAACACAACAGCAGGTTTGTTTTTTTAAATAAGAAGTTGGCATATACTTGAGCTTCAGTGAAGTATATGCAAAGACATTTGGTTTAACAATAATAAAATTATAGCTGTACACAGTTGTATATTTATTTAAATATGTAGTGGTGTAATCATCCAAATAAATATGCGCATGATTCTTTCTTCCAGTAAGCATACCTGGACAGATTAAAAATACATGAATGCATAAAAGTTAAAGCCTATACAATAAAATATAATATTGCATACATATTTAGTTTTTTGTTTTCTTTTAAGATTGGGGAAAATACATTGTGAGATTTCTGAATGACTGCAGGTACGGATCTTGTGCAATATCCACTTGTGGTTTTTACTATGAGTGCACAACCAAAAACAACATACTGTATAACATACAATTTGGTGAGTACTTTAAGAGCAAATGGACTTTTGTCTCTATTGTTTCATAGTTTCA
>NW_017728943.1:83081490-83088029 GCF_001723895.1 Crocodylus porosus
CCCTCCTAAAATCTAGGGCCGCTGCCTTACTGCATGCCTTTGCCACCTTGCGCTGGATGGTGAATTCCAGCAGGCAATGATCACTGTCGCCCAGGTGGTCGAGCACCCGCAGCCCCCTCACCAGGTCATCACCCGTGGCCAGCACTAGGTCCAACAAGGCGTCCCCCCTGGTGTGGCTGTGCACCTCCTGGGTTAGATGGAGGTCCTGCACTCTGGCCAAGAACCTACGTGAGCAGCAGATGTCTGGGAAATTCAGGTCCCCCATGACTACCACATCCTTAGCCTTCACTATCTCTGTGAGCTGACCCAAGAATTCCTGGTCAAGCTCTTCTTGTGATGGGCTAGAGTCCTGAAGTTGAGCTGGGGATGAAAAGACATTACTTAAGCCCTGTCTATTAGGGCTGTGCAAAACAGCAGTGTTCCACTTCAACATCAGTTTCAACATTTCCATAGAACAGTGTTTCATTTCAAGTTTTTTTTTCGTTTCGAAAACACTATTCCGTTCTGTTTCGTTGAAATGGTTTTGCTGTTTCAACACTGTTTCGACCTTTTGATTGAGCTTGGGAAAGGAACTCAGCCTGGCTCAGTTCCCCTCCCCAGCACTGCAATTGGGCTGGGGAAGGGAACTCAGCCTGGCTCAGTTCCCCTCCCCAGAGCTGCGATCAGGCTGGGGAAGGGAACTCAGACTGGCTGCCATCCCTGCGACAGAGGGATTCTGGGTGAACGTTATGCAATGTTATGGCTCACCATGACTTGACAGAGTTGGCAGTGAGGGGGATTGTATTTAATGGGCACTACTATGTGTCTTATTCAGATGGGCTAAACTAGCCTATTCTTATAGTAGGTTCCCTCAACTTGTTTACCCAATGTGGTCCATATGTTTTATAGTCATGCTCAGTGTTGGCTGCATTTAATCAATTTCATAGTTAGTTTCTATTGCTGAACATATGTTGTTTTTGGCAGTAGTTTAATGATAGGCAATTTATTTAGTGAGATTTCCTTGTATGCAATTATAAGATGAGGGTCTTTTTTCCCCAGGCCTACTGGGGGGAAAAAACCTTATCTTGTATTCAAGTAACTACTATAGTTCTACAATTACTAGTTTTCATTTCCAGTTTATCTCCTTAATACAATGTCTCAGGAAAACTAGTGGTTGGCCCTGGTTTCACTATCACTATTAGAGTATTGCTGCATGACTAAATACTTCAAGAATGGTCTTTATCTGTGCAGATTAAATTTCAAATTACTATATGAAATAGGGAATAAACTTGTGTCCTCATCCATTCTCTAAGACAGACTCTGACAGGCATACTACACTTGTTTAATCACTGCTGTAGTATATTTAAAAGTTAATCTTTTGAATAAATTATCTAAGAATTCTAAAATTTTAAGCATCTGCTAGGTAAAAAGAAAAAAAAACAGTTTATCTGGTAGCCAACAGAACATAATACAATAAAGTTTGAAGGAAGGGAAATGATAATTGCAGCCAGAACAGCAGAATCATATCTGTTACCATATATGGCTCTGAAATTATGATTTCTGTAGTCAGCATACTGCAAAGAAGGCCATTTAATAAGATAGAATCCTAACAACAAGGGTATAGAACTTTAAGTGGTATAAAACAGTGCACCTGCTCAGAGCTATCCTTTTTTTGGTAAGCTGAGGCTTTTACCTTGCAAGTTTATCATGTAAGAGGAAGCATGCGATATTTGAGAAAAAAATCTCTATAAGTCAGATTGAAAACTTCAGCCTGCCACAACCTTTTCTTTTCACTAGTAATTGGAAGTTAAGATTCTTTACTAGTTCTAAACATTACTAGTTTATCATATGCTTTTAATACCTACCATATATGCTCAAAACAAAAAGACTAACCTAATAAATTATTAATACATCTGGACAAACAAAAGGCTCTTATATCATTATCTTCTCCAACCAGCACAGCAAGAGGGGAAAAAAATGGCAAGTTCTACACTCAAACACAGCAATACTTCAGAATATAAGTTTGCTAATACTCACAGAAGATATATTACCAGAGAATGATGAGAAATAACTGAATGATGTCTGAGCTAAATAATTATTCCAAAAACAGCCTTCTCACAGATTACATATGAAGAAACATCATGAACTTGAAAATAATTTAAAAAAAATAAAAATATAATAAAAGGTATAAAAGAAAGGAGCCTTTCTCTTAGTTATATTGTTAAAAATCTCTCCATTAAATTTTCTTTCAAATCAGGTTTGATCATTTCACAGTTTCACTCCTTGTTTTCACATGCTTATTACTAAGCAGTGTGGGTGAAATTCACCTTCATGCCGAGTATATACATAAGACTTCCCAGTGAAGACCCACTTGACATCTTAGAGCAGTGGGGGCCAACCTTTCTGACAGACATGCCAAAAATTAGCCCTGTATGCTCTGAAAGTGCCACTCCAGTCCCCTTCCCCTACCTGATCTGCTGTTCTGTTTTCTGCCCCCTGACCCATCAGCCTGTCCTACCCCTTCCCACCTTATGACACACAAAGGGACTGCTTGTGCCACTTGTAGCATGCATGCCACATTCTGACCACCTTTGCTCTTGACAGAAACTATTTTACTGGGATGTAAGTTACACCTTTGCCTTTCATGGATCTTATGCCCATGGATAAATTGCACCACTTACACAAAACTGAAAACCAATGAGTAATGGAGAAGAAGAAAGTACATTAGATAGCATGTTACACTTTTGGCATTGTCACTGGATCTACTGTAACAGAGTGGCAAAGTGAATAAAAAAGCAATTATAATAGGTAAAAAAATTAACATGTCTCTGGCACAAGATGCCAGAACACTTTTTAAGTTCACCCAGTTCTTTCCAAATGGAGACAAGCTGTTTGTCTGACTTTCTGCTTCTTTTTAATAGGCCTCTTCTGGCGCACGATTCTTTTTATGTCTTCAGACTTTTCCCTGCACTATTGTTTAAAATACATGCCTAACAGTTTAGGCTATTTATGTAACCAAAGTATGTGGAACTATTTCCTCAGTTATCATAGCTTTATAGTATCTGTTGAATGCTCTGGGATTACATCTATAACATGGAGCAATAAAAGCAAATTTAGGCACTTTATTACAAAGCAAATGGAAGCAAGACAAGTAAAGGAAAAAAGTTTGCTTGAGGAACCTGTCTCTGATTGATGAAACCTCTTAAGCCTACACTGAGGGTGTGTACAGAAGTTACATTTTTTATGCAACAAGACCCCCAAAAGCACTCTATAGCTGTAACATAAACTTTCATAGCTGCAGAGTGCTTTTAAAATGGCCAATTGCATGAACATTTAACTCTTGTCTGATGTAGCACTCTAGGGCAGAGCACTTTAGGGTTAACTTCAGGGTGATAATTAATTTCAGACAAGGATTAATTTTGGGAGATTCACTTTCATCCAATGTGGCTTTGCAGGGCTTGGCTGGTGCTCATGCAACAAAGCACTGGCCCAGCCCTGTCCCCAGAGCTTTCACAGAGAGGAGACAAGAAACCTCTCATCCCTGCGCAGTTGGGGGGAGGATGTGGTAGGGTTGGGGGGTGGAGGGAGCCCTCCCCACTACACAGGCCTAGCTCAGCTCCTCCCCAAGACTCCAGCAGGGGTAGCTGGGGGTGGCTGTTCAGTGTGGGGGGGACTCTGCCCCTCCTTACCAGCTCTGGATGTGGCAGCCTTGGCTGCCGTCAAGACGCTCATGCAGAGGGTGAGAGAAAGGAGCCCTCCTTCGCCATACATGCCCCCTGCTGGGGTCTTGGGAAGTCCTGGGCCAGGCCTCTCCAGTGGGGGGAGCCCCCTTGCCCTCCACATGAATGCCTTGACAGCAGCAGAGGCTGCCACACCCAGAGCTGGGGCAGGGGCAGAATCCCCCCCGTCAAGCGCCTCCCAGAGATTGTGGGGAGAGCTGGGCCAGGCCCACAAAGAAGGAGGGTTTTGTCCCCCATGATCCCCCCAGCTGTTGCTGACTGTTGCCAGCTGGTTTGGGGGGGGAGGGGAAGTCCTGAGAGGCTGCTGGAACATCCTCACCTGTTGGCCTGTCCTGGTGCAGTACTCCCCACCCATGAGGCAAAAGTCTGTTGGGTTCAATGGCGTTCTAACTCATGGTACTGTGTGTAAAGTGCCATAGTTAGAGCCTCCCCAACAGTGCCTGAACTTCTGTATACACCCTGATTTTTAAAAGAAACTTAAGTGCAATTGATTTTTTTTATCTACAACTGAATCTCTTCCCATATGAAATATATACTTAAAAAGTGCACTGGCTTCCTTACAAGTCATATTCACATTTTAACCAAAGTTTTCTACAATGCTTTTATGGGACCACTACTGCATTAGTAAAAATAAATGTTAACCATTAATCTAAGCAATGACAGAAATTCTTGACCAGTACATGTCTGAAAGCATTTCTTTGTATCTGTAATTCAGTAGTAACAATTACTCCTTCACATCAGCTATTATATTCCCTCCTAATAGCCCTCTGTTTTAAAACAGTGATGTTCAATTTTCTGGCCCTGCAGACTGGATAAGTGAAATGGGGCTAGTCTGCAGGCTGAACCCCATGAGCCAGATCCAGCATGGGGCCAGCACACTGGTTGGTTCTTGGGTGCACTGGATCCAGACGCAGTGACTCTGCATGCCAAATGGACCCCTGAGCACTACATCAGGCCATGGAGTGACCCTATTTTGCCAGCATGATCTGGCTGTGACATCTAGCTCATGGGGATCCTCACAGATCTGGAAATTTGATGAAGGAGCCCTATGAACCAGATGACATAGCCTTGTGGGCTGGATTCAGTCCTTGGGCCAGAGGTTGAGTACCAGTTTTTTAAAAGATATAACCCAAATCTTACCTTATTTCCAACATAAAAGATGGCAAAATTAGAGCACCATGCTTATGTTTTCCTTCCTTCCTGGCTTTACATAACGGAGGAAAATTTTAACTGTCCAAATAACATATACTAATCTACAAAGTAACTATGATGAAGTACGATTGTTCATGCAATATTACAAGCCAAAGTCAGTAATCTTCATTATGTAAAGAATACAGGTTGTTTATATGGTATGCCTTACAGATTATAGAAATACCTGATCATTATGTAAGTGCATACAAGTTTTTGTGGTCTGTGCTGATATCATTAACCTCAAAGTGATCAGCATGTCTCTGAGATAGTGAGGTTATGAGAGCCATAAGCATGAGATGTCAGGATACCACATCAACAGACAACCTTTCACTTTTTCTGAATACCCTATCAGTGTAGGGTAGAAGAAAAAAGGACCTTTTTTAGGGAACAGAATTCAAAGGAAACTGGTTTAAAATTTCCAAAGCAAGCAATTTTTTACACAGTGGGAACATCTCCACGAGATGCTAGAGGCACAGTAGATTAATTCTACTGTGCATTAGCATATCATGGTGAAAGCAGTGCTAATGCTCTGCACTAAGCATTAGCATCACATAAAAGATGTGCACTGGCGCTACTGCACAGTAGCACTGATTATTACCTGTTATTACAGGTACTAAACTTAATGCACCATAATTCCAGTGCATTAATGCAAGTGTAGACATGCCCTGTGGTTAATTAACTTGCAGCACACTGCCCAAGGAGTTTGTATAGAAAAAATCATGAAGACCAGGTCCACTGACAGCTATTAAATAGAACAGTCAGAGATGTATTCCTAAACTAACAACCCTAAACTAATCATATAACCCTAAACTAATCACAGCTGATGCCAAGGAGGGCATGACAGGGGACAGATTACACTAGCCATGCCTTTACCTACCATGTTTACTTACATACCACAGGAACATTTCCCGCAAAAAACAGACTTTCAAAATTGGAGTATGGGTCTTAAGTGGCGGGGGGAGAGCTGATTTTCTTCACCAGAATATAAGCAAAGTGGGGTAGAAGCATGAAGACATGGTGTTGCAAAATGGCTGCCAGCCTCTCTCTCAACAAACAAGCAGAAGGGGTAGAGTCCAGTGTGAAGTCCTTCACAGTCGGTGGCTGAGAAAAGCTAACTGCCATTTTGCAACATGGCTTCTCCGTGAAAAAGCCAGCTCTAGGCCATGACTTTGGAAAAATCTTTTCTTCTACATTCTGCCACCCAAAAAAGATGCATGTCTTATTTGAGGGGCATGTGCTATGTGAGAAAATATGGTAAACTCTCCCTCTAAAGCATCTACTACTTGCCACTGCCAAAGACAGGATACTCAGCTAGATGGACCATTGGTCTTTTGCAGTACAGTAATTCTTAAGCATAAAGTTGAAAAATACATATAAAACTTTAGTTTGTTCATTATGAACAATAAAAGTGTATCCAAAATGCCACAATTCAATTGTTAATTTCAAGCACCCATCAGACAACTTACCCGTGTGTACAAAAATACATTTTTTACTGCTATCATTATAATAGTTTCATAGTTTCATAGTAGCTAGAGTCGGAAGGGACCTAGGTAGATCATCTAGTCCGACCCCCTGCCTGAGCAGGAAAGAGCACCTGGGGTCAAATGACCCCAGCAAGGTGTAAATCTA
>NW_017728943.1:83088129-83105242 GCF_001723895.1 Crocodylus porosus
CCTTCGACATCTGATTCCCTTCCCCTCTGGGTCCTCAGCGCTTCCCCAACGATCCTCCTTAGCTTGTTGACTGCACTTAGCCTAGACCTAAAATGTCTTTCCTACTTGTTACCTGTAACAGATATCTATTATTAGGAATAAGCATGAGTTTAAGTAGGGCATAATAATTAAGTAGAATAGGTGCTTCTTGCTAACTTATAAAAAAAACTTGTTTAAAAACCCCTAAAAACATATATTCCTTGGCCTAACCATGCTGTTCCATGACTGCACATTATAAATGGCAAATGGTGAGAATACACAGCAAGTAAACATTATCAGAACAGGGTCTTTTCAGCCGCCGGCACAAAAAAAATACAGCGAAAGCAAAATGAAAAACAAGATCTGTCAAAGTTCAGATTACCCGGAGTTTGCACATTAGGAACATGTCTTGATCAGGATAGGTCTAACTTAATATCAGATACCTGACGAACAACAGAACAGTATCAACCTATTAAAACAGCACGTGCTTTAAACACATGCCTGATTTCGTTAAAATGTGCCTGAAAGTTAGAGACTGCTAAAGGGACTGGAACTACAGGTGCAGTGGTTTAGTTCTGTCTTAAACTTAATAAATAGTTAAAATTCATAGGATATTTATAGTTGTAACTGAAGTAATTAGATTCTTAAAAATACTGTTCAGATCCATTCTTCTTATTTTCTTAGAATAAGTGAGAGATTTTTGTTTCAAATAAAAACTATAACAGAATTATGTGAAGCAGAAAAAGTATTGTGGTACTTACAGGTATGTATGTATGTATGTAGACAGGTAGGTACGTAGGCATATGAACTCACTTGTTCATATGCATTTATAAACATAATGTTCCTCTTTTTTTCCACCGACTATTATCATGTACTGCTTTTGTTGAGTATTTTTAACAAGTCTGTTACATGCTGAATCAAAAACTATGTGACCTGAGGCCAGGAAGAAGGGTACGTTACATGTTTTAACAGGTTGATTTCCTTTCTCTCTCTCTCTCCCCGAGTTTTCAAATATTTGTGAAGAGATCAGATTGTAGAACAGCCTTACACAGAAAATACCTTGGTTACTGCCCATCCTCAATGTTTCATCCATTCTGTCAAAAATTAGGTCAAATAAGGAAAAATATCTTTCATGGCAGTCAGTCAAAGCACATAAAAATAAGCTTGTTTAACCATGGCAATTGCCAGGAATTAATAAAACTCCACATCATAAGAAATGTTAATTAAAAAGTATTTAATTTAGCATTCGTTCATAAAATTCTTTTTAAAATGCTTAAAAATAGCCACACGACAGCTAAATTTGTGTTACAATCCTTTTTTACAACACTTTTTCTTTTCCTGAAGAAAAGGTAAGTTATATTAAAGTGTGTACCCTCAATGAATATGCCTAGATTTCCAGCCTGATAGTCCAGTAATAGATGCTTTAAGTGACTGCTCTGTTTTTATATCTTCTGTCTGGATGAAAGAAGAATTTGGAACGGATTTTTTCCACGGGGACTAAAATGCAATGCACTTCAAAAACCATGGCATTGGCTAGCATTAGCACGGCTTGATATTATGGTTCTACTACCTATGATTCTCTGAGTGTGCGTTAGCAAAATAATTTCTAAAAAAAAAGTTGCTTAGTTAAAAAAATACTATCTAAACAGCAGCAAGAAAATGGTTTTGTGGAATGAGTTTAAAATACATATGCTATACCTGTCTGTACATATCCACATCTCTCAGTTTACAGAAATATGATACTTGTTCAAGAGTTACTACCATTTTCATACAATACAGTGCAGTTAAAATATGTAAATCCATTTTCTCATCAGTAACGAATTACTTCAAAATAAATTAACAGTTTTAGATTACAGACTAGTATACTGTAAAGACTTCTTTCTATTCAATAAGTGAAAAAAAATCTGACATTAATGGTAAAATAACTGTTTCTGACAGGGAAATTACTGTATGTCTGAATTTTAATTCACTTCCTAAAATTTCAATCTCCTGTTAAGATACTTGATACATAAAAATATACTGCATTTATAGCACTAACAGGGAAAGAGTTGTAAACTGGCCTCTTATTTCTGCAACTGAAATGCAGACTACAGCAATTCTCAGATGGTGTTTTCAGGATCATTTCACTAAGTCAAACTAAATTTCATATTCATTTAGTGTGTTTTAGATAAATCGAAGAAACAAACTTATCTTGGAATCTGGACTTTCTTTCTATATTTCTCCAGGCAAGCTTTGTGTGATGGTTTTTTTCACCAAAAGCTATTATACAGTCCAGTATACTGCAATCTTGCAGCAAAAACTTCAGATTATAATTGCAGCTATATTTTTCTTTAAGGCATCAGAGGAATTGCCAAGAACATTTAAGAGGGATACCAAGAGCTTGCTTGACATACAGTTGTTGCTACTTGTGCACAGCTTTTCCAAACAAAAAGTAACAGAGATACAACTGGTATTCATAACTAAAAATCTTCCTGTTAGTTCAGAGAGGACAACTAAGGACAAATTTAAGGATACTTACCTACTCGGAAGTTAGTGGCTGTCAGAGTGTCAGCAGCGTGACCATTTTCACTAATGAGGGTGGTGGTATTTCCCTTCTCACAGTTGTTCTGACAATTGCCCTTGGTACAAGTCACTTTGCAGATGCTGGGTGTAAAGACCACCTTGATGCGCCCAGTGTGATTTCCCACTGCAAGTGTAGGCAAAGAAAAAAAGAAAAATAAACAGAACATGCTGGTATCCATTGATTTCCTTCAGATGTTAAAAAGAAGAAAAAAAAGCAACAGGTCTACAGAAGGAGGGCAGCCTGCAGCGAGCTCTCTCATCGATCTCCAGTGGTGTCTCTGAAACAGGAGTAGGAAGCCTAGCAAACAGAACTCCGGGATACACTCCAAAACCACATTTAAAGTCAAGTCACTGGAGTGGGATTAGTAATCACAATGCTGCACTTTATTCATAGTCAGACAAAGAGCAATACCAAGGGCATGACAGCTTAAATAGCCAACCCTGACAGACAGATGTAATGTAAAGAGGCTGGCTGTGCACCTAGGGGTGAATAAACTCTTGTGTCCTCCTGCATACTTTTCCTGTTTCTGCACTTATTAAGTCACTATTTGTAGCTCGACCCCTGGAAATGTTTTAGGCATGCGGCATGTCTGAAAACATCTGTCTCAAATCTCCTGGCACCCCAGCCTGAAGTGATCAAACCCTGTGACGCAGCTGCCTGGACCCATTTTTTCACAGTTTCTTGGCACTATTACTCCACATTGATTTACATATTATAGATTAATTTTTGCTGTCAACTATTTACTACTTAAAGGTTAAATCAGGGAAAAGGGCTCATAAAAATCAATAGATTAAAATACTACACTTGAGCTCTTATAGGCAACAAGGAAAACAGCCATTTTTTTTCTTTTGTACAGTGTATAACATTATTTTATTATTTTATAACAGCAACTGGGCATTTACTAATTTTAAATTAAACTGCTCAGGCCAAGTTCATGCTTTATGTAAATAATATAAGTGGATTTTACACCATAATTGCTTTTGGTCCCTCATCTGAATTTGAAGCCAGATATTTCATTAAAAATTCAAAGTTATCAAAAGAAACAAGAAACATTTACCTTAGTTTGAAATAATTTAAGCTGTATTTTAATGGTTTGTATTGTTTACTATTTTGTACTTGTAAATATATTACTTGTATTTCTAAGCATATTAGCACTTGTAAGTATGTTGGGATGCATCTATGAACACCTCCCATGCATACTTTTGTCACAAATTTGTCATGCAAAAACAATACTGATTTCTCAAAATGGAACATCTCATGTTTATACTTCCACAGTAGCAAAAGAAATAAAAATTACTAAAAAGTTGTCCAACTTAGTTTATGAAACATACTGCGAGTAAACATATTTGGGTAAAGCTTAGAAAAATGAAGAAAAACTTTCCACTTCAAAAGAATATACATGTATATTATTTCTGGCTCTTCACAGAATAAATGAAAACAATTGTGCCAACTGTTTTGTCTGAAGTCAGGGACATCAATCTATTTTGCTGGCAGCTGTTCCCACCATACCCTAAAAAACAGCAAAAAAAATGTAGAGCCCATACATACGTACATGAAAGATATCATCAACATAATACTATTTATTTAAATTAATTTAAAACACACTTTTGATTGTTGAAAGCCAAACTTTTTCCTGTAAGAACTGTTGATATACCTTTCCCAACAAACAGAAATGGAAAGGCTTGTGAACTTGTGACTGCCAAAAGAAAGATTTAAGTGTTCTAAAGACAGCTTCACAAAAAATAACACAGTGTTTTTATATTTTCTTTGGATAGATTCTTAAAGAAAAAAATAAAACTTTTCCTAGAAAAGCCCCAAACATCTTCTATTTAATATTTTAAGACACTTCTGCTTCATCTTTCCTTTAGGAAATGATTTAATTAAAAAAACATGGATAGTTGAGTCACAAAAGTTGGTCCTGCCCACACTATAAAAACAGCTATATGGGGGGGACCCAGGCCGGTTTTCCAAATTAGTTAATTTGCAGTTGACCTTTGCCAGTGTAGGTGGATTAAAACATCTTTTAATTGTATTCCTGAATTTTTATGCAATGTTGCAAAGTCCTGAGCTGTAGCATAGTGTAGGAACATGGCTAAACTTCAATTTAAGTAACAAAACACAAATTGTTACTGTGCAGGTTAGGAATTTAGGTGAAATCATCTGTTACAGAAAACTTTTTGGAGGCAATCATAGTTTCACATCCAAAGTTGACTTTCCCCTCACTCTTTTCGACTGTGATTGTTAATTTCTAGTTTGCTAGGCCCCCCCCCTTTTTTTTAAGGATGCATGTTTAGGAAACAAATTTAGGAATTTAGGTGTCCAACAACAGATGTAAGAATTTTGGATAATGTATTTAGAGATGCCCATTGAGGGGAGAAGGGAATTCAGACAGTCAAGCAGTCCTTACTCCTTTGGATTGAATCTTACTTCCAATGTACATCCTCAGGTTTAGACACCATAATCATGAGCATGATTTCCCAGCCTAAATTGAATGGAAGAGACTACAGACCTTCCTTCTGAATGAAGCATTTGGCAGAAACACTGCAAGGTAAGCAACCAAGACTTCTTCAAGTCCTCTTTCCTTCGTGAGTTTTACTCAAGAGTGTGTGTCTTGTTCCTATCTAAGAAATTGTGTCCTCCAATACTTCATTTTTACTGGATTTAGCAGAGTTGACATTTAATAATTATTTCAAGCTTGACCTCATCATCCAGCTTGATTATACATTGGGAGGCAACATAATTTAAAGGTGCACAAACTACATTTCATTTTCATCTTTAACTTGAGATGTTGTGTTTTTGATTTTCTTGTACTATGGTAAAGAACAGAGCTGGACTTTATATATTTAAATTAATTTATGATAAAGATTGATGAGACCAGCTCCATACTCTAGCTCATCTTCCTTTTCTATAGACAGAAGTAATCCCCTCCTAACCCACTTGCTACATGAAGGCTGCTTTTGCTTTAGATACGTTTATGGTGACAAAACAGTGACATAAGGACAGAACAGAATAAATAAATGACCCTAATGAGGAAGAAGAGAAGGCTCCTGGACCAGAAGATATTCAGATAAAATCATCAAAAAGCTATTAACAAAACCAACCGGTAGAACTAGAGCAGACTAAAAAGTACTGGCCTACTAGAAATAGTAATGGAAGGTGTAAATGACATCTATTATGTTTTCATTGCTCAGGCTGAGGGGTAGATCCATGCTGACAGAGATCCATGTTTTCCATTCTGTGAAGCCTAATCTTAGATATATCTATGGATCCTCTAGCCCAGGTAGACTGCTAGAAGGCTGTGTTAATTGATTACATGTGGATACTGTCTTAAATTTTAACAGACCAATTTCAAAATAAGGGTTTCTGGGTATAACTAAGGGCTTATGGGTATATCTAAGAATAGAGTTGAGTTTGTAATTGGCATCCTACACATGTGAATTCCAATCTAGGGCCTTACATTTAACAAAGTAGGTCGTTGCCTACAGAAGTTCATGCCTCTTTGAACCAACTAGTCTCCAAGGGGTTGTAGACACGTGTTCTGGGAGTGGGGGGAGGGAGGAGGGAGGCACTTTAATCAGAGTGGCTCCAAGAGCTGCTTTAATTAAAGCACCCAGAGTGTCTTGTGTATCAGTGTCACTGTGCTGAAAAATGGCAGTGGGGGTGCTTTAACTAAAGCTCATTGAGTGATACATGAGATGCTGGAATCTTCTGAATCATGGTAATTAGGTCTGCTCCAACACGCTGTAATTACTTCCTCCAGTGGTGCTGCAGTCATCTAACCTGCAATCTTCAAAAGGAGACTGGACAGTCACCTTGCTTTTCCTGCCTAGTGTGGGGGGATGATCTACAAGTGTACCCAATGATCTACAAGGTCCCTTCCAGACCCTAACAATCTGTGAATATCTGGGGTATGGCACCGCTATTCTGATGGAAGTTGAAGGATGTTTCACTATTAATAACTATGGTAGCAGGATTTGGCTCCTGTTAAAAGGAATCCTGTACTGTTCTGTCCCATATGTTAAATGGGGTGAAGACTGAGGAGAAAATTAAGTCCCTCCACAGAAAAAGTTTCTCTTAGTATTGCTTTACTGCAAGCTGGCATGATATTCATATATTTATGTTTAATAAAAAATCATCTACAGTGTGTATATGTATATGTACACATATACATAAAGACACAGGACAAAAAATGAAAGAATTCTCCATTGATTACCTTTATCATATGATAGTATTAAATTTGGTATATCCAAGTGCAATTTAGAATGTGTTCCTTGTACATAACCACAGGAGAACATACAGTATGATGGGGATGGTAGAAGCAACTTCAAAAGGATTAAAAGGGAAAGTATCTCTGTAAAACAGTAGATAACCTCAAGAATGCAAATCTATCTTTGTTCTCTTCTCTTAAAAAGTACTCCCACACCAGGCTGACTAGCATTTATGTAGAAAGATAGTCAACTTTTTAAAACTCTTTTATAGTTATTGATTTGTTAAAACTGCTGACAAAAGAAAGCAATGGCGAAGGAGCAAAATGACGGATATGACTTATTTCCTAAACCAGGTCTTTTCCAGCTATTTTATTAGTCTACCTGGTTTAATTCTTTCTAACGGATTTGTTTATTAAGCCAAAAGGAAAGCTGGCATCATATAAAAACTTATCATAGTGGTAAAATATATTTTAAGTGAATTTACTTTTGTTTAATAATGAGTTTTGTAATAATATACTTGGAAATTAATTCTCAGAACCACTGAGACAGGAATAGAAAGAAAATATCCTGGTTTCCCTAGGTATCAGAACAATGTAAAGGCCTGCTTTAAAAAATCCCAGAAGATTTTGCCCAGTTCATGTCAGTCAGGGTGTGGAAGATCACTTTACAGTTGGAACTAAGGAATTTCAATTAAAACTGGTTCAGTTGATGCACAAATGAGAAACAAAGAATTTATTATCAAATTCATATATAACTGAAAGCAAGAGCTTGCTGAATCTGACAGTGTGCTAGGTGAAGGTACATTCTTGGGATTCAGTCTGCCCTTATTCTGAACTATTCACAACCTAGGTCTAAACTCTGTAGAGTTCAGTTTATTCCCACTGGTGTGCAATTCCAGTCTCCAGGACAATAGAGGGCAATACCTCTTCCCCCTATTCCTTTTAGAATGCCATGCAACCAAGAAGTAGATATGAAACAACCTTTCCACTTCTCTGAGCCTGAGGACTAAAAAATATGTCTGGCCTTTGTACATTTTGAACATGGGAGAAAATGCTGCACTCACACCTTACCTGTCTAAATACATGGCAGAACTTGACCCTTAATACCTCTACTGGAAGCCATGAATTCACACCAGAGACTAGAAACATCATGGATTCCCAAAGATACTGTACCCCTGCACACTACATGTGTTTACATAGTTCTGATTTAGGATGTGTTTCTGCAAGATAAAATGTTTTCAGATGCACAGTTTGACTGCATTTGCACAAGTCACATTCAATGCTGTTTCCACTAGCTCAGGAGAAATGGTTCCAGAAAGCTGAGAGGTGTGGGGAGAAATTAGACATACCACTGAAATTATAGAAACATAGAATCATAGTGTTGGGAGGAACCTCCAGGGTCATTTAGTCCAGTCCCCCTTCACAGATGTAGGAGTCACTGCTCTTAAATCATCCCAGGCAGATGTCTATCCATCCTCTCCTTGAAAACCTCCAGTGAAGAATATTCTACACCTCCCTTATGCAGCTTATTTCATTGCTTTACTATTCTTACACTTAGAAAGTTTTCCCTGAAACTTGACCTAAATCTGCTTTACTTCAGCTTAAACCCATTGCCTCATGTCCTGTGCTCTGTAGGAAGGGAGAAAAATATTCCTTCATCCTCTTTATGGCAGCCTTTCAAATATTTGAAAGCTGCTATCATGTCCCCCTAGACATCAAATTAGGCATACGACCCCACACATTTATTTTGTACAAGATATTTACTATTTTAAAAGGGTCCACTGACCTTCTGCTGTGTTTAAAACATTCATGGGCATAGATCATATACAACCAAAATATGAACAAGAGATAAGAATTTAAATAAAAAATTCCAAAGTTATTGGAGCCAAAATTTTACAAGTACAGTTTTGCCACCTAATTCTTCTACTAATTTTCCCTATAGTTTATTAAGAAGTATCCTCTTAACTCTTTTTGGCATATTTCTGTAATCTTACTGATACTTGCTTCATAAAGCCCTACTAATTGAAGGTTCTGTAGCTTCTTTATTACTCCCATCCTTCATTTTATTGCTGCCATTATTACCTGTACTCCCATATTTCTTTGTTCACAGTCACCAGTAGAGTTGGAGTGCTGTTGTAGTTGTGATGATCTAGGAAGCATTTGAGGCAAGGATTTTTTGTGATATCTTTTATTGGACCAATTGGCCAGCTGAGGAGCTGTTGGACAAGCTTTAAGGCACCCAGTGCCTTTCCTCAGGGGACCTAACAGTCATAAAAAAATCCTTGACCTTCACAGTAATTATCGCATTGACTCAGGCAAAGTCTTCATACACTTCCTCCACCTCTAGCCACAAGCTCTGCTGCTTTAATTAAACTGTACTTCCATTTCTCCTCACTCTCACAAATTCTCTTCTCATACCCACATCTCTCTGTAAGTATGCTATAGAGCAGACCTAGTGCTGATACCAAGCAGGAAACAAGCTCTCACCAGGGAATCCCACTCCCTGCTGACGTCACAACTTTCTTAATAAGGCTTGTCTGTCCCACTAACAGTCATGAATCCACAAGAATGAGAATGGGGCTGAGCACACATCACCCACTTGTGTCTGCAAGCATGCTCCAGACCTGGAAGTTCACCAGTCAGGCTGCTTTGGGCTCATCCCCAATGACCACTCTCATGCCTGCTGGAGCTTGAGGGTTTGAGAGTGGGACAAACTTGAAGCACCCATACTAGTGAACTTCCAGGTTTACATTTTTTGTTTGCCTTCCTTTTTTGTGTCCCTGCAAGACAGAGGAGAGAGCAGCTGGAGGGCTGAGATGGAGACTCAGGTAGGGAGACAAAGTGAACTGGAAAGAGGGACTCAAGCTAAGGCTGATACAATCAGAATTAAGGTTTCATGACACCTTTTTTCATGATTTTGACTTACTAGCCCAGGTTCCCTATTGTAGGCAAGGGAGAAGAGAGAGCAGCGTACAACAAAGAACTTGTATTGACTTTGCTATTAAGAAATCACTCATAGCCACATGTCTGGCCTGTAAGATAAATACACTAAAAAGAAACCTGAACTACTTCACTTCTGTTCTCTCAGTTAATACTGACTTAAAATTAACAGTAAGTGTACTACATATCTTTGTTAAAATAATTCACCATAGCAAAAACTATACAATTCAAATACGTTTTTTTAATTAACTCAGCCAGATTCTGACAACTATCTGCATTTCACAGTATCAGAGGTTTGATCGTGTCCTGCACACAAGGATGGGCACCACTTGAGTCTCAAAACAGGGCTGCTGCACATGCAGGCACAAGTGCTGCAGTAGTTTTGCAAGAAACTCGTGATGGTATACACCCCTACAGCAGAGGCCTTTTCCGGATAAAACATTCCCTTTCTCTGAGGCCGACACAGCGTTTTAGTCTGAGTCAGAAGAGTGTACAGTAATTGTAATCAATTTCATTCTTCCGTGTAAGTGTGTAACACATGAATCATATGAGGGTTTAAAAACTGGGGTCTCTGTCAACAAGCTTTATGAATCATTTTTTTTCTTCCTTGTATATTTTACTCCTTTAAACATTCTCCACATAAGACCCTCAGACAGAGACATCTTATTTTGGACTACAGCCATTTTTCCATGTTTAAAACAATGTAAAAACATGCCTAATAGTCAGCAATGAGCAATACTGTTATTGTTTCCTGGCAACCAGCTTCAGGGTATTCCAGAAAAAAAAATTAATGGCCCAAGTAAGTGAATAGTGTTTAACAGTGAAAAAATGATGTGGCTCAAGGTGGTTTCAATTCTGCTTTGACTTGTCTAATTTGTTTAAAAAATGACTTGAGTTATACCAAAAAGCCCAGGTCTCTAAAGAAACGTAGGTGTCACATGTTCAGGAACACGGTGCCTTTCTAGCAATGGCCTTGAACCCAGGGCCTTGGGCTGCCCTACACAGCTACTCATCCCAGCTACCTCACCAGCTGAGCAGGCCGGCAAGACACAGGTGGTCCAAACCTATCAGAACCACGAAGACCTAACTGCCTGCCTGTACCCTGCCACTGGAGTGGCTAGCCAGGGTCACCCTTTCTTATAAAAATCCCTGAACCATAAGAAGAAGTCTCTGGGCAACTGAGATCAATCCCTGCTCAGGTCACTTTGCCCTTGGCTTGTGTCTCTACTGGCTCTCTGCCTGATCCCTTGGCTATTCACCCAGCTCATCCTGACTCACAGGGCACATTGACACGTGTGCATTTACTGCGTGGTAACCGAAATTACTGCACGGTACAGGTCCACATCTATGTGAGCACACCCATACTGCACAGTAAATATGGTGACCTACACCAATTTGAGTGTAAATTTGAGCATCATGCAGGTATCAAATTTACACCCGATTAGTTTCTGCACAGTATGCACATGTAGACGCCTTGCTGCACAGTAACACTGTGTGTATGGACTGACTTGGGACTAATTTTAGTCCCAAGTCAGCCCACACACAGTGTTAATGCACTTTAATGCCTGTACGTGTAGACGTTGGCCTATGTCCACTAGCCTATTTCCACTTAACTTTAAACCGGCATAAATGCACATGTAGACATGCCCAGTGCTATGCTTGACCCTTCGGCTTTCTAAACCAACTCCTGACTTGCTCTCCTGGATACCCAACCTGGCTCACCTTCTGGTTCCATACTCTGCCTGACCCTCCTGCTTTCTGACTCAGCTTCTTAGACTGACCTCCTGGCTTCCTGACCCTACCTGTGCATGGATTCCACTCACTCCTTGTTCTCCAAATTGCTCCCAACTTGGCGATCCATAACCCAGTGTGGAAGCATCTAACTTTGAGAATCTGGTTTCCACAGAAGAATTCAAAGCCTTAAGTAAGGTGCCAAGGCTTCTTATGCATTGGGAAAGTCAGTCACCTAAGTATAGGATGCACAAAAACCAGTACAGAGCAAGCAACCACCAAAAGCCAGCAAATTGAATGGGAAACCAGGCATCAGGAAACACGCTGTCCTCTAGAGCTTCAATACTAGGGTGTCTATAGCCTGCTCTTTGAACTTAATAATTCTGTGCAAAGTGGAATGCCTTTGAGCGGAAGGGTTGAGAAACATCATCTCTTCCCACCCCAAAACAGTCTATGATGTTATAATTAGGGCATTTTCCTAGAAGGTGGATCTCTGAATCCCCTCAGGCAGAGGAGAGAACTGAATGTAGTTTTGACGGGAATGTGGAACCTCCTCCCACACCTTACTTTCCTTCAGGCTGTAGCATTGCCCATGGTAAGTACTGAAACAGAGACCTCATCTTGGCACGTAAGTAAAAGAGCAGTAGTAAGTTAGATTACTTACAGGGCTAGGCAACCTCTTCTGGCTGCAGGCTAGATGATCCACCCTGGCTTATAGGTGGGTGGTGGAGAAGGTGGGCAGTAGAACCCAGCTGCAACCACTGCCACCACTTCTCTCCACAGAAGTACGGGGAGACCACCTGCAGTGGCTGCTTGTTCCAATGGTGACCCATGGAGAGTGCCCACAGGCAAAGCCCCCCACTGCTGAATGCTACTAAAGCCCCACATGGTTATCTTTTTATTTTTGTGTAAGCACCAGATCCAAAGTCATTGACTCAACAAAAGTTTATTTACTGACTTCAGTGGATTATGCATTAGGCCTTCACACATGTAATGTTGTTTTGACGTGAATGTGGCACCTCCTCCCACACCTTACTTTCCTTCAGGCTGTAGCATTGCCCATGGTAAATACTGAAACAGAGACCTCATCTTGGCACGTAAGTAAAAGAGCAGTAGTAAGTTAGATTGCTGGCTTTCTTTCTGTGCGTAATAATATGATGGTTCAATGCAGGCAATAGTGTTGCAATACTATAAACTCTGCAAGGAAATTTAAAAATTCGCTTTGTATTTTTTTTTTAATTTCATTTAGAAATCCACAAAACAAAAACAATGTTACAACTACTTCCTCGTGTTTACAATCACCAATTAGACAAGCTTGAGTTAATTTTCAACTTTTCTGAGTTCTGAATGTGTCTTTATATCAACATTTTTTTCTGGACACGTAACTCACCTCAGTAGGGTATTGAATGTAAGGTGTAAGCTCTAAACTGTTCACCATTTCCAGGAAGCATGGGAAATAAAAGGGAATTAAAAATTAGCTTACAAAGCACAGTAATGGAACATTACATTAATTGAAAAGCACTAAGGAAGTCAGGAAACTATAAACTGTGACATATGTGCATGGACCATCAAAGCACAGAACATCCAGAAGCTCAGTTATGAAAGTACATACTCCTCTCCATATGCTGATTCTCCATTAGAATTACCTCCCTTAGGCTTGAATAAAGCAAAAATTCATTTGCTAATATAAAATCCCAAAAGAAAAGAAATATGTTGCTGTTAATGAAATCTTAGTTTTGTTAGGTATAAAAGGGGTGCTGTCAGGACCATCTCCTGCAGTACTTACTTGTATTCTTTCTCTCCATCAAGCTTGGTGACGTGGTGATGTTACCAACATCAGAAAAGGAAGGTATTTTCAGTTTACATTTTTTTTCTCACACTTGTACCACAAAAGTCTGTTTTTTTCTCAGCTACTTGCACAATTTTGAATGAATCCTGGGTATTTAAGACTTGTATCACAACAATTCTGGTGTAAGAACTATTTACAGACTCTTAATATTACATTGTATAGGCTCCATCCAAGTGTATTTCTGGCTGAATAACCATTTGTCAAAAAGAGCATGAGGTTTTTCCCCTACAGTATTTTCTGGAAAGCTTCTTCCTTCTTTCTTCTCAAGAAATCTTTGTTTTTGAAGCCAACTGTCTTTCATCACAGCAGTTGAGATGTGTTCTTCTTGTTCTGTTTTTTCCCAGCTGTAACAGGCCTTTGGCTGTTTCGAATTCTGCTCTTACAGGGTATCAGTCTGTTTTCCAGTGTTTTCCCACCCTGCTGTTTATCAAACTTAGCCTCCATATTTTAAGGGATATATCATTATTCATCCATTTCTCCTTGTTTCTAAAGCTTTAAAATTCCTGTAAAGAGCCAGCTCAAACCTGAGATTTAGATTTCTTCTCATTACTGAGTGCAGTAATGAATGCAGTAATGAGTTTTCCCATTGACTTCAAAGTGACCAGAGGTCACAAAATTCTGAGTGCTTTTGAAAAAATCTCACCCCGTATTTCTAGATCTCTATTTTGAAATCTAAAGGAAAAATATTCATATGCTGCAATTATATTTCTAGAAAGTGTTACACAATCATGTAACCACAAAAGCAGATAGCATGAATGGTCTTAAAATTGTATGAACCTGAAGAGAGTGTATTATAAATTAGAGTGACCGTACATTCCTATTTGGTCGGGACAGTCCCAGATTCCATACCTTGGTCCCAGCCACTTGGTCAAAACTCTCAGGCCAGAGTCCAGCAGGGTGGCAGAATGGCATGATGAGACAGGCAGGCAGCCGGGCAGGCAAAAATGTTATTTTTCTAGCTCTACAAAGTTTGTAGTGATGCAAAAACAGCTCGCTATGGAGAAAGCCACACATGCAAAGCTCCCTGGCTGGAGTACGACAAAGTCACCACAAAGTCTTACTCTTAAGTCAGGGGGCTAAAAGGGGGGGCTTTTTAGCTCCCCCATCCCCAAACAGAACCTGTCAAGTGAGCAGGACAGGCTCATTGACAGGTTTGCCCAATCATCTGTTGCTACCATGGCAATAGCTGATGGGGCTGCCTGCAAATTTCCCACAACAGCCAAGGCTAATCAGGCAGTCTTCAGCACCAGATCAGCCCCTGCCACTGCTGCAGCCCCATCACCACTGCCACCTAGCAGCATGGTGACAGAGCTGCTCTCTAGCCATGAAGACTGCCCAATCAGTCACTGCCACTGCTGGAGCCCGTAAGCCATTGCCAATCAGTGGCAATAGCTAATGGGGCTGCCTGTAAGCCAGTCGCTGCAGGGCTCTTCTTTGGGGCAAGGAGGGAGACCAGAGTACGCTGGGATACTAAAGGGAAAAACCTGGAGAGACCGGTATACACACTACATTTATTGTGAAAAAATGTCCCACAGCAAAGAACTTGCTGTTTGAAAAAGCAGTATTTGTTGCATGCTCACCATGTTTGTGACAAATTAGCCATTTCTTAGCATGACAAATGGCATGAACATGTATATGCTTGTGTTATGTCACACTAAAACAGCATATCTAGCATGACAATATATAACCTGTCTAGGGCAGTGGTTCTCAACATTTGCAGAGTTAGGGCACCCCTCCAACACCTTTTTTAATGTGGTAGCACCCCTTGTTGAGAACCACTATGGATGCTGCCTCAACTTATCCCTGTGATTCTCAACTGGGTATTGATGCCTCCAAGTAAAATTCCCCCACATATCAGCCCAGGAAGAGCTGGGGCACATGTTCATGCCCCTGCTGCATTACAGCTCTCTGATGACCCTAACACAAAACAGGAGAGTTGACTGGTGTTATAGCCTTTACTGATTATGCACTTTCTATGCTCCTCCCAGAAACAGAGGAACTGTCCTACTTGCCTCTGTTTCTGGGAGGGAGGGGGAAGGTAAGTAAACCTGGTAAAAAATATCTATAGGGAAGGCCTTTGCAGGGAGACTTACACTATACAAAGGAGCAAAATTAGGACACAGGAGTCTATGCTTAAATTTCCGTGACCAGACCCTGTCTAACTGTTTTGAGGGGAAAGAACAGAAGAGCTGAGAGGACAGCTTCTTTTGAACTGAGAAAAGAGAAGGCTGCTTTTGGAGTGCATGAGAGAGTGTGGATGAACCGATTACAACTGGAACGCTCCCTGGGCGCCCACAAGAAACCCTGGGTGTACTGGCCAAGGACTGTGACACTCCTGCAGGGCAGCAGGATGGTGAGTATCACCTCTTACAGAAAGAGTGGACTGTTATCCCTGCAGATTATGCTTTGTGTTCAGCAAATAAGGGGAAATTCAAATCTCCCATCTACTTCCACAGCTTTGCTGCTGGTTGGGCCCACAATAAGATAGGTTACCTTAATTTCTCAAGACCTTACCTTGGCCACGGGCACCCTGGACATGAGCAACAGCTTACCTTCCCTAATCATGTTACAACACCCAATCTCAGATCAACACTATGCTGACCTATAGACATGGGCACCTCTTATATATCTAGTGGAATAAGGATTACAAATATTTTTCAAACTAGACCAAGCTGTAATTCATCAATCTCAAAGAGTCTTGACCAAACTAACCACTACTTCAGAAGAAAACACAGGATACAGTAAGATTACACACAAGAAAGACTCATCAATATAATCAAAACTTGGAACTTGCAAACCAGCTCAACTAAAAATTAAATTTTCCCAAAACAAATGCTGGAAGTGGGCCACAGTGTTTCAGTAAAAAACAGTCTGAGAACTGACTGTGGCTGAAATACACTGTTAAAGCTAATAGTGCCTTGTGTTTTCCTTGTCAAATGCATGGATACTGATAGCAGAACGGGACCTAATACAGTTTTTATCAAATGTGAATTTTGTGACTGAAAAATGCACTTTTTCAAGTCACAGGTTTTATCTCCTTAGTTTACTTGAATATAACGACTGATTAAACTGCAGCAAGGGAAAGAAAAGCAACTGTTATTTTGTTGCTATATCTATATTTCACATTTATATTTTCATTTAATTCAACTAGATTCACTATAAAATATCCAGTCAGGAGTGGAAAACCTCATTCCACACAAAATTTTATGTACATCTCCACATCCTTGACCTAACCTACTCTTCAGCATCAATGAAACTTAAATTTCCTATCTTGGGGAAAGCTCCAAAACTTGACATGGTTGACCCAGCATACAAACTGTATGTATTTGCTCAATAGTATTAGTGAATTGTGACACTGATTATGATATTTGTTTTATCGTAACTTTCTTTTCAGGTGCCACATTTGCAAAGGAAAATTTCTGTGAAGTCAAGTTTTATAAAAGCAAGTCAGCAATCTATTCTGCCAGTTCTCCAGACTTCCTGAAATTGGAATAACTGCATCTTGATTTGCTTGGATTAGGTATTTGGAAGATAAAAGCTGAAATGCCTGCATTTAAATCATAGATACATAAGATAAATTGTAAAGAATCTGAAGAAGTTCTAGGCACTGCCAAAGAATTAAAGGAGGCTTTCCCATGCATTTTTAAACATCTATATGGTACTTGTTTGGAGCAGCAACTGCAGCTTGTGAGAATCATCGCTTGCTGGAATTCACCATCCAGCACAGGGTGTCAAGGGCCTGCAGCAAGATGGTAGCCCTAGACTTTAGGAGGGCCAACTTCAACAAGTTGAGGAGACTAGTGGG
>NW_017728943.1:83105342-83129324 GCF_001723895.1 Crocodylus porosus
CTACCCTGGGGGTCTTTAAGAAGAGGCTTGATGCCTACCTGGCTGGACTCATTTGAGTCCAGTTTTTCTCCCACCCAGGCAGGGGGTCGGACTTGAAGTTCTGTAAGGTCCCTTCTGACCCTACTTCTATGATTCTATGAATTCTTTTTCTTGGTTGAAAAGAATTTTATTACACCAAGCAGTGAACATGACCCATGAAAGTGTAACCTGGGTGGCGGCCCAATAGTTGTCATCCCTGCCCAAATATCAGGGATGGTGTGGTGAGAGTGGGGCAGGGCTTCTGGCCATCACCAATTTACTTTCCAGGCAGCCCCTGCTCCCCACAGAGCAGCCCATGGTCCCAAGAAGATCTAACACTTAACTGATTTAACTATTTACACTTCATTTACAAAACAAGAATAATAGGAAAGGTTACTTACAAGTGAACTTAAATGGCATAACCAGAATCACAAAATAAACCAGAATGCATTAGTCAAGCCTTGATTCAAGAACCACAGTTCGGGTAACTGGCTGCTTTCAGCCACTGCTGAGATGCTACGACAAGGAATCAAGGTCCTCACTCCCAGCAGCTCCAACAGGCTTCCCAATAAGCGACAGACTACAACAGGCTAAGCTCTTCAGGTCTGCAGCAATCAAATTGTATCAAACCCCAACCTCCCAAAGAGGCTGAAGGGTGACCCTCCATGGCAACCGAAAAGGCAAGCAACAAGCAACAGAGTAGGCTTCTGCAGCAACCAGCATGACCCAAACACAAAACTCAGGGACTCCATCTGATGACAATCAGCTGCAGAATAAGGGACAGTATAATGTATATGACAAAGGGGCTGAGTTAAGGCTGCACGGACAGTCTTAAACCTGACATTTTTTTATGCTTCCTACTTTTGCAATCTAAATAATGTTATTTTCAGGTATGATTTTAAATGTAACTTCTGAGAAGTTTTATAGACAAAGATGTTTAAAAAACACCTCCAAAACAAACCCTGCTATGTGAAACTACAACAAAATCTCCATCATGAATTATTACACACCTTCACCACTACAGCATATACTTCATTTGGTCTATAGGGCTAACTGTATTAGTTACAGTTACAGAAAAAAGCTTTTATAAAAAATTAGAGATGGACCATCTGATTCAGTCTTAGCAGTAGCAGAAAACACAGCATATCACATCTAACAAATTTTAAATGCTAGTATCAATTTCTTGAGAGCTCACTGAATTTTGGTCGCTACTGGCAAGGCATTCAGAAGACATATAATTCTACAATGCAATTCAAAATTTTAAAAATAGACCCAGAAAAGTTTGAGCAAGGTTCAAAACCCAGCTGTAATCACTAAAAAGACGCTTACTTCACTCCTTGAACTACTCAATAAATCCAGGCTCTGAAACTGGGCAGAGAAACCAAATACCTCTAGCTCAGAGATACAGGGGCAGTGTTCTACCAGGAAATGCTTATGAACTGCTTGAAAAATACTCAGCATGACTCCTTTTAAATCTATGTATAGCTTAATCATTTTATGAAAGCTGGCCCAAAGATCATAACCTCCAGCAACAGTATCCAACCTTAATGAAGCCAAAACCCCAAAACAGCTGTATATGCTCCTCTGATAGCAAACCTCAGAGAGAAACGGAGATGTTAGAAGTGCCCTTCCTTGCCCCATAATCCATAACTTACTCAGTTTTTCTTCTACCCACTCTTCAATGAAAGCTGCCAACTAACTACAAAGAATAATTTGCCCCTTGTTACTCCAAGTGCTAGTCTGATGAACTAAACGTGGTTCACCAGACCAAGGAATCCCAGCAGCCAATGAATTACATGTTTGCCAACAAAGGCACAAGCCTCAGAAAAAAAGAGGGTAATTCTGCTCCTTGGACATCTTCAAGGCTCTTTCTTGTCACATTTCCCTGCCACTTCCCAAGTCAGCCTGACCTGAAGACAGATTTGTCTTCAAGTCTAAATAACGATATTCAGGGGCATTAGGAGGAGGTTAACTTGGTTCAAAATGGCTGCTCAATATCAGGTAAGTTTGGATGGGGTGGCTGGCAGGGGAGTTAGGGGTTCAGCAGACTAGAAGGGAGTGGGGGTCTACCAGTGGATGGTGGAGAAGTGTGACTCATGAGAGTTGTGGGGGGCAGGCACAACCTGCAAGTGTGGAGAGGACAGGTGCAAGTGTGGCAGGGGGGCAGGTGCGACCTGCAAGTGTGGAGGGGACAGGTGTAAACCACAGGATTTTGCTAGGATCCAAAAGTGTCTAGTGGGATCAGGGTAGCTCATGGGTCATGGGGTCCACAGGAAGAATTGGGTGAGATCAGGGGCTACTATTGGCCTTCCAACTCTCCAGCAAGCCTACACCCCTATCCTTCCCACCCCTTCCCCCATGGGGACTTACTTACTCAGCTCTACCAGCAGTGAACACTGATAAAAGTGGCTGCACCTGGAGCAGTTTGTGTGATAGGCTAAGAGAGCTGACTGGAGGGGAGGTGAGAGCAAGGGGATGGAAGAGGAAAAAACAGCTGAGTGTGGGGGAGGGCCGTGAAAAGAGCAGCCCTGGGGCTGGGGCTGGGGCCAGTGGTTGAGTTTTTCCAGCTCCAGGGCTGCACAGGTGTACAGATTTATTTTCCTGACATTTTGCAGCACAAAGTGTACTGAGGTTCTATCCACTGGTTTCAGTGGTGATGTGTAGAGAGTGCATATGCACTCCCTGAGCGTGCTGGTGCACCCCCTGACAGCCAGCATTTCCCACTTCGGTGATGGGCGGGGAGGCAGGTGAGAGCACTGGTGGCCCCTCTGAGAGCACCGGCCAGGGAGTGGGGGCGCTAGAAGAAGTCATCCCTGCAGCCTCCCCGCAACCAATCGCACTGACAGGGGGGTGGGAGGGGTGCTCCCATGGCCAATCATACTGATCCAGTCAGCATGACTGGCTGCGGGGGAACCCACCCCCCCCAGTCAGTACAATCAGCCACGGGCCACCTCCCGTCCCCCGTTGCTGACTGACCAATGGGGGAGCAAGTGCCCCCCCCAACTCAGGAGGCACCAGTCGCCCATGACTGGTTTGACCTAAATCAAATAAGTCTGATACAACATAGATCTAGGTTTATCTTAAACCAGGCTGTGCAATTTTTAGATCAGTTTGTGTGCATGGAAATTCTGTACAGTTACAGGTTTAGACTGATTGCCGATCACTGAGACCGGGTCTGTAAGTGTAAGGATGGCACTGGGACAAGCTAAGTTTAAATCAGGTGGCCATTTTGAACTCGACTGAACCTCCCCAAATGTCTGTATTTAGCCCAAAGGTGTACCAGGATTGGATCTGATCTTGAAACAGTTTCAGCTTTTATGGACAGATCCCACTCCACCTATTCGGCACCTAAATTAACTTCCTCTTAATCTATTCTTCCCTCCCCAAGCCACTGAAAAACAATTAATGCATCTATTTTTGCAACATGCTGTTATCTTAGCCATAGCACTGAGTTTCAAAAAAGCAATGAGGAGGAGGAGGGCCTACCCAGCTTTTGTATTAACAGCTTTTCAGGGATGCAAACAGGGTGGACTAGGATCACATTTCAATGCCTAACAGGTAGATTGGGATCTGGCCCCAAATCTCTCCCCTTCACATCAAAGAATGAAAACTACTCACAGAATTTCTGAAATGTATTTCAACTATTGCCATAGCTGTCAACTGCTTGGTTAAAAATATAAATATTTCCTGATATGCACTGTCTTTCTGTTGTATAGTTTTTGTTTTGATTTGTTTTTACGTATTTATAATTGAGGAGTATATTTTATCTACTATTTGGGCAGCCTGCAAGGTTAGCTTGCAAACAGGATTTTGTGTTGAAAAATGAAAGGCTAAGAAATCTGACATATACCACCCTAACTTTCTAAAATAGGTTTTTGACCTCTTATATTTTAAATAGGCATATTTTCCCTTATGCAGAATTATCATAATAAAGCCTTACAATGCCTACAGTATCTTTAAAAAAGAATACAGTTTAGCTCAAAAAAAGCCAAAATACTAAAGCTAGATGTAATATTAATTAGAGAATTAGTATAGTATCTTCAAAAATCTATGAATGATACCAGTTCTTTTTCCTTTCTTTACTGTGTACTTGTGATTATTTTCCTACATATATTTTAGGTTACAGTGTGGCAGGAAACTTCCATAGTTCTCTCTTCCCCACACTCAGACCAGACAATCTGCTGCTCTGCTGTAACTACTAACTAGAGTTCACACTCAGAAGCACAGGTAAAATTCAAGTATCCATATTTTATAGCCAGATTTATCCTGTATGTCCTGTGAGTCTGTTTTGCATCACCTAGTTATATCAACTGTAGCTGATAAAACTGTACTTATGAAACTGCTCTCTGTTACATCCAAAGCCTAGTAACTGCACCAAGACCTCATTCCTTTCAGAACATTGTGACTGTTAGGTCAGCATAAGCTGACCACCAATATCCTTGTATCTTGGTTCTGCATTTGATTGAACTTTCCCTCATCATTTACTATATACATTTTAGCATTCTTTATCTTTACAAACAAAAATGTATCTTTACTAATAAAATTTATCTGCGCAGTGGCTTGTGCATGGCTCTTAGTATGAGTATAGAAGGAGACTTACTGATAATATTTTATTATATATTATTATATATTATAATATTATATGCTGAGGGGATTACAGTTCCTTTGTCTCTGTTAAATTAACCATGAATAAAAAACTTGAATAGATAGGCTCCATTTAATGATGCCTCCCCTGCCTTGCACTACTGCCAGGAAGCCCATTATATGGCTTATCCATTTTCCATTTATTTTTCATTAAACAATGGATTTCCACAACCTGATAGCCTACATATTGATTAGTTTCACTTGAGTTTTCATGGAATACCCCACTTTAGATTGCTCCTTTTGCTCAGCCATGGGACTGAAGTGTTTTGCTTGGTTCTGCCTAATGTCTTCTACGTACCACGATCACCCTGCACTCTCCTGATCATGAGCGCACAGTGCTCTTTTTTTCTTTGGTTAATGTAACCCAGAGTCTAGTGCACCTTTCTACATACTAGGGGATGGCCACACCCTGTAATTATATTTAAATTTTCAAGAATTCCATCAAGAAATGCCAGGAGCTGAAAGAGACACAGGAGTGAAATTACTAAGGTACTGAAAGAGAGTAGCAAGATGTTATATATAGCCTTCAAATGATTTATCCTTAGACTGTGGTGATTTTTACTGTAAGGAACTACTACTTGTAAAACATAAACTCCTCAGCCTCAGATGCTAATAGTGCAGGAATGGAACTACTTAAGGAGTTAATAAATAACAATGCAGGAGTCTGACATTTCAAAACTACAAATATTTTAACTTGTAAATAAAGATCAGGCAGAATGTGCTTGTTTTTAACAAAAGGGTCCATTAACTGACTATGTGGCACACCCTTTGTTTGAAATGCTACAAAGTAATGCAAGTCTGGTTTCCAGAGATGAAAAGCTTAAAATAGGATGTCACAAACAAAAATAAATATTTTTAAATTGGTTAATCTCAAAAAAGCACTTTTAAGCCATTAAAATGCAAGTAAGACAACTGTCATTTTAAAAAAATGTGTGCTGCAAAACGTCAAAGAAAAAAATTGGACACACTTTTGCCGGAAATTGTATCTAAAATAAACTAACACATGAAACAGAAGTTTTGGCTTCTCTCATTATTCTCCAATCTGACAATTATCAAGCTCGTACATAGTTTGGAAACTTTTCCTGCTAATAATATAGAATAACAATGTAAGATTTCAGAAAAGAAACAGATACTTAAATTTCAATAAGCCATTTAACGTATTTTAATGGTGTGTGGGTAGAAGAGATGTGGCTTTTGCTGAATGCAACCTGGTCAGAATCTCAAACTGCTTCTCGGTGAATGTGTAACACGTCGGGAGAATCCTAAGCTGAAAGGTAGACTTTTTTCATGTGGTCAAACTAACTGGGAAAGAATATTCATATGACACAAGAAGGAGATATATAACACACAGACTAAATCAAAAGATTTATACTATCCTTCACACGTTTACTGACTTTGAATCAAAGTAACAGGTGGCTGTGTTTTAAAATGAAAGGAATGCAGAAATTATGCATTTTTTTTTAACTTTATGGGATCCTTTGCCTAGCACTCTAACCAGTTTATTGCTAAATTAGTATTGGCTACTATTTCAATTAACCTTTTTAAAAATTATTTAAGGCAAGGAAGAAAGAGAGAGAAAAAAAGATCTGACTTAAAACCTTTATCTTTAAAGTTTTGATTTGATTATAAAGTTAGCAATAAAGCCTTGTTCTATACTATAGCAGGTATCAAATACCATCTTTCCCTTCTTGCTCAGCTGAAAGCTTCCATCTAGCTAGTATTACTGTTTCAGCTTATTTTATTTCTACAAAAAGTAACTACTCAACTGAATTGCAGCAATCAATAAAAAATATTTTCCTCTAAAATTTCAGATTTTAAAAGCAGCAACTGTTTTCTGTGCCGACAATACACTCCAAAAGTCACTAGATTTCAGAAGCCAAACTGGATCCATAAGTCATATACATGGCCGCTGTGGGTTTCTCCACAATGGTAGTAGTGTTTACTGATAAAATGGGACTGAGCACACCTTACCTACAAATCTTGTAATCTCACTTCAAGCCCAGCCACATACCAACAGAGCCAAACCAGGCCAGTCTCCCCTCTCAAGCATGCCAGAGACCAAGGACTCAAGAGCAGCCTCAGATAAATGTCTTCAAGCATCTTCAAAGGCATATTTCCAGGTTAGGAATAGGCCTGCAGACATGGGTACACAAGGTGTGCTTGGGCTCATCCCAGCCAGGATACAGCTGCTGTAGCCTAGACAAACTCTCTGGTGGAGCTCTTATATAGAGCTCTTATTAGTCAGGCTCAAATGACTTTAGAAAGGAAGTCAATATCATTATCTTTGTTTTACAAATACGGAGCAGGTCAACAACAGACCCAAGAATAGAGCCTACCTATACTGAGAGATAACCCAGTGCACTGTCCACAAAACCAAATATATGTCATAACTGAACATGTCAAGCCATAGAGCATGTTTTGATTACTTGCCTTCCAAGCTTACTAGAACCAGAGACTTTTCAACCAACTCTGAAGAAGAATGTTGTTTCTCCAACAGACAACTCACTGATGGGCTGACTAGATCTTTTAAATTCCCATTACCCTCAATTACCTTGCAATAACTTGTTCATGTGTTCATGTCCTAATTTACCAAAGACCTATAACAAATCAAGCAAATATGAAACAAACACAAGAGCTACAGTGTTGACAGGTGGCCTCTTGTGCTAAGGCCGGCAGCTGCTGCAAAGAGCTACTTATAGTATACAACACTAGATCTTTTCCTTCATCATAGTATCTGACAACAGATTGGTTTGGTGGCAGCTTAATGGCGGGTTCAAGTTCCTCCTACACTGAGAAAAAGTCTTGTTATTTTAGAGGTAACATGGTCACATATGAGGCAAATTGTCTGAATCTGTGGATAGCGAGAAAGATTCTGAGGGAAGGAGAGCAAAGGGAAAGAAGTCTTTTCGTGTTAGAGTTTTGACCAGCAACAGTCACAGAGGAATGAAGAAAACTGCATAAAAAATACATGATTGCAGACCATGATCTTTATGGCTGATTGGCAGGGAAGGTCTGGGTCCATTATTGATGGAGATTGCTAATACCATATTTTTTATTCCATATAACACACCCCCAAACATAACATGGACCTTGTTCTTGAAAGGTGTTACAGTAAAAAAACAAAAATCCAGAGCTTTGACTACAGAAAGCAGGGACAGAGCCTAAACTTCAGCTGACTCGCTCTCCCTTTCCTGCTTAACTAAAATCCTAACTGCTGCTGAAGACTGGTCTCCATGGGTGGACCTACAATCTTGAAAAGAACTAAACAACTGTGAAATGCAAGAAGAGACCAGAAGCCCTAGCAGACAGCAAAACCCCCCTAAAAAAAGTTAGCTTGATTAGTGGAATGATTATTAAAAAGGAGAGGCGATTTCTGTGAACTGTGAACAATTTCTGTCACCTGTGAACTGAAGAACAATTTGGCCCACTGACTCCCTTAGCTGCTGCACTATGGAGCAGGAATCAAAGCACAGTGCTTCTATCTTGGGAAAAAGATCAGCTTCCCCAGTTAATACATGCATCCCAATTTTGGGGAGTGGATTTTGGGGGGGAAAGGTACATGCTGTATGCAATAAAATACAGTATGTCTGTTTGGGAGGGTAGATTGACGATTACTTTGAAGGAACTATATGCTTTTGCACAAGGAAACATCACCTGATGTTGACAATCTGACTAAATTACCATATGGAAAAATGGTGATTACTCGGGTTTTTGGATGGTATATGTTGTTGTCTTGAATTACCAGTTGGGGATGTTAATTTAATTTTTCTGAGTGTTATGCTGACAGGTGGTTATTCTTGTGTGGGTTGAGATTCTAACTAACTGTCAGTGCGCCAAAAGCCACGGAAAAGTACTTGAGGTTTTTGCTTTTAAATATAAAGACACAAATACTCTATGCATTGACAAAGCAGTGAATTAAACAATCACTTCTGTGCAGAAACCACATTAAGACCTTTTCAGTTTCTTGCAAAGGCACCTGGCCCTTTTTCCTCCACTAAATTCACAGCACAAATTGTTTCTCTCCACCATAACATATTGAAAAGAGGAAGATTGCTGGGAGCAAAATGTAAGTAAGTGCCTTTAGCTGCCCAAGCTGAGTGGCTGGTTGTTTAACTCCAGGCACTTTTCTCCAAATCAAACCACCAGACACTCTGTAATACCTAACCCATAATTCATCACATTCTTCACCCTTCAGCCAGAGATTGTCCTTGAGCTCCACACACGATGTGATGTGAGCCAATACCACAAGCTGGGCACCTATACAATCTTTCTTTATAAATACAAACTAGAAATTCTCATACAGTTTCTTTAACATGCAGAAGTGGATAAATGCATCATAAACTAAATAGAGAAAAAAAGTCACCAATGAGGCTGCAATTGTGGCTGCCAGCTTTCCAGGGAATGTTGTTCTGTCCATCATAGTGAAGGAAAGGATCTGTCAACTTAAACTATGCTATACCTAAAACTAACAGTGTTCACAAAGTATCTTTTATCTCAAAAGAAACCACCACCTAGAGATGATTCCAACGATGAGTCAAGTTCAATTTTTAATTTATCCAGGAAAATTGTCTCAACAGAAAACTGTGCTAAATTGTCTTGCTTGTATGAAAAATTATCTTTCTATTCTTTTGATTTTTATCTGTTTTGACAGGTTAGTGCCATGCAGATGTAAGATCAAATATTTCCAAGATTTGAAATTATGTTTTCTGAATGCTGTTATTTGCAGTTTTACTCACAATGGAAAGGTGATGTAAGTTGATCCTGGCCCATTCTTAGAGGCAATGAACCTTCAGTGGATTGTTCTCCTGAAATCACTTTTTTTACTGGATAATATTTGGGCTTGATCACATATTCCTGTGTTTGACCATGATGAAGATTCATCATCAACGTCTGAGATGAAAGGGGAATCATTCTGTTTTAGGGAAGCAAGAGAAAGAGGAACAGAATATAAATTAACAAGTCAAACATGAAGGCAAATTGTAAACTGTACAAATTATAAATAATGCTTCTAAACTCATTTTATTATCTCAAAATAAAACCCATGTAAATTCCTGGATCAAAGACTTTAGTTCTGAAATAAGCGTCTTTTCAATGCATTCTACCATGTCATGCTTTTAGCATTTTTATGGTCTTGTCAGCCAAAGTCTATCATACAAAGGGGATCTTTCAGGTTGGTACAGACTCTTGTCATATTCATAAGTCTGTATCCATATCATTCAACAGATTCCAAAAAAAGGAGAGAAATCTGCCACTGCCCTCTCCCTTCCTGGCCCCCTTCTCTCCCTGTCCCCCCCATACTCCCACCTCAAATCCCTGAATTAGAACTGAACTTTGTTAGAACACAGGACTTGGCAGATTGGACAGACAAAATGAATCGCATGTATGCCATTTTCTTTGTTCCCTACAGTGGCTAATATCAAATGTTTCCAATAAAGATATAAGAAGTCTCTAACTTCCCCACTGCAGTCAGATTCCGTGCTCTTTCCTCACCTCATTCCTCTGTTTTGTAGAATTCTTCTACTCTTCTCTCTCCTCTACCCTTAACTCATACCACTCATTCTCATCACAAGTTCTGTCTGTCCATGTAACTCTTGTTTACTTTCCCAATCCACCTTTTTTGCTTCTGCTCCTCTGCTGCTGAACACCTCTGACAAAGGCTCTATAATTGTGCAGACTTCTTTCACTACACTACTTGGGTCCCGGCTCCAGCGCAAGATGCACAGGTGCAAGCCTGTTTCGCCCCCCATGAGCCCAGGGACCCCTCAAGAGACCCTAAGACCCCCCAAAAGCCCAGCCTGCCTGCAAGTAAGCAGGGGCCCGTGGTGGGAGAGATGTAGTCCAGCTGCAGGGAGGCAGCTGAGTGGAGCAGAGGAGGATCATCACCCTCTCAGCTCCTACTTGGCTCAGCCCCCGCAGGGAGCCACATGACTGGACTGCCAGTATGTGAGACAGGGTGTGGGGGGGCACTCATCTGTCCCTTCTTTCGGTGGCAGGGAGGGACCCCCCTAACCCCCTGAGTGTGGCACGGCATCGATGGGCTCTTCTGCGCATGTGCGTAGTTTAAAAAGGGCCTGGCAATGGCAGAAGCCACACTCAGGTCCTGGCTCTGGCACAAGACGCATGGGTGCAAGCCTGTTGTGCCCCCGTGAGCCCAGGGACCCCTCAAGAGACCCCAAGACCCCCAATGAGGCCAGCCTGCCCACAGGTAAGCAGGGGCCCGTGGTGGGAGAGAACGTACTCCAGCTGCAGGGAGGCAGCTAAGTGGAGCCGAGGAGGGTCAACCCCCTCTCCCCCCGGCTCCAATTTCGCCCAGCCCCACATGCGACTGGAGCCTCATGAACAGGATGTGCAAACAAGCGCGCTTCTGGGCCCGGCATGCAAGTTTAGCACAGGAGTTTGCTCAGGAGGGTGAGCGGGAGGACCTGAGGCCCTGCCAGTGAGCCCAAGGGAAGGCAGTCCCATCAGTAGCCAGCCTACCAGTGGCACGATGCGGATGAGCACATGCCACTCCCCTTGGATCCTCTCAGAGTCTGCAGCCTCCCCCTCTGGCACCTCAGAGACCTCCACCCAGACGGAACCCATGGTTCCAGGCTCCATGCAGATGGAGCCTCTGGCTCTTGGCTGCAGGGGCAGCCTGGCATATTTCCAGGTTCCTGGGACCAGGAGCACGGCCACCTCCCCTTGCGAGGTTTGTTCCACTTTGGAGTCTCTGGGACGCCAGATAGAGGAGCTCCCGGATGTAGTCTAGAGACTGCGTGCCATCAGGGATGGCGAGCAGAAGATAGACTCCTACTGCCAGGCCCTTCACCCCCTGGAGGCAGAGGGTAGACCAAGGTCACCTTCCAGGACAAGGGAGGACTTGGGGATCTCCCATACTGTCCAGCCAGGGGGTTGAACCAAGATGGTCAAGGGCCTCAAGGCCCACCATACCAAGGTCCCCTCCCCTCTGGGCCTTTGCAACAGGTATGAACCTCTTGCAGCCCCAGTAGAAACTGCAGAGATGCCAGCTCCTGCCGGCAAGGGAGGATCACCCATCCCTACTCTCCCTAAGATGAAACGCAGAGTGGTCATCATGGGAGACTCCTCCTGAGGGGGACTGAGAAGGCAATCTGTCGACCCAGCCCCCTAGGCCCAGGAGGTCTGCTACTTCCCAGGGGCCCGCATTCTGGACATAGCAGAGAGGATCCCAAAGATTATCTGGCCCTCTGACCACTACCCTATGCTCCTTACCCATGTGGAAACGAACAACACGGCTCATAGCAATCCCAGCTAGGTCATGAGAGACTACAGGACTCTGGGACTGGGGCTCAGGGGGTTGGGGGCTCAGGTGGTCTTTTCCTCTCCTGGTTGTGGGTCATGGGCTGAGAAAGGAGAGACAGGTCAAGGTAGTCAACCAAAGACTGTGGCACTGGTGTCATCATGACGGTTTTGGCGTCTATGATCACAGTCCACTCTTTGGTGAGAGAGGCAGTGAGCTGTTGGGAAGAGATGGCCTCCACCTCTCTCCCCTGGGGAGGAGGCTCTTCTCAGCCAGGCTTGCTGATCTGCTCGACCAGGCTTTAAACTGAGCCTGCCAGGGGATGGGGGGACAACCGCCACTGCAAGCCCACTGGGCAGCTTTTATAAATCCAGCAGGCTAAGGCACTCAAGGGAACCCACATCTACCCCAGCCCCAGAGCAATCCACAAGGAAGGCAAGGGACCCGAATGGAACACTTACATGCCTGTACACCAATGCCAGGAGCTTGGGAAACAAATGGAAGGAACTGATCCTCCTGCTAAACAAAAAGGATTATGATCTCATAGGGATAACACAGATCTGGTGGGACTCCACCTATGACTGGGCGAGAGGTATAGACAGCTATACCTTGTAGAGGAGATCTTGTGGAAAAAAGGGGTGGGGCGGGTAGCTCTCTATGTCAAGGAAAGCTATGCGTCCCTGCAAGCTGACATTGGCACCCAAGGGGGATGACTGGAGACTCTCTGGGTCAAAATCCATGGTGAACAAGACACAGGGGACACAATGGTGGGAGTCTACTACAGACCTCCTAGCCAGGATCAAGAGCTTGACCAGGAATTCACCAGGGAACTAGCTGAGGCTGTGCACTCCCGGTGCATGGTTATTATGGGAGATTTCAGCTACCCTGACATCTCATGGGAAGAGCACTTGGCCACATCCAAATGGTCACAAAGGTTCCTCATGTATGGATGAGCTCTATCTGACTCAAAAAGTCTATGGACCGACAAGAGGCAAGGCGCTGCTCGACCTGGTACTAGCAACAGGGGATGACTTAATCAGCAACCTAATGATCGAAGGGAAGCTCGGAGACAGCAACCATCCGCTGATCACCTTCACCATCCGCTGTAAAGCAGGCAAGTCAGTCAGCAAAGCAGAAGTCCTTGATTTCAGGAAAGCTGACTTTGACAAGCTCAGGAGGCTTGTTGGCGGGGCCCTAGGGGACCTCGACCCCAAGGGGAGGGGAGTTCAGGAAGTGTGGCTGCTCCTTAAGGGAGCAATCCTGGAAGCTCAAGTAATGTCTATCCTGTCTCAGAGAAAAGGCAGCAAAAGGCAGCCCCCTTGGCTCTGTAGAGAACTAGTGGACCTCCTGTGTCTAAAAAGAAAGATCTATAAAGGATGCAAGTCTGGATTCACCCCAAAAGAGGAGTACTCTGCACTGGTCTGAACCTGTAGGAAGCAAACCAGGAAAGCCAAGGCTGCAACTGAACTCCAACTGGCTACACTTATCAAGGACAATAAAAAGTCCTTTTTTAGATATGTAGGGAGCCAGAGGAAAAGCAAGGGTAATACTGGACCCCTGCTAAACCATATGGGTCAACTGACAACTGACACCCAGGAAAAAGCCAACCTGCTTAATGGGTATTTTGTGTCATTTTTTCACCAGCCCCAAGGGATGGCCCTGCTTAAGACATTATGGGGCAGCCAGGGTGAGGGAGAATTGTTACCCTTCATCAATGTAGACCGTGTGAAAGAACACCTTGAGAGGCTGGACACCTTCAAGTCAACTGGCCCAGACAGCTTACACCCCAGGGTATTTAAGGAGCCGGCAAGCATCATAGCTCTGCCACTGGCACGGATCTTTGAGAACTCGTGGTGCTCAGGCGAAGTGCCCAAAGATTGGAAAAAGGCCAGTGTGGTGCCTATCTTTAAGAAAGGGAAGAAAGTAGATCCGGGGAACTACAGACCCATCAGCCTGACCTCTATCTTGGGGAAGATTTTGGAAAAATCATCAAAGAGACCATTCTTAACAAACTGCCTGAAAGCAACTTCCTGAGGGATAGCCAGCATGGATTTGTTGCAGGTAGGTCTTGCCTGACCAACCTCATCTCCTTCTTTGACCAGGTGACATATCACCTGGACAAAGGAGAAGAGATTGACGTCATGTATCTTGATTTTAAAAAAGCTTTCAATCTGGTATCCCACGATGATCTCATAGAAAACCTGGCCAACTGCGGCCTTGGCTACATCACAGCCCACTGGCTGGGGAACTGGCTCTGAGGTCAGACCCAGAGAGTAGTAGTTGGTGGAAGTAAATCAGTGTGGTGCACCATGACCAGTGGGGTATCTCAAGGCTCTGTCCTTGGGCCTATTCTTTTCAACATCTTCATTAATGATGTGGACACTGGTATCAGAAGCAGAATGGCCAAATTCGCTGATGACACCAAACTTTGGGGTAAAGCGTCCACGCCCGAGGACAGGATCCAAGCCAACCATGACAGGCTCGGAAAATGGGCAGACAAAAACCTGATAGCCTTCAACTCCGAAAAATGCAAGGCATTCCACCTTGGGAAGAAAAGCCCACAGCATGCTTATAGGCTTGGCAGTGCTACACTTGCTAGCAACATATCTTGCTGGGATCCTATGACCCCAGCTGACTTTCTGCCCTTCAGGCAGGGGGCTGGACTCAAGAATCTTCCGAGGTCCCTTCCAGCCCTAATGTCTATGAAATCTATGAAAACATGGCCGAAAGGGACTTGGGGGTCATGACTGGCCACAAGATGAATATGAGCCATCAATGTGATGTTGCAGCCATAGATGCGTCTCTAGCAAATCCCAGGATGTCATCCTCCCACTGTACTCGGCCTTGGTGAGGCTGCACCTGGAGTACAGCATCCAATTCTGGACTCCACAATTTAAAAAGGATGTGGAGAAGCTTAAGAGAGTCGAGAGGAGAGCCACGTGCATGATCAGAGGGCAGGAAAACAGGCCTTATGATGAGAGGCTGAGAGCTATAGGATTCTTCAGTCTGATCTTCCGAGGTCCCTTCCAGCCTTAATGTCTACGAAATCTATGAAACTGTCACCTCTTCCTGCCAAACAGCACTATTTCATTAACCCAATCTCTCACCTACAATCCCATTCATTTAGTTGTGCTATCAGATCCCCCTCAGTCCCTCCCTGCACAAGACCCTGCCAACTGTTCAAAAGGAAAACCACCAGGAAAGAATGGCTGCTTTTTCTACTGTAATAGTACTTTTTCTAGATTGCATAGTCAGTGCACATTCCACATGTGTCACATGCACCGATCAGAAGTTTTTGAACAGTAGTGACCTTTAGGGCGTTGCATCCTTTTGTTTATGTGAAGATATAAGGGGCAGAGCAACTGAGACCCATATTTCCTTTGTAACTGGAAGCCTATAACAGCTGATAATTCTCCTCCTTCCCCCACCTCAAAAAATTAAAATGGAGGGCAGGCCATAGGATCCACAATGACCACACCTCAAGTAACTACAATTCTGTTGGGTAAGTAACCATTCTTCCTTTAAGCATGTGTCCATAAGCAGCTGTATTCCACTCTGAATGATGGGAATGGGGGTGTCAATTGCATCAGTTGAACAGTGACTCCAGTACTTAACATCTGACCTAGCTCCAAGAAAAGAATGTTTAAAAATGTTCAGTGGAGCTGTTGCCACCTCTGTGTTACTACCTATTGACATGTGCTAAAAGCAAGCAGGAGATGTTGCTTACACTTCAGTGGAGTGAGTCTCAATTGATGTTCAATGGGAAAGGCACCCCTGCCAGCTGGTAACAATGATATTTAACCACTGTGAAATGATTTGGGCATAGATAGCTGGACTTTTAGAACACATTCTTGTGCATATAAGAACGTGATGCAAGAGCCTAAATAATTTGGTTCAATTAATATAACAAAGCAATAACCTTAATATAGCTCATGAGTAATTTATTTTCTCCAAGTGTTGACCACCATAGAATCATAGAAAATGAGGGCTAGAAGGGATCTCAGGAGGTCATCTAGTGCAACCCCCTGCTCAGAGCAGGACCATCCCCAACTAGATCATCCCAGCCACTGCTTTGTTTAGCTAGGTCTTAAAAACCTCCAAGGATGGATATTCTACAACTTCTCTGGGTTGCCTATTCCAGTGCTTTACTACCCTCCTGGTTGAGAAGGTTTTTTCTGTTATCTAACCCTGGGGTGAGCAAAATACAGACCATGGGCCAGATCCGGCCTGCTAGGCAATTTCGTCTGGCCTGCAGGGTTGGGTGCCAGCTTGGTGCCATCTGCAAACTTGCTGAGGGTGCACTCTGTCCTATCTTCCATTGACTACTACCTTCTGAACCTGATGATCCAGCCAGTTTTCTATCCAGTTTACAATCCACTCATCCAACCCATTAGCTTCCTTAGCTTGCTTTGTGAGAATGTTGTGGGAGATGATATCAAAAGCCTTTCTAAAGTCAAGGTATGTTACATCCACTGCCTGCCCCGCATCCACAGAGCCAGCTGTCTCATCATAGATGGCAATTGGGTTGGTCAGGCATGACTTGCCCTTGGTGAATCCATTCTGACCATTCCTAATTACCTTCTTCTCCACCAAGTGCTTAGAAATATATTCCTTGAGGACCTGGTCCATGATTTTTCTAGGGACTGAGGTGAGGCTGACCAGTTTGTAGTTCCCTGCATCCTCCTTCTTCCCTGTCTTAAAGATCGGCACTATATTTGCCCTTTTTCCAATAATCCATGACCACCCCTGATCGCCATGAGTTTGCATAGGTAATGGCCAGCGGCTCTGCAGTCACGTCAGCCAACTCCCTCAGCACCTCTGAGTCCATCACATCCTGCCCCTTGGAAATTGTACACATCCAGCTTCCTTAAACAGTCCAACATAAACCATTCTTTTGCCACTGTTGGTTGCTCACCTCTTCCACAAACTGCTGCCAGGTCCAGTAGTCTGGGAGCTGACCTTCCTTGTGAAAAACACTGACAAACTGGTTGAAGTGAAAATCTAAGACAACCTTAGAACCAACTTCTAAGGACCACCCTGTCTTTGGGAAATGTATACATTTGTCATGTGTATACAGGTTGGTCTGATGGCACCAGGATGTTTGTGTGCAACTCTGTGTCATCTAGGGGCCCTGAATTTGTGGGTGGTCCAAACCTTTTCCATGTGTCTATGGGATCCAACCCCCAGGCCATGACATTATGTAGCATTGAGACCTTCCCCTCTAACTGCTGTGTCTCTAGGAATATACCAACCTAAGCTAGAGATCTAGGGGCTTCTGCTGAAATCAAGCAACTGACAGCACACAGAGGCACACATACAATGTGGCCTAACACAACAAGATATAACTCCATCAAGCTATTATAGCCAATTTTAATAGAATTATAGAATCATGGAGAAGACGAGCTAGATAGGACCTTAAGAGGTCATCTAATCCAACCCCCTGCTCAAGACAGGATCATTCCTATCTAAAGCATCCTAAACAAGCATCCATCCAGCTACTCCAAACAAAATTGGACTTACAACTCACTCAAAAACATCAAGAACACTCACTTGCCACAGGGCAAAGGGATGAAAGCTGTTAAGAGTTTTGCCACTGTAAGGACAGAAAGTAGTCTGTTAAACTACACTTGAGATATCCAAAGAAGAGGACTATGCTCCTTGTTACAGAGGAAGGCAACCTCCCCCCTCCCCCCACCCCCCAAGCAACAAGCCCATACCAATCTGACCACAGGGTAAAACTCCTTCCTGATCCTAAATATGTCATTCAGTCCGACTCTGAGCAAAGAAACAAGATCCACTCTTGAGGAGCACTAAACACCCTCAGTCAAAATCCCTAGCCTTGGCTGCAACTAACACGCAGTGTTTCTGAGCAGTAGGAGGGGAAAAATTCCTTCCTAGCCCTGTATGACAATCAGCAAATCCCAAAAGCATGGGAAAACCAAACCTCTCTCTCACCACAACCTGGGAACTGCAAACAACTCCACACAGCACACACCCTAACTGGAGAATGAGAACTCCCCTTTCTGTCCTCCACATTCTCCACAAACTTATCCCAGTCCTTCAATTTTGTTTTACAGCTAAAAGTTGGTTGTGGAGCTCTGCTTCATTCTCCAATTACCACCTGCTCTGGGCTGCAGAGAATTTATCAAAGTCTCTAAGTGTGTGTGTGTGGGTGGAAAGTGGGGTAGGGTCTCGGGTCTCCTGGGCTTCCAACTTCTGCTTTTTACAGCATACTCCAAGCATTGCTATTCTTAAATCATCCCTATTCTAACAGCAAAGAAGCTTTTCTAGAAAACCAGTCTAAACCTATTTTGCTGCAATTTCAAAGCCATGCTATACATCTTATTCTCTGCAGTGAGGGAAAAAAGCTGTTTTCTTCTTCATGGAAACCCTTCAGATATTTGAAGACTGCTATCAGGTCCCCTTTGAAGTAACTTTTCTGCAAGCTAAACATAGTTATTCTGTTGTCTCCCTCTGACCTTTTCTTTTTTTCCTCTTTCCCCCTGCTCTCTTCCCCCTTCCCTCCCATCCCCTCCCCTGCTTTACCTTTTGTCTTGCTTATCACTACCTATTTACGTTTTCACTGACATCCTACCACACTTTTAGCTTCTCTCATTCCTTGGAGTCTCAGACCAGCAGAGACTCCCTGTGCTTGACAAAGGGTGACTGCGCCCAAAAGCTTGCGCAGTTGGAACTTATTTCCAATGACTCAGTTGGTCTAATAAAAGATATCACATCTAACCAAAGAACCTTGCCTGCCTATATCTCTCAAACTGTCTTTAACAGTTTGTCTGTCAAAAGCCCTATTGAGAGAGCCCAGCTGCAGCACATCTGGATGAGAGATGCTTATAACTTAAAAGTCTTAGGGGACATAACAGAAGATACAGCAAGTGGTGGGCTGAACCATTTGCTGATGTGCTAGAGCCAAAGCGAAAGGGAGTCTCTTCCTAGCATTAGGGACAGGACAGTAGGATTTTGTTTTGCTTGTTTGTTTGTTTAAAAGGCTGTGTTTAATTTGGGGGGACTGACTGAGGAGCTGCTCAGAGAGCCAAACCCACCTGCAGAATCCAGTAAGCTAGGCACCCACTTACATTCTCTTTGTATGGCTTGCCTTTCAAGCCCTTCACTGCTTTTGTTGCCTGCCTTTGGATCTTCTCTAACTTTTCTACATCCTTATGAACATGCAGATGCCAGAACTACATACAGTACCCAAGATGAGGCCTAACCAGCACTGCACAGAGAGACACTATCACTTGCCATGTCTTACACCTAATACTCTTGTTGATGGAACCCAAAACTGCATTCACCTTTTTGTGGTTACATTGCACTGTGGATACACGTTGAGTCTGTGATCCAGCAAGACCCCAAGTTCCTTCTCCGCAGCATTGCCATCCAGTCAGTTGTCACCGATTTTATGTTTATCTTTTTGATGATTCTTCTCTAGGTGTAGCACCTTGCACATACAATGTCAGCTTTGATCTTCACCCAGTTGTCTTTAGCCCAGCTTTCTGGTTTATCAAGATCCTTCTGAATTGTACTGTAATCCTTCAGTATGTTTTCAATCCTTCCCAGTTCTGTGTCATCCATAAGTTTGCTCAGGATGTTCCCTATTCTGGCATCCGAATCAGTAATAAACACGTTGGATAGCACCAAACCCAAGACAGATCCCTGTAGGACTCCACTCAAAATTTCCTGCCATTCAGACATGGACTCACTTATAATTAGCCTTTGCTTACAGCTATTCAGTCATTCCTCTATCCACACTGCAGTACTTTGGAGCAGCCCATATTTCTCCAATTTGTTTATGAGACAGTCAGGTGAGACTGTCCAAACTTTTACTAAAGTCCAAGTACACTATATCCATTTCATTCCTTTCATCCACCCAAATAGTTATTTTGTCAAAGAAAACCAAGTTAGTTTGGCATGCTTTATTGCTAACAAATCCATATTGGCTGATGATGATCAGCCTTTCCTCCTCCAAATGCTTATAAATTGACTTACAATGTCCTCCAGTAACTTCTCAAGTAACTGAAGTCAGGCTAACCAGTCTACACTTCCTCAGGTCCTCCTTTTTGCCTTTTTTTAAAGAGGGGCATGAATTGTTGGCCCCTTTCCAGTCCTTGGATATTGCACCTATCTCCCACAACTTGGTAAATATAATTGCCAAGGACCAAGATCTGTTTTTGCCACTATCTTCAGTACCCTGGAAGTTCTTTAGGGCCTACTGATTTTAATTTGTTCAAACCAATCAAAAGCTCTCTGACAGTCATTTTTGTTATCACACCCCCAGGCTGTCCCCTTCTTTTTCTATATACTCCTTATTACCTCTCTGGTTGGAACGTGTTGGGTTTTTTTGTGCAGACCAAGGCAAAGTACCTGCTGAGCAGCTCCACCTTTGCATCTTCTGTTACCAACTGACCTTGGCTATTTAGCAGTGGACTCATAGCTTTCCTGTTCTTCCTTTTCTGTCTCATGTATCTCTTCTTGTTGTCTTTAATAAGACTCACCGCATGTAGCTCATTTTTTACCTTTGCCTCAGTCATTGCACATTCTTGCTATTTGCTTGGTATGCTTCCTCAGTGACCTACCCAGCCTTCCATTGCCTGTATGTCTTTCTTTTGATTTTGAGGCATCCTAGAAGCTGCTTGTGCAGCCATGTAGGTCTCTTGCCTTTATTCTTGTGCTTCTATCATGTCAAAATAGCTTCTTGAGCTTCTTACATCATGCTCTTTAGAAACTGCAATCCCTTCTGTGTCCCTTCTTCCTTCAGTTTGTCCTCCCATGGCACCTTGCCTAATATTTCCTAGAGTTGCTTGAAATTTGCCTTCTTGAAAACCAGTGTCTTCATTCTACTGAGCTCATGCTTTCCTTGTCTCAGAACCATGAATTCTATCATATCTTGATTGCTTTCTCCTATTGGTCAGGACAAGATCCAAGATAAATGATCCCCTAGTAATCCTCAACTTTGTGGAACAGAAAGTTGTCCACTACACAACTTGCAGGAACTTGCTTGATATTTTGTTTGGTTTTATTATTTCCCCAGCATATATCCAAAAAATTAATAACCCCTATCTCATATTTTTTTAACTGTTTTGTGATCTCCTTGAAGAGTTCCTAATCCACCTTTTCCTCCTGACTCAATGGCCTATAACAGTGGTGCTCAACCTTTTTGGCCAGCAGCCAGATGGGTGGTACTTGGTCTCTCCATGCACCAGATCCTCCTGGAGGACCCAATCTGATCCCCAGGGTGCATACTACTAGGCCCCATCCAGCTGTGAAGAGGTGGGAGGAACAGCCCAGCTAGGCCCCCTACTGTGGGAGTAGCTGGCATGAACTAATGCTGCAGGAGGAATAAGACATAGCCAAGCCCATTACAGGGAGTAGGGGATGTGGCCCTGCCCCTGAGGGGGAAGGGAGCATGGTCCAGCCCCACAAGGAGAATGGAGTACAAGCCAGGGCTCAACCCAGACACATGAAGGCAAGGAGGCATAGCTTAGCCCTGATCAGGCCATGTTGGGGGAGGGTCATGGGCCAGCTCTGACTGACTTGGGATTGGGATTTTGAGGGCAAGGCAGCAGTATTAATTGCCACTGCTCCCTTGCTGCCAAATTTTATGGCCCACAGGGAGACCCACAGGCCAGATTCCAAGGCTCCACAGGCTGCATTTGGCCCACAGGCCAGTGGTTGAGCACCCCCGGTCTATAACAAACCCCCACCATAGTATCACCACTGCACTTTTTCCCATTTATCTTCACTCATATGCACTCAAATTTTGCTACATTCTTCCTTTTGAACCAGAGAACCAGTGTATATATTTTGACATATAATGCAGTACCCCCACCCTTCTTTTCCAATCTTGTCCTTCCCTCCCTGTTGACTTTTCAGTCATAAGAGTTGTCCTTCCAAATCTCAGTAATACCAATCAAGTTGGTTTTCGTCACAAGCTAGGACTTCCAGTTCATCCTTTGCTCCCCACATGCCTTGCATCTGAAGCATTTTGCATTTTGACCTATTTATTTTCCTCTTGCATCTCTTTTTGCTGTCCTATAGCTCTCTAGCACTCCACCTGAATTAAGCTGCTTCTTCCAGTCTCCTTCACTTTGTATTGTTTGACTAGGGTCTGGAGGGTTTTGTTCACCATTCCCCAGAGGACCTAGTTTAAAGCACTCCTTACTATGTTAGCCAAATGATACCCAAAGTTATCTCCAGTCCTTGTGAGATGCATCCCATCTCTTAATAGCAATCCTCCTCCTCAGAACATCTGCCCATAGTTAAAAAATCCAAACCTTTTTGACATTAATAGGAGTGTTTGTAACCGCTGAAACCTATGCTCAGGCAAGTATGACTTTTCTTATCTGGAGGCAGACATGGCCCAAACAAATTCTATCATCTGAAATGTTTTGTTAGTAACTGGAAAGCCTGAGTCAGAAGAACAGGGAGAGATCTCAATCCAGGCTTGCTGTTCTCTCCTGATATGACCTCTCTCTGATCAACCTATCATTCTATGTGTAGATACTAGTACAATGGATTGCTACCACTGTGGCAATGTCAAAGACCCTTGATGCCATGTACAGCCAGAATTTGTTCTGATAATGATTTAACACCACCACGAAACTTAAATGTTTCCTATGGGCTGGCCAGATAACTACATGAAAGTATGCATCTTGCACGGCGACAGCCATTAACAAGTCTTGAGTGTGCAGGGACGGAATGATAGAGACAAACATTACCATCCTAAGTCTGGCAATATATAAGTTTGTTCCATATCATCACAGCAGAGATGGGACAATGGCTCCTTTCTTCTTTGGAATACATATTGGAAGTAGAAGCATCTTCATTTATGCCCTTGGAAATTTCTCCTAAGACTCCTAGAAAAGATAACCATGGAACTTCTTAATCTCTTGCGAGACCCTGAAGAGGGACATGGAAGGAGGTTAACTAGGGGTAAGGCAAGGAAGTAGCAGGGATAATTGTGAGCAACTATGCTGATAAAACCTAAAGAAACAGGGCAAGACAGCACTAGAAATCTTTGATATGGCTCTCAACATTTCCATCTGCAGACCTCCTGAGGCTAAAAAGAAAGGCCTACAAAGGATGGAGGATGAGATTCACCTCCAAGGAGGAATATTCTGCACTGGTCCAGGCCTGCAGGGAGCAAACCAGGAAAGCCAAGGCTGCAACTGAACTCCAACTAGCTTTGAGCATCAAGGACCATAAAAAGTCCTTTTTCAGATATGTGGGAAGTCGGAAGAAAAGCAAGGGCAACACTGGACCCCTGCTGAACCAGATGGGACAGCTGGCAACTGACGCCCAGCAAAAAGCCAACCTATTAAATGGGTACTTTGCATCGGTCTTTCATCAGTCCCATGGGATGCCCATGCCAACCACAGGACAGGGAGGTCCGGGTGAGGGAGATCCCCTGCCCTCCATTAATGCTGACCTCAAGAAGGAACACCTTGAGAAGCTGGATACCTTCAAGTCAGCCGGCCCTGACAATCTACACCCTAGGGTACTCAAGGAGCTGGCGAACATCATAGCTCAGCCTCTGGCATGGATCTTTGAAAACTCCTGGCGCTCTGGTGTAGTGCCCGAAGACTGGAAGAAGGCCAATGTGGTGCCTAAATTCAGGAAAGGGAGGAAAGTGGATCTGGCTAACTATAGGCCCATCAGCCTGACTTCTATCCTGAGGAAGGTCTTAGAAAAGTTTATTAAAGAGGCCATCCTTAATGGACCGGCAGATGCCAACAACCTGAGGGATAGCCAGTACGGGTTTGTTGCGTGTAGGTCTTGCTTGACCAATCTATTACCTTCCCCGGGGGAGGCACACCTGGGCCACAGGTTAGCAAGGATTTAGTTAAGGAGCTTCTGGAGGGGTTGGACATATTCAAGTCAGCTGGCCCAGATGATCTCCACCATAGAGTTCTAAAGGAACTGGCTGAGGTCATTGCAAGTCCCCTGGCACAACTTTACGAGCACTCGTGGTGCTCTGGTGAGGTACCGGAGGACTGGAAGAGGGCCAACATGGTCCCCATCTTCAAAAAAGGGAGGAAGGAGGACCCAGG
>NW_017728943.1:83130447-83131887 GCF_001723895.1 Crocodylus porosus
ATGAACATCTTGCTGGGGTCATTTGACCCCGGTATTCTTTCCTGCCATGGCAGGGGGTCAGACTAGATGATCTGCTCAGGTCCCTTCCGACCCTAGAAACTATGAAACTACAACTAGGCGACCTATCATGTGGACAAGGGAGAAGAGATTGATGTCATATATCTTGACTTCAAAAAAGCTTTTGATCTGGTATCCCATGATCACCTGGGGGCGAAAATGGCCAGTTGTGGCTTTGGGTCCACCACAGTCCGCTGGCTGGAGAACTGGCTACGGGGTCGGATCCAGAGGGTGGTAATTGACGGAAGTCACTCGTTATGGTGCCCTGTGACCAGTGGGTTCCCCCAAGGCTCTGTCCTTGGACCCATATTGTTCAACTTCTTCATTAACAACATAGACACTGGAGTCAGAAGCGGACTGGCCAAGTTCGCCAATGACACCAAACCTTGGGGCAAAGCATCCACACCAGAAGACAGGAAGGCAACGAGAACCTGATGGTGTTTAATGCTGAAAAATGCAAGGTTCTCCACCTTGGGAGGAAAAACCTGCAGCATCCTTACAGGCTCAGCAGTTCGACACTGGCTAGCACTACAAAAGAAAGAGACTTGGGGATCATCACTGACCACAAGGTGAACATAAGCCTGCAATGTGATGCTGCGGCTAGTAAAGTGAGCAAAACACTGATTTGCATCCATAGATGCTTCTCAAGCAAATCTCAGGACATCATTCTCCTCTTGTACTCAGCCTTGGTGAGGCCACAGCTAGAGGACTGCATCCAGTTTTGGGCTCCACAATTCAAAAAGGACGGGGAGAAGCTTGAGAGAGTGCAGAGAAGAGCCACACGCATGATCAGAAGTCAGGAAAACAGACCATGGAGCTCTTTAGCCTGGAAAAGCGTGGGCTCAGGGGTGATCTGATGGCCATTTATAAGTTCATCGGGGTGACCACCAGTATCTGGGGGAACGTTTGTTCACCAGAGCGCTCCAAGGGATGACGAGGTCAAACGGTTATAAACTATTGCAAGACCATTTCAGGCTAGACATAAGGAAGAATTTCTTTACTGTCTGAGCCCCCAAGGTCTGGAATAGCCTGCCATCGGAGGTGGTTCAAGCACCTACACTGAACACCTTCAATAGCAAATTGGATGCTTATCTTGGATCGTATGACCCCAGCTGACTTCCTGCCCTTTGGGTGGGGGGCTGCACTTGATGATCTTGCAAGGTCCCTTCCAGCCCTAATATCTATGAAATCTATGAAAAATCTATGAAAACATCCACAGCATCACAATGGCTATTTCATTTAGAGTGGCCGTGAAGCCCCTGGAGTCCATTCAGCCCTCACTTCATTTTCCCTCCACACCTTGATGTTCAGAGGACCACCAGGTACCTGCTCGCTCTCTCTCTCTCTCTCTCTCTCTCTCTCTCTATATATATATATATATAT
>NW_017728943.1:83132117-83133786 GCF_001723895.1 Crocodylus porosus
TACATTTTGTTATTTGATTTGGGGTTTTTTATCATAGAAAATCAGAGCTCTCCCTACCCTTCTTATCTTACCAAGATGCAGGTCCAGGCCCCTCACTCCCAAGCCACAGCCCCCCAGTCTTGCTTGTACCCCTCACCCCAACTCCCAGCCCCCTCGGCCTTGTTGGTGCCCCTCAGTTCCCAGCCCCAGCCCCGCAGCCCCCTCTAACCCTGCTGAAGGGGGCCCCTAGCTGCTAGGGTAACAGGGCCAGGGACCCAGGTCTGCAGTCCCCTGCCCCCACAGCACAGCCTGAGCCCCGGCTGCCACACTCAGGAAGCAGTGGTATGGAGTGCAGACCTTGGCTCCCCCTGCCCTACGACAAGCATGGCTGGAGCAGAGCACGTGGTGGGGTGGGATGGGGTGGATGCACACTGCACTTATGCTCCCTGCTGTGCTGCAATCCCCTTGGGGCCTTTGCAGCATAGCGAGTGGGACCTGGCATGGCAGAGGGCACCATGTGCATGTGGGTGCTCACACATGGACATGGCCTTAGGCAGCCTGGAGAGTAGCTCCCACAAGTAAGTCTGGTGGGGGACGGAAGGGGGATTGAGGACCCCACAGAGAGGGAGGGTAGAAGTTGAGCAGGATTGGAGCTTGGGCTGGGGCTGCTGCCCAGCACAGGTGGTTCATCGGTCTTGGGGCCTGGGGCTGGAATGCATGGCTGCAGGGCCTCAGTAGGATGGAGCTGCAGGCAGCTCATCTGGTTGGAGGGAGCTGGCTCCTTGCCACTACGTATACTCCCAGAGGGGAAAGGAAGAGGGGGCACGTGCCCCCCAGATCTGTGTGAGGGGTGGGGGTGGGCTGCCCACTGTGGGCTTGAACTCCCTGACCTGCTGCCCTCCCCCTCAGGACCTCCATGGCCCAGTGGGCAGGACCCAGGGCAGCAAGGCAGAGCAGGGCTGGCCAAGGGAAACTCCTTGCTGCTGCAAGCCCTGCGTTGCCTTGGTGAGGTGCCCCCTGACTGCCTGGCAGCAGCAGGGCAGGTGACACAGAGTGATACACCTTGCTGCTGCCAGGCAGGCAGGGGGCTCTTCACCAGGGTGCCACGGGGCTTGCAATGGCAAAGAGCTTCCCTGCCCAGCTCCACTCAGCTCTGCCATGCCAGCTCCCACTCGCTATGCCTCAGAGGCCCCAAGGGGATTGCAGCACAGCAGGGAGCATAAGTGCAGCGTGCATCCACCCCACCCCACCGCATGCTCCGCTCCAGCCATGCTTGTCATAGGGCAGGGGGAGCCAAGGTCTGCACTCCATATCATTGCCTTCTGAGTGTGGCAGCCAGGGCTCAGGCTGTGCTGTGGGGGCAGGGGATTGCAGACCTGGGTCCCTGGCCCTGTTGCCCTAGCAGCTAGGGGCCCCCTTCAGCAGGGCTAGAGGGGGCTGCGGGGCTGGGGCTGGGAACTGAGGGGCACCAACAAGGCCAAGGGGGCTGGGAGTTGGGGTGAGGGGTACAAGCAAGACTGGGGGGCTGTGGCTTGGGAGTGAGGGGCCTGGACCTGCATCTTGGTAAGATAAGGAGGGTAGGGAGAGCTCTGATTTTCCATGATAAAAACCCCAAATCAAATAACAAAATGTACAGGTACTTAGAATTTATTTTATTCTAGTGATTGTGGCACTGGTAGGCTTCCAAATC
>NW_017728943.1:83133938-83138776 GCF_001723895.1 Crocodylus porosus
AGAACAGGTACCCGGTGGTCCTCTGAGAGAGCAATTTAGGTAGCCCTGGGGCATCCTCCCTCATATAAAACAAAAAACATCAAGGCGTGGAGGGAAAATGAAGTGAGGGCTGAAGGGACTCCAGGGGCTTCATGGCCACCCCTGTAAGGATGCCCCATCACAGTAGCACGTGAGGGTATCTGCTTCATTGGGGATGATGATGATTCTTTCAGCTGAGACTTTTGTTCCCTTATTCCCAACTCCTGTGTACTGATGTCAGACTGGTATTAGTCGTCTGGGTACAGAATCTGCCAAGGACCCTGCTCTCCTCCTCCTAGACCTATAGGAGGGGAAAATGTGCTGCAGAAAACCTAAGGTGATGGCTTCCAGTATGGCCAGGGAAATATATTATGTGGAGTCTGGCCCATTTACAGTCAGTTGGCACAGTGTTTTGGGGGCCTTTTTTTGCAACGGCTCTAAAAAAGGATTGCTGGGACCGGCTCCTGAGTTCCTTTTAAAGGGTAGGCATATAATATTGTGAGAGAGGAAAAAATAATACTTCTTAACTGTTGAGGCCATATGGTAATGTCTCAGTTTGGTGCATGGCATTACCCTAGTGCCAATGATGTCTCTAGAAAAGATCTCAGCAGTTCCACAAGGACAAAATCCCATCCTGCAATGGGCATCATAGCTGGGCACCCTAAGCTACCATTGTCTTCACAGATGTCAGCTTATCAGGAAAGATTACCAAGCAACACTTCCATTTTAGCAACACTTAAGACACCCTGTGTCCTCACTCACAGATGTCCTTCTTAGAGCTGCCATGGGAAGCAAGAGAGATATGTTGGAGGGTCAAAGTCACTCTACCATTTGTGCCCTCATGCAGGAAAATAAGTAGGCTCAGCGTTCACTCACAGCCTTGCCCTCACTTCTTCAAAAAAACAAAACAAAACCAAAAGCAAAAAAGAAAACAAAAGAGAACACACCAGAAAGATCCTGGTGTGCATGAAGCACAGACATGTTCACAGTAGGGTCCGCAATGACACTTACTCAAGCACCTTTTTTCTTCTCCCTTTCTCCTCAGCTTTTTAGTCCCTTTTCTTAGTCACCCTTCTCACAGGCTCTACTGTATTTCCGGGTTTTACTGTCCCAAAATAAAGTCCTCCTCAAAGCCAGTCAACTAGCACACTTACGAAAATCACCCAAATAATGATGAGTAAACTGAGCAGAAGTTGAGAAAACTGGCAGTTCTTTTACACAGTTATAACAGCCACCACAATGCATACACATATAACTTATCCTACTGAACAAGTTAGTCTCAGAGATGCCACCCTACCCTAGCTGTATATAACAGTGGCACATATTTTGCTGCTTCTCACTCCTCCATCTTCAGTATGTTATTTGTTTTCTCACACTACATATCTTTGGGACAAGGATTACATGGACAACATGAAGCTCACAGTGGAGCCTCTCAGCCTTACTGCAATGAAAATGTTAAATTGTTCCAAAAGTAAAAGATTAAAATGAACAACTGTATAAAACAAGCAGAAAATAAGTCTTTACTTGACACAGATTTATGTCTCTGCAACATATGTTAAAGTAACATTTTCAAATAATACCATAAATAAATCACCCAAATAAATATTTAACTTCAATAAACTTGACTAATAAGCTTTCCCTAGTAACAATGCACATGGTCCATAGATGATGTCTACTTTAGTACCCTCTCACTTCAATATATTCATCAACATAAATACTAATGGGGTTATGGAAGCACATCAAGGGGAGAACAAAGTTCAGTATCACTAACTAACCTGAATGCAAAAGAAAGGTTTCTTACTCTGATAGCATAACATTCCTGGATTGCTTTTATCACGGAACTCTGCCAGGCAGAACTGAAAGCAGCAAAATTTGGCATCAAAAGTCATGTCTAAACTAAATAAGCCATGACTGATTCAGGCTGCCTTCTTCTAAATTCATGATATTTACTGTAAGTCTGTTGGTCCCATGTTTGGCTCCCACAGCTAGCGATAGTTACAGAAAACTAATTTGCCTGAACGATCTTTTTTGTGTGACCCCAAGAGACAATTCGCCCTCTTCTTCTCTCCCCTTTGTGCCTCTCAACTCATGTAAGCATCAATAAGAAAAGAAAACATAAACTTTCCTTAAATCTTGTGATAAAAAAGAAAATATTTGGAACTGGGTTTCAGAAACATGAAAACACAACCATTTATCTCTCTTTCCATTTAAATAAAAGCACAGAAATTAGTGCAGCCTGACCTTATCAACGGTTTTCTCCTTGAACTACTTATGTATCTTTAAAACTTTCAAACTGATAAGCATGTGGGATTGCTTCAAAGCTTTGTATGTTCCCACTCCCAGTTCTATTCTATTCTAACCAAACTTGATCTATTTCACAAGGTCCAAAAATCACAAGAGACAATACAGAGGGAGTTTTCTAGCTATACTTCTGCCCATTTTCATAAAAATTCTACATGAAACTTAAGATGTGCAGTCACAAATATATAGTACAAATATCACATAATTAATATGTGTCAAACATGTCCTAGAATACTAAAGGTTGTATTAATATATTCACTAGAAACCTGCCTGACACAGGTTCATTTCTCAACAATAATTTTTTTCTCCAGGCAAAGCTTTGGTACAAAAGGAAAGAAGAAAATTTTTTTTTAAATAATACGTGAAAGTTAACTCAAGAGAAAAGGTAACTCGAGCCCTTCCAAATTCATGTACAACAGTTTATGTTCCCCAGCTCCCTAAAGGAGAGAATGGCCTCCTAAGAAAAAAGATGAACATCTGAAGGTTTAATATTGAGTACTGAACTGGCTTACAGAATCAAAAACAAATGTAAGCAAATTTAAGAATATGGTTTAAAGAAGGGGTGCTCAACCCCCAGCCTGTGGGCCAGATTGGGACTGCAGTGCTGGGTCATCTGGCCCATGGAGTTCCCCATGAGCCTGGAAATTTGACAGTGACAAACCAGTGTCTCCTGCTGACAAATTTCTGGACTCAGAGAGAGCCCCAGGCCCTGTGCACTGGATGGGGTACCCAGTCCCAGCATGCAGACAGGGTGGGGGGCAGTGCCAGGCCCCATTCATCTGGCCCACAAGGCCAAAAGGTTGAGCATCACTGGTTTAAAGTAATAAGTAAATGAACAAATCATCCATCAGTTGATGGATCATTTTGTGTCATATAAATATTTAAAAAACTAACTATGCTAAAGGGCCACCCTAAAAAGGCATTAAAGGACCAAGAGGTATATTTACTTTAGTTACAAATATGAATCACAGCAGGGAAGTTTTCTCATTAAAGTTTTTCACTTGGCTAACCATAAATTTGACCTTTTTTCAGAATGCTGTCAAGTTCTCAAATATATAACCTCCAATGCCGTGTTAGTGTCTCACATTTTAATACAATGGCCAGTAAAACAGTACCTGCAATTCTTCAGCTTTAAAGCCTTTTTTTACTTCCATCACACTTGAAAACTAGACTACAGCATGTGATATTTGTCATCTTGCTAAATGAAGGAAGGGCCAAAATTAAACGTTTGTATCTTATCAATGAATTGATAATTCAATCAATTGAATAATTCAATTCAAGCAATCAATTAATTGATAATTAATAATGATTAATAATAAAGCTTGACTGTTAATTCTTTAATTCTTCTTGACATATAAATACCAAAATAAAAGAAAACTACTTTTGATGAAGCATCTGGCTGGACTGTGGTTTGGTAGCTATGTTGGAATTATTAAAAAATAAGATTATACTTATAAAACCACTTGTCCTGCACTCACAAATTCTGTTTATAAATTATTCAGCAAATCCAAGAGAAAAAAATAAACCATACTTGTGATATTAATGATGATAAGGAACTTGGAAAGCAAGTCATATGAGGAGATGCTGAAGGAGCTAGGCATGAGTCATATCTTGGCACCAGGAAAGGCTGTTGAACTGATATTTAAAAACAGAAATACGAAATTTGGGGGTCGGACCTGATGATCTGTTTAGGTCCTTTCCGACCCCAAGTACTATGACTACGACATTTCTTGATAGACATGGTGCTATAAAAAACAAGTCAGCATGGCTGCTGTAAAAGAAAACTAAGCATCACTAACTTACTGGAATTCTTCATCATGTTAACCAAATAATAAATACAGAAACTAGTTACATTATATCATTTATTTAGATATTCAAAAGGCTTTAACAAAATAACTTATAAGATGCTGCTAAGAAATATAAATTGTTATGGAATGAGAAGTAAAAATTACCATAAATTAGGAATGAAGTAAGAGAGCGAAAATAGAGGACAGAAATAAACTGCCAAATTTCTGCTTGGCCAAAAGAAAACAGTTGGTTTCCCCCATGTTCCCTACTTGGATTGATGCTGTTTTCAATTACCCCAATTCAGGAAAGCATCTAAGTATGTGCCTAAGCCCAGGCTTCCATTTAAATGTACCTACAAGACTAAATAAACTTAGAGGTGCACTTTTTTACTGACAGTTATATCGTTTTAGACCAGGGGCTTGGTTTGTACCTAAAAGATTTGCTAGCATAGTTATATCAGTAGAGCAAGTAAGAAAACATCATGCTTCAGGACATAAAACACATTCAGCCAGCCTTTATTCTGTCATAGAATCATAGAAGTAGGGTCGGAAGGGACCTTGTAGATCTTCAAGTCCGACCCCCCGCCTGGGCAGGAGAAAAACTGGGCTCAGATGACTCCAGCCAGGTCAGCATCAAGCTTCTTCTTAAAGACCCCCAGGGTAGGAGCCAGCACCACTTCCCTTGGAAGTTGGTTCCAGATCCTAGCCGCCCTAACTGTGAAGTAGTTCTTA
>NW_017728943.1:83144045-83153352 GCF_001723895.1 Crocodylus porosus
TCATCTTGGGCACTGAGTTCCCCTGCCCTCGAGAACCCCAGCGCCTCTCCCACTAATCTCTTCAACTCATTGAAGTTGGCCCTCTTGAAGTCTAGGGCTACCGCCTTGCTGCAGGCCCTTGACACCCTGTGCTGGATGGCGAATTCCAGCAAGCGATGATCGCTATCACCCAGGTGTCCTTAAAAGCTCATTTAATACATATACAATAGGACACCTAATTAGTGTGATTTGACTTTCAATTTTCTTGAATATTATTATATATAAGAATATTCAAAATACTGTACACGAATACACAGGAATGGAGAGCATCTACTAAATATGTGTTTTCTCCTTCCCTTAGTATGTCTTTTGCATTTTTTATTGCAGAGCTAGTGTACTTTAACAGGGACCATACAGGATATTTTCCAGAGCTTTATTTTAGGATTTTGAGGAAATATTGTGTGACAATAACCCTTACTCCACTTTTTTATTAATGAATTAAACAAAGCTTTTAATAAGCAAAGTTCAGAAATATGTGCATGTTGTTATGCTATACCAGTGTAGAAGATTTGAAGTCTAAGTTTAGCAAGTACATATTTCTGCACAAGGAGCTCATTTTTAATGCGCCATATCATCATAAGCCACTGTGTTGTGTGGAACATATCCAGAAAATTAAAGACATAGATGTCTCTTTAGCATATTTCCCATTTCCTAATAAAGAAAACAAGTAGATCTGAAAATGCTTAAAATAATATCTGACTTAATGCCATTAGATCTTTTAGATGTTAGGCACATCTATTTAAAAAAGTGACATTAGGCCCTCTTTGGCAAAAATCTTGCCTTTCTTGAAAATACTCTGGAACTACCTGTAAAAATCCAGAGACCCAGGCAATGACAACTGTTGTACAAGTACTCTGGAGGAGAAGGCACAAGAAACTTTGCTTGGCTGCATTATCTGGCCACAGACTGCAGTCCCTGTACTTTCCCTTATTGTCTGATAGAACGCAGCCACTCCAAAAGTGAAACATTAGTTAAGCGGTAGATTGATGGTCTTGTCACTCCCTCCACATAGGCCAGCTGAGCTGGCAACCTGAGGAAAATATAGCAGTGGGTGCACTCCCTAGCTACATCTGAGAAGTCTAGGAGTGACTGCATGCAGAAAAAGAACAATAAGAGGGGCATTTTAATTGACATTGCAAAGTACTTTCACATGTACAGCTAATGGAGCTCACAGATTAGCTGACCTTCCTATACTGTCTACTTTATATCATACCACAGTATCGAGTAACAAAGTATTCTGTTTACAACAAATCACAAAAATGAAATGTTTCCATTTTCAGTCTGAATCAGATGAAGAGTAAACAATATAATTTTTAAGAGTTACTACATTTATTTCCAATTCGTCTCTTTTTTATTTCAGTCTTTTGTAATACAAACATACAATACTCTCAACAGCAATCACTGAAAATACATTATTCCTAAAATCTTCTGGTGAATTTAGATATTGCCCTAACATTAGGTACAGCAAGGAAACCACATGCATAAGAAGTGATACAGCTAAGATTATGTTATTATGGATTTTCACATGAAATAATACTCAAAGAAGCTGTGCATTCAAGCCTGTGTGGTATTATGCCTTTGAAAGAAAATGAGAGGTAACACTAATCCTATTTGTGTTGGTACAAGACCCCTGACATTAAGAAGGTTGTTTTAACAGAGCTGAAGAACTGACTAAAGCTAACAGAACTAATAAAGCTTTATTCAGGGTCATGGCCTGGGAAATTCCTCCACAGCCTTTCTTGTGCTCTTTTTCACAAACAAGGAAAAGATATTTCACAAAGAAACTTGGTGACTGCTTAACAAAGAATGAATGTACTTTACTGGGGTTTTTTTGTTTTTTTAATCAAAAAAGCTCAAGGCTAAGAGGTAAAATACATAAGACCAATCTTAACAGCTTTGTTCCATGAAAAAAAATACTGCTCTTCTTATGTGCATGAGCAGTCCCAGCGATTGTGTAACACGAGCAACACTTTGCTGAGAAATTAGCAAGTGCTGTGTTACAGTAAGTAGGTTTTTGGCTTACAACCTAAAGTAAGGATTGGTGCTCACGCTATGGTGGTTCTGAGATTTTTCACAAGGCCTCAAAGAAAAGAAAAGAAAAAAAAGGAAAGAAAAATCCTCAGTATCTTCTGAGACAGGCCAACATTACCCAGTGCATGTATAAACCAGTTTCAGGTGCACAACGGCCATCCTGCTTCTGCACCATAGATTTCATAGACACTAGGCCTTGGAAGATCATCGAGTCCAGCCCCCTGCCCCAGGGGCAGGGAGTCTGCTAGGGTCATAGGATCCCAGCAAGAATAATCCTAATAAAGAACGAAGATCCAGATCTAAAACACCTGTGAAATAAACTGAATAGATAACCTTTCCAAGCTGTGGGCCAGAATGACCCACCCTGGGTAAGAAGTGGATGGGAGCTAGAACCCAGCTGCTGCTTGTGTCCACGGTAGCGCAGGGAAAGCACTTGCAGCCAAAGCCCCTTCCCCCCTCAATAATGTCACCAAAGCACCAAAGCTCATGGTTCAGTAGATCAGTGGGTCATAGATTGCCAACCTCTGCTCTAATGCATAATGGCAGAAGGCAGGGCATGATGGCACCTCAGGAAATGATGACTTTTGGTAGGTGACCATCTCCATCATCAGATACAGCATTCTCAGATGCTATACTTGATGATGGTACACACCTGACAAAGGTGGCTGTCATCTATGAAAGCTTATGACTCTCTGAAACAGTTAAGTCTCTAAGGTGCCCCCTGCCTAACAACAGAGATTTGGGTTCTTTTTTACATTCCATAGAACTCCCACTCATGTCACTTTGCAGTACATAGCACTTCCACATGCCAAGTGCTTCTGGGATCAGGACACTAATCATCAAGACCCTAATCCAGCAACAGTTACTCATATGCTTAATTTTGTGCATTAGATCCACTAAACTCAAGAGGCACTACTTAGAAGTCGCATCTACACATGCATTAATGTGTTGTTGCTAATGTGCATTAAGTTTAGTACCTGTAATATGAGGTACTACATAAATGTGCAATAAACAGTGCTAATGCACAGTAGCAATGGCACATGGTCTTTTTGTGATGCTTAATGCACAGTAGACTAATTCTGCTGCACCTTAGCACTGTTTTTGCCATGATGCACTAATGCGCAGTAGAATTAGTCTACTGCGCATTGAACATCCTGTGTAGATGTGCCCACAGATGTCAAGTTAAACAGCTAAATGACACACTGTAGGATCAGGGCTGTAATTCAACTCCCTACAATCATACTGCTTTCCCTTCTTATACCATTTATACCCAACTTGACCCATTTTTGAGATTAAGAAAATACAATTTAAAAGAAGTATTAAAAATTGTGAAATCTCTGGCTTCTTAAACCAATGTGATAATTCTATGATAAAAATTGCTCAGCAGGTGTGGCTTTTTTTAAACTGGATTTCCTACTAATATAATCCAGCAGTGAGGCAGTTTGACACACTGAGCATAGTACTAGAAGCTAAGCTCTATTTTACTACTAATATTTCCACAGGCAAGTTACACTAGAGTTTGATTTAGCACAGAGAGATTAACTCCAATAACAAAAGTTAAGAGAGTTAAACAAGGGATAAATTGTGTCCTCAGCATTTAGATTTCCATATATGCAAAGTAATTATTTACTTTGCCTAATCTGACATGGTATGATGTCTGTATGCTCTCTCAAAATTTTACCAGTCTACACAGACAGACATAAAGATCCTAAAAAAGTCAACAGTCTGCCTTGAATACAAACTGCTGTATGTCATATGCAGATAAGGGTGAAATCCTGGTCCTACTAAAGTCAGTGGCAAAACTCCTAGGCTAGAGACAGACATTCAAAAAGCCTGAGACTGAATTGATTCAACCTTTGCAGGTTAGTTTAACCTGGCTAGGCTGAACTGGTTTCCAACTGTACAGACATTCCCTCTGGACTGAGGAAATTCAGACACATGCCTGTAGTGGCTCAGGCTGGAAGTTCGGGGCGCTAGAGTAGCCCTCCCTTCCCTTGCACAGTTGAGCTGAGGGGGGTGTGGCTAGGTCCCAGAAGGAGGCTCTGATTAGGGAGGAGTGTAAACCCCCAGCCTGCCTGCAGTCCCAGGCTTTTCCTGGCTCGCTGCTCAAGGGGCAGGAGTGTTGCCAGCCCCCAGCTAGCACAGAGGCAAAGTTGGGGTGTGCAGTGCATGTATCTCTTGATGATATTGAGCTTTTCAAACTCCCTCCCTGCTTCTGTATACTGTCTGCAGTAAACTGACGGACAGGCAAGTAAGCTGGGGGTGGGGGGCTGATAACAGTGTCACCCCTATCTCAGTGTTTATCTCCCCATTAAGAAAACAGAGGGACATTACTAGCTACCTGTTGATTCTGCCTCCTGATTCAGCAAGGACCCAGCATGTGGTCTACTAGCTAATACACAGATACCTTCTCTGTGAGGCAGAGGGGAGTGGAGAATTCCTGCTTAGCAGGGTGTGGTGAGGGGGAGGGGGGAAGCAAACAGCTCTTAAACACCTTTTCCAAGTAAGGACATTAAGCTACCTATTGAATAGATCCAAAAAGCCTGCCTGCCTCTGTTGTCTCCCACAGCACAAACTGTAGCCAGTATGTGGTCTGCTAGCTAATGCAGAGGTGTCTGTGAGGGATGGGGAAATGCCTGCTTAGCACAGAGTGGGGTGGGGATAGGAGAGATGGAGAGAAGAGGGGAGGGGAGGGGAAGAATAGAAAGAAGCCAGGCTGATACCTGCAGAGACTGCCAAGCTCCGGTGAGGCAGTGGGGAGGGAGGCGGGGGGTGCAGCCCTGCTGTGGAGCAGAGAGCCATGTCTAGCCCAAAGAGCATGCCAGGATGCTGGGGGACTCTGATTTATCTTAAACTAGCAAGGAGTCTGGGACAGACATTGCATAAACCAATCAAAGCCAAATCAGTTAAATCTGATACTATAGTCAGCCAGGTTTATCCCAAACTGCTTTCAGGCATTCTCAGACTGGTTTATGTGCACTAAACATCTGTTCTGTTACAGGTTTAAACCAGTTTCTGATCACTTAAAACGGTTTATGTGTAAGATCTGTCCCTAGCCCTGTTGACTTAACTCAGGCCAGGATTTAACCCTAGAACTTTTTTCACTTTGATTTTTGTCAGACAAGTGCTGTTTGATTCTCTTGCCTTGTAACCTATAAAAACTATATTCAGCTTCTTATAGCCAGACTTAGAAAGCCAGAAAAGATTCCACTTGGTACTTATTCTACTTTCTGAAACCTACGTTCGTCACCCTGGAATGCAATGAAATGCAAACAGCCTTAAAAGAACACTGTATCCCAGACTTCAGTCCATGATCAACGCAGGGATAAAGTATGTGAAAAGGGATCTAAGTCTTTATTATAAAAATAGGCCTAGTTGCAGTTGCATGTCAGCTTGCAAGAAAGTAGCTATGAAGAATTTCTGACATATGCCTGAACCAACAATGTCCGGAAGAACTTGGATCTCTAATTCCAAACCACTTTGCCTATTTTTTTTTTTAAAGTACTGTGACCAAAAACCCAGACTGCATACCAGAGGTCTAGGAATAGCTTGTTTTCTTATTTGCAGTAGGTAAATTTAAAGTCTATAAGGCATTCCTCTGGTTTTTAAGGATGTCTCTGATTTCTCCTCAAAAATTCACTTTGTTTCTTTTTTCCTCTGTTAAAGATTTTACTTTCTCTAAAAACTATACAGTCTGTTATAGCGAATATTTTTCAAAGTTAATTTGGAAAAAGACAGTTCTAACCTTCATACTTTTGTATTTCTATTTTCTCTGACTCTTTCCAGGTCCCCAGTTTTAGCATCTTGTTTCAATTTCTACACTTAAAGCTATCTATCTACCTGTTTATTATATTTATTATTATACATAAATTACAATCTGTTTAATGCTATAGAAAAGCCACAACAGTAAACCAGTTGTTATGCAACTTATGTTTTCTGTTGCATAAGGATTTTCTGTTCAGTCTTCAAACTTAGTCTTATCATGACAGCAAGTCTAAACTATGAGAGAGAGAGAGAAAGAGAGAGACTCTAAGATGTTTGAAATTATATCCTTAGGGCTCAGTTTTAGAAGCTTCTGTTCACATTCTTTTGATTTACATGCTCCATTATTGAAATGCCTGTTACTGCTCTTTCTCCTCAATGACTTCAAAGCAATACATGCTTGAATTCCCAAATATATTAACCTCATTTAAAGCATCTTAAACATTGTATGACTTGCTCAGCAAACCAGAAATAAAAAAGAGTGGCTCATAGTGGTAACCTACTACATATTAAAAAAATTGAAAACACAAATATCAAGCTAATCAAAAAAAAGCAAAACTACTAATAGATTATCATTATACATCTGTTTATTTTCTAAATGTTTTAGAAGCACATTTGATAGCATTAATTTAATACTTCAAAATTTTTTCACTTGAAGTTATTATCGTTTATCTAGAGCACAACATTGACATTCTTTGATTTCTAAAATAAAAAAGGCAACAGTCATATAAGTCATAATAAAATAAGTCATATAGTAGAACACTTGAAATGTACTATTCAAATCCATAAGCTGAATTTACTGTGTTTTAGCTAATACTTTGTTGTAACTGGGTTAATTAGCAGAAAGTGAAATGCAATCTGTCAAATGCTGCACTTCCATCCCTGTCTGCTGCTTTCCTCTAACATTTTCAAATGTTAAGAAAGCAGGCATTCCAAAGCAATTTAACAATTTATAAATCATACTTTAAGAATTTGTCTTCAAAAGCAGCCATGTCTCCAAATTAAGAGCAGAAAAACTACACTGCTTTGTTTTAGATGGACCTTTTCTATTTAATGTGAAGTAAATCTGAATCTGAGATTTAGTATCAAATGATTTGTACTAACAACTCAAATTTACTAATGAAAACCATAAAAATACCATAAAACAAATCTCTTTTAGGCTGCCTAATGTCTTTTGAAATGCAAACTAGTCCATTGTAAATTTTCTGCACATACTAGAATATGAAAACTATGTCAACATATCAAGCTACTCTGGAAAGTGAGTTTCAAGTTGATTATATAAAAGGGATACAAACAAAACAATTCAGCATCTCATGCAGAAGACAAGTTTATGTAACCATAAAAATGTCTTGAATATTTAATTATAAATCAAGATTGATTACTCTTATATGTGATAATTATCTGATAAACACTTGATGTATACAATATTGCTATGTATTATACTCTATCTTTTCTCTCTTTTTCCTATTTCCTCTGTACTTCTCCTTTCTTTTAACTAAGTAATGACTTTTATATACAAGTTCTGTTCAGCAATCCTATACCTAAAATTATGAGATATCTTCTTCCTTATTTCTTCTCATGATGAGCTCCATCTTCCCTCTCTTTTCATCTTCTGATATTACATGAGCTTGGTATGTTTTGTTTCTTCTGCATCATATTCAACTGTCATGGGGGATAATGATGGGGGGTTTTTTCTTCTGCTCCCACCTTCTTCCCCTGTTGTTTTGCCTGAAAGGCACACCTTAAAAATTCAGAGATCTGGTCTGTAATATCAGGAGAAGTCAGAAGGGGCTTTCTTCTTCAACTTACAGGAAGATAGACCTAGGAATGTATCTGCCTTTAATGGTCATAAAAGATTTCTCAAGTGTTAGATTTGAGGATGGAAGCACAGGAGAAATTATATTCCTACTTGGCAGAGATTTTCACATAAGACTAGGGGTGCTACTGATACCATTTCTTCTCCTCTGCTGCCTCTACCACAGAGAGACATCAAGGCTAGGGACACAAGTTACACATAAACCAGTTTAAGTGATCAAAAACTGGTTTAAACCTATAACAGAACAGATGCTCTGTGCACATAATACAGTTTCAAAATGGCCTAAACTGGTTTAAGATAAACCTGGTTGAATGTAGTATCAGACTTAACTGATTTAGGTCAAACAGGTTTATGAAACTTCTGTCCCAGACCCCTTCCTGGTTCAAGTTAAATCACAGTCCCCCAGCATCTAAGGATGCTTTGCAGCCCTGGACTGGGCTATGCTGTCTGTTCCAGAGAGCAGGGTTGGCCCCGCCCCTCTGCTCTCTAGCCAGAGCAGTGAGGGTTTGCAAACAAGGGGGTGGGTTGGTGTGTGGTGGGAAACCTGGCTGGAGTCATAGCCCAGTCTGCTTAGAGGGGAAGAGGGGCAGCTTCTGCCAGGTCCCCACCCACTACTTGAATGGGGAGTAGGAGGCCTGGCCACCCCCCAGCCAGGGGCTCGCAAACTGAGGTGGAGAAGGAGGAGGTTTAAACCCCACCCATGGCCCCAGACCCCAGGCAGGGTTTGCCTGGGGGAGTCAGTCCCTCCCAGGCTTCCCCCTCTGCTTGCTGCTTGAGTGGCAGGGGGTGTGGCCAGATGCTGGCTCCAGAACAGTCACCTGGGGAGAAAGGGGGATAAATCCCTCCTCCCCCCCCCACCAGCACAGGGCCCCAAACAGAGTATGTCTAGCAGAGGTACAGCAGCCCTTGTCAGGTTCCCCACCCCCCTCTCACCACTTGAGCAGCAGGGAGTGTGGCCAGATGCTGGCTCAGGGGCATTCACCTGAGGAAAAGGGGAGAAGGGAGAAAGGTTTATTCCCCCTTGCTTTCCCCCCCCCTCACTTCAGGGAACTGGCCTAGAGCTGGCATCTGGCCACACCTCCTCCTGCTGGAGCCGCAAGTGGCAAGCAGAGGAGGAAGCCTGGAAATGACTGGCCCCCCAGGCAAACCCTGGCGGGGGCCTGGGGCAGGGAGAGGGTTTAAACCCCCTTAAACTCTACCTCAGCCTGCAAACCCCTAGCTGGGGCATGGCCACACCTCTGTTCTCTGCTTGAGTGGGGAGCTGGCGGGGCAACAACCTGGGAGGGACTGTCCTCATAGTTTCATAGTTTCTAGGGTCGGAAGGGACCTGAGTAGATCATCTAGTCCGACCCCCTGCCATGGCAGGAAAGATTACCGGGGTCAAACAACCCCAGCAAGCTGTTCATCTAACCTCCTCTTAAAGACCCCCAGGCTAGGAGCCAGCACCACTTCTCTTGGAAGTTGATTCCAGATCCTAGCCGCCCTGACCGTGAACTAGCGCCTCCTGATATCTAGCCTAAATTTACTCTCTGCCAGCTTGTGACTGTTATTCCTGGTCTCTCCTGGCAGTGTTCAGGGGAACAGGGACTTCCCCAGTGCTTACTGATCCCCCCTGACTAGTTTGTAACAGGCCGCTATATCCCCCCTCAGCCTTCTCTT
>NW_017728943.1:83153806-83166823 GCF_001723895.1 Crocodylus porosus
TTTTTACCCCCTCGTCCAAGTCACTGATGAAGATGTTGAACAGTGCGGGCCCGAGGACCGAGCCCTGCGGAACCCCACTGCCCACATCCCTCCACCATTCTCTGGGTGCAGCCCTCCAGCCAGTTGGCACCCACACAGTCAATTGGGTCACCAACACCACAGTCCCCCAGTTTCTTAATGAGAATGGGGTGAGAGACAGTGTCGAGGGCCTTCCAAAAGTCCAGAAAGACTATGTCCACTGCTACCCCTGCATCTAATGATTTGGTGATCTGATCATAGAAGGCTACCAGGTTGGTCTGACAGGACCTGCCACTGATGAACCCGTGTTGGTTGCCCCCAAGTATGAAATCCCCTGCTGGCCCCTCGTGGATGTGCCTAAGCCCAGGATCTCCCAGGCAAACCCCACTGGGCTCCAGGGCCAGGAATGGGGTTTAAAACCCCTCCTTCCCCACCTCAGCCTCTGACCCCTGTCTGGAACCTGGCTGGAGTGGGGCGGGCATGGGGGGGCGTGCAAAAGCCTGGGAGGGACTGCCCTTCCCAGGAAAACCCTGGCTGGGGTCTCCCAGTGGGAGAGGGGAGGGAAGGAGGATTAAACCCCCCACCCTCCTCCCCTTCACCTCAGTGGGCCAGCCCAGGGCCAATGTCTAGCCATTCCCCTGCCCCTCTAGCAGTGGGGCAGGGGGAAGCCTAACAGGCACTACTGTGCCCCTGGCAGGCAGACCCCAGCTGGGGACCCTCCAGGCCAGGGTGGGGATTTAAACCCATCCCCAACCATACTCAGTAGCCTGCCAGGGCTTGGCACACCCCACCCCACCCCAGAGATCAGCTTTCCTGCTTGGGCTTTTTGATTTTCTGTACTTAGCCCAAGAGTGGGTGCTGAGGAACAAGGCCTGGAGTGGCACCCCGCAATGTGTTTCGGAGTTTGAAGCATACCTGTAGACATGGGCTGCACAGTACATAAGCCACATTTTGCTATGAAACCAGGGCCTTTGTCCTGCCTTAATCAAGCCCCAATCACTAGAATATTTCTGGGCTTTAAGACTTGTTTTTCCTTCTTCTCCTACTAGCTTGATTACTAGGAAATTAGGTCCTCCACTTGCAAGGAGACAGAAACAGCTATTGCCTGTGACTTGATGGGAAAGTTTCAGCAACTATATAACTGTACCAATGAAGGGCATGGGCGCACAAGCAAGTTAATACAAAGTAAAAAGGGCGAGGATTTAATGTGTCAGCCGCTCCATGGGAATTTCCCACATCCAAGCCTTTACCCTGTGATAAACGGAAATTAACATAATAGCTTAGCTTTGTTTGATGGTGTAAGATGCCACAGGTTAGCTTGTATTCACCACATGGTAAGAGCATGGACGTGAACATGTAACGGAGAGCAGAGCACTCTACTCCATTTTATCTTGTAATGATGATTTTATCTTAACTGTAGGTTTCATGAATATTGGACTTCAGTATGAAATGTCCAAATACAAATTCATATGTTTAACTTTCCTTTATGATTTTATTTTATGCTTGTTTCATAAAGCAATTTTAAACATTTCAAGGAGAATAATTATCCAATGATTAAGCATGTTTCAACTAAACAGAAGCTGCAAAACCTAAGATCTGAAATATCTTGTTTAAAATTTACCATAAACAAGACACCTAATTAATCTGTGTCCCATGTCATTAATTTGACAGAATTAAAATGATATATTTCAACAAGAACGACAACAGCATGTCATGCAATTCAATAGTAATCACTTTACTGAATTACTTAATAATGAACAAAACCAGAAGGATAGTATAGTATGTAGTATGGGTTCTATACAGTCAGAGAAGACTTACAAATATATTTAGGGATTTAAATTGTAGTACATTCTGTGTACTGACAGGATGTTGAGTCAGATACAAAGCCATTCATATGAGTCAGTCATATTTTGAAACTTTCTGAAAATTACCAAGAGAAGCAAACCTAGGAAAACCACTGCAACATTCACTACTTGGCAACAGTTATACGCAGGCCCTTATAGGCAATCTAACCCTTTCAGCATCAAAAGGAAAATCTAACTTTGAACTTACTTGTAGGAAGAGAAATATTTAACAGGCATTACCAAAGAATGTTGTATCTACAATACTGAGACCACCAAAGGATAGAATAGAAAGGAATAAGTAAGAAGCATTTGCTTTCAGTGTCTCCCCCATTCAGCTCTTTTATGCTATTCAAGCTCTTTTAGTTGGTTTTTTTTTAGAACTAGATGCAAAAATATTTAAGCAACCAGGAAACAGATTATTTAAGGTAGCAAGTTCTTAATTATTAAAGATAGCAGTATTACATAAATGCCTTATCTGCATTTTTTGTGAGTATAAAATGAACAGGAAATTGTTCATTCTATTTGGACCCATAAACACAGACATATAGGGTGCTTGTAGATATGTGGGACACCTGCACTGCAATTACAACACGGCTGAGCAGACTCGATTAATAAGTCTGCTGGAGTATGCTAATTAATGCACTCCAGCAGCCTCCGTGTCTCCTGTATTCAGTGTCCCCACATTTCAAAATGATGGCGGGGGTCCTTTAACTAAAGCTTGTCAAATGAGCTTTAGTTAAAGGGCCACCACCACCATTTTGAAGTGTAGGGGTGCTGGATACACGAGACACTGAAGGCACTTTAATTAGAGCAGCTCCTGAGAGCCACTCTAATAAAAGTGTTCCCCCGCCCCGCCATGGAGCACACGTAAAGATGCACATTAAGTTCCTAAGTTTTAGGGGAATACTTCATTAGACTTGCAAGGGAGAAGATTTTTCAAGCTAAAACTTGGCATGCTAGGTTTCATTTCAGTGAGGATTTTTTTTCAAGCTTCTAAGAGAGGACATTAACATATCCTGTTAGGAAGAAAGAAAAGATAATTTTTTAAATGTAAAAAAATGTTTTAAAACTTTTGGCTCACCATAATCAAGACAAATTATTTCACACATTTAAAAAGATTAAGAAAGAAATAACAGCTTGAAAATGAAAAATATATATGAAGTTGACATTTTCAGAAAATGTTTACAACCAATTAAAACAAAGAGTGTTCATTTTAAATAGAGAACCATCAGTTAGTCCCACAGTCATTTTTTAAAATATTGACGAACTTTGTCTTTCCTTAAACATTAAACTTTCTTAAACTTTGTGATTTATTTTCTCGTATTTTCTTACTTTGCTATACACAACTTTTATACAATCACTTCCAGGAAAGCCTATGTGAAAGTGATTGAAATGAAACAAACAATTAACATTTATTGCAGTTTTGCATTTAACATTTCATGTTCAAAAGATATGTGCATTACTTAGAAAGGGCCTAGTTCTGTGCATAATCACTTACATGATATGAAATACCAAAATACCTAGGACACTATGACATAGGATAGAGGTGCTCAACCTTTTGGCAGTGTAGGCCATATGAACAGAGTGGAGCCAATTTGCCTGGCTCTGCACACTGGGATCAGAAGCCTGATTCAGCACACAGGGCCTGGGGCTTCCACCCTAGGTCCAGAAATTTGGCAGCAGGGGAACAGGGCCACAATTCTCTCACTGCCAAATTTTCCAGACCTGCGGGGAGCCCCATGGGCTGGATGACGCAGGGCTGTGGGCTGAAACTGGCCCGGGGGCTGGAGGTTGAGTACCACTGGCCTAGGCACATCTTTGGTCACTACAGACAGCATGCTGCCCAATTCCTTCTCTGGAGGTAGAATCTTCAATCTTCTCCACTCCTGGCAGCCCCAGTGATGGCAGCTCCTTTTGGCTGCTGCTGCTAGACCCAGCTTTGCTAGCTGGGCACTTTCCGCCCCACACCTACCACCAGGGATGGGATCTGCATGGGCATACAGCTGGGATGGGGCTGCAGCCAGAGGCAAGACAGGTGGGTGGGGCTGGGGAATCCCCAGGATCTTGGGGCAGTGATGACATGGGGCCAGGACCAGGGCAGAGCTGAGATCCACTCCCTGCACACCCCTGTCCATGGAACCCACACCTGTTGTGGAGGCATGCAGACAGATCACAGCTCCACCTCAGCCTTGCACTGTCACTGCCTCAAGACCCCAGAGTCTCTCTGATTTCACCCACCTGTCTCACTCCCAGCTGTGGCCCCATCCCAGCTGCCTAACCATGTGCCCTGCTCATGAGGCCCCACCCCTGGGGCTGTATGCAGGGTGGATGAGCTGGGTGCCTGGGCAGTGGGGCTGGGTCCAGCAGTGGCAGCCAGAAGGAGCCACCACTACTGGGGTTGCTGGGAAATGGAGTCTACTGTGGGTCATATTTTTGCCCACCACTGAGGAAAGGGAAGGCCAGGGAGCATGGGCAGGCAAGTCTGACCACTATGGGACATCAGACGCTAGGCAGATAGTCACAGGAAGGAGTGCCATCTTCCAGACAAAACTGTAGCTGCTGCAGAGATGATCAGTAGGCCAGAAGTTACTGCAGATTTGAGTGGTGAGCTTTCCATTCCTTACACAACTGCTAGCAAAATTGGCCGTAGCTACTCTTTATTCTCCTTTCAACATCCTTTTTTAAATACCTAATTGGAGGAAAGAATCAATGAGGTTATGCACTCATTCTACACCCATGATCTCTCCTCCTTCTGGATGTATTGTATGAATTCCCAGAAGAATGGTTTTGGGTGGGGAACAGTATATGTAGGTTCACTCTGTCTCTACCCTCATTTCCAGCCACAGATCAAAGGACAATCTAGGGTGGGAACTTCACATATTTCTACAAGCTCCAAGGGGTTGTTGGTGGAGAAATATTTCAGAATACAAGATCTACTCTGCAGCTCTCTGCTTCTGACCTACTGAAACACATGCTAGGCTTCTTGCTGAAGGTCTGCGCTGCATATTAGTAATAATATTGGCACTGGCATTGGAGCAATCTTTGCTATTCTGAAAGGATGCAAAACTAGAGTGCCCAGAGGTCACCCACCATTCTGGATGAGCAGGACTTTAGACAAGAGTTTGACCAGCCCAGGTCAGAAGCAGGTCCCATAAAATGGGACTGAGCACACCCTGCTCATATATGTCTGTTGACCAGCTCTAGATCCAAAAATTCACCCATCAGGTGGCTCCAGACTTGTTCCCAGTGCTTGCTCTCAAAACTTTAGTCCTTGCAAAGTCAGAGCAAGCACTGAGAACAAGCTTGGAATGACCTCCAGGAAAAAGTTCCAGTTCAGGAGTCCACCAGGAGATTAGCATGCTCAGTCCTGGTCTACCTCGGACCAGCCACGAGCTCAGTATAGACATGGCTAGAGAGGCAAAAGAGACTGGTTACCTGAACCTGACAGCAAGTAAATATTGCAGCACTTTCTTTCCTTTTTTATGTCCTTATGACATGGTATTTAGCAGAATTCACTGATTCATTATAATCTGACAGGTTGCACCATGAGCATTTGTGCTATGGCTGTGAACTTGCAACGTCTGGGCTGTCACACAGTGATGTATAAATAAAAAATACTGAATTGCTAAATAGAATCTCTGTGTACTGAGAAGTGCTATGGATTTGGCAAAATGTACATGGAAAACCACTTCTGCCTCAGGCCCCATCCCTTTTCCCAAACCACCCTCTCTCACTCTGCCCATGGGCCTAATGTCCTCAATTTCAAAGGTGTTTTTCCTAGTAGCATCTTGTACATGTGCAAGTGTCTCTCCTCACACTTCACACTAATAACATAAGGGGGAGAGGGTGTGCACACGTGCACATATATGTGCATACACCTCCTACTCCTCAGTTTCTTGTCAATCAGAGAATTCGAGAATATATGAGACGCTAAGAAAGGGTTTGAGGGCAAGATACTAAATAAGTCTATAGACAACACATCTAGAAGAACTCCAGTTACTCTAAAGAAGGGACTTCTCTTTTTCCTTCAAGTAATTGTACATATGCACACTCTCCAAAGTGTGAACTCTGGAGCAGTGCCCAGTCCATATAGTGGAATGTGCTAATCACTCCAAGAGACATTATCTTAGCTATTCCATAATGTGCCTTGACTTACTTAAAAATTCACTTTCTCTCTCTATAGAGAGTGCTATATCCTTCATCTTTCTTCTGTCTCAACACAGAATTGTGCAGGTGAATATAAAGGAAACTTAATGAAAAATTAACTAAAATAAAAGCAAACAAGCAAGCAAGCAGGCAGGGAGAGAAACTGAAATCTGGAGGACAGCAAAATATTCCATCTTGAGCCAGAAGGCAGCTGAGAAAAACTAAGGAGCAGGAGGCATCCACTGCCCTTCAAGCTTTACATGAGGAAAGGAAGGGCAAATGCACACCATATATATATTGAGAAGCAAGAAGTCTTTAAATGCAAACACAAGGCACAAAAGCATTCACCCACAGTGGAACATGCATATGGACAAACACTCAGAGGAAAACTTATTTTATTCTACCAAAGATCATAACCATTTGGTGCTTCTCTGACACTTTAGTGCCATTCTGTCTGATCTGACACCTGAGCAGAGCAGAGTGGTAGCGTAGATGAATTGTATGCCAAGCAACAAAAAATTTAAATGAAGATTATATTTTGCATTTTTAGTTCCTCTCTATCTTAATTTTGAAAGTGTTTTGATATTTTTCTCTCAGAAGTAAATTACAAAATCACCATTTGCCAAGGCAAAAGCAGAAAATTTCCCTTAGGGGAATGGTGTGATGAAAGAAGGATATTTTTTCTGTTAGAAACTGCAATGCTCTTGCTCTACAACTAATTTAAAAATGATGGCAAAGTCGCGCAATACAAATGATTTGGAGTTTTACACAACTGAAGTTCATTTGTTTCTAATTTATATTGTGTACTAGTAATCTTTTTCTGAAATCATATGAGAATATAACAGAGCTCATATGTTCTAATTCATATCCCTCTGCCATTTGAAGAAGAGAAGGCCCACTTCAGTATTCAACAGAAAGACAATTATACACAATGAACAAAATAGGTGGTACAAGAATGTACTGCCAAGAAATGACATATTCCAATGGATTCAAATCATCCCTTTCAATTTCTGGCATTCTGTGGTATGAAAATAAGTTGTAAGAAAATGAAAAGCAAAGTTTGCCACCTACTGCCCAATGGCATAATAGTAAGTGCTAGTATTGCCTTCTAAGTTTTGTTCTAGAAGCATTTCCTGGTTTTAAAACCCATTTATCCTCAGAATCCCTAGTAAATAAAACTTGAAGATTTTTTAGAGCTTTAATAACAGACTCATATGTCAAGACATAGAGTAAGTTATCTAAAAGAAATATTCCTCATCTAATATTTCACTATATATGAGCTATATGTAATAAATTCCTGACAAGACTAAAATGCTGCTTATTATGGTATCCAGACTAGTGAGAAATTCCTTTTAAAAGGTGCCAACAGCATCATGTGTTTTAAAAAAATAATACCTGTCCTCAGACTGGATGGTAGAAAATAATATATCAATTTTCTGTTTAGTGTGTACTTTATAATCCAAACAGTATTCCAATTTACATTAAATCTATCACAGTAGGGTTATTACTTTTTGTACACTGATATCTGAGCACCATTTACATGCTTTTAAGCAAAAGATTACAATGGTACCTTGTAGCGGGACCCTGGCCAACCAGCCCTGCCTGGGTGCCGCCCAGGTGCTACTTACTCTGTGGGTGTTCACTTTCTCCTGTTTCTATAACTCGCCTGCCACGACTTTAAGTTGATGAAGACTATTAACGGGAGGTGGTACCTGCTGCCTTTGGGGTTGCAGAGACAGTATGGGTTCCAATGGGTGTGCATCTTCTGTGGGGCTCTGTAACCCCTACATCCCATCCCTTTCCTCTTGGGTGTTGCCAGTGATCGGGCCAGGCACCTAGTCCTGTCACATGTCTGGCATAGTTTATGCAGTACCCATGGTCACAATGGAGAAAATAACTAGAAATATAACTTAGGCAATGTCAGCTCGCCAGTGCACTCCAGCTTCTGTTCCTGCAGTAAGGGGCTCATCAGGGCTTACTCTTCCCCCTGTATGAGTCCAGTCTGATTGGGCTGGCCCATCTGGGACTGGGCCCTTCAAATACTGGTGTGATGAACAGCCTGTGGTCCCTATGCATACCTGACTTCTATTGGGTTGATGACTGTCAGTGTTCCTCCTGTGGAGATAGTGGGTGGTCAGTCCCAAATCAGCGTCTGGCGTTCCAGTGGGAAGATGAGGTTTTAACTAGTGCCAGTGCCAGCATTCCCCCTTCCTCTGGGACTTGTGTCCTTTTATCCTGGAAGTTCCAGGCCAGCTTGGGCCAATCCAGATCCCTGCAAGCTTCCACGTGCCTTGCCCCTGCCGCCGGAAGTTACAAGGCACAGCTGCTTGACATCCCCTGCACCTGAGGTTCTGGGGCTGTAGGTGGCGTCACGGCCCTGCATTGCCTGCCTGCTTGGCTGACCAGGCTCCAGAGTCACGTGAAATCTGGACTCCAGCTCTCATTCTGCCCCAGGCGAGGGGCCAGTGGCATGTCCACTCCCTGCCGGCTGCTCATCCTTCTCTAGGAACGGACTAGCATGCCAGCATCTCTCAGGCTTGCTATTTACCTGCCTGGCCAGCTACCAGCTTGCCACCTGCAAAGCACTCTGGCCATCCTCGCCTTGGTAGGTACTGGGCTTAGCTGGGTCCCTGCTAAATCCCTCCATTACTGCTCTGTTTTCATTTGCTCAGAATTTACTGAAAATCTTCCCTTTGGGATGAAGCTTTTATACTTAGACTAAGTGAGAGCACTTTTTTTCTGGTTTCCTTTTCTTTTTTTACAATTTGAGGAAAATGTCCTTTATAACTACTGCTCCTGAATGAATGAAATAGTTCTTAAAAGAATTTTCAGTCTCTTAGCAGGCCAGTAATTCAAGGACCTCTGTGAGATTAAATACCTCCAAATCCACATGTAAGCTTCTTATTCAATAGCAGGTCCCTTGAAAGATTTAAGGAAACACTAAATATAAATTAAGAAGTTATGTATGTGTGTAACTTCTGAGCAAGTAAGGCAGGTGGGCATCTGTTCACATTTTAGTAGCCTAATGCAGCAGTTCTCAACTGGGGTATAGTGAGACCTTTCCAGGGATAATGTGACACAGGTGCTGCTGTCCAGGGATAATGTGACACAGGAGCCTGAGATGGAACTGCCCTCTGCCTACCTCCTGAAAAGCAGTATCAGGAAGCGGTTGTGGCAGGAGTGGGCACTCCTGCCTGCATTAGTGTTATCTGATAAACCTAAAGCAGACAGGAGCATCTGTTCCTGCTGCAGCTCTTCATGATTCAGCCCAACAGATTTCTCCCAGAACCAGAAGTGAATGGGACAAGTTTCTCAGAGAAGCACACAAGGTAAGACTTCTTACTCTTATGCCTTCTTATGAAGCAGTGCAACCATTTCATCAAGTCAGAACTATACTGAAAAGGCTGGATGGGCAAGTCTCAATAAGCCACTGTTTTCTTATTTCCCCTGGGATTTTAAGAAGAGGCTATATACCATTGCCTTTACTATTTTCAACTGAAAAATAGGCCACTGTCTGAAAGAATAAGGGACAATGATCTTATTAGTGGCGTTAAAATTTATGGAATTAACCAGGTATTGGATGAAAAATGTCACAAGACAAGTATTTTTTGGTAATATATATAGTTGTCAGACAAGCTTTTGGATACAAATTCTTTTTTCTCATATATTTCCTGGAAAATCATCACTGTGAAAATCATCCAATCATAGAAAACTCTGTTCATCCTATTTGATTAAAACCCTAAGCAGTCCATTTCTATTATTTTGCCCTGTAACAGGGAACCCCAACCTTGTTAGCTGTGATAAAAGGGGGAGCAGGATTTCTGTAGCCTGCAGAGGCCAATGGCTACAACAGCCAGCTGCAGCAAGAAAGCAGACCCTGAGGCTGGGATCTGGTATGGACCCCAGGAGAGTGCGAGGTAGAAAGAGACCAAGCTCATTAGGTCAAAGAGAGGCAGTTGAGTGAAGCTGCAGCAGGCAGGGTGGGCTAATTAGCAGCCATTGTGGCAATCCCTGGTATAACTGGAGAGCCAATGGACAGGAAGGGGTGGAACACTGGAGGCACATAAAACCAGGGCCTGGGAACAGGAGCTGGCAGGCAGTCTGACCCTGCAGGCTGCAGGGAGAGGAGCTCTTGTGCAAGGTGGCTGCGGGAGATGGGCTCACTAGCACACAAGCTGCCCCAGAGAGCCAAGAGGGAAAGCTAAAGGGGACTCATTGCTTGTGGGGAAGTACTGACGGGGGGAGAGCGAGGACTTTTGTTATGCAGCCATTGTGTGTATATGTTTTGATTAGGTTAACCAGAGGACTGGATGTGGCTAATAGGGGCAGTATGGAGGCTACAGGGATGTCTGAGGGGCACCCAGCTTACAGCCCAGACAGGGTCAGGGACTGTAAAGTCTGGCACAGAGGATGCAAGCAGCCTCACCTAGGCCAGGGACACCAGGGGGCTGGGCTAGAGCCAAGCAAAACAGGGCCAAGGAGCCTGCTGAGTGAAACCACACGGAGGAATGGAACTGAGGAGCCAGGCCTGATCAAGTGGGCCTATGCATAGGAGTCTGCAGCAAAACCAACCATGGGGCTGAATCGTGTACAGACTGGTACTTGAATGACAGAATAACAACTGAAAGGCATAGGCGTGGCTACTGGGACAGAGGGGCTAGGTACAGAAGTTACACACAAAGCAGTTTAAGTGATGAGAAACTGGTTTAAACCTGTAACAGAACAGAAATTCAGTGCACATAAACGTCTTTCAAAATGGCCGAAACTGGTTTAAGATAAACCTGGTTGTATGTAGTATCAAACTTTACTGATTTAGGTCAAACCAGTTTATGGAACTTCTCTCCCAGACCCCTTCCTAAATTAACTCACAGTCCCCCAGCATCCCAGGATACTTTGCAGCCCTGGGCTGGGCTATGCTGTCTGCTCCAGCAGAGCAGGGTTGGCCCCACCCCTCTCCTCCCTAGGTGGAACACTATCACTGCTCCATCTGGCTGGGGTGGGGGTGAGAAACCCTGCTCCAGAGTGTCCCCTCGGCAGGAATCGGGGTGTGGCCAGATGCCAGTAGCCTGAGAGGAATGGGGGGTTTAATCCCCTCTCCCTTCCAGCTGGGGTTTGCCTGGCTTTCCCCCCCACCCCACCGCAAGAGCGGGGCAGGGCCAATGCCCAGTGCCTGCCCCCAGCCTGAGGTGAAGGGGGGCAGGGAGGATAAAAATCACAGAAAAGCAGGGCTGGCAAGGAGCCCATGGGCTGACCCAGCTCAGCCCCACAGCCCCAGCTCCAGGCAATGCACGCACCTTTCCCAGCCAGCGGCAGCTCAGGCTGGGGCCATAAGAGCTGTGCACCCAGATTTCTCCTGGCTCTGTGCCCAGGCCAAGCCAGGCTGTCATGGAGCCACTCTGGTAGACAGGGCTCTACCCTTCCTTCTACCCACAGCAGGGCTGGGGGGGGTAGGGAAGGGTGGTGCTCCGTGTGGTACTGCCTCGGGGCTCAGGGCTGGAAGGTATCAGAGCTGGGAGTGTGGGGGTGGAAATCAGCTACAGGAAGCCCTTGGTGGCTTTTCTCCCTAGCAGCACAGAGCTCCCCTGGTGGGTTGTGGGTGCTGTGAGTAAACCCTCCATTCTTTAAATTGTGCTTCTGTGGGAGGGTCTGGCCAGGGCTCGCAGGGGCTGGACTAGACACCAGAGCACCTCTGGAGGTCCCTGCCAGCCCCACTTCTCTGTGATTCCCCCCACCCCAACCCTCTTCCTCAGGCCCAGGGCTGGGATCTGGCCATGCCCCTGCTCTTGCTGCTCACCCCTTCAGTGCCAGCCATAGCCCAGGGTCTGACCATGCTCCCACCCCCATCGGAAAAGCCTGGCTAGGACTGTTTCTCACCTCCCACCCCAGGCACATGCCGGCTGGGGACCGTGCAGGCCAGGGTGGGGGTTTAAACCTATTCTCAATCATACACAGTGCCTGCAGGACCTGACTATGCTGCCTTCCCCTACTCAGCTCAGCTTCCTTCCAGCCTTCTGGCCACTGCCAAAGGGAAGAAGGGAGGGCTTACTCTAGCACCCTCCAGCTTCTAGCCTGAGCCACTGCAAGCATGTGGCTGCATTTCTGGAATCAAAAATGAACTTTTATTCACTTGCTTCTTGGTTCAATCTACACAGGTTAGACTAACCTGCAAAGATTGAATCAATTCATGCTCAAGCTTTTTGACCGTCTGTACTTAGCCAAGGAGGCCACAAATAGCTCGTAAGGGAATTGGTGTCCTATGGCACTAACAGGGCCCGGGGGACATATTATAGTGTCAGAGGAGCAAGGTAGAGCTGGACTGGGCTAACTTTGGGGCAGCCTTCCACACCCTTATAAATAACATCAAAGCATGGCAGGTGAGGTAGAAAGGGAAGGCAACCTGGGGAGCCAAGTGGACACCAAGGGACATCACAGCCACCCCGGTCACTAGTCCTGTCATATGTCCATAGTGAATGTCTTCCAAGAAATCTTTGCACACAAGCCAAACATCAAAATATGAAATCCTCCCTATTCTTACATTTTACTGCACCAAAAGAACTTTAGTTTCAAACCCTCCTTGTCAATGTTTTTTGTTGTCATAATTTAAGTGAGTCAATATATATTTGTCACTAAATGTATGCTTCCCCAATCAGGCAAACTACTAGATCTGTTCTCATAGTTCTGTGAAGAAGCAACCATCTGAAGATCACTCCCAACTCTAAATGAAATAGCCATTGTGACACTGTGGATGTTTTCATAGATTTTTCATAGATTTCATAAATATTAGGGCTGGAAGGGACCTCGCAAGATCATCAAGTCCAGCCCCCCACCCAAAGGGCAGGAAGTCAGCTGGGGTCATACAATCCAAGATAAGCATCCAATTTGCTATTGAAGGTGTTCAGTGTAGGTGCTTGAACCACTTCCGATGGCAGGCTATTCCAGACCTTGGGGGCTCAGACAGTAAAGAAATTCTTCCTTATGTCCAGCCTGAAATGGTCTTGCAGTAGTTTGT
>NW_017728943.1:83167693-83168978 GCF_001723895.1 Crocodylus porosus
ACTCTCCTCCCTTTCTTGAAGATAGGCACCACATTGGCCTTCTTCCAGTCTTCAGGCACTACACCAGAGCGCCAGGAGTTTTCAAAGATCTGTGCCAAAGGCTGGGCTATAATGCTAGCCAGTTCCTTGAGTACCCTAGGGTGTAGATTGTCAGGGCCGGCTGACTTGAAGGTACAGCCTTTCAAGGTGTTCCTTCACAACTTTTTTGACTGGTTCCTACCACTGTCCTTGCAGTGGTTGGCTTGAATGACGTACTTCACTATCACTAACATTATCTGAGTGGGTAAAAGGACTCAGCTGAGCACTAAACTCTGTAGAATTATCTTAGTATTTTAGTTATTTGGTAATACAGAAACTTTTCTGTAAAGCAACCATTCTGGATTCTTGGGAAAAATTTCTATCAAAGACAACAATGTTATGTGAGTTCAAAATTGTTATGTAAAGGATATGTTAATTTCTCTTTACCAGAAATTAAAGTATGTTTTAACCCTGTAAAGAGCCATATTCATTCACTAAGCAGCATGCCACTACAAAGAAAGAACTGAATTTGCTAAGAATGAAAATTCTCTAATCCCTTTAGGAACCAATGCAGTATGCAAGGTAGCTCCTTACTCATTTTTCACATAGAGATGTCTTCCTACTTCCTAAAAGCAAAGTTGCTAATACCTTTCTTTTAGAGCAAAACCTGCTTGTAGGTAACAGACCTTAGAGCATAGGGGGCAAGATTACAGAAATCTGTGATTATTTGAACAATACCTGTCTACTGTGGAAAAGAGTGCCTGAACCCCTGAAATGTCTTCTTTTGCAGCTGATCGAACGAGCCATGGAAAAATAGGTATTTTTAATTACAGCCTCAATGAAGAGAAACTCTAAGGGCACGTCCAGACAAAAACATATGTGCTTCTTGCAGCATCTCAAAGACATTTGAGACGCTGCAAAAGGCACGTGTGGGAACAAAAAAATGTTCCCCAAGCTGCAAATTTGCAGTGTGGAGGCAAAATTAGACCTCTGGATATCCAGGGGGCAAAAAATACCCCCAGGGAAAAAAGGGGGCAGGGCACAGTCCAGGACCACACCCTGAGGTAACCGGAGGCTCAGGTCCTCCACAGAGACACTCTGATAGCCAGCCAGAGTGGCTGACCCTTGCCCTGGTGCTGAAGCAGGCAGTGTGCCAGCCGCACGGAGCTAGACCCGGGCTCCATGCCATTAAGGTGTGGGGAGAGGCTGGAGGGGGGCCACGGGACCATGGGGGGACCCCCGCCTGCCCCATCCCCCGCCCACTCTC
>NW_017728943.1:83169137-83174105 GCF_001723895.1 Crocodylus porosus
CCCATCCCCTGCCTGCACCCCTGAACCCCCCTGATTACTGCTCTGCCCAGCCCCAGCATCCCAGCAATTACAAAAAAAGAACCCCACACTCAGCCGCAGTAGCAGCTGCCATTGGGGTCACTAGGGCCTCCTGGCAGAGCCCCCCTGCACAGCAACAGAGACCGGCCCTGGCCACCTGGCACCCACACTGCCACTGCCCCATCATGCAGGTGTGGCTAGGGTCAGCAAGACTCTGCGTGCTGTCAGGCAGCTGGGACCACTCAGGCTGAGCGGTACCAGGCCCCAGATGACAGCTGCAGTGGCCCCAGCTGCCCAACAGCACACAGAGCCACATGGTGCCCTGCTGACCCAGGCCACAACCACACAATGGGGCAGTGGCAGTGTGGGTGCCAGGTGGCCAGAGCTGGTCCCCGCAGCCCACCACTGTGTGGTGGGGGCTCTGCCTGAAGGCCCCAGTGACCCCTACACTCACTGCTACTGCCAGTGAGTGCAGGCCTTTTTTTTTCCTTTTTTTTTTTCTTTTTAAAGTATCGGGAGAATGGGGCCAGGCAGGGAAGCCATCAAGGGTCTAGAGGTGTACGCAGAGGATGGGGCTGGGTGAAGCAAATGTTGTGGGGGGGTCTGTGGGTGGCCTGGGCAGCACAACCATTGGGAGTCTGGGGGTGCAAGCAGGGGATGGAGCCAGGCGAGGCAGCCATTGCAGGGGCTGAGGGAGCAAGTGGGAGTGGGGCACGTGGGCCCTGCAGGGGAAGTAGCCCCTGTGGGGGCCATGTGGCCCCTGTTGGGGTGCTGTAGCCCCTGTAGGGGTGCAATCTGTGGGCTGTGCAGGGGGGCAGCGCCCTGCAGGGGTCAGGGAATCCACCCCTCCTGAGCAGCCCCTCCACGATCCACCCACACCTACCCACACACCTACAGCACACACATTTGATCATGTAACAGTAACTGCTGTTGAGGGTGGGATGGATATGTGGATATCACCATTAAAAAATGGAACATTTTGAGTAAACAATGAATATTTTTCTAGTGATGTCAAACTATATAAAAATTTGACAGTGATTAGCTGCGCGTCTAAAAAATTAGTTGCAATTAACCACTATTTTAATCACACAGCTAGAAACTCAAGAATTATGCAAAATTATGCAGGTACTTTGCATGACTGGTGGGGTGGGGGGAGGGGTAGGTGTGTGGGTAGGGGTTTGGAGCCCAAGGTGACAGCCTTTTTACTTCTATATATTTACAACTGGTATACCTAGTCCAGCGTTTTGTAGAATTTTTGACATTTTCTTTTTCTAGTAATACTAAACAATGCATTCACTATCCCAACCTTCCTGTTCACTGGATATTAATTAATTGACCTACAAATATTGTAGGAATGTCACCTTTTTGCCAAAGGATGAGCCAGACTTAGAATGAAAGCTGGTAATAATATGCCTTGTATTTCATAAAACATGGAGTTTGTGTATCATATGAAGCAAAAATGTGTCAACTACTCTGTGGGAATGACACAAAGCATCCATCTAAGTTCAATACTTTTCTTCACTTTGATGACAAGAAAAAATAAAGGTAGTTCCCTTATGCACTCAAACGGTGGGTCTGTGAGTGTTGCATTTAAGACCAGCTTTAGATCTCACAAGTGAACATTACATGATATTTGACATGGCAGCTACCTCAAAGAATTTCTTGATATCTGGGTGTGATGATACCCTCTTTCACTGGATAAAAAAGGCTGCGATGTATGTACCACTACTACCTAAATGTAGCAATTGACATTTGACAATCCCATAAAAAGATCATGTTGTAGAAATTCTAGGCCAAGGATGATAGCTTGCTTTAGAACCACAACCACACCAGAGAGGAAAACATGTTTGTGGGCCTCAACCCATGAGAAGCAGACATAACATACTGTCAGTCCCACAAACTGTAGCTTACTAGAATCTGGTGCAGTTATCCCAGGCAAAAACAGCAGCAAATACACATACTGAGATAACTGTATCTCTTGCATTACCTGCTCCTCCTCCCATCTAGTGGCCAGATACTCTAACACTGCTTGCTGCAGCACCTACCAGCCGGATAAGCTCTGGTTCCAGAACACTGCATGCAACAAAATAATATTTGTGTGCCTCTCCCATAATATGCCTGGCTTTCAAGAAGGATTTCTAAGCATGGAGCATGCAGCACCTTACTTCAAGACTGAGAACATGTAGAGGCCATCGCAAAAGAATTTAAACAAAGTTAAAAGTTAACAAAACTCTCAGGTATCAAAACAAGGATAAATGCTATTCTCAGCTATTTCACAGGGCTTAGTTCCTTAACTCCCTGCAAAGGTAATGGGTTGCTGACTGGGGGGGGGGGGTGTGTGTGTGTGTGTGTGTGTGTGCGCACGCACACGCACAGAGCTGCAGCAAACAGCTGGGCAGGACCCCATAGGCATTTCAGTCATTTACTGCAACTTTTTTCTCAAAGGGTGCTCCCAACCAGCTGTGCGGAATACCTGATCAAAGAAGTGTCACCCTTTGAAATAAAAGCCACAGCAAACAGCTGAGCAGCTAATTTTTAATTCAACAATGCACTACAAACTAAGCCCATTATGAACCAGCCAGATATGAATGATCTAGGTTGTACTGTATGTATGTATGTATTTGTAGCTGGATTAGTATCTATATCTGTGTAACATATACCCAACTATATACACATTAAGGTGTTGCTAAGTTTATGTCAGAGAAAGTATCACCTTTAAATACATACATACAAGTTAAATTATTTATAAGCATTGCACCCATGTCCTGAGCACTACTGGGGTATTCTAGGTTCCACGCCAAAGACGCAGAAGTACACATCCATAATGTGAAGGAAAATGCCTTAAATGTTTCAGTAGCCAAGTTGTCAGGGTTTACAGGTGTGTTAGGCCTACTGATTAGACCTGGGGCCAGCATCCATAGTCAAAGTTAAGTTCAAACCAGGCAAATTGAGATCAAACCAGGATTCACTTGCCAAAAGAGGGGTTACCACAAGTAGATGTTAGAAAAATGATCCGAGGTCAAAATACAGTCCCGAGGTTCAGGGACTGGATGCATGGGCAGAGATAATGAAGCAAACACCAGGAAAGGCACATGGGCAAGAGCTACTCACAGACTCAACCAGTTTGTTGTAGAGAAGGGGTCAGGTGCCGCAACAGCTCCTTAAAAGCAACCCTAGATCCAGTCAGTAGGCTGAGGCTGAGCTGGCCCAGCTTAGGAAGTTGAGTGTTGCTAACCTAGTTACCCAGCTGCAGTGCAAAGGCCTGACAAAAACAGAATTTAATGCTAAGTGTCTCTGAATGCATTATTTATTTTGAATACAAGATACTCCAGAAATCAAATCACCCTGTGTGCTTGCTTCAGCTTTTTCTGGAAAAAGGTAAACGATCTATTCTTCCCTGGAGCCAATATCATCCCAGCAAGAGGGACCCTAAGGTCACATGCAAGAGCAAATGGTAATGTCTGAAGCTGGGAAAATAAAATGGGCACCCATGTGCATAATATAAGAATTGTTGGAGAATTTTCAGTGATGAACTTCAATTATGTAGAGGTACTTAGGATTTCAAATAGCAAATGATACGTGTTTGTTGGTTTCTGTTGACCTCATGCCACTTCGAAGTTTTTAATGAACAATGGTTACTTGTGAATGTGCACGAAGGCCACTCTTTCAGGTAAAAATCTTTCCCAAGACTTTAGAAACAGTTCTTGGCCACCAGAGGAAACAGCAAAAGTAAGTTTCAGGTTAAGCCCAGAGGGAGGTAATCCCAACATGGATCAAAGGGGGCAGGAGGGCGCAAAATCCCCATGGCTCACCAAAAGCATCCAGGAATGTCTCCTAACTAAAAGGGAGGCGTACACCCAATGTACGGATGGGAGGGGCCATCACCAGGGAGGACTATACTGCAGTTGCTGGAGGCTGCAGGGGGCAGTCAGGAAGGCCAAGGTGGAGATGGAACTGGGACTAGCTTCCCAGATCAAGGACAAGTCCTTTTTTAAAAAGGGGGCAAAAAGAAGGTACCAGGTAATGTGGGGCCCCTGCAAGACACGCTACGAAATCTGGTCGTCACACCAGACGATAAAGCTAACTTATTTAACAACTTCTTTGCCTCCATTTTCCTGAGCAGGAACCGAATCAGCCCCCCCACCAGAACCCCCTCAGGCCCCAGGGGAGGCGCATGTAGGCCAAGGGTCAGGGAGGATCTGGTTAGGGAACTTCTGGAGGGACTGGACGTATTTAAATCAGCTGGTCCAGACGATCTTTACACCAGAGTGCTGAGGGAATTAGCTGAGGTCATTGCGGGACCGCTGGCACGGCTTTACAAGCACTTGTGGTGCTCTGGTGTGGTGCCAGAGGACTGAAAGAGGGCCAACGTGGTTCTCATCTTCAAAAAAGGGAGGAAGGAGGACCCAGGAAACTATAAGCCAGTTAGTCTTACCTCAATCCTGGGTAAGCTTTTTGAGAGAATTATCCTGGCACATATCCACGAGGGGCCAGCAGGGGCGATTATGCTTAGGGGCAACCAACATGGGTTCATTAGCAGCAGGTCCTGTCAAACCAACCTGGTGGCCTCCTACGACCAGGTCACCAAATCCTGAGATGCAGGGGTAGCAGTTGGACGTAGTCTTTCTGGACTTTCGGAAGGCCTTCAACATGGTCTCTCACCCCATTCTCATTAAAAAGCTGGGGGACTGTGGTGTCGACACCTACACAGTCAAAGGGTCAGTAGTTGGCTGGAGGGCCGCACCCAGACAGTGGTGGTGGATGGGTCATTTTCGACCTGGAGGGATGCGGGCAGTGGGGTTCCGCAGGGCTCAGTCCTCGGGCCCGCACTATTCAACATCTTCATTAGTGACTTGGACGAGGGGGTAAAAAGCACCCTGTTCAAATTTGCTGATGACACCAAGATGTGGGGGGGATGTGGGCATGCTAGAAGGGAGGAATAGGTTGCAA
>NW_017728943.1:83174475-83186787 GCF_001723895.1 Crocodylus porosus
CTAGTGGCCTGTTACAAACTAGTCAGGGGGGATCAGCAGGCATTGGGGGAGTCCCTGTTCCCCTGAGCACTACCACGAGTGACTAGAAATAAGTCACAAGCTGGCAGAGGGTAGATTCAGACTAGACGTGAGGAGGTGCTATTTCACTGTCAGGGCGGCTAGGATCTGGAACCAACTTCCAAGCAAAGTGGTGCAGGCTCTTACCCTGGGGGTCTTTAAGACAAGGCTAGACGAACATCTTGCTGGGGTCGTTTGAGCCCAGTACTTTTTCCATGGCAGGGGGTCGGACTTGATGATGTGCTCAGGTCCCTTCTGACCCTACAAGCTATGAAACTATGAAAATGAAGCCCATGGTAGAAAAAACAAATGGTGGGTCCCTTCCTGTCCGCACCAGAGATGCTGTTGTTCCTATTCCATAGAGATCTACGGGCAGTGGGGAGGCAGTGACAACGTACACCAACCTGCAACAAAGGCTGCTAAAACACTTTGGACATTAGGCCATGGTGACCCACAGCAGCAGCTAGGAATGACAGCCTACAAGTTAGTACTGGAGGACCTACAGCAGAAGCTGGGGATGACAGTGCCATGCATCCCCAATCTTACAGGTGTGGCAGGAAATCCCTCCACTTCCATTACACCTTTCCAGGCATCATGAAAGGAATACATAAGCTCTAGCTTCTCTGGGGGCAGCCAGGGATCTCAGAGGCATACTTTCAAAATACTCGATACACTCTTGCCTGGAAGAGCCTCTTCTCCGCTGTTTTGCTTGCTTGTTTTTTAAATATATATTACTATTTGATTCCCTTAACCTGATTTGGACTCCTAAGGCAGAAGTTGGGAGGGAGGGGGGGAAGGGAGGGAGAGAGGGCTGTGGGCTAGACCATTGTTCACTGTGGCCACCCCTATACAGAAGTTATGAAGATGGCACTTTCTTCTGCTCCCTGTGACTGACAGAGTGAATTCTGCCCCCATCCTACGAACAGATTGAAGTACCTATTGGAACAGACTCTTGGACCTCAGCAAAAAGAGCTGTGCTGGATTCCACTCTCAGTTAAACTTAAGCAAATTGGTCAGCAGGGCCTTATATTCCTCTGACACGTGAATGCCCCTGAAATTAACAGTTAAATCAGCATAAAAAAAATCAGCCTAAGAGGAATTAAAAAAAAAATCAGTCTAAGAGGAGAACAAAACTATCCTGCTAAACTGAGTGCATTTGGTCCAGGGATTATAATAACCACAGTGACGATACAGTTAGAGAGGACGTTATAAAAATGCTTGATTTTACACAACGCACTTTTAAAAGATCTCCAAGTAAAGATATCTTTACTTCTTTGCTCAACTTATTTAGAAAAGTTATAAAGAATATCTTTAAAGTCATATCTAATTATATCATTAAAATCTGACATATTTAAGAATCAAAGAGAAAACTTACCGTGGTTTCATTTGCTGAGGTAATCCAACAGGTGGCTTCTGCTTGAGTGTGAAGGCCATTTGAGCCATTGGACTGACTTTTTGCGGAAGCACAACCTTCTTAGAGAAAGTCTGTTGAGCAGATTGCTGAGGTATGGGCCACGGGGGACCCACAGGACCCCGACCTCCAACAGATGAAGTATCTTGCATGACAGTTTTCTCACAGGAGTTACCTTTTGTCCCTGGTTTGCACACACAGAGCTGAGGTCGTAGACACATCCCTCCATTTTGGCATGGTGGTGCACAGTTAGCTAAGAAGAGATATGTTAAAATAAGTGAAAGTGAAGCAAAGCATTCCATTTTTACTACCATTTCTGCTCCACTCCTGCAGCCCAGGCTTCCACCTTTCAGCATATAAACCACACACATTTTTCACATTCATTCAAGTACAAACTGGTACAAAGTACACAAATTTAGTATTAAAACCTGAATCAAGATTGACTTCACAAATATTCAAACCATTACAAAACAGCACATTATAGGGATATAAAATACTTTAAGAATTATTATTATTTTTACAGATGAGGCACAAAAAAATAATCTACCTGTTCTCCTCTAAAGCTGAAATCAAATTCCCTTCACATATTGCTGTCATAATAATAATGTAAAAATCAAACATAGGTATAAGTGCTTCTAATACCAGTTAGTTGCATAACCCCAAGGAGATAAAGCATTTCTCAGCTACCATGACCAAGGCATGACTTTAATCTTTGCTCTGGACTAATGTCAAAGGCTGCCCCAGTTGACCCAGTTGTAAATGGGTCAATAGTCATTCAGTCCACGAAGTCCAAGGTAGCTGTATCACTCTTGTGCACTGTTAGATAGGAAACTGATGCGTCTTGCCTACACTAGTCTGCTACACATCCATGAAAACAACACTTCTTGAAGAAACAGACCAGCAACACTTAAAACTTAACAGCATTTGAATTGCATCACAGATAGTAGACACCTGCCTGCATCAGCCATAGCTAAGCCTTGAAATGTCCCAGTGAACAAACACAGAAGGCACACGGGCCCTGTAAGGACCATGAGAAACAAACAACTAAGAACATGAATCTCCAATGCCCAGTGATGCCAGTGTCAGGTCTATCAGGATAACTCAAGAATTCCTACCTCCTCCCACCTTCATGTTTAGTCTTTGACCAAACAAAGTATCAAGTTATAACATGTAAAATGAATAATGAGGGTCAAAGCCAGTGGCATGATACAGTCTTCCTATTTCCTCAACTCAGGTAACTATTACAATCACCAAAAATGATAAATAAAGTTGGTGTTTTTTGAAGGCCATGGTAGGAATACTCCACTTACTGCAGTTCCAATTCAGACACAGTTAACACACTTTTACTTTATTACTTGCAGTTAACAGGCCATGGATGAGCTCACCCTCTTAAAAAGAAAAAAAACTTACTGAATATTCCACTTCAGACTTCCTTCTCAGAAGCTGCTTTTTCCTCTGATTTCAGTCTAATTGGGAGCATCTACGTGTGTACTTTACTGTGTAAAAAAACTGTGACATTACATTAATGCACAGTAAAATAGTCTAATAGTAAAATAGTCTACGGTGCATTGGGCACCACTAAAAACCACACAAATGCGCTACTGCATATTAGGGCAGCATAATGCACAATGATTTAGTACTTAGGGGCACTTTTACATGTGATCCAGGGATGGGCAGGGCGGCACTTTAATTACAGCGGCTCCAAGAGCCATTCTAATAAAAATGCTGCCATGTCCCGTGTATCAGTGTCCCTGTGCAAAAAAATGGTGGTAGGGACACTTGAACTACAGCTTTTTTGACGAGATTTAGTTCATGTGCCCCCACCACCATTTTTAAGCCTGGGGATGCTGAAACACAAGACACAGGAGGCTGCTGGAGCACAGTAATTGCCATGATCCAGCAGACATAATACCAGTGCATTGGAGCAGCCTCCAGGCTCGTACGTAGTCACCCTCACACTGGAGGTACTAAATTTAATGCGCATTAGAAAAGGCCCATTAATGCATGTGTAGACATGCTCACCTTGCTGGTAGTCTGTACTCCTACATTCCTTGATAAACATAGTTCTGGTATCCTGATGGTCTGTTCCTGATGTCTCCAACGAAGCCCTAAAACCCCACCTCTACTTGGCAAACGTTTACTTGCCACCTTCTCATTCAATGCTAGTATTCATCCAACCTTCCCTTATGGCTGTTCCAACCACGTAAGTCTTCACAGAGTCCCAGAGGTTAAGTCACACTCCCATGGCCAGCCATAGGTTTTACTTCCCTCAGGCCAAAGAAGAACACAACATTAACTCACCACAAAACCTCACATTCTCCACACCTTGAAAATCTTGCCCCTGGCTGTTCTGCAGCTTTACCTACGACAGGCCCTGAGAAATCAGCAAGTCCCAAAGTACAGAAACCTCTTGTGAGGGAGCTGTATGCTATACAAATGCAACCTCTAAACAGAGATTGTATTAATCGCTCCAATTCTTTCTGTCACTTATCACTGTCTGTAACCCACAAATCAGGTTCAACCTTCCTCAAGATCAGTGAGTCTGGTGAAGGACCAGTGTAGGCATCAGTTAGAATATACTTCACCCCTTTCTACCACATAAGATAAGCCAAAGATTTGCCCTCAAGAGGAAAAGATTTTTCCATAGCTATAATAATATTCATAACATTTAATGCATGTAAGCATGTCTTAAAGTTGTATTTCAGTGAAGAATAGATCAAAGCAGAACAACAAAAACTATAGTAATATTACATTGTCCAACTCTGGGGCAGACCCAAGGGGGATGCATGGGTGCATTTGCACCCTGCTTCACTGGTTTTCATCACAGGTCACATCCCCTGCACCAGTAAACTCTCTCCCGTACCCTCCTGTTCAAAAATCTAGATCCATTCTTCACTCTACCTTACACATAAGCTCACAGCTTTTCCTGCTATGTCTCCTGAGCCATCAGCAAGTAATCTTCCCCAGTTTTTGACAGAGGACATCAATTTTGTGAAGCTTCTGTCACAGTGCTTTCACTTTAAACAAAACGGTGCTCCTAAAATACAGCAGCACTCTTTCCCCTTTTTAATAAATTTTACACCATGCATAATATGTTGGGCAAGGCAATTTCATTTAGACCAAACAGTGGCACATCTTCAAATCTCAAACAAATATTGTACAGCATCATCTCAGTATTTGTTCTCTTCCCTGTCTCAGTAAGTCTTTCAGTACATCTAGCTCTTAGCTAACAATGTCAGGCAGTTTTTCCAAAGCCAACATCAGCCTCACACCTGCTTATCCATAACAACTAATTTGTGTGAAAAGGAAACAGATTAGTGCATTAGCAAGTGGTTGTTAGAGTCACAATTTTCATTAAGTTTTCTATAAAACGTCTGCAGCTCTGGGAGATTGGAATTATCGTGTTGCACTGGGGGATGGTTTTCCTGTTTTCCCAATCAGCACTGCAGTCTGGCAAAGAGCTGCTCTGTTTGCCTCTAACCGATAAAATTCATGTGATCATGTTTCCCTCCATCCCCCAGCTTAATGACCTTCCCCAGCTTCTTTTAACTTGAATTAATAGTTGCACTAATCCTGGTAGGGTCAAATTTAATAAAAGGGGCCAACACATACTTAAGGAGCCAATCTACACTCCAGACTTCTTCAAGCACATGCATATTGGGGGGTCCCCCAAGTATATGCGCATGGGGAAGGAGGAAGGAGGGAAAAGCTATACTCCATGACTAACATACATATGTCAGAAACTCTGGTATAGATACGGTTATATCAGCAAAGCTGTGCTTTTCCTGGTATGGCTTGTTTCAACTATGTGAAGTGGTATTACTAAACTGATATAAAGCACAGTGTGGCTGTTCCCACACTTAAAACTAACTATGTTGCTGGTATAGTGTACTACTACAGCTATACTCCTACAGACTTAGCCTTAAATCCATAAAGTTACACTGAGAATTGAAAGTGTCCTACATATTCAGACTTGTTTGCTCATGGCTCCCTCCCAAACAGGGCTACCAGGGTGAAAGCTGAGCTTTCCCTGCAGTGGGGGGTCCAGACTGTGGTGGGGCCAGGCACTAGAACTGACCTTGAGAGCACAGGGCTCCTTCCTGACCCTCCTGACATCATCTTGGCAACACAGAGGAGGAAGCCACCTGATTCAGACACAGAAGGGGCAATAAATGGACTGTGGGTATTACAACATAACAATAGTGCAACAGATGGGGACAAGGGATGGAGTGGGGACACTCAGAGACTGGCTCGGCAAGGAGTCTGGATGTCAGGGAAACTGAATTAGGAATGGGAGGGGAGGGACAAGAAGAAAGGCCTGAAGAGGAAGGAAGACATCTGACAAAAAGCCAGAGTAGGAAAGAAGTAAAACTGGAGTTGGAGGAGACAAGGACAGTGAGATTAGATGAGAAGCATAGGAAGGGAAACTGGGACTGGAAGCCACGGGTGTGGAACTGGAGACCAGAAGGGAAAGAAGCAGTCCAGGGGGCGAGAAAGGGAATAAGGACTGGCTGGGCAAGGAGACAAGGGCCAAGGGGACAAGGAAAGGCTAAACCAGGGAACTGGGAGATAGAGGACGATTGGGAGCCTGGAAGGAGCGGAATTATGACTCAGTACAAATGTTTCTACTGAGAGAATTGCTGTTCTCCTAGTAAAAACCAAAATTGTATAGACATTCAGACTTTTTCTCCCAGAGCAAAAATTAGCTACTATGGGAGCACTTAGATGAGCACACATGTTTGCAGCACTGAAGACCCATCTGCAGCTCCACAAACTGCATGCGCTGCACATGCAGGTGTTTGCCACACTGCTAATTTGCAGCACAGCAGGGGTTTTTTGACACTTGGAGATACCAGTGTCAAAAAAAACTCATAGCAGAAAAAAGCAGGGTGCTGTACATGGCAGCAGCATGCACTGCCAAAACCAGGGCCTGGTCAGCTGGAGCCACACTCCAGCTGCCAGCCAGGCTCCATGCACCCAGATTGCTGCTGCTGGAGCCCTGGAGGGCCCCCATGACTCCAGGTAAGGCTGCTGGGCCCAGCCTCCCATACCCCACCTGGGGCAACTTACTGCACACAAGAGTGCATGTCCCTGGGAAAATGCATATGCATGTTCATCTGAACATGCCCTCTGGGAGCAAAATAACACTGAGATAATCAGAGTTAGATTGCTCCCAGAAGAGTTTTCCCCATCTTAACTCTCCCTCAAGACCAGGAGGAGTGGAGCCAAGGAAAAGACTCCCTGCCCTCCAGAAACCAGGTCATCCTAGGCTTGAGAAGGCACTGGGGGGACCTGGCTCCACCCTACTATAGACCAGAAGGTGAAGGCAGTAGCCACCACTCCTTGCCCCTCCTTGGGGACTAGGCAGTCTGGGGAAAAGGGGGGGAGGGGGCGGGTTCCAGTTCCTGCCAGCTTCCTTTGCCACCCCTGTCACTCAACTGAGCAGTGAGGTGGAGATTTAAAAGGCAGCAGCCATGAGTGGGGCTCTAGGAAAGTCTCTCAGATCCTGCAGACTTGCCCTTGCTGACCCACCCCTCAGCTGAGCAGTGGAGCAGCAATTTAAAAGCTGGAAGCAGGACTTGGAGACCCAAAACCCAAGGGCCAGCTTTTAAGTTGCACACTGCTGCCCTCCCCCTTCCCCACCATCAGCATGACAGTGAAGCGTCAAGGGGGGGAGCCAAGAACTGAGTAGGGAAGACCTTCCCAGAGCCTTGTTCCTGGCTGCCAGCTTTTAAATTTCTGCTCTACCCTGGCTCTAACAGTGGCAAGGCTCCTGGATCAGCTGGATAGTGAGGACAGCAAGGGAAACCTGCCATGTGGGAACCAGGAGCTGGGCTGGGGAAAGCCTCCTTACACCTAGCTCCCAGCTCCTGGCTTTTAAATTGCTGCCTTCACTGCTCAGCTGAGTGGGAGGGGAAGAAGGACTGGGTGCTGGGCATGTGGAAGCTTTCCCTAGCCCAGGTCCCAGCACCTCCAGTTTCCCCTTGCCATCTGCACTGCCCAGCTGATCCAGGAGCCTTGCCACTACAGCAAATGCCGCTACTTCATCCAGCATTGCTCTTGGTCAATGCTCAGTAAAGCAGGCTGCTGTGCCTTGCTGCAGCAATAGAGTGTTCCTCTCTTCTTCCTGCACTCCTTTGGGTCAGCCTGGAAGAGTGCAAGGAGCAGAAACTGCTGTCCTGCAGGGAAGAACCAGGAGGGTTCCTGCCACAGGAGAATGGTCCCTCTTGCCAATCTGCTGACTGGCAGAATAGGGGGACATTCTTCTAAGGCAAGAACTCTCCCTGGCTGCAGCAGCTGCTGCTTTTTGGCAGCTGCCAACTGTCACTTGACAGACTGACCCCCTCCCAGGCAGGTGAGAGAAAAGGTTATCAATTAATGGGTGGTGACCCATGGAGCAGCCTTCTAGTGCCCCGCTGGCTGGAGAGCTTACCTGTGAATCTCTTCAGCCACAAGGCTAAAGGAACATCTGTACAGTCTGCTTCCTGGTCTATTTTTCTACCAGAAGAAATTTCTTCCGGTAAAAACAAATGTCTGAACACAGTCTAAAACTGTAATCAAAAGCCTGAGAAGTAGGAGACCGGAACTAACTAGATAATGAAGATGGAACTAGGATGAGATACCAGTGATGAGGCAGACAGGACCAGGACAGGCTGGAAGTGATGGGATAGAAAGGTCATGCTGGAGGGATCGAGGCAGGGAGAGGGGAGGGGGAAGGATAGGAAGAAGAGTTGGTGTTCGCTAGTCTAGTGTGAGCTCCCCTCCAGAGCTTTGAATGAAACACAAGACCCATTTCATAAGTGCCTAATTTAAGATCTTCTCTCTGATAAGTGAGAGTGCCGAGCTCACATGATTGTAACTGAAGTCAATAGGAATGTTCCAAGTATGTGTACACGGTAGTGGCAGAAGTCCCAGGTGCCACCTAAGTAGATTACACCCATCTACTTCCATTCATGTGCTCCAAACCCAGAAAAATGCTGGTAAGACTGCTACAGGGCACCCCCATCACCACTTTTGAGGCCTCAATCTGTAGGATGCTTGAGATCAGCCCTTCGGAAACAACCCTCATCAACCTGTTTCTGGCTTTGGAGTGAAAGCAGGTGTGACTGGGCACACTGAGCTCAGGATCAGCCCTGATGTTAATGTACAGTAAATAAGACACATGCTGAACAGCGGAGAACAAACAAAATATTAAACAGATGCTAAACTGAGCACTATCCAGTCTATACATTGACTAAGGCCTGGGTCCTGTAGAAAAAAAATGTGATGATACAATGTAAAGACCGTATTATAATGCATATGCACATTGCAGGGGCAGCCATAATTCTGGCATTTCCTAACTGTGGAGGACTTGATCTTGCAACCTTAATAATGTTGTTTTAATATAGTTTGTGTGTGTGTGTGTGTAATCACAGATGCAAAGGGTTGGAAGGGACCTCAAGTGTTGTCTGCAAAAATTGTAATTAATACACAGATTAAAGAGACTGACCTTTGATATGACCAGCTATAATCTGGAATACCAAGTGTGATTTAACAGTGCAAGACAATCTGAATACAGTTTAATTATTTATCGAAAGGATGTTTCTTATACTTCCTATTATAATAGTGTATAATCATAATTACACTGCAATTTTTCTCCATATTGAAAAAAAAATCCCCCTAATATCATGAGAGAGAAAGAAAGAGAGAGAGACTCTAAACATAGACTAAACATAATGGTATGATCCTGTGCAGAAGTGAAATCCAGGATATTAAACTAAGAACGGTTTATGTAATAATTAATCATCAAACGTGATAGTACAAAATGGGCAGCTTTATAAACATGGATAACTGAATAATGTGAAAGCAACAATTAAAAGTCAAGCTAGATACTGTTGGAAATTAAAGTTGAATCAGATCCTAAATATATCAAACAAAGGCGGGGGGAGGTTGAGGTTGTTCATATGCTGATAGTTGAGATTTTTTTCAGTCAATAGCACAGTGGATGAGCAGGGTATGAGGTTGGTTTAAGAACTGTTTATGTAACCCTTTCCACAGTATTTTTCCCCACAGTATGTTCTTCAGTTGTACCTTATCTTGAACTTTACTTTGCTAACTGAGCAACATTTACAGAGGAATATAATATTAAAGCATTGTTATAAAGATAGGCATTCGTTTGTTTGTATTTTGGTTCATTTAGGGGAGGATTTATTTTGTTCATAGCCAAAAAGCCTGGAGTAGACTTTCTTAGAAAGTAATCTGTAATAACAAATATAAATATATAAAAACCACCATGCTCAAGTATTTTACTTGTATTTGCCTCAGAACTCAGAGTCTGTCATCAACAACAGCCTGCTACTGCGCACAACAAATAAATGATATATATCAAAGCCAAAAAAATAAAATCTTTGGAATACGGAATCTTCAATATAAAGAGATTTGGTCAAGTGGACACATTTGGTCAAGTTTTGGTCAGTGGAGAGTAACAGCCAAAAATGTACATCTAAAAGTCAAGAAAACTACTTACAATCATCATTACAGACACAATGAAAAATGCTTCCAAATTAGGAATAGAAATAAGAGCTGAAGATAAACCCCAGAACATAAAATTTAAGTCCAACACTGTTCTCATATCAGTTTCCTAATTTAAATCCAGTGCTCTTTCTTAAAAGAGATATTCAAATCTGCCTAAGGGATTTAGAAGCATGTGTCCCTCAGAAAAATGCCTTCAGTGTTTTTAAAAAACTCCTCCTAAATGTGGGGGGAGGGGGGGTGTTGGAGAGAATAAAAGAAAAATAACACATTTTATTGCACTCTTTTCCTTACACTTTGTGAAACAGGCCACAGCATTCTTCCAGGCAGAGATATACACCTTGCCCATAATTCATTCATGCCATACCTGGGACCACTGCCAAGAGGCATGCCCTGTCTACTCATCCTGCTCAGCATGCATGAAATCTCCAAAAGGGGAAAAGCACAGTCTCCTTAGATTTGTCTAAGCAAGCACAAAGCAGCACACTCAAGAATGAAAGCGGTGCTGAGAGCAGTATGGCTGAAAGAAGTACTGGGGTACATAATCAAAGCCACTCAAAGCCAGCTCAACTGCCTCATTTCCAAGGAATTGCCACATGCTGAGTGGAAGCAAGTGAACAGTGGGCCTTTTCATGGTGGTCTTACGCTTAGCATAGAGGCAACATAGACAAGCCCTTAATGACAGGCTCAGGGTGCAAGTCTGCAGAAGTAGCCTGGATCCAGCCATGCAGGCATGTGTGATCTGTGGTGCTGACAACCTCTTTGCAGTGCCACAAACCATACAAGTTGCTTTATTAACTGCTCCATGGTGCTGCTAATGTGCAGCGCTGATGCAAAATTTGCTACCAGGATTTTCCGGTAGCAAAAAAAAAAATTTCTTGAAAAAAAGCGGCACAACCCACACCAAAGAGGCAAGTGCCGGGACAAACGCAGAGATGGGGAAGCAGGCAGCCCAGGGCTGCCTACTCTCCCATCTCTCTGCACTGTGGAGCCCTCGTGCTGAGGCATCCTGCACCCCAGCCAGCCACTCTCTGGCTAACTGGGGCACAGGGTGCCTCAAGACAGGGGAGCAGGGAGCCCTGGTGCTGGTTGCTCTCCTGTCTCCACGTGCCTCAGCACAGGGGCTCCACTACACTGAGGCACGTGGAGGCCCCACACTGAGGCACCCCAGCCAGCTGCTCCCTGCCTGGTACAACTGAAGAACATACTGTGGGGAAAAATACTGTGGAAAGGGTTATATAAACAGTTCTTAAACCAGCCATGTAGCGTGCCTCAGCGCGGAGGCTACATGTGCCTCCATGTGGGGGCTCCACAGTGAAGCCCCGGTGCTGAGGCACATGGAGACAGGGTAGCATCCAGCCCAAGGCTGCCCACTCCCCTGTCTCGAGGCACACCAGCCAGGGAGCAGCTGGCTGGGGTGCAGGGTGCCTCAGTGCAGGGGCTCCCCCATCTCCACGCGCCAACCCCCGGTGCAGGGGATAGCTAGCAACCTGTGCCCCAGCCAGCCCCCACTACAGCATGTGGAGCAGTGGGACTTGTCCTGCTGTAAAGCACATGGGCAGGGGTATCCACTGTGGCACAAAGTAGCAGCACAAAATTTGTGCTTCTACTATTTGTGGGCATACCCCTGCTCATGTGGACCTGGCCATAAAGGCCAAATTTGACTGTCCCAACACACAAAACTTCTTCCACTTAAGATGTCTCATCTCCATATTGCTGTCAAGAATTAAAAATCTATCAATCTCATTACCTGAAGAATATTACAATTTAAGAAAGTACATTTTGTGAACTCTTGTTATTATTGGCTAAATTGTCTTTGCAAACTGCCTGTGTCTAGACAAAAAGGAAGCAAAGAATTTGGCATATCAGTTTCAGAAAAAGCTGGCATTCTATTTGATGCCGCATAAAAAATGGCTGCCTCATGGCCAACTTTTCAATCCATGAAGCATAAGACAGTAAATAGATAGTCCTGGGTAACTGTCAGACTCAGCAGCTCTACACATCAGAGGACAACTACTCACCATCTGACTTACATTGTTTAAAAAGACACTTAATGAACAGACTGGCAAAAGTTTGTTACATGGCGGTTTTTCTCAATCTAGAGAAAAAAAAAATCACAGTGCCAAAACATGGCACAAGGGGGCACAGAGCTGCAAACAGAAGTTACTGGATAATGTAGATTGAGGAAGGCAAGAACTGCTCATATAGAATTCCACTCCTCCATAGCTATAGGACTCTTGTAAGAATATCACCAGAGCGCCCCAAGGGATGACTAGGTCAAACGGTCACAAACTCCTGCAAGACCGTTTCAGGCTGGACATAAGGAGGAATTT
>NW_017728943.1:83186887-83207183 GCF_001723895.1 Crocodylus porosus
TGACTTCCTGCCCTTTGGGCAGGGGGCTGGACTCGATGATCTCCCGAGGTCCCTTCCAGCCCTAATGTCTATGAAATCTATGAAATCTTGGTATACAGGAAACCAGTGGACCAGTGTTCTCCAAGAACAGGACTGAGAACAGAATGGTATGATCTTCTGGAGGGATCATACCATGTCTCTCTACTTCCTGCATGGCACCTACATGCCATGGTGAAAGATGTTTTTACAAACAATCACTTTGACACAAAGACAGGCAACTCCAAAGTTAGGCAGGACTAAAAGTTTTAAAAAGGTCACAATTTCTGAGTCAGAAGTCTAAGTGCTATTCATACCCAAAATATATTATTGAGATTTATAGATATAAAAGCACCTATTGTGATCCTCAGGATCTTTTAACATAAATTCTTTAAAGTTAACACCCCCCCCGCCATAAAATAACATCCAAAACAGCCCAAAGAAATAGTAAGTAATCAGTTAGTCAACCAGAACATTCAAAATTATAAAGAAAACTCCCACTCTCAGAAATGAAATGGTAATTCATATGTCAAATTCACAATTTTGCCAAAAAGTATTGGAACAGAGACTTAGGAAAGTAAATTCAGTCCAAACTCTGCTTCAGCTACACTTAACATAAATGTGGAACTGCATCAGAAAAGTTAATGGAGTTACCTTGGGTTTATACACAGTGCAACTTCTAGGCACGTTCAATAAATGCGCTTTAGGTAATGAATGACCATTACATCTAGTACCTCCAGACACTTTTACACATGCTCTGGGGTTGGGGGGGGGCGGTGCTTTAAGTAGGGTCGCTTCGAGAGCCATTCTAATTAAAGCACTGCCGTATCTTCCGTATCAGCGTCCCTGCACTTAAAAATGGCAGCAGGGGCGCTTGAAATAAAGCTTGGCATGCTCCAGCAGACTTAATCGAGTCTGCTCCAAGGTGCTGGAATTCCAGTGCATCGGAGCAGCCTCAGCACTCATGTCTAGGCACTCTCCATTATGAAGTACTGGAAAAAAGTACATTAGCCTATTTGAATGCACATTAGCTAAAGAGCACTTTTTTGTGACACTTTAATGCACATTAAAATAGGCTAATAAACATTAAAGTACACGTGTAGATGTGCCAACATTGCATTTTTAACTTTGTTTTAAACATAGCTTACCTCTCCTCCCCTAAACAAACTGGAAGTAAGTTTTGAAATTCTTTACATTTTTGTTTTCAAATTATATAGGTCAGATCTTGGTCTCACAGCAGTGTAAATTCGGAAAGTTTATCTGATTTAAATATAAAACATACAAAGCATGGCACAGCAGTATGTGTTACTCTGTCACCTGGCTCCCAGGAAAACAAGTAGCAGCGTGCCTAATACACATTATGGGGAGAAATGTGAGTCAAACTGTTTTTATGGGATCAGTGACAGCAGGTGAAAAACTCATGCATTGTATCCTCAAACCAATTTCCAGCTACATGTGACTGAAGTCATTAAATCAGCTAGCATGCTGTCAAATCACAAATTAATATAAGGGGAGACTATATTTTTAATACAGTTTTAAAACATTTGTTGACTCCTGGTTCAGTTTAACCCATCTGAATTTTTAGTTTTCAAAATGTCCAAGAAAGGTATCTGCAAGATGCCATGTCTGGACTAGTAATTATGACTAAATAAAGTGTTCAGTTATTTTTATGTTCAACCACCATTTTCCATAAAGCTGAGATACCAAAATCTTGAAAGTAAAAGAACTGACCAGAGAGAATGAGCACAAGTCTAATCCTGCTTACACTGAAGTCAACAGTTTTGCTACTGAATTTAACAAGATAATGTGCTAGAGCTACACCTCAGCAGTGAGGTAAAAAGAACAGTGGCAAAAGTTCAGTGACTTAGCATCCTTGGAAAGTGACACTTACTAGAGCTGCATGAAATTACGGCAGCCATTTTGTTTTAGAGGTATTTTGGCCTGTTTTGATGCCCAAAACACTGAATCCAAAATGAAATGGAAGGCTCCAAAACATCTCCAAAATGGAACAAAACCATCCAAAACATTTTGGAAATGTTTCGGATATTTCAGAGGTGCCCCAGGGAAGAGTCCAGCCCAGCCCTGCCACCTTCCTCTTGAAATGCCAGGAAGCTGGGGCCTGGCAAGGCAGCCATAGGGGTTTCTCCCAAAAGGGCAGAGGCAAGCACAGCCAGAGGAGCCATGGGAGAAGTCCCCATGACTGCCCTGCCCAGCTCCACCTCCCACATGGCCCCAGCCCAGCACTTAAAAAAAAAAAAAAAAAAGCCCGCACTCACTGACTGCAGCAGCGGGCAGTCAGGGCCTTGGGGGCTTGTGGCAGAGCCCCCCCACGCAGCGCAGGGGTGTGGGGGGACAATGAGGGATCCCCCCACCCCTGCTTGGCACCCACACAGCAGCTGCCCCACAGCCCAGGTGTAGTACGGCTTGGCAGGGCACACTGCCCTGCCTGGGAGGTGAGGCACATTGCGCCCCCCCACTCCTGTCACCCATGCTACAGCTATTAAATCGTACAGGTGCAGAGCAACTCAGCAGGGTGCCGCATACTGCCTGGGAGCTGGGGTGGCTCCAGCAGTCAGCCAGAGCCTAGCACTGCTCACCCTAGCAGCCCCAGCTCCCAGAGAGCACACACTGCTGCACCTGTGCCATGGGGCAGCTGCTGCATGGGTGCCATGCAGGGAGGGCAATCCCCACTGCCCCACACTGGGGGGCTCTGTCGCAAGCCCTCAGAGGCACCGCAGCAGCCAGTAAATGCAGGCTTTTTTTTTTTTAGTGCCAGGCGGCTGGGGCCAGGTGGGGGATGGGGCCAGGCAGGGCAGCCATGGGGGCTTCTGCCATGGCTCCCCCCACTGGGGCAGAGGCAGACACAGATGGAGGAGCTGTGGGAGAACCTGCAGCTGTCCAGCTGTGCCTGCGTCTCCCCGGCTGATCCAAATCTCTGAAACAGTGTCAAAACAGTGTCAGAACTCTGAAACAGATTTCGGCTGAATTGAAACGGAACAGTGATCCGAAACTAAAACAAAACATAGCTTTTTCACACATTCCTGACACTTACCATTATTGAGAAAGCTAGCACAAGGCCAAGGGCATACAGCAAGATTTCTGTGCTAGTCTTCTGCACTGGCCTGAATCTTGCCCTCAGAATGCTGCAGTAGTAAATAAACTGGAGCGTAATGATTTATCTAACATCCTCATGTTGGCTACTTTTCTTGTATATTATTTTGTCTTCATCAGCATTTAAGTTGTGTTGATTTTGTACCCAAATTAAATATCAAATTTGTTGAAGTTTTTGTTTTTTAATAAACTTATTGGTAATACTTTATCTCTCTTTAGGATAATACAGATACTTTGTTCAGATTGTGCTCTATTATTTAGTTTTATTTAGACACATTTTAGTCTGAAAAAATAAGAATGCTAGACTAACTATTGGTTTAAATATGAGTACATGATGAAATCTCAGTACAGACAGTCAAAAATCAAAAGAGAGTTAACTTGAATCTGGGGGAGATCTGGAACAGAAGTTCAATAAACCAATTTAACCTAAATCAGTTAAGTCTGATACTACATCCATCCAGACTTATCTTGAGCCAATTTCAGCCATTTTGAAAGCAGCTTATGTGTACTGAACTTCTCTTGTGTTACAGATCTGAACTGGTTTCTGATCCCTTATAATGGTTTACGTGTCCTTTCTGGTTTACATGTAATTTTACATGTAATTTATGTCCCTAGCCTGGGAGTCAAAAGCATCTACATATGATGCTAGCCACATCACTCCTTTGTACATTATAGGCTATAGAAACCTGCATGCCTCAATGGGCTTCTATAGTAAGAATGAAACTTTGGCCTTTTCTAATTAATGCATTTTTAATAGAAGCAAAACAACTAAGGAAATTGCCAGGCACAAACTTTATTAAGATGGAGTTCATGTTGACAGTTCAGATGAGTAATCTGGGGCAAAAATTATTTCAGGGTTGTTACAATTATCCCGAAACAAAAAGTTACAGAACCCAGGAAATTCAGAACTCACAGCTGCAGAGTTATTGCCTGGGCAGCACATTACAGGTCAAAATTAAGGTTAAGGTCATCTGGGTGTTATGACTACATTTTTTATAACTTAACATCATTGGGTTTCTTTTAAATTTAGCCTTAAATCTGAATGTCCTTGTTTTATAAGCACTTGAGTGTTTTGATTATACAAATAAAACTCTAATTGGGATATTTTGCCCTAAATTACTGATATATGCACTCAGCTTTAATTCCATTCAATGCAACTTTGGTTCAGGATATTATAAAATATTTTTTATAAAGTTATCAGTTAGAAAATATTAAAAGTGTAAATACAGACTACCTTTAAAGCCAACTATATTTTAATGAATTTACACAGATATATTTATTGGTGACATGTAAAAAAATAGTAAACTGAGAAACTTAGAGATAAGATTTAATAGAAGAATGAAAAAAGAAAGTTTTCAGTTTCAAAACATTTGAGAAAAAAGGAACAAATTAAGGCTCCTTATAAAACGGGTATAAGAGGATAGGACATGAAGTCAAAGGATGCGAGTCTGTTTAAATAGGGCTAAATTTGACTCAAACCATCCACACTTGGGGCCAGATTTTCAAAATACTTTAGTGTCTATTTAGCCATTTAAATCAAGTGTCAAATGTATATATTATACTTAAAGATATATATTATTCTTAAAAATGCTCAGCATTCAGAATCTTCCACCTATATATATTTAGGAATATACATATTCCTATAGACATATACATATATACACACATACATACATATACATATATACACACACATATATATATATCTGTATAGATATATATAGAGAGAGTTTTATATAGATGGAAGATTCTGGAAGCTGAGCATTTTTAAGAATCTGCCCTCAACTGCTGGTGGTGACCACTTTTAAAAATCTTGCTCTTTATTTTACCATATGTGAAACCTCAACAATAATATCATCACTTTATTTACAAGTTTATATCTTTGGTTTCTCCAAGACAAATTCTAAGAAACCTATTAACTGAAACCAGCACTTAAGACAACTTGCACTCAGCAGCTCTTTGTCAAAAGCCACTTCAAAGACTCTTTCAGATTTCCCATGCAATCATGACATTTTTTAGAGACTATCTTTGTTAAGCAATTTTTGTCTGTTTAGCTCTTAAGTGGCTCAAATTGTTTCACTGCCAGAACAGTTTCTCCTTAAATTGAACATAGTGATTATAATTAATAGCTTCTTAAGTTTTGTATTATTTCTAGCCCTCTAATGTTTCCTTCTTGATCCTTGCTGAACTTTACTTCTTAACAGGGTATAGCCAGCCAGCAATTTGAATAAAATACACTGGCATCCAAACAGTTCTGTTACCGCACACATTGTCACACTATGCATCAAACACATCGGATGAAATAGTGCCTAACATTTATTACTCTTTGAAATCCTTGCAATGATCTGCTTTTGCTATCTTCTCCCACATAAAAGTGAATAAATTCTGTCAGACAAAATGCACACTATAGGATAAGACATAAAAAAATAAAATTGCTGGAGGCAAGATGAAAACAACATAAATGTGGCATTGTTTCAGATTTCAGCACAGCAGGATCTAGAGAGGATGTCTGGATCAAGCTTAGGTCAAGAAAAAAGAAAGCCAACTTGTGACTGTACCACCCACTCTTGTAGCACTGGTTTCAAGTTCCTTTTCATGTCGCACTGGACTAGTCTCTTAAAGGCACTATAAAACAAGGTTGCAAGGCCTGCCTTTCCTGCCCTAAGTAAAAGGCACCAAAAACTGTGATCTGAGGGCTTACACAAGTGTAAAGTCATAAGCCTTTTGTTGGTCATTTGCATAGGTGTGGATTTCACTGTGTGTGACTAATCTTAGTTTGAGGTTTAACTGGGGATGATTTGAACAGTCTAACTATATATGAACTCATTGGTCCAGTTCTCAGTTAGTACAACAGGCTGCCTATGCATGTGCTCATTTGCGTTTGTATTAGAACACGTCGGAACGGACTCAATTAATCGAGTCTGCTCTGCGTTCTAATTAAAACTCTCCAGCGTCTCCTCACCGTCATGTATATTAAGACCCTGAACGTTTTAAAATGGCCCCAGGGAAGCTTTAGCTAAACCTCACCAAATGAAATTTAAATAAAGCATCCCACAGTCATTTTAAATGTGCAGGGACTTAATGCACATGCCAGTGAGACTTTTTAATTAGAGCAGCTATCCAGGAACCGCTTTAATTAAAACAATCCTCCCCCATCCCCAATCACGTATATAGGCAAACACAACATATATCCAGAGTAAAGTCATTCAGCTCAATTGGATTTGCACTTCTGAAACAGGTGAATCTGGTCTGCTTTCTGCTATCTTAAAACTCTGTGAGATCTTAATTGTATTCTAGTGAAGTTTTTAGCTATGAAATGAGAGGAGGGGGAAATGGTCAAGGCTTTCGACAAAGTAAGCCAGTAGTAGTACAAGTGTAAGTGTTCTAGATTTTGTAAGTAGAACATCAAGGGTGTCAAACATATGATGCGTAGACTAGATCCAACCCATGAAGCCCTCCGATCTCTCCTGTGGGTCTTGGTCTGGCTCTGTGCACCACACAGGCTGGACCCAGGACATGCAGCATATAGTGCCCCACCAAACCAGCCCTGTGCTCTGGGTCTGGCACAGCCTGATCCATTCCCCAGACCAGTCCAGCAGTACATACCCAGGCCACAAGGCTGAATGAGTTTTACATGCCTGGTGTAAATAATATTTTAGGACCCATAAAATAATCTTTTAGGGTTATATCCAGGCAAAATTCCTAATGAATCACTGGTACAACTCAAGTCAGTTAACTATAGCAGTGGCACCTTAATATCAGCATGCTAACTGTGACTCCATTAAAAATAAAATACATTCAGCAGCAAAACTTCACAACTTTCATGGTGCTTTTCATGCATGAATCCCAGAGTGTTATTCAAAAGAGAGAATGAAATCAAAATTATGGTTCATTCAGCACCTAATTAAAAAAAAGGACGTAACTTCTACTTTAGGTACACAAGAGGATTACAGGCACCTAAATCCAGATTGTGATTCTGGAAATCCACTACCCAACTCTGGAGTTAACTAAACACCCCTTGTTACCTTACTTTTTTATCTTAAAGTTCTCCAAGCACCTGAAGTTGTGTTTCTATGCATGTCAGGCAGTCTTGACTTGGGTAACATGGCTGATGCCCATCTCACAACTAAGTCTGAGGGGGATCCAGAAAGTAGGCATTCCTCCACCCATCTCCCCTGAAGGGTTAGATCCAGTAGGCATTTTCAGAGCACCTAAGGATCACCAGACCCACAGGATCAGACCCATACAAAAAAGCAGGTGCAGTCACTACTTTCTCTTAAAATTCATCTCCCTTCATGTAATGGCCTAGTAAAGCATTCATTCAAGAGAATGGGAGACCCAGAATAAATTCTTAAAGGGATTCAAACCCAAGTCTCCTGCCTCCCTGGAAAGTAGCCTAATTACCAGCATACAGGCTGTTCTGGGATGGAAGCACACTCTGACTTTCCTGCTCAAGCTGGTCCATTCTGCATAAAAGAATTCATAATTCCGTGGGAGAGAAAGGGAGAGTGAGAGTGAGCTTGACTTTACAGCCAGATGGATAAGGTATTTACTCACTGCGGTTGGGGCACTGGTTTAGGATTTCTGCTTGAAGGACTTGGCATTTTATGATCCCCGCTTGAAGGATTTTTTTGGCATTTTATTGAATGACCTGTTTCATGTAAAAATGTTTACTCTTTCACTGTCACACATCTTTAATTCTTTTCTGTACAGTGGAACAATTTCAATATGAGCAATGAAGAGTGGCCCCACTGAGAACAGCCTAGAGCTGTTGTCTGACTCAGGGCACTTTCCTGATTGATGGCAAATGTGCGTTTGAACCCCCACAGGCTGAAAAGAAATTAAACATGGTCTTCGCTAGCTGTACAACTAATAGGTTGATTTGGAAAGGTCAGCACCTCCTACACCTGCTGTCATTTTTCTTTTTAAATCGCCCTTGCTTCATGTTTGAAAGCAAGGCCGGGGTACATTGCTTCTGGAGATGGTGCCATGGATTTTAAGTGCAGAGATGTGCCTCCTGGCTCTCCTAAGTATGGAGCCAATAGCCAGCAGTGGGGTGAGCAGGAAGACACACCCCTGTTCTCCTTGTGTTTCTCTACTGGCTAGCTCTAGATATCACCAAGCTCATCATACTGACATTAGCTTCCAGCTAAGTTGTTCTGAGGTATCTCACTCTGCCCGCGCGCTGTATACGGAGCACCTAACACAGGGCTCTAGATTCTATTATGTGGGCCAGGCACCTAACGTCAGGTTTCAGCACTTAATATCCAAGTCCCCTTTTGGATCTAGCCCATATTTTTTTTCATGGAACTTGTTTATGCGTGTCATTTTAATTTTTCATTACTTGCCCAAGGGGACCTTACCAACTATTTTACTTTTGCAAGAAAGATGATGAATAGAGCTACATGATCCTTAAAATCTGTGAAATTAGTTGGCTGTAAATAAGAAAAATAACGTAATAACTGTTTTATGGACAGTGCTACAAAAGAAATCAAATGAAAAACAGTTCAATTCAGGAAAAAAATGTAACATTTTATGGAAGGTTATATGATCCTTGTACTACTTGTAGAGGAAATATTATGACTGTCTATGTCGTTTTTGCACAAGGACATTGCTCTTATGACTGTGAGGTCAGAGGGAATTCTTGTCCTAAATACACACCAGATAAAAGTGCGTCTCATGGCTGGAATTCTTAACTGGCCCATTTCAAAACATCTGTTGCATTCCTATATTGATTTACATGATTGTGTAAACATGACCTCTAGGAATAGGACAGAAACAATGCCTTCACTGTATCATTCTTTATTGTTTGTTCCACATAAAAAAAGTGTGTGTGTGGCTGGGCTAGTCTAACGACAACAAAATATGTTTGTGAAGATTATTTGTTTTTGCATCTCTATAGAATACCCTTTAAATGCCAAAGCATATCAGAAATTAAAGGCAGACTCTCATAAAGATGCTGAAAACCTTCAGCCCCAAACAGCACATTCTATTACTGATATCTGATATGTCTAAGTGTAACAAAGAGCCTGGGGGCTCTATGCTCCTTTAAGACAGAGGTGGGCTATTATTTTGGGCAGAGGGCCACTTACCAAGCTTTTGTAAGTTGTCGAGGGCATGGGTAGCCCCACCCCTTGACAGGTGCCCTGCCCCCTGGTTACCATCTTGTGACCAGAAGTCCCACCCCTTAACCCTTTGCCACCAGAAGTCCCTCCCCGTGCCCCCGGAAGTACTCCTTTCAGCAAGGGGTTTTGCCGTCTTGGAACCAGAAAAATACCAAATTATATTCTAAAAAAGAAACCTTTACAGCATTCATTAATTTGATTTTAAAAAATTTTTTTGTCCTGATTTACATGCATTTGTGCAGTGTACATAGAGGTGACTGCACAGTACCTTAAAATGAAGTCTGACTCTTGTACATTGTGGGAGGTGGGTATAAGTTTGTGGGGGGTTGTAGGTATGTGGGGTGAGGAAGCATGTGGGTATGTGTGTGGATATGTGGGGAGCTGTGCATGGGGGAAAGGGTGGCTGGGATATGTGAGGGGGTGTGGGTGTGGGGGTCTGCATGTATAGCAGTGCAAGGGACTGTGAGTGCATATCTATGGTGAGGTGTGTGTGTGGGACTCACCCTACACACACACACACACACACACACACACACGCACGCACGCACACGCACACGCACTCTCTGCCCCTGCCTACACACACACGTACGTGTGTGAGCAACAGATGTCTTCTCTTTTGGAACTAAAAACATAGTAACCCTAACCTGGCCTGTCCCAAGCAGCACGTAGCATAGCCGAGGATTTCTCTCCCTGGTGCCAGCCCTACCTGGTTCCAAGCAGCAAACGGCTCAGCCACCACTTCTCTTCACTGGTGCTGACCCAGCCGGGCCCCTCCCATCCCAAGTAGCACATGGCCAAAGCAAGCCCAGCCGTAGCTTCCCCGCATGCTGCTCAGGAGAGGCCTGGCCTGGCTCAGTCAGCACTGGGAAGGAAAAACAGCAGCTGAGCATGCCACATAGGACCAGTGCAGCTTGGTTTGATCAGCACACAGCTCAGCCCCACCTTCCCCTTACTTGTGCCGGCCCAAACAGGCCAGTCCCAGGCAGCACGCAGCTCAGCTGCCACTTCTGCCTGGTGCCAACCCAGCCAGGCCTGGCCTGGCCCAAGTGGCACGCAGGGAAGCCAGCCTAGTCACAGCTTTCCCTCCCTGGTGCCAGCCTGGCCAAGCCGGCACAAGTAAGGGAAAGGCGCAGCTGAGCCGGCTTCATCGCGTGCCACTCGGGATGGAATGGGCCCAGCCAGGTCAGCACTGGTGAGAAGAAGCAGCAGCTGAGTTGCTTGCCATTCAAGAGAGGCTGGGCCAGAACTGGGGAGGGGAAGCCATAGTTTCCCATTACCTCCACTGGCCTGTCTCATCCTGTCCTGTTGGGTCCCGAGTGGCACACGGCTCAGCCACCGCTTCTCCTCACCAGTGCCGACCCAGCTGGGCCCGTCCTGAGCAGCATGTGGGGAAGCCACGGCTGGGCCTCCTTCAGCCACGTGCCACTCACGACAGGAGGGGCCCAGCTGGGTCAGCACCAGTGATAAGAAGCGGCTGCTGAGCCACGTGCCACTTGGGACCAGCTGGGATGGGCCAGCTAAGGTAAGGGAAAGCCGCAGGTTTACCGCATGGCGCTTGGGCTGGGCCAGGCCAGCACCAGGGAGGGAAAGCCATGGCTGAGCCTGTCCCGAGCAGCACATGGGAAAGTGTCTATGAAATCTATGAAAGCAGCACGTGGCTCAGCTGCCACTTCTCCATGCCAGTGCCAACTCAGCTGGGCCCATCCCATTCCGTCCCGTCCCAAGTGACACGCAGTAAAGCCTGCCCAGTCACTGCTTCCCTGAATGCTGCTCAGGATGACAGGCCTGGCTGAGTCAGCACCTACAAGAAGCGGCTGAGTAGCATGTGCCCCCGCCACTCCCTGCAGTAGGACTGTGCAAAGCTTCAACCCCCGATTTGATTCAGTGAAGATTTGGCCTGATTCAGTGGCTAAACCTCCAAATCCGAATCAAATCAGAGGACCTTTTAATCTCTCCGAATTGAACTGGAACCCTCCAAATTGATTTGGAAAGATTTGTAGATTTGGACATAGAGACAGCTATAAATGTTTGTTCTACATACCTCTAGGTAGCAGGGGTTATGAGTGGTGCAAAGCTGGGCCAGATGGAGTATCCCACAGCAGCACGGGGGCTCCCCAGCACATTTAACAGCAGATCCGGAAGAAGACCAGAAGCACTTCTGGTCCACTTATGGGTCCGTCAGGGAGCACACCGGAGCTCCCCCCCCGCACTCCACTGGTTTGGTGACTGGTACCTCCTGGATCTGGGGGGGCACCCATGGTCCCCCTGTGGCCAATCGCCAAGCCAGAATAGCATGGGGGGGCCCTCCCCAGCATGCTCCCTGGCAGACACAGAAGTGAACCAAAAGTACTTCTGGTCCACTTCCTGTTTCGCCACCAAGCCCGTGGAGAGTCTAACATTTTTAGAGGCCCAGCAGGCCAGATAGAATGGGCTGGCAGGCCATATTTTGCCCACCCCTGCTTGAAGAGAAGAAGCAGCCTAGCCAGGGAGCCCTGCAGGCTAGGCAGGGTGAGCAACTTCAGGTCGCCAGGGCAATACACTAGTGGAGCAATTAGCAGCCACTCTGGGACCCCAACATGCTACACTGATGCATTGGCTGGGAACAGTAGGCCATGCGAGTGAAAAAGAACCTGTGGGCCAAGTGAGGACTAGGCAGGAAACAGATAGAGCTCCTTGCCTAGTGGTGAGGTTTGGGAAGAGGTAAAGAAAGTAGAGATGGCTGCAGAAATGGAGCAGCTAGTGCAGATGTACATTAGGCAGCAGAGAGCTGCAAATGAGCAGACCTGAGAGTGAGATAAGAAATTCAGAGAGGTGATCCGCTCACAACTTCAGCAGGCTAGAACCTAGGTGGCAGCCATCCAATAATGGGTGAGGCAGATAATGCAGATGTTCCAGGACCTAAAAGAAGAGACTGGCAAATTCCAGCTGCAGAGTATGGCAGTCCAACAAGTCTGGATTATTGCACAGCAGAGACTGTCAGAACACCTATCTATCCAGGGGTTCAAGCATCCGAGAGATGGAAGCAAGGCAGTACTGGAGGCTGATCACACAGAAAGGCTGGAGCGTGAATTGTTAAAAGTCAGCCTCTTTGCAGATGAGGTGGGTGGACACGCAGACAACCTACAATGGGAGCTGGTTGTAGAATGTCAAGCCAGCGAGCAAGCTGAGGCAGAAGTAGCTTCCTTGAGACAGCAAATGCTGACAGGAAGCAAGGAAAGCAAGAATAAAGAGCTGAGATGCTTATTGGCAGCTGAGGCTGAAAGTTGCAAAGAAATAAAACAGCCAATAGCAGCAGAGACAGAAAGAAACCAAGAGTGGGAAGCAAAACTACAGGCTCTCCAAGATAAAGTGGATGCCATAGCCTCTCAGGTGGGGAGAATGGACTCAGCCCCAAAAACAGAGAGCTCTGACAATCCCAGAAATGGAAAAAAGCAGATGGCCAAGGTAGCGACCCTGAAGAAACAGCTAGAGATGAAAAATAAGCATAGCAGAAACTGCAGCAGAAGGTGCAGGACTGGCAAGGGAGGTCTTATGTGTGCTATAAGAAGACCTCACCAGTGCCTAAGCCTTGGTGCAGGAGCCGATGCTGATTGGGTACCTGTATCATTATGGACAGGGTGAGCTGACAGCTTGGCAAGAAGAGCTTTTGAGAATTAAGTTGGAGGTGGCTGAAGCCCATGTGCAGAGGAATAATTGCAGGCAGAGAAGGTCAGCTATGAAAAGCAATTTGCAGTGCTCCAGCGAGCCAACCCTGAACTGACAGGAGAAAACCTGTGGCTGAGCAGATAACTGGATCTAAAGCAGCATAAGTGGGACACAGAATTCCATCAGCTGAAAGAAGCAGTCACCCAGGAATTGAGGGGCCTTGCATCACAGTTGGGAGAACTGCAGCCTGCAAGTAAGCAGGACATGAAAAGACTGATGGAAGAGATGGTGAAGGTAACCAGCTGGTATGAGAAAGCCGAAGCAGAAAGGAGATGAGTGGCCCCAACTGCAAGGCCGAGGTAGCAGCCTTGCAGAGCCATATCCACTGGGTAGGTGGGCACAAGATGTCTCAAACAGTTGGCTGTGGCTCTGCAGAAGCTGAGTTAGGTGCCATATACAAGTGTAAAAAATGAAACAGATGGTGGGGACAAAGGCCAAAGACCCCCAAACGAGTCTAAAAAGGGATGTGCCCCCACATACCTGCACCCATGGAGGAAGGCCGCAGAAAGCTCCCAAAACTGCGGCCAAGGGCAGAGGCAAGAAGGCTACAGGAGCCCAACCTCAGGCACAGCCCTTCCCCAAAGGGCAGCTGAAAGAAGAGCGGGCAGCAAGACAAAGCCCTCCCAAAAGAGCTGTGGGACCAAGACAGCAAGACAAAGCCCTAGAGAAGGCTCTAAAAGGGAAAGCAGGTCAAGGCCCACAGTAAGTCCAAACCTGCTCTGAAGCAAAAGAGCACCCACCAGAGGGTGAAATGCCCAGCCTCAGGAAGCCCAAGTAAGCCCCCGAGAAATGTTTGGGGTGAGGGTTTCTATGGTAGGGCTTGTCGACAATGGGCAGACATACTCCGGGGGCCCAGGGGGGTGGCTTCTACTACTGTGCACACCACCAGGGAAGTACAGGGGGCATATGCCCCCTGGATCTGTGTGTGGGGCAAGGGTGGGCTGCTGGTGTGTGCTCAGAGCCAGAGGCTATGCTGGGCTCTTCCCAGAGGCTGCACTTGGGCCAGGTGGGGCAGAATGGGGCGGGCAGCAGTGGAACTGGGACAGAGAGCTACAGTGGGGCTAGAGCCAGTCCAAAATTCACTGTATCCCCACTCCCAGCACCACCACTGCCTGCCCCACCCTGCCCGGCTGCAAGCACAGCCGCCAGGAAGAGCCCTGTGCAGCCTCTGGTCCTGAGCACACAAGAGCAGCCTGCCCTTGCCCGGCACACACAGATCCGGGGGGCACATGCTCCCCATGCCTCCCCCAGGGTAGGCAGAGTGGCAAGAGCCACAACTGTGCCCCCAGACAAGTCACCAGCTCCATCCCACAGCCCGCCCCACCCTGGCTGCGCAGCACCTGCACCAGCCCTTCTCCCTCCCTCACTGCAGGGGCCCCAATCTGACCCCGCATTTCCCCACACAGACTTACTGGCCAGAAGCTGCTCTACAAGCTGATTGCTGATGTCAATTTGCCTTTTATCAGTGCCAATATGATATGGACCAACATACTGATGCACCTCTAGTTTATACCAGAAGTTTGGGATGGAGCTGTAAGGGGCAGTTAAGGAGGTCCTATTAGTGCCCAAGATGCATGCAATAGCTTTGAGCCCTGACAGGGGCAGGCTCAAGGCTTTAACAGTTATTGAGCCCAGAGTGGGCAGAGAGTGCAAGGCTGTAGTGGGACAAGGGCCAGGGGCCTGGCACCAGAGGGATGCAGACACACAGAGGGCTGGGACCCATAGACAGGGTCCAGGATCCCAGTAACCAGAAAGAAAGGACAAGCAAGAGCTAGTGCCTCAAAGTCAGGTCTGATACAGTGTGCCCAGGCTAGAAGGCCTAGCGAGTAAAGGCGAGGAGGCCAAAGCCCCAACAGAGGGAAGGACATTACAGTACCACCCATGAGGTATGGGGCGTGGTGTAGGGAAGGATTTGGAGCCATGCAATTAGCCCTTAAGGTTTTGGGTGCCCTGCCAAGCACAGTAGACTATAGAGGCCCAGCAAAGGGCTGAGGATCAGTGAGGACTAGTAGGGTGCCAGGGACCGTAGTCAGGGTTCAGTGGAACCCCGACCATGGGCAAGGCCCATGGGCAGCCTCCCTATCTATCATTATTCCATCAAGGCGTGGCAGAAAAAATGGGAAGGTGCCCTAGGGGCATGGTCACGGAGCTTGCACAGGGCATCACGGCCCTCGAACCCTGACATGTTACACTAAACAAAAGGTATGCTTAATATAATTAACAACGCATGTACAATATTAATGTAAAACATTCTTAAGTGTATACTTATACGAGAATTTGAAAAGTTTGAAAGTGCAAGAAAAAGTACATTAAATTTTCCATTGATATACACGCCTCTATTGTTCTCAAGTACAGTTGTCAAAATGTCACCTTGACATGTATTCTCAATGGTCTTTAATGGATAAGCTTGGGAGGCCAAAGCACTGGTGTTCTAAACCTTGCTCTGAGTTGGGAAACTTGTAGAATGGTGCTTTTAAAGATCCAACACTTCGGCATTAGTGCTACAAAATATTTTTGAAGAAACAGACAATAAATAAAGGCTTAGTAAAAAGACAAAAATGAAGTAAGTGGGGGTGCACCAACAGAGAGTTTGGGGGCCAATACTGATAGCTGATTTTTAAGGAGGCATATCAGCTGATACTAATCCAATTTCTGATACAGCTGCGTGCAGCTGGTAAGTCTGTTTTGGTAGAAGGGGAGGGGGAAGGGAAGAGGCATGGGGTGGCAGATCAATGCCTCCCGCAGTGAGGGAGGGACTGGGGCAGGGCACGGGGCAGCTTCCGCTGCTGCTTGCACCCCGGGAGGGCATGTGTCCCCAGATCTGCGCGGGACGGGACAGGGCATGCGGGCTGCAGCTGTGGGCTGGAGCCAGGGCTGCACCGGGCTCTTCTCAGCAGGGGCTGGGCTTGGGGTGGGGGCTACAGAGCAGGCTGCAGCCACCCCAGATTTTCCCATAGACCCACTCCCAGCATTGCCACTGCCCAGCCAGCACAGCCCTGGCTCTTCCTGGCATGTGGGTGGAGGTAGGGCATTGAGCCAGGGCTGTATCAGGTGGGCGGTGGCACTGGGAATGGGGATACAATGAAATCTGGGGTGTTTGCAACCCCTCCATAGCCCCCACCCTGAGCCCAGCCTCCGCCAAGAAGAGCCTAATGCAGTCCCGGCTCCAGTCCACAGCTGCAGACTGCCTGCTCTGTCCCGTGCAGATCTGGAAGCACATGCCCCCCGCCCCATGCCATCCCAGGGTGCAAGCAGTGGTAGGAGCCACCCCCTCCTCCAATGAGCCCAGCTGCATCCCACACCCTGCCCCGCCTGGGCAGCACCTGCTCCTGACCCCTCCCTCACCACAGAGGACATTGATCTGCCCCCCATACCCCTTCTCTCCCCCTCCCCTTCCACCACAACAGACTTACCAGCTGCACACAGTTCTCCACGTTGCCAGGCTGTGCTCCTCGCTGCCTGAGTACTGTGCTGTGGCTGTGCGCACGCATGGGTATTTACTGGCCAAAATTATCGGCTGCATCAGGCCAATTTCCGATACAGCCAATTTTCTTTATATCGGTACCAATCCAATATCAGACCGATGTATTGGTGCACCTCTAGAAGTAAGGATATTTAATTCTCCATCTAGAACTCAACCTAGTAGAGATTAAATTAATACTTCAGATACAACTATGAAATGACACTTGAAGAAATATCCAGCACCGGAGGAACGTTCCATTAATTCAATTAGAGAAATATACGGTGACATTAAAGTTACCAAGTTATTTATCAAAGGAGCTTAAAGTAGGCAAGTGTCTAAATCCACCTGAATTTCAAGGGGAATCTTTGTCTAACTCTTTTAGTTTCCTTTGAAAATTCAGCCTAAAACACCATCTTAGAGACAACAGAAAGCTGATGTGGATTACCAAATTCAGTTCTTGCTAGAAAGGACTTAAAAACTTACTTTATCTTCCATTACCCAATAGTGGTTATGTCTGCATCTATATATGAATTACTATCTGCTTTATTTGGAAATTTTGATTTTCTTAAGTGTACAATCAGTGATTTTCTTAAGTGTGTACAATCAGTGATAAAGAAAGAGAGCAGTGAGAAAACAAGCTTAAACTAGATAAGCAAAGCATAAGGATTGTCTTTCTACAAAATCAGTTCATCTTAAGTCAAGGAGTATCTATATACCTCTTTTTACACCTTGGACCTCTTCCAAATAATGTTCCTGTTGTTGCTTATCTGATGTACAATCATCACATTCTTCTTTTAAAATGTTCATGCCCTTGAGCTTTGCACCCAAAAGCACACAGGGCATTTCAAAATATGCAGCACTGAAGCAAACAGTCAGGAAGTATCCCCTCTGACCTCTCCCCAAATCAATTCATCCTAATACAGTACCATTTTAAAAGTAGATGGATTTAAAATTTTTAACCCCACCACATATTCATGCCAATTCAAGAAAAGACCCAGACGAGCTGACAGCTTCCCAGTTCTCTCCACTGAAAGATTATTGCTGAAAAGTCAAGTCAGGGCAAAAAAGACAAGCCTCATCTAACATGAGTACAGGGCAGTTTGCTTCCTCACAGAAAAAGCAAGCTAACAGACGCAACTCTTACATTTCTGCTGCTGAGAGGGCTAAGACATCTTCCCCCTCTTCCCACAGCATTGGGACTATTTATTGAAAATGCCAGGCAGCAAACCAGGCATCCTAGTAGAATGTAAATACAAGACTCTGGGTCGTTGCCTTCACAATGGCAAACTGTGTAACTATGTGAAAAAGCACACAGCGGGCACTAACACAAATAAGATACATGATAAAAAATAATAAAAAATCCTCTACTACAAAAGCCAATCTACTTTTTGCACCTAAAATGAAAATATAATTTGTAATACAACGGCTGCTAGCAAGGGCGACTGGTGCCACCTTAGTCAGAGGGGGCATGTGCGACCAGTCAGCGACTGTGGAGCGGGAGATCCCTCTGTGGCCAATCTCACTAACGGGGGGTGGGGGTCCCCCCATGGCCAATCACTTTCCGGAGCGCTGCTCCCTGGCTGGCGCTCGCAGTGCCTGCCCTCCTCGCCTATCACCTAAGCAGTGAGCGCTGCTGGTCAGGGAGTGCCAAAATAACAAGAGATCAATTATCCTCTTTTAAAATAGACACTGGTTGTATTTTGATTTATCTGGAAGAATTCTCTCAAGCTTGTTCTTCCTGTAGAAAACCTTACCCAGAGAGCCAGGGGTCTGCCAGGAGACCCTAAACCACCAAGTGCTGCAGTGCAAGCAAGGGTCACAGAGCCTACCAGGTCAGTGAAGAGGAATGGTGGGGCGGAGGTCTGTCAGGTCAGTGACAGGGATGCAGAGTCTGCATGGTCAGTGAGAGGGAATGTGGGGCTTACGCCTGCCCCGTGTAGCCCTGAATTCCCCACACCGTGTTCCAGCCCAGCTGTGGACAGGCATGGAGCACCAAGTACTTCAGCCTGGGCAGGGGGGCACAGGGGTCAGCTGGGTCCAGGTTGAGGGTGGAGGGCATCAGTCACTTCCACTCTGGCCAGAGTGGACTTCAGGCCATTTGGGTCCACAGTGGGGTGGGATCAAATAAAAGATGGAGGAGCAAAAAAGCTGGGGACAGAATATGCTCCTTAAGTGCTTCAGCGCTGGGCTTCTCTAGCCCAAACACTGAGAAGTATATTCTACTACTTCCTTGGCTGGGATTGACACACTGTCTCCCTGAACCCAAAGAGGAGGACAAGGAGGAAAAAAGCTCCCTGGGATTCCAGAGAACTGCTCTGTGGCTTCTCTCAGACTGGTCAGTACATGTATAGACATTTGGTCTCCTGAGCAATATTCTTCCATAATCCATTTAACTTGGGTTGTTGTCAAGTTATTTTTCTCCCAGAACAGCCATTTTCTCTCTAAGAGAAAAACCAGGAGCATCTGTACACTTGTGGTTTCTCCTGAGAGAGCAGTGACTCTCCCAGGAGAAACTGAACATCTGTACTTAACCAGTAATACCATCACTTATAGAGATTGTGGAGTATTTGGAAAAAGAGAGGGAATTTGTTTGCTAAAAGCATGTTATGCTTAAACTTTGTATACAGATTGAATACACTGAAGTAAAACAGTAAACAAAGAACCTATTAAGGAGCAAGCCTTACTGTGAAAGCAAAAAATTTTCAGCAAGAATTGATACCAGCAAGCAAGTGGAGTCGTGAATCACAAACATTCAAAGTATAACATTACTGACCACAAGCATCTCTAGTAAAAAATTAACTGAAGCCACAGAAAAGGGAGTTCTGGCAAAATGGAAACTGTCAAAGAACAGCTAGAAACAATTATACTGTCCTGGATCACCTCATTGTTGAGCAGATCCCCTAGGCTGTGTTATCTCCCTAGTGACTCTTATACAAGATTTTGAGAGAAAGAGAGAAACATACATTCCCCCAGGACACTCCACTCCTATCCTCACATACCCTCAGATATGGACCTGTCTTTCCAGTGGAAGGCTACAAAGCGTTAAAGGATGGGTAGGATAGAACTAAACAACACCACAGGTGCAAGGTCAGTGCAGAGGGGAATTAGCACAAAAGGTCCCTCCACAAGTCTAATGCTGGCTAGACTCTCTGGCCTAGTTTCATTTGGCCATCTGATGTATGACTCATGTTATACCACAATTTCTTATTTTGAAGTATAAAATACATTAGTCTTTTTTCTAATTTATCTATCATATTATTTATTTTAGGTTAGCAATCTCTTAAAAGGTTTCCTATGTAAAAGAAAATTTGCTAGTTAGATTATTTAACTTTAAAAACAGCAGTGTTTCTGCCTCATTTTCTGACAACCTTTCCAGGCCACCTGGGCAAATAAAACCACGTTATAGTCCAGATCCAACTATCCAGCCCCACTCCAATTCCAAAATCCCTCCAGAATCTCCATACATGGCCCTGAATGCAGATGCAGAGACATCCTGATCAGTAACAAGCTTTAAATCCTTCTTGCCTATCAAATTCTCCCATATCCTTTCCCTACCCAACCTGCAATTCTGTTCCCAACGGCCAATTATCCCACATGCAACTTACCCAAGACAAAAGCTATAATATTCACCTTCCCAGAAGTCTAGCTTGACCATTGCCCTTCCACACACATCTGCAATCACGTGATAGCGTCCCCTGTTCCCACTGAACTATCTGATAGCTCTCGCTTCCCCTTAACGTTCAAACGTTCATCCATTATTTCCAACACATTATGAACTGTACAATTCCTCAAGGCCTCAGCGGTTTTCTATATGTAAGAGATACTAAGCATGCTAATTTCACAGATTCATAGTTTCTAGGGTCGGAAGGGACCTGAG
>NW_017728943.1:83207283-83209309 GCF_001723895.1 Crocodylus porosus
GTATTTAAAAAAGGACTTCTTATTGTCCTTAATCTGGGAAGCTAATCCCAGTTCCATCTCTGCCTTGGCCTTCCTAACTACCCCCCTACTTCCCCGAGCAACTACAGAAAAGTTCTCCCTGGTGAATAATAAGCACCCCAGATTAATTCTCCATTCTTATGTACTATTAATATTACACTTGCAAAGGTTCCTCTCCCAGTTTTTTCCTGCTAGTATAATAAAGTGCTCTCACACACAGTTTAGGAGCTTCCAAATACTGCACACATCAGGAAGTTAGGGAGGTAAATTTTGGAATTTCCCATGTTATTAAAAAAGCTCTTTGTATTCCTAAGCAGGAGAAACAAAGGGGCAATTTTATAGAGAAGTTGTAACATGCCTGAAGTTGGCTGTGGTGAGCATTCATGTGCATGTAGTTAATTGCAAGTCTGTTCAGTTACAGGAATGCATAAGCCCACCTTCCGAAGCAGGAACAGACTATAAGATCAAAAGACTTAAAAACAGGTTGTGAAACATTTAAGTGCACCAAGCAGCTAAGCTCCCAGCTAAGGTGTTTACAACCAAAACTTGCAAAATTGACTTACCCACTCAGTAAAGTGTCTTCTAGGCAGCAGTACCCACAGTAACAGTGTCTGGGGAAAGGGATTACCAGGGACTATCAGTAGAGCACATAAGGTGAGCCCTGCTGCTGCTTTGGAGCATGACACACCGGAAGTACTGCCATTGTTGGGCCAGACAAGTGACGCAGGGCCAACTGATCCAACGAGCACATGGTGCATGTGGTCAAAGTGCAATCTTGCAAGCTGGACCAACCCTGTATGCCGGATCTGGCCATGAAGTGACCCCATGTATCAGCCCTACTAAGCACTGGCATGATTGAGGGCATAGGGCCACATCATTCAGCTCACAGGCTTCCCCACACATCCAGAAATTGGGTAGCAAGGGAGTAACACAGTATCTCTGCCCCACCACCAAATTTCTGGCCCCCTGGGGAGACCCACAGGGTAGATAACATGGCCTCATGGGCCAGCTCTGGCCTTCAAGTCAGAAGTTGAGCAATGAAGTGCTATTTTACCATTTAAGTAAATCTTGTGGCAGGCATCTCCAGGACCTCCAAAGCTAATCATACCTTGGCCAACATGCAAGAGTAAACACTATGTAACTGTGTCAATTTTTACTCTTTCTACTGAGAACCTAGGAAACAGTGATTTCCCCAAATTTGCTTCACTATACTATACTTCATAGGTGACACGTAGGAAGGGCCCGGGGAGTCAGGGGAGGGCACGTGCCTCCCTGAGACGGGCTATCGCCAAAGCCACCGCTGGCTTCTGTGGGTGGTCGCCACTCGCCACCCTCCCCACCACTGCCACAGGCATCTGCAGGCAGTCCCTGCTCGCTGCTGCCGACGGAGTCCCCACTTGCCACTTTCCACTCCCCACCACCGACACTGCAGGCCAGCATCTGCAGGATGCTGCCACCTAGAAATGGTACCCTCCCCCCTAAATCTCGGGAGGCACCAGTTATTCATGCTATACTCTGGGAACTATGAACAGAAGCTGAGGCAGAATCATGAAAAGAAGATCCTGAACTCAGAAGCTCAAGATAAGAAGGGAGAATTAAAGAAAGTTTTCCCCCCTTCTTCAGTGTCTGTTAGACGTCTCAAAATGTTCAAGTCACGCTGCTTGAAGAGGAAAGTGGATGGTGATCATGATGAACGAAAATGTAGGTGAATGGAAGAGTGGGAGATTGCTTATCACAGATAGATTATTTTGGCAACCTGAAGTGCATGAGGTTTTTCACATAAGTCTCTCATTCGATGGGATTTACAATATGAGACCTCAATTCTGCAATAGCAGCCATGTGAATCAACTCCTGTACCCACTTAGAGTTTTGTTTCATAGATTTCATAGACATCAGGGCTGGAAGGGACCTCGGGAGATCATCAAGTCCAGCCCCCTGCCCAAAGGGCAGGAAGTCAGCTGGGGTCATAGGATCCCAGCAAGATAAGCATCCAATTTACTCTTGAAGG
>NW_017728943.1:83209409-83213746 GCF_001723895.1 Crocodylus porosus
GAAGGTGATCAGCTCGTGGTCGCTGTCACCCAGCTTCCCATCGATCACTAGGTCGCCGATTAGGTCGTCCCCCGTAGCCAGTACCAGGTTTGCTTAAATGGAATGTCATGTGGGTGTAGGGGTCTACACCACATGGATGCTTTAATGCAGGCTAGGCTTTAAGAAAGATTGTGAAAATTAAACAAGAGTTATACGGGGAGAAAGAGGAAAAAGAATGAATGATTGGCTAATGTGGAAGAGGTAGAAATTATAGCAGATGGGGCACAGAAAAAAATTGTAAATAAAAAAAAGAAAGGGAAAGAATGGGACACTAAAATGATTCAGCAAGAGAAACTATAACTGAAGGGAAAAAAGAGAGAGGAAAAAGTCACCTGCAGCTCAGAAGGAAAAAAGCAAGTATGAAAAAGGTGAGGCACTGGTTTTAAGAAATATATATCCAAGATAAAGTTCATTGATAGCAGACTGTAATTAAGCACTCTGTGTCTTTAAATCGTTTGGGATTTAGTGCTATTGGTACCTTTGTTGTTCACTTGTAGCCATATCTAAAAAGTCAATTAGGCACTTAACTCTTATTCCAATAGGAGCTTAGGTGCATAAATAGCTGTTAGGTGACTAATACCTTTTTTGGATCTGGCCCTAAATTAGTCAGCTTTGGGTAAATTTTTTGCAGACCTGTGATTAATCACAGATTAAAGTATTTCCTTTCACTTACATATATGTGTAACAAGACATTCAATCCTGTACTTATAAAGTTTATTTAAATATCTAACTTTTCAAATAAACACAGCAGCATTTATTTCACTTCATACATTTTGGAGGACAGGACAGTCTGGAAGACTGCCTTCAGGACATGCTTAAATTAGTAGGGAAAATTATGTGCTCTGTGCATACACTTTAACTACCCAATCTATTGTGGAGCATCTCCTAAAAATGTCTCTCTACAAGCCAAAAGCCCTTACTGAAGAGCCAAACTGCCCCTTCTGGTGGAAAATCCCACACAGGAAACAAAAAAAATGTAAATAAAGCTTCCTTTGAGTCTTAACAATGCTGGCGGTGTTATTTCCTCTTACTTTTTCAAGAATGGGAAAGGAATTTAACTTGCACTGACAGGCTGTCTCAAAATCTGCAGCAATGACCCAGCAGAGGGTCTCTGTGTCTCTGCAGCCATTTCTAGATCTTCCCAAAACCCACTCCAACATAACTGCTGCTTACCCATATGCCACTACTCCTGAATCCTGTGTCACTTAGCTGGGATTTATTATACATGGAAGGAGACCTCCAACATGATGATGATGAGCAAGCACCATTACCTATGTTATCTCATGCTTCTAGATATCCAAGGGGGTCCCAGACTTGGACCATTCCCTTAATCCACTTCCCCAACGCATGCTCCCCCCTATTAAACCAGCAAGGTACCTGACCCTGAGGTACTCAATAGATCTTTGATACCAAAAGAGGGTAAACTTCAAAATTAATACTCTCCACTTCCACATTTGGCAAGTTCTCCAGCCCATCCTGTTCCCTTCTATTTAAAAATTTCACAGCACTCACACAGCAATAAGAACATAAGGAGGATACACTGGGTCAGAACAATAGTCCATCTAGGTTAGTATCAGGTCTCCGACAATGGTCCCTGCCTCAGCAGGCTGGGGAATACAAAACCAGTCTGCCCTCAAAAAACAACCATTACCAGCTCTACACACTCCTGCTCAGAACACTCCACCATCCCATCCTCATGTCCCATCCAAACACCAAGTGACAGGACACCCTCAGCAAGGGCAAGGGTCCCCAGTGGACAAGGCTGTATTCCACCCTCATCTTGTGTCAGTGGGGCAGCTCCTCCGTGGAGCTGTCTCAACAAGTGTGCATCTGTTGCATTTCATGGACACCCCCAACATGTGCCCCTTCTGCATGGCCCTTCTGCACCCTGGTGCACACCTATCTCAAGTGCAGCCCTTTTACCACCTGCTCCAGAACCTTCTATACTACTCCACACACCTTTTCTTTTATGCACTCCTTATCTGTGGCCTCACCAACTGGTCAACCTCCTCCTGGTTCTAGCAGAGCTGACCATATACTTGGCCAGGAGGGAGGCTCTGGCAAGGGGCAAGGCCCAATATAGGCAGGGGCGAACCAGGCAGCCACCCAGGGCCCAGACAGAAAGGGGGCCCCAAAATGATAATTTTTAAATTATTATCATCATTATCTCTGGCAAAGCGAGGGCCGATACTAAAAGTTTGCCCGGAGCCACCAGGTGTCTTCATATGGCACTGGCCAGGGGGAACCCAGGTGACTGTAGAGCCATCTTCCTGTCTCTCATCCGTGCACGTCTCCAAGCAGAGTTTCACTGGGCAGTGTCTCCACTGGTTCCTTGGACTCATCTGAGGGCCAGTGGACACTGGCTGGCGTGCTCTGCTTGGTATCCCGATCTTGGAGCACTTGTTATTAACCTTTGGCCTGCATTCCCATCCCTGTTTTCACTTTAGTTGTCTCAGGTATCTAGTTGTTACACACTCAGTAGCCCCTTCTAATAACAGAGGACAGCTCCTCCCTTTGTTACCAAGGGGGCTAACAGTTTCTTTGTGGGCCTAGACGAACAGTCCCGTGTGTAACAAATAAGCCGGTCTCTGACAGTGGCACAAATTGATGCTATAGAACAGTGGTCTCAACTCTTTTTAAGTAGGAAATTATCTTTGGCATTTAAAAACAACCCAAGATCTACCATGCACCACCACCACCCTGCTCCTGCCTGCTGAGCAGATAAGTCTGTAGGGAGGGAAAGGGGCAGGGGGAGATCAAGACAGAGGGAGAAAAAATTATTTGGGGGTGTGCCTCCCCAGCAGGTAAGTCCCACCCGGCTGAGACCCCACTCAATTTACCACTGCTCCTGCCTCTGCAGCACTGTCCCTCACTGCGGGGGCCTCGATCTAGTCCCTTCCCTCCCCCACGGACTGACTTGCTGGTCTGGGTCACACACGTGCATGCGTGTGGGCACTCAGCCCCCCACCCCAGCCTTGGATCGACTCTAAGAGGATCTGAGATGTACTGCAAAAGGCTCCAAGTTCAACCAGTGGATCAAGATCCACTGGTTGGTGACCACCGCTGCAGGAGAGTACTGAACCAGGGGTAGATCCAAGGAATGTGTGCTGGTGTGCTTGGACTCCCCCCACCCCCTTTGATTCCTGATCTATCCAAAGTTTAAAACCAACTCCTGAGAGGGGCAGCAGCATTTCTAGTCAGGCAACTGATTTTATGGCTGATTATAATGTACCTAGTCCGTTCTGAACTCTTCTCTTCTCTTCTCTTCTTTTTAAAGGGTCTTGAAGTTCCACCAATCAAACTAGCTTTTGTTCTGCCTTGCTGCTCTCTGGTCAGGAAGATCCTAGTTCACACTCCTGCGGATTGTTTTTAACTCATTCCAGTGAAGCTTTATTTGTTCTTGCATCTATCTTCAACTGAATAAACACAGTCCCAGCCCCCTGCCTATTAATAAAGCTTCCAGTTTCTTTTTAACTGGAGATAAATACTTGTTGTTTTGTAAGTGGGGGATGCACCTCACCCTGTGCACACCCCCGCTTTTCAAAACATAGATCTGCCCATGCTTTGAACCCACTCTCTCCCAAGTGATCTCTTCCATACACTCTCTGGCCTCCACCCTTGGAGGTTTGTAGATGGCAGAAGAAGTATCTCCAATAGCAGCGGTTTCCTCCACATAGAATCATAGAAAGTTAGAGTTGGAAGGGGCCTCAGGAGGTCATCTACTCCAACCTCCTGCTCAAAGCAGTACCAGCCCCAGCTACATCATCCCAGCCAAGGCTTTGTCTACCTGGGTCTTAAACACCTCCAAGGATGCAGATTCCACCACCTCTCTGTGTTACCTGTTCCAATACTTCCTCCTGGCAAGGAAGAGTTTGGTAATATCTAACCTCAACTTCCCTTGCTGCAACATGATCTAATCATCCTAACAGTTCTGAATTAAAGAGCCCCGCGCCACACACACACACACATGCAAACACGCACCTGCACACACACAAGCATGCACGCTCACGTGTACACACACAAGCACCTGCCAACAAGCGCGCAAACACACTCATGTGCATGTACACACATGCGTGCGCACACATACATGCATGCACCCACGCACGCGAGTGCACATACGAGCACACACACATACATGCACGCACGCACAAGCACGCACACGTGCACACATACAAGCATGCGCACCCACACAGACACGAGAAGCCCGGCTCGGGCGCTGGAGATGCCAGTCCAGGCGCCCGCCCTGAGGGGCTGGCCCGGGAAAGCAGGCTGCGAAGGCGGGGGCTGGGCTTGCTTCG
>NW_017728943.1:83214229-83227406 GCF_001723895.1 Crocodylus porosus
GCACACGCAAGCCCACAGCAAGACGCCCCAGTGCACCCGAGCCATGGCCACCTCCGCGCCGGCAGCGAGGAGAAAAGAAAGGGGCGGAGGCGGCGGCGGCAAGGGAAGGGGCTCGCTGGGGGGTCTCAATCAGGAGCAGATGTGTGAGCGGCGCCGGGGGCCCGGAGCCGCGCGCTGCCCCGCGCTCCAAAACTCATAATCAGACACCACCAATAAAAACAAAACGAATCCCAAAAAACAAGAAGTCAAAAAAAAAAGGAAGAAAGAAAAAGAAAAGACTCCGGGAAAAGTTGCCCCGTGTATGTATATAGCCGGCGCGTGCGGGGCTGCCCGCGGTGTCACCGCGCCGCAGCCAATCTCCGGCAGACGTGACGTCAGGCGGCGCGGCCTCCTCGGGGCGGGGCGGGGGCCCGGGGCTTGCCCCTCGGAGCCGCAGCGCGGGGCTCTCGCCCGCCCTGCCTCGCGGGGGAGTCGCTGCAGGCCCGGGGGCGCCTCCCCGCAGCAGGCCCGTGCTAGCGAGGCAGCCGGCTGACGGTCTTGCCAGGGGTGCGGGGATTCCTGCACTAGCAGGATGAGTTCAACCCTCGTGGGATGTGGGATCGATACTCTTAAAAAAAAAAAAAAAAAGTCGAAAAGGTAGGGTCGTCTTTAAGCAGGCAAGGGTCTTTGGGTCAATCTGACCAACACAAAAGAGTTGGAAATACTCTTCTTTGCAAAGCTGGCGGGTAGAAATAGCCTTCGAAAGCTGGCAAAGAAGAATTTTTCTGACCACCTCAGGATGAGCAACCCGCAACTCGGTGCCTCACCCACAGGGAGGGCGCTTCTGCCAGCACTTCTAGTTTCACAGCTGGCGCTTCCAGGAGGTACACAGCCCGTCTTGGGTGCATGTGCATCGCCAATGCCCAACACACTTACAGGCTTGACAGCATGGAACTGACTAGCACCATGAATGAAAGGGACGGGGGTGGGGTAATAATAGACCACAGTATGAATACAAGCTGGCAGCACAGTGCTGTAGCCAACAAAGCAAACAATACTCTGGCATGCATCATTCCATGCATCTCCAGCAAAGCCAAGGAGGTGATTCTTCTGCTCTACTCAGCACTGGTGAGACCGCAGCTGGAGCACTGGATCCAGTTCTGGGCACCACACTTTAACAAGGATGTGGACAAGCTTGAGAGAGTCCAAAAAAGAGCCACCCATATGATCAGAGTCTTACACGGCAAGCCATACAAGGAAAGGCGGAGGGATCTGGGACTCTTCAGCCTGAGGAAAAGAAGGCTGAGAGGGGACCTGGTAGCAGCTTACTGCTACACTAGGGGAGTACATCACGGGCTCGGTGAGCCACTGTTCACCAGGGTACCCGAGGGGAAAACCAGGAGTAATGGCCACAAACTCCTGGAAGATCGATTCAGGCTCAACATTAGGAAAAACTTTGCAGTCAGGGTTGGTGTGATCACTATGTTTGTTAAGTGGCCATGTTCGCCAATCAGAAAAAGTTACACAGAGTTATGTAACAGTTACTAGGCAGACCGGAGTTGTTTTTCTGCCATCAATGTAAGAGATAAGCGGTAGCTAGAACTTTCCACAAGGAGGAGTCCAGCGTCAGTCAGTCAGTGCCATGGGCCTATCGAAGGGTGCCTCACGCAATCACACCACCGCACGTCACCTTAAGCTTTAAAAGGAGCCTTCACCTGATCGTCAGGGTCCTTTCTGCGTCCAACGGACTCAGAACGATTTACAGCAAATTATTACGGATACGGCTCGACCTTTGGAGTGGCCAATCGAAGGAGGACGCAGAGACCCGCCTGATCCCGGCGACCTGAAACCCCAGAAACTACTCACCAGCCAGGTTCATCGGTCTTGTGCACCATTAGGGTGCGTGAGGCGTGGTGAGTTCTAGCCGCTGCGCAGCTACGTTGATAGTCACTAATAAAAGTTACCAGGCCTGTTCACTGTTCTCCCGCCTATTCGTGATCTGTAGTAAGCCCAACCAGGGAAAGATCCTGCAACAAGGGTGTCCAGACTGTGGAATAAGCTCCCTCCAGAGGTGGTGCGATGGCCTGCCCTGGAAATCTTCAAGAGAAGACTAGATAGTCGCCGTGCTGGGGTCACCTGACCCCCAGTTACCTTTCCTGCTTAGTGCAGGGGGCTGGACCTGATGATCTTCTGAGGTCCCTCCCAGCCTTACATCTATGAATCTATGAACCTTGTCTGCCTATGTCCTTAGACTAACACAGCTACAGCCTATACCCCGGATAATTTTTAAGGCAGTTAATTAATGCAGCATATGCAAAGCCCAAGTCATTCTCAGAAGGTGCATCTTCACATTGCCCTACCACAACATTGTGGTACAGCATGCTACAGTGACATAGCGATCACATGGATCTACACATGGGCGGGAGCTATGTCGCCATGGTGGTGTACTCCCTGTATGGCATGCTGCTACAGTGACGTAGTGGCAAAACCTAACTGTGAGCACAGCACAATAACCACTCATATTGCACTGTCTTTTAGTACTTCCAAAAGGAAGTACTAAAGCATGGCAAAGGGTGGACATGCCCAAAGAGTCTTAACCACCTTGGGTGGAGAGGGGGAAGATGGATTGTTTTGTTTTTGTTTAAAATCTTCCGTGGTCCAAATCAGCCAAATCAATTCCAAATCCATGAGTCAATCCAGAACCATAAGTGGCCCTACTACTGACAAACATCTTCCACCCCCATCTGGGGCTTCAGATGTTCCCAAATCCTTTGGCAGGCATCCTACATGCACCTGAGATTCAACTGCCCTCAGCCATATGGCCACAGGAACAAGCTAGGAAAGAGTCTCCCATTTCCATGAAGTGGGTATAAAGCCAAGATCTTGCCACTCCAGCAGCTAACTAAGAAGTTAACTATGCATTACCTTTGCAGGTACTACCCCCATGCCAGGTAAACAATCTTCTTTAGATATGATTAGAGAAAGTACTCCAGTGATTATAGTCAAATTTCACCTGCCAGGTGAGCATAGGACCAAGTTTTTTTATAACTGCTTACCTCAGCATAAAAATGCTTCAACTTTGATGACCCAGTTCTCACTCGCTGACAGGCAAGTTACACTGAGCAAAATAAATAAGAAGATGACCTATTTGCATACTTACTTTTTTACAATAGTTTTTCAGCAAATACGATAATTTCGAGCTTCCAAGATAATTTCATATTTAAGACCTGGCAATGCTGCTGGCTGTGCACCTGGTAGAATGAACTGACTTAGATAAGGCAGGAGCACCCCAGGCACAGGCATCCCTTCCTCACCCAGGAGGGTAGTACAAGCACTGAGGGTACTCAGAGAGGTGGTGGCACCTTCATCCTTGGAGATGTTGGCAAGGCAAAGCCTTGGCTGGGATGATGTTATTGGGGGTGGTCCTGCTTGGAGCAGGGGTTGAACTAGATCAGCATTTCTAGCATTCCATGGGTTTCAAGAATATATGAAAGGGTTGCCAACAAACTTTAAAAATGGATTCTCCTTTAAAAGAGAAAAATGTGGGAAACTGTGGCTTTTCCCTTGCAGGCTGGCAGAGCTCCAGGCTCCTTGGGACCGCTGGCAGGGCCAGGGGGCTGTTTTCTATTTAAACTATTTACTGGGTCAGGACTGACCAATGTTTACAAATGGGTCCTGGTACAAAAAAGGTTGAGAACCACTGGGCTAGATGACTTCCTGAGGTCCTTTCCAACCCTCATTTTCAATGATGCTATTATTCTATGTACACCTGGGATTTGAATTGCTCGGGTCTCCTCCCATAAGGCTCATGTGGCCTATGGCTGTCATCCTGTGACACAAGGTTTGTTTTAAAAATAAATAACATTCAAAAAACAAATTAAGCACTCTCTCAAGAGAGCACTAGTCAGCAACAGTTGCTGCTTAGAAACCTAGTACACTGAACTGGCCAACATGCCTAAATCCAGTATATTAAATCAGGCCTGGTCTTTTATGTACAGGTCTAAGTGACCATCTGTGTGGATCATATTCCTGGATTGGGGCCTAAGGCTCCAAATCCAGGTTTACACAAATGCTTAACTTTATACACGTAAGAAGTCTCATTGAAATTGCTGAAGTTATTTATACAGATGAAAGTTAAGCACACAGTTAACTCTCTAGCACCAAGACCTTAGATTGTAACATAGTAATATAATCTTATTCAGTTGTAGGGTGTGAAATGTATCATACATCAATGAAACTAGACAAATAATAAATAAAAGTAAACACTTTGAATACAGTGTATAAAGAAAATGGCCCAAATCCATCTTAGGGTAAATGTACCAGCATCACAAACTAATTCCAGTTCTCTTTATTTCATTTTTATAACATTTTAATCATAATTTCTTTAGTACTTGAGAAGAAAAGTTTAACAAAATGCACTCCAAAGATTTCATCCTTTAAAACAGGGCTAACTGGCAGCCTGAAGGCCATGTAGCCCAGGAGGGGTTAAACTGTGGCCCCCAGGTGCCCACCTGGTTGCTGCTCCCTGCATTGCTCCAGCTGCAGCAGGCTCCCTTTGTGTCTGGCTTCACCTTCCTAACCCTGCCCCAGGAGTCAGGGCAATGCAGCACTGGCACAGCCTGCAGTGAAGGAGAAGCCTGTAGCCTGAGCTGTCTGAATGGCATAGTGCAGTGGGGGAACTCAGGACAGGGAGCTAAGGATAAGTCGGGTACCTGGTCACATGGTACCTGTGCATTGCAAAGGCACCCTGCATAGGGGCACAGCAGGGGAGTGCAGGGTGCAGCAGGGAGACACCCCGCACACGATTCAGAGGCACCTGGGCATGTGGTGTGGCCCCTGCTATTGTAATCCCTGCTAACGTGGCCCAAGGTGCATATGACCCCCAGCTACTTAGAAGTTGGACAGCCCTGCTGTAAAATAGTTTGGAAATATTGTTGGGCTAGTGCGGCCTCAAGAACTACCAGGTACCTCCATGGATGGAATGTGGAACAAGGAGTGGAGAAAATGGCATAAAACTATTCATGCTGAATCAGTTTGCAATCTGAGACTCTTTACCAGGACTCTGAGGATTGGTTGAGCCCAGCCCCAAGCTGACTGGATTTTGTACTTATGAGCTATTGGCATAGCTACTTGATTCTGCATCAGAAGCAGACGTCTTTTATATTAACAAAGCTCCATGCAAACATTGGTATTAAGAGTATAACAGCCCTCTCTCCATTAGAGCTCATCTATTTACAACTGTTCAAATATAAATAGGGGTTTTAAATAGATGAGAGTTCAAGGATTGCTATATTCACACTACAGAGGATCCACGTCAATCTCAAAAGTGTCTCTTCTCTACCCCCACCCCCAGCTGAACTTTGATGCTTTGAAATGAAAATGCTACTGGTAACAAGAAGCTTGCAGGTCAAGGCTAAGTTCAAATAGCCCTGAAAACTGTAAATAATGCAGAGGAAACCTAAACAAGAAAGATACGGCTTGAAAATCACTTATATTATTATATACTTAATAAAACTAAGGTTTTAAATGCAAGGCCATCTCCTTTTCCCCCATTTGAAAGGACCGGAACATCTGTATTTAAAGCAGAAGGTATTCTGAGCACCTTAACTGCTCAGCCTTTGATGCTGGATCCAAAGTTACAATGCAAAATTTTATTTTCATACCTATAAATATTAGCTATTTTTATAAGATTAAAAAAGGCTACCTTTAAATGATAGGGGTAGGGTGGGGACTGAGCAAGCAGAAGCAAGCTGATGAGATGCTCAGGAATTTTTCAGAATGAGATCATGTCAACTTGTGTGGCTGAATTAGCTGGACACAGGGCAACACCTGTGTCCAGCCAAGACAGAAGCCAGTTGCTTTTAAGAAATATGTTTTAAGTCATGTGAAGTAGAAGATAAATGCAGTATATTTGTAACATATTCAGCAAGTGGTAAGGAAGCAAGTTCATTTTGCATGACCTGAAGGGAGCTACATTCAAGATTGAAGTCCTGGATAGTATGGTTTTATATTAGAAGTAAAGTCAATTTCAGGGCAACTGTAAGGAATTGACTTTTACTGACATAGGACAAACTTTCCTCAAAAATCTCCATGGCAGGTCCTGGTGCCAACATTCTCTTTTTCTCTGTGGGGCAAATCTAGCCCTCACTTCTGCAGCAGCAATGGGTCCGAGCATTAATGGAGTTGTGGTTCTGCTTGCGTAAAGAACAAGAGGCTGGATGCAGGAATGTAATTCCCTGAATGGCAACACGAGCACAAGATGGGGAAGAGAGCAGGTTTGAAGGTACCCGCACCTGGCTACTCCAGCCCTCGGTATCTTCCAGGGACTCTATATTCTGGGATATTCTATATTTTTTATATTCCTCTTTCCTCACATGTGCATCTGGTTGGTCCCCTGCCTGACTACTCAGGATGGATACTGAACCTAAATAAATGGAAATTCATTGGTGCCTGTGGAGGTTCTTTATAGGAAGAGAGAACAAAGTATGAGACTAAAGACCCACTATGTTCAACTAAGAGAAGTCTTACCTTTATAGGCTTTCCATGGCACTACCAAGGCTTCATTCGTAAGTGACACTGTGAATCTGCAATAAGAAGAGCAAGGCTAATGTGTGTAGCATGTGTGTAATAATAACTAAATATGGAGGTACAAGCTTCTTTTGAAAACAACAGGCGCTAGAAGTGCTTGGAGTGAAGTTCTCTCTCATACAGACAACTAACTAAAAACTCTGTTTATAAAACTACTGGCCAGCAAGTTGGTGGTTTATGAATAACTAAAAAAGGTTGTATTCTTAAAAATAACCTTTAAAATTGCTGGTTCCAATATGTTATATTTTAATACAGGTTATACCAGCATTTATGAAAACATGTAGATGGAAATATAAACTGACAGTGAAAGTACTGTAAAGTATGTAGTCAGTCATAGAGAAATCAGAAGGGAGCATTATAGCAGGCACCAAATTATATCCTAAAACAATGCAGTAAAAAATCAAGTTCAAAACTACAAAAAAAATCTCAAATCAGAAAAATAAAAGTATATTTGATGTGATCTGCTCTGTAGTTTTATGAAGTAAGTTGTTCGTTTTGTACTGCACCTTTCATTTAAAAAGTGACCCCAGCTCTACATAAGCTTTACTTCAACTGCAAGTTACTATGCTTGATGCAAGAAAGACAGGATCAAGTTTTATGGTCCATTGTTTGTTGAAGGTCACACTAGATGATAGTAGTAGTTTCCTGCAAATTAGATGTGACCCCTACTTCAACTGCCAAAAGAATTGGCAAGGATGGTGAGGCTTGAGATTTGATTCTCAGTAGTCTGCATTTAAGTCAAGTCTTGGAATGGTAAGGGATCCTCAAGGCTTTGCATTTAAGTAGGCTTATTAGGATTTAGACTGATAGGCTGCACAAGGTTTGAACATGAGAAAGGGAGAGACTGATTACAGCTGGAAGCAGCTTTCATCTTCTTCTTTCACTGTCACGAGAATGGGCCACCATTAAGGGCTAACTTGTTTACTGAGTTATGATCAAAGATGGAGCCACTTGACCGAAACTTATGTTTCTGTCCATCATTAGTAGCCACTCCCAAGAGGTACCCCCTCTCCAATTGAAGGGATCAAAGCAGATGCACAAGCACTGTGGGAGGTGTAGGGACTCTCCTCCCCCTATAAAGCAGAGCCAGACCACCAATGGGAACTTAACCATATACCTTTTAATACTGGGAACATAACAGGCATAAAAATCAGAGGGTATAGTGGACGCTACAATGCCCCAAGGGGGCAGGATTCAACAAAGGTTAGACACTTACAATCATTGACAAAAAACAGGGTTAACAAAATATAAACACAAAACAGCAGAACAAACAATACAGGTTGTTAAAATATAAAAAGGCACAAAATGCAAAATATCAAATGACAAGGAAATATAGGGCCTTGGTACGTGGAGGGGAAGAAAAGGGGGGGAAACACAATGGTTCCTTTCCACTGCAAGATTTGCTTCTTGTTAGCTCACTCACCCCAAGTCACCCCAGCTGGGACTTGAACCACTGGCAACACTGTTCCAGCCTGCTAGGGGTCTTGACCTTCCCAGAGCCCGGCTTCACATCAAGCTGCCTGGCCTCTGATTGGAGGAGCTGGAAGCGAGCTGGGAACCTCTCAAGTCGCTGCTCAGATCCTTCCTGGAGCAGGGGGAGCCTCTCCTGCTGGCTGCAGCCTCTCCTTAGGGATCCTAGAGCCCGGTGGGGAGCCTCTCCTGCCGGCCACACACCGTGCTGCTGAGGGTCCCACTGCTGCCTGCAGGACCTGCTCATTCAGGCTTTTCCAGGGCACTAGCTCCTACCCCACTGGCTCAGCTCTGTGAAGCTCCTTCCTTGTCCCTTGCTGGTCTCTCTCCAGTCAGCCCACGCCGCCCCTTTTATCCCCCTCCAGGTGACCCAAGGGGCCAATCAGCGGACGGGGGGGAGGGGGGTGAGTCTCTGGGGCCTGATTGGTGAGAAAAGGGAATCCCAAGTCCTCCAATCATCTTTTACCCCTTCAAAACCCCTGGGCCAAATCATTACCAGACTGGTAAGGAAAGGAAATCCCTAGTCCTCCAATCATCTTTCAAAACCCCTGGGCTAGGTTACTGCCAGCTAGCCCGTCACATTTAACAACAACAAAAATGCTTTAGGTAAATAGGAACTGATATCCTTTCAAGGGCCTGACATCACTGCCATGGTAAAAGCTGTGCCCGTTTACTTATTCTTAAAACTCATCTCTAACTCTAGCAGAAATATTTCCAACAGAAGCACTGGCAGTTTTACAGTATTCTTTTCACATACAATATGATTAATATGGAAATATATGGATTTCTAAGGGAAAATACACTATACAATATGCTGTTGTAGTTATTTTTTACTCACCAGGAAGTAAATATCTCTCATCCACAATACAATTAAAACAGCCACCAAGCTTTTTGCTGAATTTATTTCTCCTCACTGGTGCTTGTGTCTTTGTACTCTCTCCGCACATTAAAAATAAACACTCTGTGAAGGAAATTAAATGGAATGAATCACAAAAAATGGAAAAAAAATAAATGCAATTACTCCACTTTACCTTAGGAGAAGACATGTTTAAATTAACACATTCTTCACAAAAGCAAAGTAAATATTACAACTAATGTTCCAAAACTGTCGCAGCATGAGCATGTCATATGCCAGCAATACTAACCTTTACAAAAATAAATCTCAGCAGTTAATCCTGATTTGCACTCTTGCACTGTGTGCTTCTCAAACTTATTAAAGCTTTAGGAAAGACTCATCTTTGTGAAAGAACAGTTTCAGTACAAGCCCCCCATTGACTTTAAATGGCATTGGAGTTGACCTACAGGGTGTATAACCATGCACATTTGGACTGTTAGGTCCGGTTTTCTTTCCCATCTGCACAAGTGGAGGGGGAAGACGGCAGATGGGAATGATAATATGGAAGAAGAGGCATGTCCACCTCCTCCATGTAACTTCAGCCAAATTTGCTACTGCTGCAGCAGCTTCGTGACCTGAGGGAATCATTCCTTCACCCATGTCTATGTTTGGCACTGAGCATGTTTTCATAAAAAAAATTGCTCAGCAGAGACTTTGGTCTTGTGGTCCATTTTAACTCATATAATAGGTAAGGAGTTCTTAATGTTATCATCCAGAACAGGAACTAAGACCCGAGCTTGGGCATCAGGGTAAATATCTGCTTAAAGCGGGGTAAGGAGACAGGAGAAATGTACTTTTGCTATAAAGACCCCTGGTTGCTATAAAGGCTGTCCCTTAGCCCTGTGAGCTTGGAATATGAGCCTGAAGATCCTCCATGTGCTACCCTGTCAGACTTTTTAATGGGCACACTGGAAATAAGAATGTAAAGGGTTTTTTTGGCTTTTTTTTTTTTTTTTTGAGGAGGAGGAAGCAGAGACTGGGAAGAAAGGAAAGGAAATGCTGGCCCTCCCTACGCCCTTCATCACTCTTTCCCCAGTCATCTACAGAGTTGTGCAAATATTTTTAATACATGTAGTAGTCTTCAATCTACTTTTCTTTTGTTTTGTTTTGTTTTTTGTTTCAGCATGCTTTCATCCATGGAAATTAAGTCTGTGCAAAATGACTGTGTTTTGATTTGGATTCGGCCATTTCAGAGGACACTGATTTGTTTCGGTGTTTTGGATCACTGTCCTGTTTGTTTCAGCCAAAACTGTTTCAAAAGGGCTGCAAGCGTCATACAGCTCTACTGCCCAGCTGGGCAGGGTTTGGGGCCAGGGTCTTGGGGCACCAGTGGGAAGCAGGATGGGGTGGTGGGTGGCTCGACCAGGGGAGGGGGAAGAGCCACTGTCCTCCATGCAGGCAAGGAGATCCCTGCGCAGATCGCTGATCCCTGTCATGCCGGGTCGCGGGGCAGGGAAGCAGCATAGAGTGGCAAACAAGCCTGCTGGTCCCTGCTGTGTGACTTGGCTCCACAAGGAGCAAAGATCCACACCAGGGGTCTCCTTGCCACTGCTGCCCACCCCATGCTGCCCTGGTGAAACATTTTGGATGCCTCATTTCATTTCAGAGATGTTTCAGAGCCTTCTGTTTTAATTCAGATTCAGTGTTTCAAGAGCCGAAACGGCCCAAAATACCTTCAAAATGAAACAGCTGCCAAAATTTTGTACAGCCCTAATGTAAATTCATTCCACATAAGGAGCTCTGCCCATATGGAACCAGGTAAGGTTCTTGGCTGATTCAGATATCTTTGAAATATCATTCCTGCAAGTTGGGTCTAGGATAAGACCCATCCTAATGTGGGCTGAGACTGAACCATACATTGCAGAAGGTCTAAATGAAGTCTGAACTCTGTAAAGAAATTCAGCCCTTGAAAGCAGTCTAAATTAAGCCTCATGGACAGATGCATTGAACAGAAGTTACATAAGAGGAAAGGAGGAGCAGCTGATTGCAAAGAAGAGGGATATGGGTAGGGGAGTAGACTTAGGAAAAGTCCCATAATCTGGCCCCATATTGAACAGGATCTAACCTGGATGGACCTGGTGACAGCCAATGGGAACAGGGGAAAAACAGAGTAGAAAACATCTAGGAAACAGGAATGATCAGCTGGATCCAAGAGTAGCTTCATCACAGTTGCAGTAGCCAGCCTAGCAGGAGATTCAGCTGCTGGGAGACAAGCAGGAAGGAGAGGATTCAGAACAAGCTAGCAACTGGGAATGCCTCTAGCACACCATTCTTGTGGTTCTTTCCTAACTAAGCGTCAAATTTTGGGGCAAAGATCGTTCAAGTGCTCCTAATCTCCTGTCCGAAGGGCAGCAACAAACAAGACTCATTCATACCCCCAACTAGAGTTCCTCATAACTCCTGAGCCCCCAGAACAGCGCTTCAAAGAAATTCTCAGCAAGAAGGAACAGGATGTCCGGGTGGGTTAATGGACCAGAGTCCCCATAGGTGGGTAACATGGAGGTGGTAGCAGTTAGATCTGCTACCTCTCTCTGTGAACTTCTCTGAGCTTCAGCCAGTTGAAACCAATGGAAGGCCTTCCCCCAGATTTCTTGGGCTTTAGAACAATGTGGTAGAGTGCAAAAGCTGTACGTTAGCTTCTGCTTCCATGGGATTTTCTCCCTTACTGGGTGTATCTACACATTGTATTAGTGAGGAACCGCAGCACACTGAGCCAGGCCAGAGCAGCCCCAGGCTGGCAGGTTGCCCGGGGGGTCAGCCCTGGACTCCAAGTAGCAGCACTGGGTGGTGGAGGGACTGGCTAGGGCATGAGGGTGCTACAGTGCAGGACTACACTGCTTTAACACCCGCATGCCCCAGCCACCATCTACACACGTGTTTCAGTGTAGTAAATTACTCTGCCATAGAACAGTGTTGTCCCCAACAGTACTAATCTATGGCAGAGTTAATTTATTTACTACCCCCTAATACTGATGTATGTATAGACTGTGATGCTTTACTGTGGAGCTAATTAGTCAACACACATGTAGTAAAATGCACATGTAGATGCAACCTCTCAGTACTTTTTTATTATTATTATTATCATCATTCCTGCTGGCTAAAGTCTTTTTAAGACTTTTCTCTTGGGACCCCCAAGCATTTGGCAATTATTAAAGCTGTTTAGGGCATTTGTATCTTGCCTTAAACAGCTGCATCTAAAATAAGTATTTGTACTTGCCAGATTTTTATAAAAGCTTGCCATCTTCATTTAATCTTTTTTCATAAAGCAATAGCAAACAGCTCTCAACAGACTTGGTCCAAAGCATGGCCGCAATATCTTCCTGCATTCAGACATTCCAATGACAGCCAGCCAGTGAGTCATTCGTCCAGCTGCTAATCCTACCAGCAAAAAAGAGGTCTACCTGGGGGTCAGCCACTCATTCATTCACTCACTTCTTCCAGTTAAGTTCCAGCCTCCAGAACAGCTGGTATCCTTGCAAATCCATGTTTAGAGGCAAGGTACAGTGGGACCTGGTTAATTCCTAACTGCCTTAATTACAAAAGTATTCTTCCACATACATGCATGCATAGTCTTGACATATGCACAAGCATATTTCTTTAAATATCCTGGTATGTAAGGTCCCCAGAAATGTGCACTCCCATCTCCCATCTATAGACAATGCATATAGCCACATAAACTAACACTGCTACCCTGAAAATAACAACACTTGTATTACTGAAGGAAGTGGCTCAGCACTTCCTTAGCTTCTCAAGTCACCTGGTGCTTGTGAAAAAATAGGCCAAGCCATTATATATCCAGATTAGGGTAAAAGGCATAGTAAAAGCTGTGTTAACCGGCATTCTGCTGTTCAGAATACTTTAGTAACCAGAATTTCTGGCCAGCTACGGGGTGGAGGAGGGAAAGTTTGCATGTGGTGGCCACCACTGCCACCCACCACCCTGTGCTGTTGCCACTCCACACGTGGCTACTGCCATCTCCTCCTTTCCCCTCCATTCCTCAGGGGTTGTGAAAAAGGTTGAAAACCCCTGCCTAAGATAGCTGGAATTTTTAGGTACCCCACACCCCCTTTACCCCATTCACACCGGTTAACACAGCTTTTACTGTATTTCCTTTCTGTAGCAGATAATATCAGGCATATTACCCATATTTTCTAGCTCATATGACCACCAGGATCTGGGAGAACATCTGTTCACCAGAGCGCCCCAGGGGATGACGAGGTCGAACAGTCACAAACTCCTGCAAGA
>NW_017728943.1:83227531-83256892 GCF_001723895.1 Crocodylus porosus
TTGAACACCTTCAAGAGTAAATTGGATGCTTATCTTGCTGGGATCCTATGACCCCAGCTGACTTCCTGCCCTTCGGGCAGGGGGCTGGACTCGATGATCTCCCGAGGTCCCTTCCAGCCCTAATGTCTATGAAATCTATGAAATCTATGAACCTCAGTGGGCACATATACACAAGACACTACATCACCATAGCAATGCGCTATGGCAACGTAGTGTTGGGGAGCCCAAACTGTGATGCCACAGCTACATCGCTGTAGCAATGCATTCCCTCGCTATAGTGTGTTGCTTCAGCAACATAGCCGCTAAAAATAACCATGTGCCATCAATATGGCGCAGTAATGACTGTTACTTCCTAGAGGAAGTACTAAACGACAGCACAGTAGGGGCACATGTAGATGTGCCCAGTTTGTACTAAAACTGGAGCCCTAGAAAGTCCACATATTCAGAATCTGTCTGTAGACTAATTAGCAACTTTTTGCAGATTACAAACTTAAATATACTTGCATATTACAAATGTTAATAATATTACAGAAATTTCTATTCTCTCCTCCCCCCCCCCCATATGAATAAAGAAAAGAAACACACGAGCAACTTACAAGGCCTAGGGATCCGGCATATCAGAAGGCATACAATTAATTCATTCTTAAAAGGTAGCATTTTACAGGGAGAGAGATTCTTTGTTGCAAACAATGGGACCTTTTTGGTTAAGAACATGAATATGAATGACTCAAGTCATAAAGAAAAGTGACTTCTCTATTCATTTTGAGCCACTTTAATTATTCACAATTTCCTTCATTTCCTTTGTGAGGCTGTATAGTTGTCTTTGTCAATGAACAGTTGAGGATACTGAATTTGAAGATTCTCAACCAGCTATCAGACAGGAAAAAAAGTGGTTGTTTCAAAAGGCAGAGCTGTAATTTTCTAGGGGCGGGAAATCTATGAAAAACAATTTATTATGGGAGCTATTTGTTTCACTTGGGATAAAATGACTCCAATAGAGGGCCTCTTCAAGGCCTCTCCTGTTTAGCCCTAACGTAGACAAAAATTATTTGTCGTTTTATATTTGCCAACATCATTTACAATAAACTGGTGAAATTCTCAGTATCTACAGCATTCCCTTGTTTTTCTGTAGTACAGGACAAACCTTAAATAATTCTAATTCTGAAATTATCCAGTTGCATTATGTCACCAACTATGACATTTGAGAAGTTTTTAATGACTGTGATTGTACAGTTCTTTTTTTCCGTTTTACCTTGTGATTTTCAGGACATAGTCAGCCATGTTAGTCCGAAGTAAAGTAGAAGGCAGCGTAGATTTTCACCTTGTAACTTAACTAAATTAGAGATGTATGTAGCATTAGCTTTCTTGAGCTACAGTTCACTTCAGCAGAGGCTGTGAAAGGGCATGAACAAAGCAGTGCACAGAATGGAAAGAGTAATTAGTATGCAAGAGGTGAGGGAGAGGGAGAGGGGGACAGTACTGTGAGAGGCAAAGAACCCATAAAAACAAAGGAGTCACAAAACCTAATCCAGGTCTGGCAACCATTGATCTTAACCGTGACAGGTCACCCAGACCTTCAATGCATATATCTAGAAAAGCATTTTTAGAGGAGTGGAGGCTGTCCAGACCTTCCACATCCCTTAGGGGACTGAGACAGAATCCAAAAGCCAGAGTGAGGGCAGACAGTTGGTGCCTCCAAGGTTGTACTTGCAATAAGCACCTGGGAATTGAACCCCAGCCTCCTACATAGCAGACAAGGATTCTACCACTGAACCACAGGGGACTCCCTAATCTAACCATTGAGATAAGAATATGTAGCTCCTGTTTAAACCACACTCAACACAATACAGTCTGCAAATGATTTCTTGTTCCACAATTTCCTGTTCAAACCAAATTTTAAAGGTTTGCTGAGGTCAGCAATGGAGCACCCAGGGAGGTTAAAGTGCACTGCCACAGGCATTTGTGCCCTTCTAGAGCTGATGGCAGATCAATGTTCATCTGTGATATGCATGGGGCTGAGGCTAGCGTGTACTGCTTGCAGCATGTGGGTCAGGGCTAGGGCTGGGACCAGAGCTGGGGCTGGTGCTGGCACATGCTACATGTGGTATGCAGGATTGAGCCAGTGCACACGCTACTAGCAGCATGAGGGCTGGTTTAGGGCATGTGTTGCATGCAGTGCCCACCCTGGACTGCCTCTGCACACTGGACTTAGCACATGGGGACTGTCTGTGGGCCCTATCTAAACCACAAACTGGCTCTATGCCCCTTATGCAGCCCAGGGGGCCAGATGAATTTGAAACCCCAGCGTATGAGATGCAAATCTACCCTGCCTTCTGCTTGAGATCTTTACTATTGTGTGATTTTTTTTTTTAAACCTGGAAAACACTGGAATTCTAAATTTCTGGATAACCTGCTGAGTAACTTAGCTCTGCCTAGGAACTGACATTGGGAAGTGTCCTTTTCTGCTTGTCCATTTTTAATAGAAATTTTGTTCTGACAGGAATTAAATTGTGATTACAGGGTAGGTTACATGACAACTGAGTTAATTAATATAACATAAATAGGATTTCTGGGGAGAGTTCTGTTTCTTCCAGGTTTTATCAGTCATAAAGAAATGAAAATCCATATCCATAACTCATGTGTTGATTAGTCTCTTCATTGCTATTTGGAGTCTTGATCAATCTCTCATTTATTTACCTCAAATGTTCAACTATTCTAGTTGGCAGAAGCTCAGGACTTAGTTCTACCATATCCATGATCTTGATCTATGAGGGCTTCTGCTAATTTATGCATATTTCTTACAGGTTTTAAAAGAATAAGGAAGGAACTTTCTACTGTTCCATGAAAATATGTTTGTATAAACTACTTGAACTCAATTTTGCTTATAAACCAAAATATTTTGGCAAGTAATTTTCTTGAATACAGTTCTATTTAAATATTTCACTAACAAAATGTCAGAAATGCCCATAAATGTACTTGCCATCCAGCTGTTTCTAGTTAGTCAAATTATAAAGAAGAAAATCAATAAAGGAATTTAACCCAAGATGCTCAAAGGATGGCTCCTTGTGAAATAGAATATAGCTGCTTATGAGGCACAGAAGATTTCTAATCCCTCAAGGCAGACAGCAGTTGTCTTAATGTTCGGAAAGCTTTTAGCATGTACCATTATAAATTAATTAGCAGTAAGCCATTTTACATGCTTAAAAGGGACTAATATGACATTGAGTTAAACTCAAAATATATGGCAAATTTTCCATTAATCATATTGTGGGGAAGCAGCACAGAAGTACATTTTAAGATAGTAGGAGCCAACCTGTTTGGCAGGCATCCCACCAGGTAAGCCCTGCACCCTCCCCAAGTGCCACTCCAATCCTGTTCCCCTGCCTAATCTACTTTCTGCTCCCTGCCCTGTGCTCCTTGTCCAATCTGTTGTCTGCTTTCTGCTCCCTGCCTTATCTGCCACTGTGTTCCCTGCTCCCTCCTCACTTGTAGCACTTGCCACAGGTTAGACACCACTGTTTTAAGATACCTTTTCCTCCCCTTTGTAAATTTTTTGTCATTGACTACTTAAATGGGGCATTCAGTACCTTTTAGATTTAATTTTACATTATGGAAACAACTTCTTACCTCTGAAACGTGGTCCGTTTCTGGCAGGACTTATGCCAAACTACAACTTTCTAAAAAAAAGGAAAGCCCATATACAAAAGAGTCAAGTCAAACAAGTACTTCACTTATTTTATCTTTCCATGAGTCACAGTCTCTCCTTATCCAGAAACTGGGTCAGACCTCTGACACTTCAATCTCTGTGGCATAACAGCAACATACCTTTGCTGTTCCTCAAAGCTGAAGGATAGTTCAGCTTCTGTCCCAGCCAATGACAAAGGAAAAAACATTAGATACAACTGCCAACCACTTCTCTTTCCCCGTGGCAATTTTCTTTACTCTAGCGCAGAATCCTGGCTTGCCTTTTGCAGCTTCCATATGCCCTGGTCTGGCCAAAACAATGCCATCTCTTTCAAAGACTACTTTCTTTAAATTGTTTTCTTCACCTTTTGGTTGGAGAAATGCTATTCCTTCCATTTCCTTAAACTATTTAGTTCCTCTTGCACTGATGAAAATGAGTTGAACCTTTTTTCCCAGCATTCCTTGTTGTAAGGCCAGAATGCCTGTCATTTGGACTTAACAACGTGAATAGGGCAAAATTAGACAGACAGGCTATATGCAATGACCAGCACTGCCTGTTACATGCTACTTCTAATTTATTAGGGGATTCTTATCCTGTGAGGAATGAATACCCTTTGGGCATACTGGTTGATCTTATAAACAAATAATCTTTCACAATGTGCTAACAATTCTACAGAATGGTTATTTCCAGTGTGTGATTCCAAAAGAGACAATAAACACATTTCTTTTAAAATAAAACAATGATACATTTTTACTTTTAGAACTTAAGGCAGAAATTGAATCACAAAGGCATTTTTTTGTGTAAATGGGAAGAGATGAACAATGTAGGCTACATCATATTGGGGAATGCATCTTTGAAATATAAGAAAATGACATCTGAATGACTAACACAGGCCTAAATTGAGAAAATATGTTTATTTCCACATATAACTTTAAGATGAGAAGCTGAGTTGCTTAACATCTACATGAGATGCTTTACTGCGCAGTAAAGCTAATTACTGTGTAGTAAGCATCCAAGTCTACATGTGCAGACACGTACTGTGCAGTAACTGGTTCTAATCATGAGTAAATTTGCTACCTACTACTTACTGTGCAGTAGCACACATGTAGATACCAAATGTGCTCCTGGTCAGCCAGACAGCAGGGAACAGGAGATTGCTCCCTGCTACTGGGAACTGCCTGCTTTTGGGGCAGGCTCTGCCACTGAAGCCTGGGCAGGACCAATGTCCCCCTGCCCTGGCAGCATAGAGCTCCCAGCCCCAACTCCATGATCCGTATTTCCCAGCCTGCGCCTCATGGTCGCGGGACCCAGGATGGGCGATCCTTCTCTTCCAAGGCCAGCTCCATGGTCACGGGGCTGGAGCTGAGAGATTCTTCTCTCCTAGTGCTAGCTCTGTGATGAAAGAGCTGGTGCTGGGAGCAAAGGATCTCCCAGCACCAGACCCATGACTGTGAAGCTGGTCCCCACTCAAGCTCCAGCGGCGGAGCCCATCCCAGCAGCTGACAGCTCCCAGGGGCAGGGAGCAATGTCGCAGCCCCCACCAGGAGCCAGCTCTCTCTTGGCCCCTAGGCTAGCACTCAGGGAGAGTCTAGAGCTACCCCTGGCTGCTGCAGGGGCCCGTTGCAGAGCTGCAGGGAGTGGAAGCAGTCTGTTGCTAGGAGCAGCAAATCTGCTCCCATGTCTCTGGACATGTAGACACGTGCCCAGGAGAATTTACTCTCTAGCAGTTTACTCTTAAGTAAACTGCTTCTGGATTATTTGCACATTTACACATAGCCAGTTTGTGTGTATGGAATTAGTACTTGCATGGTATAAACTCTTATTTAAAATGCAGTAGAGAAAGCAGAAAGGTCCCAAGGTGGAGTTTTGATTTTTATATGACAGCATAATGACACATAAACTAAGCTCTCTGTTGTGTTCAAGATGGTCTTTCAATAGACTATAAGTCTGTTGAACCTTTGGAATGTTTTCATAGTTTCATTTTCCAGAACATCTCCAACAGTGTGAATAGTGTGCTGTAGGCATTTGTGACAGATGAATAATACTATCTTGACCTTCACTGGGAAGGGTTAAGCTACAAGGTAGCTTCAAGGATCTAAAAGGAGTTACATTTTAATATTTTAGCTGCCTGAGCCCATAATTTTAAGAGGGTTATAGACTTATGCATGCACTACAGGGACACAAGCCATATTATAAAATTGTTTCAGCTATAAACATTTTGTGATTCTTTATTTATTTATTTCTATCTTTTGCCTAGTTGTAGACATTACAATGTAGTAGAAATAAGTATGGTTAACATTTTAACAACAAATGTCAATATGCTTACAGAAGGATTAAAGGTAGAAAACTTGGGGGAAAGGGGAAGAAGGAGATTTCAAACTGTATTAAAGGTTATGCCTTGTTTTTAAAAGTACAATTGCAGGAAAAATGAGCACGTTTTAAGTTTTCTTTTATCACTTTGGAATGATATCTTGCTTTTCTAACCCATAAACAATTGCAGATATATGTGACTTTTTAACTTGAAGATAGGAGACTACTTGTTTAAGCATGTGGATGCCCTCAGTACTATATTTTACAAAAGGTTCAAAGTTGGCACAACAGTCTGAAATAGGAACACAGTATGCACCACATATACTAAACATTTGCTTTAATGTTTACAATACAGTGACTGCAGTTTTACGTTTCCAAATTGCTTCAGAAAAAATGGTTTAGATTTTCTGATATGATACTACCTGCCTGGATATGGTAGAAAATTATTTAATGCATTGATTTAAGATGCAGCTATTACTGGCAGTAATATACATATATTTCCTTCAAAATTCCTGATCAACCCAACACACTTAAGATCTAAACACTGTAGGAAAAATCTCAGACTTCAGCAGGTTCTTGGTGTTGCTTCTGTGGCAAACTAGAAATATGAGAAACATAACCTTCATCAGTCAAGCTTTTTAAAATAACATTAGCAATGACAAATAGTACATAATATTGTATGTATGCACATTTGTGTCAAATAGGTCAGGGACTTGGGTGAGATGGTAAGCAGAATAAAAGCGATGAGTATGGGAAAAGAACATGTCCTTGAAAAAGGGATGCAGCAGTGGAAGGTAAACAGCTAAGTGCTGTGGTGCTGGTAGCTAGAAAGTGGAGCAGGATGGCACCTTAGGGTACATCTCCAGAAGCATGGAAGTGCAGTTTGCAGTGCTGCAGATCTGTCTGTAATGCCACAAACCATGTGCACAACAAATGGAGGCATTTACTGCACTGCTAATTTGCAGCATGGTGGGGGGGTTTTTACACTGGGAAAACCCAGTGCCAAAAAAACCTGCAGCAGAAAAAAGCAGAGCAGTGCATGTGGCGGCAGCGTGTGCCACCCAGAACCGGAGCCGGGCCTGACAGAGCCACACTCCAGCTGCCAGCCAGGTTCTGTGCACCTGGATTGCTGCTGCTGGAGCCCTGGCAGGCCCCCAGAACCCCAGGTAAGGCTGCTATTTAGTAAAGGACTAATTAAGCAAGGAGGGAATTGCTGGTGGACTGGGAAGCATCTATACAAAGGAGCTGGAAAAGAGAGTGGGGGTGCACTGAATAGGTTATCATTTATGCTGGCTAGGGAAACTTGTTCAGGACCTCAGAGGTTCACCCAGCAGAGCTCCACATACATAATACTGCATCTGTGAGACTGTCAGTGACTAAAGAGACTGAACCTGAGACCTATAGATCTAACCACATGAGCAACTGCTTGAGCTAAAAGACTCTGCACTCTTATCATGGCACTCTGTCCCTTAGCTAACTGTTTTATAGTAGGTCAGAAAGACTAGTTAGCCTTGTTCTGATTTATCATGTTGATAGGGAGTTACTGCCTGCTATCCTGGTGAGTGAAAGCTACAGTGTCATCTAGACTCAGTCCTAGTGCCGTAGTTTGTGTTTTGAACACCAAATTCTACTTGAAGGAGGAGAAGAAGCCATCCCTCAGAAAATATCTCACTAACTAAGACAAAAAGGTGGAGTTTGAATTAAGAAGCATGGATTTGCACAGTATAGAGGAATATTTCCCAAGCAGGTGGACCAAAATTTGGTTTCTGTAGCCAGGTCATAACCTGGCATTAACATGGTTTACCATACCTGACTGTTCTATAGAGAAACCAGGGATAAAAGCAATGCTTCATCCATTACTTATTTTCTGATAACATTTTAAGCACTACACTACTGTAGCAAGAAGTGCTTTACAAACAAACTTCATAACAGCCTTTTGCCCACATGTTAAGAGAAGGGCGACTGGGATGAAACTAACAGCACCGCCTCAGGTTCATTCTTGTTCTATTATAGAGAATCTATTTCTATTATACAGAAAATGTTAACAATAACAATAGCAATTATAATACTTTACATTTCTATAACAGAGTTTTATACATAGATCTCCAGGCACTTGCAGGGGGTTACAGACCTCATTTCATACAGGGAAGGCCTGAGGGAGGGAGAGATTAACACTGGAATTTCAACGCCTTGTATGACTTGAATGTGGCACTTTGAATGCCAAGAGTTTGAGGGATTTATTGATGTTGCTGTTTGTTTGTTTCCCTGATGAACTCATAGCATTTTGAAGGGCCTGATTAGCCAAAAATGGGTTCCAAGTACCAAACAAAGAAAATGGCATAGCTGTTCATTTGGCATTGTCTAAAGCTCTTACAGGGTTCCCATGTGTTCAGACAGGTGCAGCTGGTCAAGCCTGAAGCACGACAGTCTCAGCAGATGTAAAGCAACAGTCTCCACTAACAGACACACTGGTAGGCTCAGACGCTTGAGCACATCTGCAGATCCTATTACATACTGTTTACGAAGACAACCTAACACATTAGAGAGGCATTAGAGAAAAAGGGCTTTAGAGAACAAGGGCACAGGCAGCAAAGGAAAGGTGACTCAGGGAGAGAGAGACACACGGTACAAGCCTTCCTAAACAGGAATGGTCAGTGTGGGTGGGAGAACAGGAGAGAAAGAAAAAGGGGGAAAACATCTATCCTGCATGCTGAAGCCTTTAATCTGTATGAAGAGTTAAGCACATACTTAAAACTCATTGATTCCATTGAGACTTTAAGTATGCTTTGTTGAATTGGAGTCTGAATGAGGTAGGGTTATATATAACATATGATTGTATACTTAAAGTCCCATTGCACACGTATAAAGGGCTGAAGTAAGGAGTCTTAATTCTGGAATTTCCCAATTACAGTGCCTTATTCTGCAGCCTTACCTTTCTTCCATCTTATGTGTTCTTTTTCCCGCACTACACTGGAAATATTAACATTTTAATTTGTTAGTTGTATTCTCTACCACTTCCTCCATCCCCCTGGAAAAAGAGCTGCCTGAACCAGAAAGTGAAAGTTTGTTACTATATAAACATAAGGTCACTGGTTAGAAGTGAAAGGAAGTGTATGTTAGGAACATAGGACTGGAAGAGATCTCCTAGATCATCAGGTCTCTTGTTATTAAAAGCAAACATCATATAATCTCTTTCATAAAATGAAGCAAGCTGTTTCTAAATAGTAGTTCTGTTTTTTGCTCACAGTGATTGGATGGCTGCTCCAGAACAAAACTCTGCTCTGACAGTTAGAAACAGTCTTCTAATTTCCAGTCTAAATTTATTTATGGCCAGTTCATACCTCCTCCATGTTCTTGGAGTGAGAACTTTCTTTCCATTTTAGCTAACTTCTGGGCCTCTTCTGAGTGGACAGAAAGTTTAACTGCAGGTCTTTTCTCATACGGCCTATTGAATAATAATGAACACTGTATTAATAACGATCACTACGTTGATACAGAAACCTCTATGATTGAGCATGCTCCAGTTCTGGATATGACAGAGTGATTATTCATCAAGCGTATTTCCCAGCTCTTCATATTTATAGCCCTAAATATACTTCACACAGGGCGTGTCTGCACGTGCCCCCAACTCCGCAGTTGTAGTACGCAGTCAATTGCTACCTGCTTTAGCAAGTACTAAATGACTGCACAGTAACCGCCGTTACTGCAGCACACGGGTCATTTCTGACCCTACTGTGCAGTAGCTCATTGCTACTGCGCAGGAGCTCTGGCATCACAGTTCATGCCTGTCGATGCTACGTTGCTGTAGCTCATCACTACGGCGATGTAGCGTTTCATGCAGATGCATTCACAGAGAGACAATTTTCTTGTCTTAAACCACTAAGAAAAGGTTAATATTAAAAGATTTAAGAATTATTTCAAACAGACTAATAGTTTTATCAGTTAAATAGCTAAATCTTAGTTTCAGGCAACCTTTTTAATCGCCATGGAATTAAACTTGAAGAATTGATCTGTTTAAGGAAAACACACATAAGGCAGGGGTCCAACTTTTTCAAAAGACATATATGTTAGCAAGTTTTTACTTGCTAGTTTTACAGTTGAGGCTCTGGTTTAAGAAGTCCAAATATTAGAATGTAGAAAATCCTTAGTTAATGCCAAATAATTTTATCATGGCTAATGTATTGAATAAAAAATGTATACCAGAGCATGTCTCTCTTGTTAAGTGAAGACAAAGTATATTTTTATGCCAGCAAATAGAACAATTACATTTTTAATGCATTTATACTTTTCCAGAAAGACTACTAAAGTTAAAATCAATGGCGTACAAAGCAGATATTCTAAGTAACCATATGATCAGTGTTTAGGGACAGCATAACCTATGCTCAGAAAAAAGAAGTATCATTAAAATCTTTCTAAAACAAGTTCAGGATAGTCATCTATCCTGGCAATGGTTAAATGCTTCTGAAATTTAGGCCATTTATTTAGGAGCCTGAGAATGGAATCAGGGCCCTAATTTTGGTTATTCCTTTTAAAACCATTACTGTACTATAACATTGCATTATGATAAATGATTTCTCCTTCTTGCAAAGGAATTCTATGCTGTAAACAAGCTATGCCATCAAGAAAAGATGTAGCCAATCAGAAATAAGATTTCTATTTCTATTCTTAAAAAAATACCCTAGTTATAAAATTCATTAGGATAGCTTATCTTACACACCTAATTCAGAGACACGAAACAGGATAATTTTCCCCACTCATAACCACATCAGATCTAACTGAATTGTAGTTTTGCAGGGAGACAAGGAACTGCCGACTGGATGCCACCATTTGGGAGCAAGTGGGTATTTGGTGGTCAACCTTGCCAGCTGGGGACTCTGGTAAAGGCGCTGTTGTGACCTGTAAAGGGCTACAGCTGTCTTTCTTTACATTCCATGCACTTTGTGCAAAGGGGAAACACAGAGTAAACTGGGCATCTCTTAAGCAGACTTTCCTTCCACAGTGCCTTGCGCGGCAGCTCAGACATGCACTGTCCCTTACATAGGGCTGAGCCTAGACTCAGGTGAAGCCATTATTAGCTGCTAGCTCCACTAACAGGGGAAAACACTTTGAATCTCTAGTCATGTTCAAGTAGGAATGTACAGCACATGAACAAGAGCCCACATTGAAATATACTTCTGTCAACGTGGGAAAACTCTACTCAGAGGGGAAGGGTGGAACATGGACACAGGCTGTACACACAAAACCCTAAAAATAAAAGGCTATAAATGTACTGCAGAGTCAAGAGTGAAATGTTTTCAGAAAATCCTAAAGGGAAGAGTGGAAGAAAAGCAGACCAGCCCTTTGGGAACTCTACTTTCCTAAGTCATAAAAACCTTCTGGTTTCCCCTGTCTGGAAAAGTTGTCCACAATAGTCGGAACAATGTGTTTTTATTTTTAGTCTTTTACACCAAACTGCCATGAAACAATTTAAATGTAACTTTCTGTTAGTAGGCACAAAATGTCTCTCTTTCTGTGTAAAACTATAAAACCCTTAAGATTACAGACAGAAAAAATAAATTTTAAAGGGAAAAATAACACGTATATTTAATGTTCCAGGAATGCATCAATCCCCCTAATTACAACAAAATCATCTTATTTTCTGAACTGCTTAATTTTGTTATCATATCATATATAAAAGTGCATTTCATGTTTTTTTCCACTTATGAGTCATATACATTTATAATCTTTAGAAGTTTTGAAAAACAGGGTACAACATATGTTAAGGAAATCCTCATATATGTTATTGAATTAAATGGTTTGAAAACTGAGCTTTTGCTCACAAAAGCTCTCACACCCTAGTTAGGAAGAGAAGGCACTTTTTTATTTGTTCTTGTTTTATCTTTGCGTTTAATGATTTGACTATGCAGGAATTTTATTTTTTTTTAGGGTGGACAAACTTTCCATAGCACTGAGTGACAGAATATCGTCTTTAAATCTTAACAATTATTTCTGTATTACTTACTGTTCAGCTTTGTGCAAGCATGCAGTATAATTATCTGTATTGTGTCTACTCCTGTAGCCTTTAAGTAGGCAAAACACCTATGGAGTTGAGATTACTAAATTGTGTTGTCACTATAAGGAAATTGCTGTGTCAATAGTATCTCTGTATCCATCTAGTGAACAAGTCACATCTCTCTCTGACCAGGGACAGTGGTTAGTGTTCAAAATGTCTCCTTGGGCCAAGAACCCCAAAGAAAACTAAAAACGGGAATCACAGTGATAAAGACAGGGGGTTTTTTACCACTGGTTGCAGTCAAGAAGTCAAATGGGGGACTCTATCCTGTGAAGCAGTGGTCCTGAGAAAGATTTAGGGATCATGCTGGATAATTAATTGCACATTATTTCCCAGTGTGACATTAGGGCAAAAGGGGTTAATGAGATTTTGGGGCATATGAATAAAGGAATTAAAGGTAGGAAAGTTATATTGCTCTCTATTTGACATTGGTGAGATCAGTACTGAAATACTGCCAAATCCTGGTATCTGCAGTCAAAGAATGATAGAGAAGTAGGGTTGGAAGGGACCTCCAGAGGTCATGTAGTCTAACACTGTGCCTGAGGCACTATTATCTCTATACAAAGCAGGATATGGATAAACAGGAGAGGGCTTACGAAGAGCCATGAGACTGATTAAGAAATTGGGCAATATATGTTATGATGAAAGATGCAGGAAATCATTCTATTTAGCATATCAAAAACAAGGGTAAAGGGATGTTCATAGTCTATAAGTAGCTATCTGGGGAGAAAAAACATTATGCTATTTGGCTAGCAAAGACACAGATTGACCCAGTGTCTGGAAACTACTTATGAAAATGTGACTTGAGCTCCTAAATCACAGTCACTTTTGAAAATTTTAGCTGATAACTGGTATTCTAGAGGAGATATCCCTAACAGTGTACCTAAAGCAGCTGCAGACATTTTCCTCTTACTGTTAATTCCCATGGACTTCCATTGTACATGTAGTGGCAAAAGAAATCTAATCCAAAACTACTCACTGTTTGAAACGTATTAAAATAGGTAACAAACAATTATATACATATCTACATTTCTGTTTTGAGGATATATTTTTGATTCACACAGAAACTTATGTGTTAACCTTTAACATGCACCCTGTTACTGAGTCACTAAAAGTGGTCTTTTAAATTATAAAACAAATTCTATGTTATTGTATAAATGCAAGGGTATGGGGAAATATTAAATCCCAGAGCCTTTGGTTGCTTAGTTTTAATCATACTGTGTTCACTACTACAAGTTTCAATGTAATTAGTTATGAAGAAATGAAAAGGAAGTGTGGGTGCATGTATGATGGTGGGGGGAGAGAACAGGCAAGAATAACCAAATTTACATTAAAGTTTTCAGGAAAAAGTAAATACAGAAAATTGGGAGGAGCTATTGCTACCAAAGAGTAGTAGCAAGTGTTGGGTAGTCTATCTAAAATAGACTTTCACAAATATTTTTAAATGATTGGTCTACAGTGGGTTTCAAGGAATCTGAAGTTACAATACAATAAATGTATGCTATAATTAAATCCTGTGTTTTACTTGAAAAGGGTTAAATTTAATACTATCCAGTGAATAAGATGTTGTACATTCTTCTTTTTCTTTGACTATCTCTGCTTTTTTTCCAATTACTCTAGTCAGGAGAAAATATATTTGATTTTTTTCAGAAACCCATAGAGTAATAACAGGAGGGATGAACATAAAAGAGATCTCTCCCTGCAGTGTTGGGTTAGTTTAGTGTAGAATTCTAAAAGACTTAAAAACTGAAGCTATCCTATGTCTCTGCCTGCAGGCAGTGCCGTGGCAAGGAAGTTTGGCACCTGGGGCAAAGCCCACAGCGGCAGCCTGCCCTCACCCCATGTACAGATTTGGGGAGTGCATGCCCCTCTGCCCATGCTTGCCCGGGAGTACATGCAGCAGTGGGAGCTGCCTTCCCCCCATCCCTGCACCCTCCCAAACAAGCCACTTGCTGCTTCATCCCACACCCCACCCTGGCTGGGCAGTGTCTGTTGCCACCTTTGCTTCAGTGCTCGTGGCGGTTGCCCCACTCACCCCTGCCCTTGCTGTGGCACTGCCTGCAGGAGTGCAACCTGGAGTTTATTTTGTAGCATCTTGTCCTGTGAAGTACTAAAAGTCTAGGCAATGGGACTTCCTTTGGAATATAACTCCAAAGGCTTGGGGACAGGCCTAAGGAGCAGACTCTTCAAATAGCCTACATGAGCTTGCACTGTACAAGAGAATCAGCCAGAGTCCAAAGGAAAGACAACACAGTGATCCGTGACTGAGGGATTGATTCGGAAAGGTTATTTGGACTCTTTTTCTGCTGGCAGAGCTGACTGCTGCTGGTAAATAACCAGCTGCAAGGAATCTTCACTCTAAGATGCCAGGCAGGGCAGGGCTCAAAGTTTGAAAAGTACTTGTCAGAGGGCACATCTACACATGATGCTATGCCTCTGTAGCAATGCACTCTGGTGACTTAGCACTGGCACTCACAGATGGTGACGCCACAGCTACATTGCTGTAGCTACGTGCTCCCTCATTATAGCGTGTTGCTCCAATGACATAGCAGCTAAAAATAACGGTACGCAGTGCCTGCAGCGCAGTACAGGATGTTACTACGCCATCGTTTAGTACTCCAAAAGAAAGTACTAAATGATTGCACAGTAATAAAGGAGCTGTAGGGACATGTGTAGACGCGCTGGAACGACCAGCTGCACTCAGAAATGAAGGACTCACATGCTGAGAGACCTTGTTAGCCATAGCTAGACTGAAACCAGGTATAAGGCAGGGGAGATTTGCAACTTGTAGCCTAAGTAGAGCGTATATATACATATAGAGAGAGGGAGCGAGACAGAGCAAGTGAAAACACGTATAAGCTTTTGTGGGAAGAAGCTCACTTTGTCAGATGCTGTCAGCTGTCGCATGTGCCACAGATATTAAAGGAAAAATGTTTTGGAGTGTTTTTCCTGGCTTTCCATGCCACTTTAGTGCAGGACTGTTTTCTGTATAACACTGTGTGCAACTCCAATTCCCTTTATTACCGTTAGTCCAACTGCACCAGACTGAATTAGAGGCATAGAAGCCTCTAATTGTTTTTCTATACATAAAAATACCATACTGTCATAGTATCTTGAGATCTTCTAGCGATAGAAGCATAGGTTGTCTTTGCCACTAAAGAGTTAGGAAATTTCTCTTTCCAGATGTAGAAAGCTCCTGTTCGGGCGCATGTGGGAAGTCTGGTTCTCCAAGTAACTAAAGTTTATTTGAGGTCTCTTGCTGAATACTCTCTTACCTCCAACTCTGCCTCCAATAGCTGGCCCATATATTGACAGTCAGCGTTTTGTGCCTACTCCAACGGGGTGTCTGGGGACTGAGAATCCATGCAATAGATTTTGCAGATACGCCCTGTGTGGATCTGACATTGTCACCAACTGCATTCCTATGATCTGACACAAATTGGATCACCTCTCTCTCACATTCTTTTTTACAGATTTTGGCTTCTTCTGTGGGTTTTCTTAGAGAACTGAACAAAATACAGTCATATGACTTTAAAATATAAAGCAGACATTTTAGCTCCCTAGCAAAACAGATTTGAGTGAAGATCCATAGAAATTTACAGATGTTATTTTGGCCACCAGAGGGAGCCTATATTGTCTTATAGGAACATGATCTGAATGGGCAAGAACATTGTGGGGGGGTGGGGGTGGGAATCAAAACTTATTTGTATTACAGTAGCCTCTATAGGTCCAAAACAATGACTGGGTTACTGAAATAGACAAATAAGCTGGAGAAAAAGCAAAATTCTTTGCATAAAAGGCAGTGCTTTCCCCTCATCATCATCATCAGCTTTGGGTCCACGGCAGGGGGAATAATTAAGGAATGATTTGGTGGATGGTAAGAGAGTGAGTGGTTTATAGATTTTGATGGGGAACATTAAGGGGCTGTTATGATAACTGTATTCAACCAGGGCCTGCCATACAGTATATGCAAACTAGGTTCATAGAAATATTCTCCAAGTATCATAAATCTTTTTTGTTTGTTTTGAAGCAGAGAGCTTCTCAAATGCCAAAATGTTTTCAACCTTTTTTATAGATTTATCACTAGTTCAGACATTCTGAATTCTGTACAAAAGAATAAACTTCTGAAATAGACTCTCAATACCTATTTCTAATTATTTGGAGTAATATTGATACTTCATTTATCATGTGACCATGGTAAACAATCAGAATAAGAACAATGCAATTGAATAAGGTAGAGATTCTTTCTAACTAGTGTCTCACTGTTTTGAATTAATTTAGTACACCGTGACCCTCAAATACTATATGCTTGATTCTCCTCTGCCATGTACATTGTGTCATATACACCTGGGCAAAATGTAATGCCTTGACATTCAGCTCTACTTAGCATCACTTCTCGGCCTCGTGAGCTAAGATCAAGTTTAGGTTTGCACAAACATTCACATTGGACCACACAAGTTACAAAAGGCAGTGGAGAGTCAGGTCTGATCCAGTACGTAATGCTGACTCTTTATGCACCAAGATTTTGATGTCAGGCCTACAATATACATTGGCAAAATAAATAAACAGCACTATATAATGTATAAAACATCCATTTATGAACCGTCTTGAAAACTGACCAATATAGCATAACCCTGTTTGGACATATACCGAAAACAAAGCTTTCAACGGAAAGCCTGATAGCTAGAGTCACTGAATAAAATATAAATAGGACCACTTAGCTACATACCACCCTCCCCCATCTTGAGTTATTCATCTATTTGTAGCTGCTATGAAAGCTTGTGGGTGGCCTGCTGTGGCCTTCATTCAGTTTTATTCAATTATTCACTTGATTACACTTGAAAGAACTATAAAAAGGCATCTTAATTGCTCAGTGTTATTCAGAGTCTTTTTCAAAGCCCATAAACTGTACAGGATTATAATGATGTCATATTTCTGAATTCACTGTTCAGAAAAAAAGCGTCATTTCCATCCAAGCAAACTCTACCTCCCAAACAAACAATCCCAAAACCAAAAAAAAACCCAAACAAACCTCCAAACCCTTCAATCACCTTCAGAAAGGGACAAATTCTGTTCTCCAACCCAGGGTGCAGCACTGAACAGAAGGGAGGCAGAATTTTGAGACATTATAGGGGAACTGATCAGGCCTCTTCCATCTTGTGCATTTAAAGGTAGGAGGTCAAGGACATAAGTAGAATAATTTGTTTCATATTATGTGGTTCCAAACTTTTTCACTGCTTATCCACCAATAGGACTATGGCTATTGCAGTCTAGATGGTGCAGTAGTCACTACAGAGCAGCTACTGGAATACTGTGAGGCCTAGGCTGGTTCTGCCTGTTTCCTTCTCTGCTGCTCAAGATTGGCACAAGGGAGTGTTAAAGAATTCCTAATATACAAAGGCCAGATTGTGCCACCTCCTTTTTGACCTCCCACATATCCTCTCTCCCCACTCTTTTCACAGGCTTCATGAAAGTTCAGTCAAATTTCCTACCTGATGGGGTGGGAAGGGGAAGGGTGTGCTATTTTCAATAGGAAAATCTGTTCAAATAGTCTTAACTCTTACTCAGGATCTTATTCCATGGTGAAAACAGAAGTAGAAGAGATGAGTGTTGATTTTGTGCTATTGTTTTCCTATTATGCCTCAATTATATGGATATACACTTTCACTAACAATCCGAAATAAAAAACATATTCCAGGAAGTTAATTTTAAACAATGTTCATAGATTCATAGATGTTTAAGTCGGAGCAGCTCATCGAGTCTGATGCCCTGCCCTGGGCAGGAAAGAGCGCTGGGGTCAGTTGACCCCAGCCAGGTGCATGTCCAGCCTCCTAAAGACCCCCAAGCTAGGGGAGAGCATCACCTCCCTTGGAATCCCGTTCCAGATTCTGGCAACCCTTACTGTAAAGAAGTTCTTCCTGATGTCTAACCTAAATCTGCTCTCCATCAGTTTGTGGCTGTTGTTCCTAGTTACTCCAAGGGGTGCCCTGGTAAACAGAGCATCTCCTATTCCTTGCTGCCCACCCCCCCAGATGAATTTGTAGGTGGCCACAAGGTCACCGCTCAGCCTTCTCTTGAGGAGGCTGAAGAGATCCAGAGCCCTCAATCTCTCCTCATAGGTCTTTGCCTGCAGGCCCCTAACCATACGCTTGGCCCTCCTCTGAACCCTCTCGAGGTTGTCCGTATCCCTTTTGAAGTGTGGCACCTAAAACTGGACACAGTACTCCAACTACGGCGTGATCAAGGCCACATAAAGGGGAAGCATCACCTCCCTGAACCTGTTTGTCATGTACCTACTAATGCATGATAAAGTGCGGTTAACTTTACTGATCACTTCGTCACACTGATGACTAGTGTTCAGCTGGGAGTCAACTATGACTCCAAGATCCTTTTCCGCTGCTGTGCTGCTGAGGTCATCCCCCAGCCTGTAAGTGTGTTGGTGATTCCTTCTCCCTAGGTGCAGCATCTTCCATTTGTCCTTATTGAACTGCATCTTATTCTGTTCCGCCCACTTTTCCAATCTGTCCAGATCCACCTGGATTCATTCCCTACCCTCTGGTGCGTTATCTTTACCCTATAATTTGGTATCATCTGTGGATTTGAACAGAGTGCTTTCCATGCCCTCAGCCAAGTCACTGATGAAGACATCGAATAGCACCGGTCCAAAGACTGAGCTTTGTGGGACTCCATTGCCCGCCTCTTTCCAGGTCAATACCAACCCATCCACCACCACTCTCTGGGTGCGACCCCTAAGCCAATTTGCCACCCACGTTCCCATGTAATCATGTTCTTCTATTTATTATGCATTTATCTCATTGATTATAATCGAATTTGCATTTTATTAAACAGGTCCCAAAAGAAAAACTAAAGCAGCTAAATAAAAATAGACATATTTATCCCTGTATTTACCAATCAAACCCAGGTTTTAATGCCAAAGAGTTTAATTTGGCCAATACATACTGTAACTGTAATTCTGGAAATTAGAAGGCATCCCTATAAAGCCGCTGTGCTGAGTAGAAAGTCAGTTTTCTTGTGTCTGGCTGTAGCTAAGGGGTGAGTATTTTGTTGGTGGTGTTTTTGTTTCTTTAAAACAAATATGTTTGCAGTTTCAAATAACCAAAAAGGTGCACATGGAAGTCTTTCTAGTTCACCAAAGCAGTCAGTTAGCCAGGCTCCAATTCTTTTTTTTGTGAGTTGTGACCATGTTAAAAATGAATACTGTGGTTCTTATTATAAACCACATAATAGACACAAACAGGGCTAATACTTGCTGTTGTGACTAGGGCATAATTGTAAGCTTATGTTGTATCATAAGGGACATGCATAAAAGGACTACAAAGTATTTCACAGGCAACCTTAATTCTGACATTCCCAACTTTTCAGTGATTTGGTTTGCACCTGTAGCATACTTTTAGCCCATTACATGAAAAGCTAAAGCTGCTTCACATATTGACCCCACACTTGGGACATAAACAGAATAGCAATCTTCAGATCCACACCCTAGTCCTTGAGCATTTCAGCTAATAGAGCAACTCAATGCATTAGAAAGTTCTCTCCCATGTGGACCTGTCACTAAAGGAGAACAGAGGCCTATTCTGCCAGTGAATTTCAGAGCTAATTGCTAGACAGCAAAGAAATACTGAGGTTCAGATTTGTAGGTTCAAATCCAATTCTGTGTAGGAGCATACTCTTAATGGTTGTAGACTTCTCTTCCTGCCCACCCCGCAACCACCTCTGTTGTCCTGTTGTTCTTAGTCATACCCCCATCCAGGGTTTGAATTACACTTTGACTGGAGGGAGCGGTGCGGGGGAGATTTTGCAAAAAAAAAATTGGGCTGCCCATCATGATGCCCTAATAAAATCAAAGACCCCCCAGGTTATGATTTTCAAATCTTATGGGGTGGCTCTCATCTTTTAGGGGTGGGCTCAGCCCCTTCAAACTCCCCTGTAATTCAAACCCTGCCCCCATCTATTCCTGCCCCTAAGCCAGTGGTTCCAAACCCGAAGTGGGTTCTGAAGGAGAAGGTGAGTCCCACGGGCCCCAGATTTTCCTGAGTCTGCAGTTTCCCTGCATGCCCATAATTTACAAGGGAGCATGCTTTTGCTTCAGCTTACCTGCAGTAGGTGTACATGAGCTGTAGGTGGGCCCCAAATATTCCCCCAAATAAAAGCCAAGCCAGGGCAATTTAGCCTTGTATCACTTAGCTGTCACCACAGGGTAAGAGTACACAGTTACTACAGACTAGCTGAGGAGGGGTAAAGCCATGTCCCTGTTCATTGCAGACACATGAACAGTTTCTGCTCTTCTGGTGACCCTCCAGCCCATATTAATTTGGGGCATATGATCCAGGCCCTTAGTTAATATGGAACAGAAACTTAACTGCACCTGGGGAGCTTCATAGCCTGCAGGTGAGAGTTATGCCAGAGAAAGTTACCTGCAATTTGAACTGGGGCTAGATTGCCCCAGTTCAACTTTCACTTACTTTCCTCACTCCTTTCCATTCATGCCACATTGCTTCCTGCTTCTCTTCTTTTCTGTCTGGGCGATGGCAGGGGAGAACTAAGAGTGCAGGAGATCTCACCTTCTTGTTAATTCCTGTCTCCAATACCAAGTAACCTTCTGACGGACAGAAGCTGCATTAGTCTCTGCAAGCTGGGCATAGCCTGCTCACTTTTCCTGTAGAGATGGTTCAGACACAGTCTTGGAGCTGTGAGGAAATGAAGTATGCTGTTTATAGACATTTTGGAGGAACAGGCAGAAAGTAGAGCAGGGTAGCACCTTCTAGACTAACTCATTCAGAGAGGTGTGAGCTTTTGCAGGTTACAACATACTTTGCCAAATGCTATGAATGGACTAAATACAGAAAGAATTACCAAGTCTCTCTGAAGCATGTACCATCTGATTTTTTTTTCCCCAGAGACTCACCTTACAGGCAATTTTGGGCAAGTTTTCATCAGAACTGCAAAAAACACATCCTTTGCAGCAGGCTTAGCTCCCTGACAAATTTCAGGTCTCTGCAACTGAGCATGGAAATACTTGAGCCACTTAACAAAACAGTTTTACAATGTATGTATGTATTTATTTATTTTTGCTCACCCACACATTTGAAATAAATGAAAAATGGTATAACCTGAACATGAGCTTAACCAAGCAATCAGCTGCAACCTCTACTCCAATAGCCTGCTTTTCCCAAAAGGGCACATTTATGCCCTCTCTCATATGACGCTTTATGCCAGAGGAAAGCTCCTTATCAAAATTTGGAAAGTTGACGCTTTATCTTCTTCCATCCTTCCTTAAGTCCTCCATGCACTACAGTACATGCCAATCAGTTCTAGCCACGCTGATAAGGTAAGTAGTAAGCCAACACTTCTACTTCAATGCTAAGGGCTTGTGTGCCATAATTCCATTCCCTCCACTTCATCCACTCCCTTTCACGGTCTTATTCACCTGTTGCATCCAGTCTGTCACCTCGATCCTGATCATACAACTGCCAAAGAAACCCCTTGAAGTCAACCAGGTTTCAGGGGTGCCAATCAGAACAGGACCCTGGATGGCAAACTGTCTAAAATAAGGACTGTTTGTGGGTCTAGCACAAAGATATCCTAAATCTACCACAGGGGTAGATTTCAGAGCTATCAAATGAGTCAATAATAAAAAAATTGCACAGTATCTGCTTAGTTGAAAATACTATGCTTCAGGCCATTTAAATTATCAATTAGCTTTTACCCAATCCTGACATTGCCAAAAAACAACAGAAAATCTCTTTTTGGAGGTCGCATTTTCCTAGGTCTGATCTCAAAGCATGAAATATGTTTTTGTTGTGTTCTTACTTCTTATAGCTACAGTCTAAAAGAAAAAAGTCAGCGTCTTTAATTTTCCACTTTCAAAAGCAAATCAGAACAGGATCACAACCAAACACCACCACCACACTTTTTCAACATTGCTAATTCAAAAATAACTGGACTTTGAAACCTAGCCTGTAAATAGTACTAATTCTGGTGTATGCACATGTCCTAACTTGAAAACAAAATAAGCGGGATAAAAATAAAGTTCTAAGCAATTCTGAGCATGCTTGCTTGGCATCTGCTAAGATTTTAAGCAGATGCCAACAGAATCCCTGTCCTTTTGCGACATATATATGTACCTGCCCAAGAGCCACACAGAACAGGCACCTGTTAGAAGGAGACTGACATGCTTCATACATCAGAAAACTGAAAAATATTGACTAGCCACAGAAAATAAAAGAAAGCTGTGCCCATGGCCTGGCAGTTCTCAAGCACTTTGGCTGCGTTCTGCTGCTGTATATGGTACAAGTCCTGAGCTTTCTATATACAAATATTTCTATCTTTATCAGCTACCAAGTGATGCAATCACAATGATAATACAATCTGCTCCTATCCTGTCTCATTCAGCCCAATGAAACAATATCCAAAACCAATTCTGTAATTACTTTGCCAGGTGCCCAAACTTCTAGCCACACTGGCTGGATGGGTGGTGCCAGGTCTGTCCATAGCGTGGATTCAGCTGGTGGGCCTGCTTCAGCATGCAGGGTGCACCCCAATCCAGTAGTAGGGCAAGCACAGCCAAGGCCCAATCCAGCCTCATGGCAGTAGCCCACCGCAATTCAGCTGTGCAAGGCTTGAAAGTTTGACAACGGAGAAGGGGTGGCAGTGTTAATTGCCACCCGCTCCTACGGCCAAAGTTCCCAAACTGTGAGAAGGATGCCAGGGCTACACAGGCTGGATCTGGCCCATGATCCAACAAAGTATATAACTGCATGCTTAACTTGAAATGTGGGATTCATTCCATTGACTTCACCAGAAGAACACTTCCGTTTGAATTCTACTGAAGTCAATGGCACACTTTTAACTGTTTTGCTGAAGTGGGAAAGGATCCTTTATTGAATTGGGGCTTTCCATGCTAAGGTAGTGTTAGAGCGATGTTGTAGCCATGATAGTCCATGAAATATTCCAAGGATTTTTTGGGGGTGATATCAGGGTGACCTGATGAAGAATATCCTGCAGTCAAAAGCTTGTCTAACTTTATTCCAACCATGCAGTTGGCCCAATAAAATTATCACCCCCAAAAAATCCTAGTCTCTAACTTCATTCAGCACCAGAAATATATTCTCAATTTAAACCAAAGAAATTCTGTGGTGGTGCAACTTTCTTACTTCATTGTTATAATTACAAAAAGTAAAGAATTGCAAAGGTTCAAAGTCTCACAATAATTTAGCTTTCTTCACATTGCATTCCCGACTCTCTCTCAGTGTCTACATGGCATTGTATTGGCCTGCGTATGTAGCATATACTCTTATCTCCCTCCTCAAAGAAAAACATGCTGCAGTGCAGCTGAATTAATATTGCTATAGGAAGTTAGCTTTTGCATTTTTTCTTGCTTTCTATAATTTTCAGTCTTACTCTTGCCTTAACATAAGGCCAAAGCAACTTTTTATGAGGCTTTCTTTGCAAGAATTTCCCCAGCAAGCTGTTGAGATGTGTATGTTACAGCTTGCTTCCCAAGAGTGAAGACTGTAGGACTCTCCCCCCAAATTAGCAGATTCATGAGAAGCTAGAGTTTTCCATCCAGGTGTCCCTGGCTATCTGTGTTTCAGCTTTGGTCACCTGCAGCCCCCTCCTTCCAAAGCTCTCTGCCGGCATGGCTTTAATGATTTGGATGTCCAAGGGATCCTTTGAGAGGGGGGTTCATTAATAAAGGTGACACAACAGGGGGTTGCATGATCTTTTCCAGGTATTTTCTATGTGGTTAAAGTAGGAATGACAGTTTCCCCTCAGCTAGGCATCTCTTCCTCCTATCTTGACAACTCCTTTCCCCCATGCTGACCCAGGACATGAAAAGCCTTTCCTAAAAGTTCAGGGGAAAAGGGAGAATGGTAACACTAAGGCACCAAGAACTCCTCTCCTTGTTGGTCTGTTCCATGCACAGATCTGAAGTACTTGAAATGCCAATAGCTGAGCTTCAATTAGTGACTTCTTTAAACAAATCAGAAATTCTTACTGTATGCAGATCATGTTTTTTAATCTGTTTCCAGGCAGCTTTGTTGAGGTTTGATTATTACTGTTATTTTTGTTTGTGTGGCAGGTGCAGTCACAGACTAGTATTAGAATAGGAATATGAATGTACTGCGCTGTGTACAAAAGTACACGTGCCCATGGCCTCTACTCAGTAGCATGTTCACTCTAAGCCCCAGCCCTACGTATCCCCCCTTTATATGTTTAACTTTAAATGTGTGCTTGTTAACATTACAGAGAGAATGGCTGGTTTTGGGTACCAATGGATGCTTAAGCAAGTCAATAAAAGTATGTTTGATCCATTTTCACTGGCCACAAAAAGCAAATGGATGGAAGTAGCCCATTTGTCCTAACAGAAGAAAAGGTTTCAGTTGTGTGAGAAAGTAAACTTCAATATTTTCTGAGCATCAGTAATGGCTGTCTCTCAGAAAAATGTTGCAAGTGTTGAGAAATTTCAAAATGTTTTAAGTTGAATTTCCAATCTAGAAATAATAAAGCACACAGCCAATTCTAGCAGACTGAAACAAAATACTCATGGTTGCATTTATGTGTGTGTACATTATATAAATTAGAAGTTGGCATTTTTTCGAGTGTGACTCAAGTTTCAAAGCAGAAGAAATGGTTATATTTTCTCTATCCCGCCCTTGTCCACACACATGCATACATACCTATATGTACTAATCTTTTTAACATTTTAATCCTCTATTTACTCAAATTTAAGATACATGGAAATTTATAATTTAAAAAATAATTTTCCATGTAAATAATCTAATTATTGGAGGGTTGTCTTTAATTCATCCCTGCACCACTGCAGCGAGGCAGGCAGCAGGAAGGCAGATGGGGTTAAGCAGCTTGCCCTCTGCTTGTGTCTGCCCCCTGCCACCTCTGCTGCCTTGGGCTCCCTCCCCACTCTGCTCCTCCTCTTCCCCCAGCCTCTCCGCTCTCCTCCCCCCTTGCCCTTGCTCTGCACTGACAGACTGGGCACCAAGCAGCGCCCCAGCCTAGCCCCATAGCAGCCATCTGGTCAGCACCCCGCTGCTTCAGGGCTGGGCTAGAGCTGTGCTCAGTGCCCCAGGCTGTAGCAAGGACGCAGCCTGCTGGTAAGGGGTTGGGGGCAGGGGTAGGTAGGAAGTAGAGGCTGTTTGGCGGGGGGAGATAGGGGGAAGATGCTGCAGAGGGGAGATGTCAGGGTGTAGAGGCAGCAGAGGGAGGGGGACCCAGGCAGCAGCTGTGGCTATGGCTCTAACCCCAGATAGAGGCTGGAGTAGGGTGGCCACTGACACATCCCCTTGGGGGGCTGGGGGTACCACTGGCTCCCTTGGCCAATCACTGGCAAGAGGTGGGACCACCACAAAAAGGTCCCTCCTTCCCTCCCTGGCTGGCTTGGAACCAGGCCACCTGCCTCCTGGCTGCGCACCCTTCTACCTCTAGGCACAGCCAATAAAATCATGAGGACGCATGATGTACATGCATTTCCACCAATAAACTGAAAAAGAGCACTTTTTGCAGTTCTTCCTCATTCCGAAATGGGCAGGGGACAAAGCGTTTAAAAACAGGATAGTCCGGTATAAAGCAGGATCAAGGGCCACCCTAGGGTGGAGCTGGAGCCACAGCAGCCCCCTCCCCCACCCACAGTTCTATGATGAAGAGCTTTTCTCCCCATGTTAAAAGGGGCAGGGGGGACTTCATCTCAGAATTGATTAAATATGGTCATCTTCCTGCAAGAATGATACTAAAGGAACTGAGTTTTCCTATTTCATAAGTTAGATTTTACACTATTTCCAGTTATGAACGTAGCACCCTTGCTTGTGCTCGTATTTCGCTGGTGCTGGTTAATTACTTATGTAGGAATCTAAATCTAATTTCCACTGTTTGACAATTAAAATTTGTGTAAATCATTTAGTTTCAGTTCCACAAGTTCCCCTGCTGGCATATACTGTCCTGTAGATAAGTCACAAAGGCACATACTGATCCATAAGTGCTGCCTTTTATCAAGCATAAGGAATTAGTTGCTAAAAGTGCAAAAGTAAACAGAGAGCCAATAAGGTGATCCAGCATTTTTTATTATGATAATCAGTCACTGGAAAATGTGTACCTTGCTGCCAAGGAAATATCTGATCACTTTAGACCTTGAACAAAATAGAAAAACAACTAATCAAAATTACTCTTTGGAATAACATCCATTTACAAAAAGACACTATATTACTAAAACATATGCTCTTTTTCCATGTCAGATTTTTTTAATGAAAATTATTGCCATCTGTTGCTTTCCAGATGTGCATAAGCTTAACACTGCTAGTGAAGTTTTACAGGTGATGAAGATCTTGAACAGCAGAGTTTACAAGATTCACATAAAATGCATGTCCAATTCACATTTGCAATTTATTGTTTTAGATCCCCCAAGCAAAAGAAAGCAATAAGGTCCCCTATTCTGCACTTACGGAACAAGCCTTTGATAAAGAACTAAAAAAACTCTCCCCGAAATATGTCCCCCCTCAGCCACGAGGGGGAATGAGACCATTCTCTTCTCTTGCCCTCCTTTCCTGAGAAGTCGGCATTCTCTGAACTGAAAATAAACCCGTGTCAATAAATGACAATTCTGAAATTGTCCTAAGGAGCTGAATCCCAGCTGGGACACTAAATCATTTCATGAGAATGTGTGCTATTGTGAAACATTTGTATCCAAGTCTGACTGTACCATCCTTGGGTGCATTCCTTTTTAATAAAGCAAGCATTTTATTCTAGTTGGGTACATCATAAAATTGCTACCAAATTATGCTTCATGTGGCAGCCCTGTGATAACCAACAAGACATGCTGGATGCCCTCTTTAAATGATAGTCAGAATGCTCAAGGCAAATCCTCACAGAAAATCACATTTTATGCAGTCACTGGAGCAAAGGAATGAACGTTTTCAAATGTCTTAAAAACAATACTTTGTTTGTCAAAGCACAAACAACTTTCCCACATAATGTCTGAGTGAAAATGTAAGAGCAAAAGCCTGCAAAGTCTGAGACCAGCTCAGCTTGGTCCTTATGACTGCATCCACATGAGCGTGGACATTTGGTTCCCTGGGGACAATTAGCAGTGGGACAACTTGTGCCACCACTAGTTTCTCCCTGGGGAGGCTTGTGCCACATGCCCTCTGGCACGAAGCAAGTTACCCCAGGTGGGGTAGGGGGGGCTGTGACCTGCACTGGGCTGGCCCCAGCAGCCTTATCTGAGGTCCTGGGAGCCTGCTGGGGCTGCAGCAGCAGTGATCCTGCTGTGTGCAGCCTGGCTGGCAGGCTCCAGTTTTGAGCAGCATATGCTGCCCCCGCATGTGCTGCTCTGCTTTTTTTTGGCGCAGGGGTCAGCCCTTCCCCCCGCCCCCCTTGCAGCGCAGAGAACAGCTGAATGCATGGTATGTGGCACTGCACATGTGTCTGTGGCGCCACACTGCACAACCACACTCAGCTGGACGCGGCCTATGCGAACATCTACACAGGGAGTTTTCAGCACTTCATTTTCTCCCATAAAACACCCCCCTCCCCCAAATAAAACATGCACTTTGTTTTCTGAAGGCATCTTTTTTCTGTAGGTTTTTCCAGTCATGTGTGATGGTATGACACAGAGTAACTCCTCCCAGAAACTTAGATTGTCCAGGAAGTGGGCATCCCAGGAGACAGTCTAGGTGAGGCAGCAGGAACCAGACTTAGACCACAGACTCTCGCAAAGGCAGCAGCAAGACTATTACTGCATTACTATAAGTAGTTCTTTATATAATATCCACTACAGAATGAAGTGTTGTTTCCACACCACATGTCGCGTCATCAAGATACTGCAGACAGCATGCAGCAGTTCACTGGCCCTGCGGCAGATCAAATGTTCCTTTAGGCACAAACTACACTGCTCATCCAATAGTTACAGCTATGAGAGGGTTAATACAGGCCTCTGCCCCTTCTGCTCGCTGGGCTCAGAGACAAATGGAAGCCATTTTGGCAGTATTAAATCACAGGATCTGCATATTCCTAGTCCAGCAAAGAAAAATCAACCTTCCTGCTTAAGACATCCACCACAACATTAAAGGACTGATTTGGGGGACAAAGGTGTGCATGGTACATGAGTAAATGACAGTACATTCCCACTGCTGAGTGTAGCATGGGTACAGCTGTGCCAGCGGTGGCAATGGAGGGAACAGTAATATAGATTGGATGAGACAGGGTTAGAAATCTGTCCTCTACTCCATTAGTGATTTTGGCAAACCTGCTGGACCAACACTGGGAAAAGTGCCAGTATGGGCAAAGCCTATGCTTGCTTTGGAGGTTGTACCTGCAGTTTCAAAGCCATGATTCCATAGTAAATAGTCCTCATTATTATTAATAAGGCAATGATACTGCTGCACCATTTATTATAACTCATCCTGTTGAAAATACTAGCACTTCCTATTTTGACCCTGTGGTATGCAAGTGGTGGTTCTCAGCAACGGATCTATCGCAGATCCCTTTCAGGTTAAGATTGGAGTTAAGCTAGGCTGCATCATTGCTCCAACACTCTTCCAAATATTCCTTACCACAATGCTACATCTGACTACCAAGAAACTTCCAACTGGAGTGGAGCTAAACTACCAAATGGATGGAAAGCAGTTTAATCTCAGCTGACTTTGAGCCAAAACTGAGACTACCCTGACCTCAATCATTAAGCTCCAGCCTGCTTAGTGCAGAGGCTGTAGTGCAGGGGTAGGCAATTATTTGGACTGGAGGGCCACTTAAGGAATTTTGGTGATCTGTTGAGAGCCTGTGGGAGAGGAGGGAAGATGCTGATCTGGGCTTGGCCCCCTGTCATGGCTGTTTACACTGCCCAGCACAATGGGGGGCAAAGGAGATGCCAACTGATGCAATTTGGCCCCAGGCCTTCCTACACCATGGGGCTGCCAGATGAAGTGGGTAGGGTCTCCATGAAGACCCACCTGGGACCACATAGGCAGGGTGCACTTGGCCAGGCAGACGGGAGGGGGCTGTGAGTGGGCAAGAAGCAGTGTCCAGGAGCAGAACAGGCAGGTGGGGCTGGGGCTGGGGCCAGGGCCTGGGGCAGAGTTGTGATTCACTTCCTGCATTTCCCTGCAATGGCTGCCAGTTCTGTGGTAGGGGCTGGCCACTGCCACAGAACCAATACCCATCACAGGGACGCGTGGAGGTGGATCATGACTCTGCCCCAGACCTTGGTCCTGTGCTGTCACTGCCCCATGATCCCAGCTCTGCTCGCCTGTCCTGCTACCAGATGCTGCACCCCACCCACCCGCAG
>NW_017728943.1:83256992-83317370 GCF_001723895.1 Crocodylus porosus
CCTGCCCGCAGCCCCATCCCATCCACCCAGCTAAGTGCGCCCTGCCCAGGCTGGTCTCCTTAAAGATCCTGCCCTCTCACCTGCTTTGCCCGGCACCCCCAGAAGTGTGTGTGGGGCAGATGGGCTGGGATGCACAGGTAGTGGGGTTGGGTCCAGGAGTGGCAGCAGAGACACTGGCAGTGGCAGCTGGAAGGAGCTGCTGCCATGGGGGCTGCTGGGAAGCTGAGTCCAGCCACGGTGCCACCCCTGCCCTGCTACCTGGTCCCATGAACTACAACTCCCAGCATGCCTGAGAGCTTCACAGGGCATAGGGTGGGCTGCACTCTGTGCCAGGTAGCACCTCTTCACCCAGTGATGGCAGGACCAGCCACATGTGCCATGGCTTGAGCTGCCCCCTACTCCTGGGCTGAGCTGAGGGACCCACCGCAGGCAAGGCAATCACTTGGCAAGCTGGATCCAGTCCACAGGCTGTATTTACCCACCCCTGCTGCTGTGTGCAGATCTTCAGGCAAGTGTCAATGTCTTTACTGAGGCTTACAAGAAAATGGGACTGACACTTAACATTCAGAAGACTAAGGTCCTCCATCAACAAATTCTTAATGAGCAGTCTCCAGCTCCAGTAATTCAGATTTACAGTGAGACTCCGGGGGATGCTAAGTATTTCCCATACCTCAGAAACCATCTCTCACAGAAGACTGACATTGATGTAGAAATCCAACATCACTTTAAATGTGCAAGCACAGCCTTCAGACACCTGAGGAAATGGGTGTTCAAAGATCACATCATCAGATTTGAAACCAAGCTCATGGTTTATCAACCGTACCTTACTGTATGGAGTTGCAACATGGACAGTGTACAGGAACCACCTCAAATCACTGGAGAAGTACCATCAGTGCTGCTTGTGGAAGACCCTTTGAATACAGTAGGTAGAGAGACACACTGTTAGCATCTTCTCACAAGCAAACACCATGAGCATAGAGGTGATGACCATCCAATATCAACTTTGCTGGGCCAGCCACATCACCTGGCTGTCTGACTTCAGATGAAGCAAGTTTTATTCTCTCAGCTCAGGCAAGGCCTATGCTCAAGAGGAGGTCAGAGAAAGCACTTCAAGGATGTACTTAAGGCCAGCTTGAAAAAATGTAACATCCGCATCAACTCCTGGGAGACTATTGCCCAGGACCACCCCAAATGGAGGAAGAGTCTGCTGCAAGGATCTCAGGACATTGAAACCTCACAATGACAACAGGAGATGGAAATGTGAGAGTGGCAGAAACAGTGTGCCATGGACTGAACCAAGAATCCAGAGACACCCACCCCATATAGGAACATATGCCTAAATTACAACAGAACCTGTCAATCTAGGATTGGTCTTGTCAGCCATCTCTGGACCCACAGATAAGGCAATCATGGAAGACAATCATCCTCAAGTTCGAGTGATTACCAATGATGTTAAAATTCAACTTTTCTGTATTTAACATGGAACAGTCATAGGACAGAATGCAGAACTGTCCTCAGGAGGGACCGGAGCCCTGAACCCAGGACAGGCCATTTCCATATGAGTGCCTAATCATTAACATCACAGAGTCAGGCTCCCTCTTACACACACTCTCTCTGGTCTCAGGGCATTTCTCCTGCAGCATCACTTGTATCTGCATCCCCATACTGAAAAATGGCAGCCGGGGCACTTTAACTTTTTTTTTGACAAGCTTTAGTTAAAGCACCCCGCCACCATTTTTCAGCATGAGGATGCTGATACATGTGATGCCAGAGTCTGCTGAAGTGTTTAATTGAGTGGTTAATCAAGTCTGTTTCAATGTGCTGTAATGACAGAGAATTGAAGAAGCCTCTCTGCATGTGTATAGGTGCCCCATGGGACTCAGACTGAGACAGTTCTGGGTATGCACAGAAGCAGAATTCTAGACACCTGGGACATTTAAAATCAAACAATGAAGTGCTTCCTGAGTGTAGGTGCTTCCCATATTAGGTAGCAACTAAATAGGGGATTTGATTGTCAATTTTAGACCACCTGCTTTAGGTGCCTAAGTCCTTTATTAGATCTCTCCCCAAGTTAAATTAGTTGTTAATCCCTGTATGTACTACCATATAATGCTTCTCCCTCCATCTCCACTATTCACCCCTGTTGTTATACATGTTCTTATCTACATTACGTGGTTTGCATATTTTCCTAAATTACTTTCATAAACTTTCTGACATACACATCCTGGTACAAACATGAAGTGATACACAATTATATAAAAGGTCAAACAAGTATAATGGCTGCATTGTAAAGTCTATTTATTTTTATTACAATGCCTAGATTAAGGGCACAACAATATGTAGACTGCTTGGGAGGCTGATGGCAGGTTGAAACATATGATTATATGTGTGTACAGCAGCATTCAGATTTAATGTTTTGTCTTTGGAAAACATGTACTTATTCTCCCAGTACTCAGTATAATTTAGAGTTCATGATGTTAACTATACTATGGAAAACAAGAACCACTCAGATTTAGCAAACACAGCATTGATTAGTCAATATAAATGTTATGAGAGTTCACAACATTTTGCAGGTGTATAATGGCAATGATTGAGACTGCATCCCTGGAGGTCAGGCTCTGTTATATATTGGTCTGTAAGTAGCATGCATTTCTATAACACTGTATAAACAATCACAATGAAATGGTATAGGAAGAGACTGATTGCAAACTTTAAACAAAATCAGAGTCAGTTAATTAATTTTGTATGTGCCCAGCAACTTTAAATCTAGTAGTTGGTATCATACCTCCATAAAAGAAGATAAAAGTTTTCTCTGCCTCTTTCTAGATGGATAATCTCCATCAAAATAAATGGTATGCCTGAGTGCTCTTATCTCTGGCAACAGAGAACACTTGGATTCTGTACTCCAATACAGGAACAAAACAGATATTGAGCATGCTTTCAACATTTATTTCAAGATATTAAAAGGCCAGGTTCAAATTAGCTATCTTCAGGGGCCTCAACAGAAGAGGGGGCTTGCCCTTTTTGGGTGTCAGGCAATTTTCAGTTCATATATGTCAGACAATAAGCTTTTGATTCTAGTGTGACGGAGTGATAAACAATTGAACCAGTGTTTCATCTTCTTCAGATGTAGCTGTGCTGCCTTACATACCAATCCTGGCTATTCTTGTTATGTTAGATCACACCCTCTCACAGGATATTCCCATAAGGAGTGGCATAAGTCTCAAAGGAAACTAAGAATTTATACTAAAATTGTCTGACCTTTCACCCCCAATGCTTGAAACCCAGACTTTGCCTTTCAGTGATTCACAGAATAGTCTAAATTTGGGAAGGAAATACATTCACAAATTCTGATGCCATTAGTGCAGTTCAGTGGTATCCTGTTGTGAGTTGCATAAAAACCCCCAAAAAACATATAGATTGTGGAGCACCCACACCCAATTTGTACAGACATCATTGCATACATGTTTAAAAACAAAAGGGCTCTTTGATCTGTAGTGAGATAAATTCATACTGGAAGTACTGCAAATTTCTACAGAAAGGATAATTAAGCAGTAAAGCAGCTTACCAGGGAATTTGATAAGTTCTCCACAACTTGAGCTCTTTAATTTAACCCTGACATCGTTCTAACTAAAATTTATTGGTCTCAAAGCAGAAATTACTGGATTAAATTCTATGGCCTATGTCAAAGGAGACTATAATAATGCTCCCTTCTGACCTAAAAGTCTATGAATTCTCAGACTTCTCGCCTAACAGGGACATTCTTGAGAAGCCATACCCCAAACAACACCCTTCTACTCACAGATTTTTTTAGCTTGTGCTTTTATGAACTCATTCCAACCTCTAACTTCCATCCTATTTTTAATTTTTCTCAATTTCTTCCCTTTCTTTAAAATGGGAGGCTGTACTTAAATACCACGACCTGTTTCCAGTGCAAGTTTTGTTGCTATTTTCTTCATCCTTTATTTGGGAGTACTGAGGAAAGTCATTTGCAAAAAAGTTCAGACTTTGCAAAAATGAGCATGGCTAAGTACAGACAGTCACAAAGCCTGAAGTTTAATCAGTTCAGTCATCACAGGTTAGTCTAAGCTGTATAGATTGAACCAATAAGCAAGTGAACAGACATTCACTTTTGATTCTGAAAATGCAGCCACATGCCTGCAGTGGCTCAGGTCAGAAACTGGAGGGTGCTAGAGCATGCCTCCTTACTCAGCTGGAGCAGACAACTTGGGCCAAGGCTAGCCTGCCCAGCCTGTGACAGAGGGGTTTGTGAGGGATGTGCAAAGTATCCTGGGATGCTGGGGAACTGTGATTTAACTTGAATCTGAAGGCGATATGGGACAAAAGTTCAATACACTGATTTAACCTAAATCAATTAAGTCTGACACTACATCCATCCAGGTTTATCTTAAACTGGTTTCAGCCATTTCGAAAGTGGTTTATGTGCATTGAACGTCTGTTGTGTTACAGATTTGAACCAGTTTCTTTTCACTTATACTGGTTTATGTGTAATTTTTGTCCCGAAATCATGAGCCCCATACCTGTTATTACACAGTACCTCCAACCGTGTACGAACAGAATATTTCTGCAGTTACAGCTTGTTTTTATTCAGGATTTCGGTCAACCTTTATGCAGCAGAAGCCTAACATGAAATCGCTGAACTCTGTTTTTGGGCATCTGACTTAATTTCATTACTGCTGAATACAAAACGTCCCCCATTGACCTCAGTGTCTCAGAAATTAACACTAAATCACTGCAGCATGTAAATGCTGAGGCTGTAAACATTTATTTCCCTTATTTTTTCTTACAATCTGATAGACTGAGTTAATGCAATACCTGTTTCCTTAGCTTATATTTTTTTGGATTTATTCCACTAAGGAACTGATGTATTTGGAGACTCTCCAAATACAGTTGTCCTTTCATCAATGCATTCCAACATTAAAGAACAAACAACCTTAAGGAGCATGGGGCAAGGCGGTTTAGCAATGTATAGGGCGCATCTACACGTGTTGCTATGGCAACATTGTTGCTGTGCCGTGATTTAGTACTTACAAAAGGAAGTACTACATCCCAGTTCAGTAACAGCCTGTACACACTGTATGTGCGGCACACGGTTATTTTTAGCCACTACTTTGCCGTAGCATCGTGCTATAGTAGGGGAGTGCATCACTACAGCGACATAGCTGCTGGTCATGTGTAGATGCCCATGGACACTATGTCATGTGTAGACACGCCCAAGCCGAGCATTTTAAATAGCCTAGCAATTGAATTAATTGCTTAGTAAACAACACTCCCATCCTATCCTTCTTGAGTTGATGTTACATGCACAGTGAATATTATCCATAGTCTCCTTTTCTTGAAAAGGCAAAAAATACCTTCTGACCAACAACCGCTTACACCCATAATTTCCCTCTCCTTCAAAGTGGATTTCTAGTGGCAACCCAAAATCTGAGAGTAGCTTTTCAAAATCTGCTGGAACTTTTTATATTTCAGTGACAGCTCTGCATTCAAAAGATGTTACCTTTGAAAGGAGTCAGCCACTTCTGCCTAGAGGCTCATAGAATAATCTTTTCCTAATTCCCGCTGTTAAAAGTTAGCTAATGCTCTGAAGTAGAAGGGGTGAATATCCTTTACAAATTGTTGTTGTTACTGGATGCTAAATCTTCACTAATGTAACTATGAACATTCCTCCTTCTTTTTTTAATCTTAATAAGAGTGTGACCTCAGTGATCTCTCATGGCAATACATTTCGCAGCTTAATTGTGCCTATTATTATTATGACAATAATCTTGTATCAGTTGGAAATATGCTGCTTTTTAAGATAACCGAGAGCTCCAATACTCTTGCATTGTGAAAATGAAAACATGGAAGAATCGCTGAAAGAAGGGATAGATATGCTGTGTTCAGCTTTTAAGAACTTGTGTCATTCTTCTGTTCCTCTTTCAGTCCCAACAACTGAGCCTCCTGATGTGCCACATGTGCATGGCGGGAGGTGTGATTGTGGGATCACAGGTCAGATTACAACTGTGCCAGATTGCTGGTGCACAGGGACCCTGAAATTATAATCCTAGGCTCCCCTACACTGACAAGTGGTGCTCCCTATGCCTGAAAGTACCCATCAGTTGATCAGGGCTCCCAGCTGCAGGACTGCATAGGGCGCTTGGCTGTGCCTGTACCACTCAGCACACCAGTATAATTTTACTTTGGAGTAAAATTGTTCCAAAATAAACATGCCATATGTCTACATCCTTAGAGTGGGAGATAATGCAGGGCACTTAGGGTGCATCTACACATCACCCTGTATCACCGTACCAATGCGCTATGTTGCCATATGATGCACTATGGTGACATAGTGATCATGTAAGTCTACACATGACTGGCAACTACTTCGCCATAGCAGTGCACTCCTCTGTTTTTGTGTGCTGCTACAGTGAAATAGCAGCTAAAACCAACTGTGCGCATGGCGCCCTTAAAGAATGAAAAACAAAGACAGGTATTAGGCACAAGAGCTGCATACTAAGGGGACCAAGCTACTGGTGTCTTGAATTTGGAAGACCAAAAAGCTTAGAATAAAGACCATCCAGCCATTAAACATCATTTAATGCTAAGAAATTAAACTTGGTGAAATGGGTTTTTAATGGGCAGTACCCTAATCATGAGAATAACACATATATACAAACTATCCATCAATATGTTATCAGAGTGTACTTCATATGCCAAAGAATAGGATAGTTAACATTCCAAATTAGAGATGAAAATAAATCCTCCAGATACTTCAGGAACTCGTATTTCCAGGAGCATCCTGCATCCTGAATGTCAGTTTGTTTGATCAAATAATTCTTTACTTTGTTTCAATTATTCATAAATTAAGGCCAAAAGAGCCATTATAATCACCTAACTACATACATAACCAGCTATAGTTTCACCTTATAACTTCTTGCCAAAGATATTTTAATCTGTTTTATTTCATTTGGTTGCTGTGGTTCTGGCATTTATTTGTTGTGATGATTTGTTCTATACTTTATAATGCTAAGTTTGCATCTGTAGACTAAACAATACAGAAAGTTAACTATGCAGTAGCTGAAATGGGAAAAGCTTAAAATAAAAATATCAAATTGAAAAGAAAGTTACTCAGCTATAAGTCAAGATTTTTCCTGGAGCTGATAAAAACTAGATAGACTACAATAGACATTGAAAATATGGCTGTGCTGCTAACCAATTTGGACAGTCCTATGGAAACTTAGAAAATCAAGTTCAAGCCACAGAGATTTAAAATGCAAGAGCAGGAAGATCAGATTCTCAAACTCACTAAAAATGTAGGACAAAATATTTGTTTTGACTGAAATGCTTCCCTATATTTTTTTCAAGCTCTACTTATATAACACTAAATTTGAATGTATAAACTAATATAAGCATTGTACCAAGTGAACTGTATGCCTTTAATATTCGTCACTGGAAGTTCAGCTAGAAGAACAAACTCCTTATATTTTTATTGTTCCATTCCTGAAAGAATTCTGGTTTTCATTAAAACCAAGAGTAGTTACAAAGGTTGTTTTTCAAGGACTCTTAGTATATAGTACCATATAACATAGCTAAATGAGGCACCTATGGGTGAATTATGGTACTTGTCCATTATCAGTCACTAGCTACTTGCAACCAATAACTATGGGATTAAAATCTGTGAGGTCCTCTGCAGTAGAACTAATCAGCAGCACTGTAAATCTTCCAGTTTAATTAGTTTCCCTATATTTTTAATTAACTAAGAGGACATAGCTGTGGCTATGACTGGCAACATTCAACAGAAGGTAAAGCCAAGCTGCAGCTTCTGTAGTTCTGTGTGAGTAGAACTGTGGCTTTTTGCTGACTGACTTAAAAAATGGCTTTTTTTAGTCAATAAATGTGCAATAAGGGGAGCTGTAAGCACACCAAGGGCTTCACTAAAGTCAATTGGTTATTTCTGAAATTTTGCAATTGACTTCTTTGGCTACAGAATTGGGTCCTAATGAGTTAAATGCATATTCTTATTGTTTCCCTTGTACTCCTTACCCTTATACTTTCTGTTGTTACAGTCAGTTGTTGTGTGTTGGGTTAGGGTATGGACACACACATTTAAAACTGTTTCAAAAGGGGAATGTTTTAGAAGAGCAGCAGCTATGTTCTAATTGTTGTGTGTGAACAAGGGGAGAATGATACTATGTAGTAGGGGGTGTGTGAAATGGGCTGTATTTGATTTAGGTTCGGATTCAGCCTGAATCGGGGACAGTGATTCACTTTGTTGATTCGGATCACAGCCCCAATTGGATTTGGCTGAATCTGAATCTGCTGCAGAGCGTGGAGGGGACATCCCCCCCTCCCCATGGGATGCTCCATGCACCACAGCATTGCAGCATTCACAAGCCACCTGGTACCTTGAGGTATGTAGAAAAAACATTAAAGCTGTGTCTATGTCTGAATTAAAGGGTCTCCTGATTCGATTTGGAATCAGAGACTTGGCCACCAAATTGGGCCAAATCTCCACGGAATTAAATCAGCGACTGAAGCTTTCACAACCCTACTATATAACAAACTTCTCTAACTTGAACATGGTTTTATGCAAACACACATGTGGTCACACCTGAGGCATTAGGCAGAAAATAAATACCATATTTTCTAACATAAAACATGCACCTTTCTCTCCCAAAATCAGCCTTCCAAAATTGGACTGCATGTTTTAAGCATGAAAGAAGTTTTCTTTACCAGGGAAGAAGCACTCTTGGAGACACCGTGCATGCCATGCAGGTGTCAAAATATCTGCTCAGCAAATAGAAGGGGCAGAGTCTTGTGTTAACCCTCTCACAGTGTAGCTATTGGCTGACCACAGTAGCTTACACCCAAAGTAACCAGTGAGTAAGTGTTGGTAATATTTTGATGAAGCTCATGTGGAAACAGGGGTGGATCTGGGGAAGGGTACAATGGTGTGCTTCCCCCCACCCACTGCCTCTTTGATTCCTGTTCCACCCAATGTTTAAAACCAACTGCCTGGCACTGGCAGCAGCACTGCTAGTTAGGCAGTGCTGAAGGGAATCAATTGACTTAATGGTTCATTTTAATCTACCTGATCTCTTCTAAACTCTTCATTCCACAAGTGTTAACGACTCTCTCTTCTTCTGAATTGTCTTGCTGTTCCACCAGTCAAGCTAAGCTTTGCTTTCAATTCTGCTCTCTGACAGTGAAGCTCTTTTTTCACAGCACTGCAGATTTTTTAATTTATTCCAATGAAGTTATATTTGGTTTTGCTTCAATCTTAAACTGAATAATACAGCCCTAGGCCCCTAGCATATTGGTAAAGGTTCTAGTTTATTTCTAATTGGAGAAAAATGTGCGTTGCTTTATGTGTGATAATGCACCTCACCATCTGCACCCTCACCCTTTACAGAATCCTAGATCCATCCATGTATGGAAATAAGACTTATTTACAGGAACTTATAAAAAAACTACTTAAGGTACAGAACTAACAGTCTTGCTACTGCTCTTGCAAGGGTCTGATCCATAATCTTGTGTGACACAGAGTATGTACTCTTGGGAACACAGGGGGGCATTGCAGGATGCAGTCTGCCACACCAGGAAGTTCCCAATGCCACATTTCCAGCATACTCTGTGGGCATTTATACACATACCTTTTCATCCTGTAACATGCCGGAGATCCATTGCTTCGGAGCAGACTCGATTAACTGAGTCTGTTCTGCACGTGAGCTGATGTGCACCATGCTGTGCTGTGTGCATTTGTTTAAGTGAGGAAATGCGTGTCAGAGCGCAGAAAATGGTGGTGGTGCACTTTTGAACTAAAGCATCTCTAAGACACTTGCATATGTAAAAATGCCCTGTGTGCCCAGGACGATTCACTTTGTCATAGCAATGAGCCTGGAAAAATCTTTTTTTTCTATATTCTGCCTACTAAAAACAAGGCATGTTTTATTTGGGCTTGTGTTTTATATTGTCATTATGATAACCATTTTTCTCCAAGTATTCCATTCAGCCTGCGGCCCTTGCATGTTGTGAATGCTATTAATTAGGGTGGTAACTTCCTTTTTTGCCCCTGCCCTCAGCTGCCTGAAAACTGTCTTCTTTAGAGTGGAAATTTTTCATGCTTGTTCACATTTGAAAAGTAAATTTTTCTGAGAAGTTTGAGTAAAATATATCCAGCTGTTTCCTGAGTTATGTGAGGCTGGAAAAAATATACTTTTCCTCCTATTAAAAAAAAAAGTCTTCTTCCTCTCGCAACTGAAAAATGTCTCAGCTTTTAAACCTGGCATGTAAATTATGCTCATTCTGCAGAATGTACTTGACCAATTCAAAAAAAATTGGTTGCATGGGTAAAGAAAAAAAAAAGGTAACACAAAAAACCCTCTTCCAGTTAAGTTCAGTAGTTTCTTTCCCCAGAGAATATTGAAACTCCACCTTTTTTTAGACTAATTGTTACAGAGTTGCATTCTTTTTCTTCCCTGTATTAGCTTTATGCAACAGTTTTCAATACAAGCAGTCAAATTAGTCATTTTTTATGACTTTCAGTTGGACCTTATTCTATAAGGACCTAAGAGCTTCCTAGGAATACCTTTAACTTCTGTTGACTCCAGTGGCAATCGAGTGCACTAAGTACCTTGCACAAATGCTGGGATGCTATAGTTGGGTTGGAATGATATAGCTGGGGATGGTCCTGCTTTGAGCAATGGGTTGGACTAGATGACCTGAGGTCCCTTCCAGCCCCCATTTTCTATGACTCTGATTCTAAATGAGCCCTATATTGGTAGCTTTAGACTGTGGTCTTAGTATAACTATGAGGTGTTTTTTAAAGCAGTTTCTAGAACTGTCTGTTCCCTTCTTCTGCCAGGAATATCAGTAAAATAAATGATAGATTTTCTGTTCAAAAGAAAAAAATGCAGGGCTTAAGCTTTAGTTCAGGATAACAGCATGCCATACAGACTGTTCATGGATGTTTAGGCACCTTTGCTGTTATCTCTGAATGAAATAAAAGCTGCCAACAATGTGTAGATTTTCTTCCTGCAAAAAAAATAATAGTGATACGTCTGATATGTAAAAAGAGCGGTTTTGTCGGGCAGAGTGAAAGACAATGGAACTCATTCCTTATCCTACATAATTTTACTTTGGCCCAAATAATTGGTGGAGGGGAGGAAGCAGTGAGAAAGACAAAGGAATTTTGGTCTAATTCTGTACACATGTGGAGGGCAGGGCAGGACATTTTGCCTAGAAGGCCCTCGACCCAGTGTGGCAGTAACCAGACATGCTCAGTAATTATTTTAGCAGCTATAAAATAAGGATTTTAAATAAAAGATATACATAGTATTCCAAATTGTCCATGTCTATCAACTCTGAATGGATAGCACCTCTCAGAACAGAAGTTCAAGACTTGATCTTTTCCACCTAGATTCAGACTACGGGAGAAAATATGTTTGGTTGTTTTCAATTTTGCATTAATAGTCTCATCTACACTTAACAGGGAAGGAAACAGATGCTCATTAAACCTACGCCTCAAGTCCTATACCCCTCCCAGGCAGGGGCCTAGGAAAAGAGACTTTTCTTGTGCTGTGTCCCTGAAAACTGGTATTCCATTAGGTCAGAGAGGGAATCATGTACAGACTGACTGGATCACTGGGGACATGTGCTAGTCCATGCAGGTATCCAAACTTCTACTCTCTAACTCAACCTGTAGGTTTGTTCTCTCATTACAGGCTAGTATTGGGGGTAGGTGGCGCTGGGTCCAGCTGGGGTTTGCAAGTGTAGGATGAAAGGTATTGTATGGTGTTACTGCATAGCATTCCTAATTCTTAATTCAAGGCAATCACTTAGAAAAGTGTTTGCCAAAGCATTCCTCAAGGCAGAAAACATTTAATTTTAAAGTACAGCATGTATTTAGCTGTTAATAATGAAATGCACAGAAAGAAACAGAGGTAAAACGAGAATTAGAGGGCACAGGCAGAAGTGACAAATTTCACCTGATCTGACCACAGAAAGCAGTTTATAGTCATGACCAGACAGGTGCACAGCTGCAGACAGCTTAAAAAATGGCCAATCAGTTGAAAATCTGACCCCCTCATTGCATGAGGGGTAAGATGAAGACATTTCAAACTAGTGTCTTCTGTAACTTCTGTCTGTGCTGCCTTCCAGCCTCGAGCTATTTCCGGTATGGAAGCAGGGAAAAGGAGTTTGATTTAATAGATTTCATAGACATTAGGTCTTTAAGCCTCTGTGCCTAATATTCTCTCTTTTGTAAAGCACTTTGAAATCTACCATAAAAATGCAAGGTATGGCTGTTATTAGTTGACATCCTTGGCAGTTTTTTAAATTGCCACAGTTCATCCTGGCTAGGCAAAAATGCAGGCTCATCTTGGACACAAATCAGGATATTCTCAGCATGTTTAACATGTGGGGTCAGTTCTCCTGCAAGGGAAGGAAGTTTGTTCCAATACTCAGGGTCTTCCATGGAAAAGCTTCAGTCTTCCAGGTAGTTAAAAGTAAGACCAGCTAATGCAAGTGCTACAGGTTACCTCTATTATGGTGACGAATTTATAGGAAAAGGAGTCCTTAGCCACCCATCAAATGATTCAGGTCTTCCGAGTTATTCACTATCAGTGAGCAGGCAAAAGAAAACTGGAGATCCCTCTGTGGGGCTTGATATGAAAAATGCAGATCTCATATATTCAACACATGTCCTAAAACCACTACAGATAAAAAGATGAAAAACTGCATGTCTGTATGTCCAAGAGTACAAGTACCATAAAAGCTCCATTAAAAATGTACATTTCCTCTTGTTGCTCAGGGAGGCAAAACATCAAAGGATACACAGCAGAGTTTTTATTTTATTGACTTTATTATAGATATGACTATATCCCTGGCCGTGTTGTGAGTATGTCCCTTGCTGATTCTACTTTTACTGTCCACACAGTAATACCAAGTATCAAATTGTTTCATTAAATCCCCTGCCAGTATATTTGCTGATAACTGTGGTAGTGATGAAGGCCTTTGTGAAAATTTAAGTTTTTAAAAATATTTATTTAACTCCTTTCACTTTACTCCTTTACCTTGTCCTGTCTTCCACATTACTCAAACTGTTGTTCTTTTGCCTTTTCTTATGTTTTCTTCTCTTTCTTCCCTATCCTATACTTTCCCCTCTTTGCCCAGGTGAGCATGGAAGCGTGGCATGTGGCACCACAGACCCATCTGCAGCACCACACACCACATGCAGTTCCCTGTACTGCTGCCTTGCATCACAGGGTTGGGAGGGGTGACTGACCCTGGGAAATCCTGGTGTCAAAAAAAACCATGCCAAAAAAAGCGGGGTTGCGCATGTGGCAGCAGCTTGCATCGCCCAAAACTGGAGCCTGGCTGGCTGGAGCCATACTCCGGCTTCCAGCCAGGCTCCCAACTGCGTGAGCCCCACGGCTGTAACTCCCCGAGGCCCCCAGGTAAGGCTGCTGGGGCCCACACAGTTGCTGGCCACAGCCTCCCCTACCCCACCCAGGGTACTGCTGTGTGCAAGAGGGTGCGTGGCATGCATGTTTCCAGGGGGCAAGTAGCAGTGGCATAAGGTATCACTACTACTTGTCCCAGGGAAACAAACATCTGCGCTCATGTGGATGCAGTCTTTCTGATTATTTCTTCACATTAAGTATATGAAGTCATTTTACTGGATCATACCAAAAGGGCGATATTATCTGATAAACTGAGAGTATATTTGTGTTTAATTAGACATTTGTGTACATAATTTTGAATGTATGTGAAAGTGGAAATAGTATATATAAGTTATGCTCATTTAACAATTTCCAGTAGACACTTTTATAGCAGGGCTGGACTGGGATCTTCTGAACCAATGTATACTCTTTCCTACTTGAGGTAAGTAGAGTAAGTCTGCTAGTTGGTTGCAATGGCAGACTATCATCTTGTGTGGACAACTGGTGGACACAAGACCCATTTTACAAGCATATTACACATATGCACATAAGTTGAAAAATCAAGGAATAGAAAAATCTCAAAGTTGTCCATCTCAGAACTGCTAATTAATTGTTAAAATGTTGGTTGCATATAATATATTATTTTGCGTACCTCAACTGTATCTATTCCATTTTGGGGCAGGAGTGGGGGTCAAGAATTTGTATACAACAAGCATAGCATCTTGATTCTAGCTATTTTTAAAGACTAATTTCAAACACAAAACTGAGAGACTTTGGTTATTAAGTTCTGAGAATTTAAGGGAAGATTTACAAGATTTTTTTTTGCTTCGTTGCAACCCACACCCATGTTAGAAATCCTTTGTTGCCATAATCACACCAAGATTACCCCAAGCATTTGGGGGGAAAGAGCCATGGGATGATTATTTTGGGGTGGAGACTATACCCGAAACTTAAGCATTCAGTTTACCCTTGATGTGGTAGAGAGTGGAGACATCCCCCTTTATTATTATGCTGCACAAATGGAGCCTGAGGCTTTATCCTGTCCTCCCTGGTGATGTGTAAATGTGGGTTTATTTTAATTTATTATTATCTCAGGGCTAGATTTGTAAGGAAAGGACTTAAGATTTTTAAAACCCCAACATTCACTTTTATATTTCTCATTCCCTTACGTTAGAATCTTAACAGCCACCAGCTTCACAGGGCTTTGGTTAAGAGCCTCAAAACTCACAAGCAGGGAGGATGAGGATATGTTTTTTGACAGGAAAAATATGAGTACTAATATAACACTCATCCTCTAGCCAGATAAGTAGTTGATAAAAGGATTCTTTTACTCTCCCATACCTTCTGGGACTGTACTTACTCACTTCCCACCTTTTAATTTTCCCTCTTCTGTCAGAAAAAAACCCAAATTAATTGCAATAGCATAAATACCAAATTGTTTAATTTACCCTCTTGTCAATATGCTTGCTGATAACTGGGGTAGTGATGAGAGCCTCTCTATACAATTGAAAGGTTTAAATATTTAACTTCTTTAATTTGACCCCTTTACTTCCTCCTCTCTTCCATATTAATCAAACTGCTTTCTTTCCCCTTTTCTTACGTTTTCTTCTGTTTCCTCACTTTCCTCCCCCATGCTTTCTCCTCTTTCTGATCCTTATCTCTTTTCTTGACATTAAAACCATTGCAAACCTTTCTTCTGTGTCATTACTCCACACAGGTGATGGCACGTAGAAAACACATAATACTGCTCAGGGGATAATGTGATATTAGGTTGTGGGCAGCCAGGTCAGGGTCTAGTCAGGGGTCAAGGTGCAAACTGTGGTTAGGAAATGCAGGCAGAAGCCTGATCAGGAAGCCAGGAGGTCAGTCCAGGACCAGGGTCCAGGAACAAGCTGAGTGAGAAAGCTAGGACATCAGGCAGACGGCGAAGTCAGAGAGCAAGCTAGGTTGAGAAGCCAGGAGATCAAGCAGGAGCAGAGCTGGAGCACAAACTGGAGGGAACAGCAAGCAGTGTAGGTGTTGAGCCCTACCGCCTGGACACTTTCTGTTTGGGTCAGGGCTTTATATGGGGGCAAGTGGGAGGTCAGCTGACCCTAGCCGGCACTCCAGAAACAGGGAATGGGCAGAAGGTTAAGTCCTGCTGGAAGCTTCACGCTAGTTTGACCGGCCTAGGTGGCTAGCCATAGGGTAGCAGGTGGAGATAAGCAACCACACTGTCAGGCCAAGGCCCCAGATTTGAGGCTGTGGCCTGACATAATGGAAACATCCTTCTTATATGGAATAGAAAGGGGTGTGAACAGCTTTTGGTGAACAAAAAGACCTCTTCCTGTTAACCTTCACTTATCTCAGCTGTCCTTTCCCTAACCTACAGCTGCAGTCAGGCTTCCTCACTTCTGTATTGAGTACAGCTGGTCAAATCATTTCTAACTAACAGCCAAAGTATTTAAAGGAAATATTTAGAGCAGGGACTTGAACCTGGGTCTCCCATGTCCCAGGTTAGTGCACACACATACCTGCCCTCAAACCCCTTTGTATTATATCTGAGTCCTTAATAAGGTCCTATTCTCTTAATTTAATTGACATTTTTATTTCACATGCTGTTTATTCAGTCTTGTAGATCATTGAGTATTAATTACCTTCAGACCCAGCACCATGCCTCTTTAGCACTCAGTTGGCCAGGCCTCCCTCAGTTAGAGAGCCACTCATTATTCCCTTTGGATGGATCCATCTTCCATCTAATAATTACACCAGATGATATTGCTTATATTTAAATAAGTGTTTCAAGAGAAGGTTTGTGAGCTACTGTCTCTAAAGCTTTACAGCAATCCAGATATTGCATCTACCAGGTTCCTTTCATCCACTGATTTCTCTTGCTCTGTAATATAAACTGATCAAGTTTAAGTAGCTCTATTAAAGTGTTAATGACATACATGGGAGCTACGCCTGGAATTTGAACACCCGTGCCTAGACATGAGTCCTTTGAAAATGAAAAAGCTCCTTTAAGAGTCAGGCATTCTGGGAAACATGAATCAAGACAGTAAAAGCAGATATTTGCTCCTGCACATTCTGCCTGATCTGAGGCCTTGATCTTATGGGTTTTTCCTTGTGTCCGTGTAAATAAAATGTCTTAATTTGTACATTCTGCATCTGGTATGGGCCTGTTTGTGCCAAGCTGACTCCACCCTTCCCACTGGGTATATATTATATAAGGTCATGATTCATGATAAACACAGCAGTATAGGAACTTAACACCATTAAATGGTTATCTTTAAATACACCATGTGACTCAGTACCGAGGAGCCCAAGAAACATTTCATGAAAGAAAAAGAATGTGTCACTTTCTTTACAGAGAGCATGTAGTTACAAAATATGCTGTAGTCAGAGCCTCCAAGGGTTGTGCTCTCATTGTCCCTTGTCCTGTGGTCTGCTTTCACCACTCATTTGCCATCTCTCTGAGATGGGGCTACCCCCCGCAATCCTATCTAAGAAAGACTACAGCCATCTCCCCCTCCCCCCACACTGCACCCCCTTGTTCCATGGAGGAAGCAAATCGAGTGTCCCTTTTTGCTGGCCCAGCTGACAGCCCCCAACAGCCCAGCCCATGTACCAGCACATTGCAACCAAGGCTCTGTCTCCTCCTTCCCTTCCACTTGTGTGGTTGTTTTCACTTCTGTGCATGGACTGGCACTGTGAGTAGCTCCCACGCAGGAATAAAGGTGGGCCCAATAAACGCCATGATCCTCTTGCACAGGACCATTGTACAACTGATGACCATATCAGTAATTATGACTAATTTGTATGACTGTGTATCTGCCTTTGTTTGTGCATCTGGGCATGTACCTATATAATTTTCCCCCAAAAGAAAGAGTGGGCTTCAATGAGCCCTGAGATGACTCCCTCTCTTACTCAGTCTTTTGGCAACAGAGGCAACACATAGGCTCAGGCTTTCTACATTTAGAAAGCTCTTTTTAAAACTGAAAATGACACTTGGGGACTTTCCCAGAATCCTCAACTGGTAGCAAGCAGTCTCAAGTGTTTCTTCCAGTCATAAGAGTGAAGTATTTAGGAGTTCCCATGGACTCATCTTAAAAATACCCTGTGCACAAAAATAAGTTGTGCATGAAGGTCAGTTAAACTGAAAACATGCAAATGCTGTTGAGAGTGCTTAGCTCGCAAGGCAGCTGAAGGGAGGGTTGGTGCTTATTGCACAACACCTTTCAAATGGCTTGATCAGTATTTATGCCAGATGTCAACCAGAACCCAAGAAAGCATCTGCTGCTTAACTTAATGGTTCAACATTACAACTACCTTCCAAGGAGGTAGGGTGACCATTGGTCTTGTTTTGTACCAGACCATCTTGTTTTTAAACCCTTTGTCCTTGATCTGTTTCTGAATGAGGAACAGATTGCAAAAAGTCCTGTTTTTCAGTTTGTTGGTGGAAATACATGTCAATCATTTGTCTTTGTGATTCTATTGGCTGTATGTAGAGGTAGGGCAACATACAGACAGGAGGAGCAGGGGTCCAACCAGTCAGCCAGGAGAGGTGGCTTTTTTGTGGTAGCCCCACCCCTTGCCGCTGATTGACCCTAGCCCTCACTGCTGATCGGCTCAGGAGGCAGTGGTGGCCCCGCCCCTCACTTCTGATTGGCCAAGGGGGCTGGTGGTCCTGCCCCTCACCAAGGGGATGTCCTGTATTTGGGGGATGTATCAGTGACCACCCTAATAGTAGGTCCTGAACTACAAGAGGGCTCCAGAGCATCATAACAACACAAACAGCGGCAGCTTCATTTGCCATTCAGGCATAAAGAGAGCCTGGCAGTTGTTAAATTCCTGGTGATAAATCCCTTGGACAGAAGACTCCTGCAATAGTAAGGCCCTACTGGAGTTGGAGTATGTTGGGCCAAATTGAGCTTACTAAGCGCTTTATGGGCAGAGTCTAACTGACATGGGGTCACGAGCCTAACTTACATGGGGTCACGGACAGACTGAACAACAGAGGCCCCAAAGAACTCCACATGTGCAGTTATAACAGGATGTCAAAAACAGGAATATTCAAAGTGACAGTTATTCACATCCTGTACAACTACGACAGACTTACATTGTCTCATATCCAACGCCTGCTGTACACAAAATGTTACAGCACAGCACAAAAAACACAACTATACATAGGTAACTTTTAAGATAATTATACAGACAAAAAAAATTCAAATGCTTGTTCTGAGGGAGCCTTTAGTGACTGCTGCTTTGGCAGCCAATTTGATTTTATGGTTCTCTGGTCCTCACACCCTTCCTGTTCCTCCCCGCCCGCTGTCTGGGTTTAGACTGAAAGTATCTTCAAGGCTCTGTGCAACGTTGACCCTGTCTAATTATTGCTGTGGTGTCAAGCTTCAACCTGACTGTAGGTCAGCCACTGCTACTGTTTGTCAGCCTCCCACATAGACACCTGGGTCCTGTTTCATTTGTCTCCCTAGGTAGGTAACACCCACCCTGAGCTCACTTGCTCACTCACAGTTAAGTAGCTCTTAATTTAGGTCTGCTGCACCCACTTGCAGTGAATCAAGTGAGCTGGTATATACATCATTGTTATTCCACATTGAAATTCCTGCTCCTCTCTTTGTCTCTGTCTTGTTGACTATCCTTGGATATGGTTTTCTTGAACCAGAAGCTCTCCTCAAGTGTGTGGAAAGTGCTCAGGATGTAGCAGGCATTACTGTAAATATGTCTCTGAGGCAGGGTCTATTTTATGATGTCTGTGTACATGGCCTAGCGGAATGGGACCTTGATATTGGTCTGGGGCCTCTAGTTGCTTCCCTTATCCACTTAAATAAAAACATAGCAATGTTACATTCCAGCATAGCTTTGGCAAGATCAAATAGGTAAGGCCAAATGTATCCCATCTGCAGGACATGGGACTCAGTCATCTGACTAATATTAGTAGCATGAAGCTCTTCCCATCCTCTTTCATTTATGGAATGGGAAAGGAAAGGATCAGATGTCTTGGCAAAGCCATCTCCCTTCCTTGGCCTGTGACTTTCTGAAACACCTTGCAGGGTTGAGGGTCAAATGACAGGGAGAGGAACCAGGCCAGAGCCAGAAGGGAAGATCATCATTTCCCCTCTCTCTCTCATGCCACCCTCCCTGGTGGAAAAGACAGTGTTTATGCTGCCTTCTCTTCTGCACCTACTCTGTGCTGGGCTAGCTTTCCTTAAAGGAGAGGTGGGAGAGGAGGGGAGTGGGGGCTGGGAGTAGTCCTAGGAGCATGCTTCCACTGCAACTGTGCTGGAGGAGTCTGCAGTACTTTAACAAGCAATCTAGGAGCAAGGTGGCAGAAGGTGAGATATAAGGGGTAAGTTATTGTAATGGCATCAGTTAAGGGAGACAAAGGAGTAGCAAGACTAATGGAAAGACCTGTCTGCTATCAGGACCAGAAATCATCCCCCTCCCTCCCTCCTTCCCCCCCAATATGGAAGCAAGAGAAACAGGGTATCAGGGTATCATCACTTTTTATACTCCTAGGTTAAGAAGCCATAGCAAAAAGGCACTGACTTCTCATCAGGAAGAGGCACACACCCTCCCGGAGGCCTGGGGAGGACAGGAACTGGTGGAAGCACCTGTGGTTATTTTCTGGCACAAGGCAGCACTTACCTATAGCTGCTGGTCTGTCCCTGCATGCATAAGGGCCAGCAAGCCACGTAGGACAGATGCATGGGAAGGCCTTCAGCTGTCCGTTGCATGCCCCATGACATCATCTCTTGGGAGGATGACCTCAACATAAGGAGATATGACCTGCAATGGAAAAAATAAAAGTCTGAAAATGCTAATTGGATTTTTAATGCAAGGAAAGTTGGGGGGAGTAATGCAGTGGCAGGAAAGCATTTCAAACCCACTTTAACTAGCATTTTGAATCTGAGAATACCTGACAAGAGCCTATAGACACAGAGGTGGTGACAAAACATGCACAGACAGTTCTTTTAAAAAAGCTACTCATCCTCTGGCAGAAATATATCAAACAGGTCAATATTTAGGAGAGATTTATGCAAAGGTGATATTTATGCCCTGGTACTTGCTCTGCTGCAGTTAAGCACTGTTCCCAGTGCTGTGCTGAGATCACTGATAGGACTAAGCACAAACAAAGCAGTAAATTAAAAAGTCACATTCTCAGTCCCCTCACACACACACTGGTTTGCAAAGTGGAAAAAGGGAAAAATGGGGGAGACAGCAGACGTGTTCAAAATTCTAATCAAACCGTGCGTGCACATGCACGTTTGTGTGCATATATAATTGTCCTACAAAAAACTAGAACTCTTGCTTCCAAAATGATACCTTTTATTAGACCAACTGGAAAATCGCAAGAAAATTGTCCTTTTCTGAAAGGTTTTGGGATGAAAGTCCCTTCATCAGGCTCTGGGAGAAGTATAGATGATACAAGATGGTAAAAAGTCCCCATAGGTAGGAAACACACTTCATTTTTGCACAGATGGAGCTGAAGATGGAAAGCTGATCAAGTAAAATTCCTTCCCTGGAGGTGTCAGATGGCAGGCAGGGAGGTAAAAAAAAACTACCTTGTTGTTCTGCAATGAAGTTTAAAATCCAAAATTGGCTAAAATTCAGCATCTTCCATGTTTGAAGGATGTACTTAGTAGCTGTGTTGGTCTGAGACAAAAAGACTATATATTTGTCCTACTTTTAAAGTTATTTGAAGTCAGACTTTTGGCTGAATAGATCTTTAAAGATTTGATATTATTCCAGAAAAACTAGTCTGACACATTCACAAAGAACAGACATGTCTAAAGCCATAAAGCATATTTATGGTCTGCCAGGCTATATTCAAAAGTAGACACTCTCCTGATTCTGTTAAGACTCTTCCCAGTGCCCATTCTGACAAGTTGATATGCACAGAAGTAACTTCCCTCAGGCAAGCAGAAGCTATGAAAGCCAGTAACATTACTCATGTAAGTGAAAACTTGTGGAGTGGGTGCTAGAAGATGCTTTCCTGCTCAGCTGGAGCAGACAGCTTGGCCCAAGGCTAGCCAGCCCAACCTGCAAAGGGGGGAGGTGCAAAGCATCCTGGGATGCTGGGGGACTAAGTCAACTTGAATCATTCTGGAGGGAATCTGGAACGGAAGTTGAAAAAAACAGATTTAGCTTAAATCAGTGAAGTCTGATACTATATCCATCCAGGTTTATTTTAAGACAGTTTGAGCCATTCTGAAAGTGGTTTATGCGTGGTGAACTTCTGGGGCATGTCCACACATGCAGGTATGCGTACTTGCTCAGATAGGAGTGGCACAAATATGAGCCGGAGATTTTGCCTCAGCACAAGTGCCTGGATATACATTTGGTGTGGGGCAAATTGTGCCACTTGGGGCAAAATAACCCTGCCCAGTGCCTCCCAGATCTGGCCCCAGCAGTATAAAACCCTGTCCTGGCAAGTAGCTCAGGGCTACTTGCTCTCAGGAGCTTCTGGGGAGCCCTGGTCAAGTGGGCCCTGTACATAACCAGGAAAGAGGCTCTGGCTGGGAAGGGGCCCGGGGACTTTGGAGCCTCATTTCTGTCACTTGTCCACGCAAGTTTCTGGGCAGAGCACCAGTGGGTGGTGTCCACCGATTCTTTGGATGCCTTTGAGGACTGGTGGTTACGGCCAGGGGGCCTCTGCTCGGTGTCCCCCTCTGGAGCCCTTATTTTCACATTTTAACCCTGTCACTCCTATCCTGTTTTTTTTTCCTTAGTTGTCCAAAAAAACCCAAACATATTAGTTGCATCTTTCACTCTTTAGCCTTGCACAGTGGGGGCTGTTAGTTAACTGGGTAGGCCTTAAGCTCATGTCCACTGGAAGATAAATAGACAGGAGCTTCTGGGGGGCCCTGGCCAACTGGGCCCTGTACATAACCAGGAAGGAGGCTCTGGCCAGGAAGGTGCCCAGGGACTGCAGGGCTGCATTCCTTTTACTCATCTGTGCATGTTTCTGGGCAAAGCACCAATGGGCGGCATCAACGGGCTCCTTGGATGCCTTTGAGGACTAGTGGGTGTGGCTGGGGGGGTCTCTGCTCAGTGTCCTCCTCTGATGCCCTTATTTTACATTTTGACCCTTTAACTCCTATGTCACTCCTATCTTGCTTTGTCCTTAGTTGTGCCCCCCCCCAAAAAAAAAATTAGTTGCATCTTTTACCCTTTGGTCCCACACAATGGGGGCTATTAGTTAGATGGGTAGGCCTTGAGACCCATGTTAACTGGAAGATACAAATAGATAGGAGCTTCTGGGGCCCAGACAATTGGTATCTGGGGACACTGCCCCTTGTGCCAGCTGGACTGCTGCAGGAGCCCTAACCTAGAGTTCCCTATACCGTCTACCCACTGCAGCAGTCTGGCAGTGGGGACTGCTGCCTGGCTATGACTTGCTGGCACTTGCTGGCTACCAGAGCATCCCTTTGGAGGACCCAAGCCTTTGGTTGCCACTTTTTTCCAAGGGGTTTTTTTTTTTTTGATACCTGGATATCCAGGTATCAAATTTTGAACCCGTGCTGCAAATATGCAGCATGGAGAATGTTTCTTTGTTCCCATTTTACCTCTTGCCGCATCTCAAACAGCTTTGAGAAGTGGCAAGAGGCATGTACGGGCTCATCTGGATGTGCCCCTGTTGTGTTACAGATCTGAACTGGTATCTGATCATTTACACCAACTTGTAATTCCTGTCCCTAGCCTTTGGGTTATTTTCTCCTCTAGCCTCTCTATCTCCTACCTCTATTCACTTCAGTGTCCTTTCATCTTTGTGGACTTTTTCCTCTTATTCAGCAGAAAAGGTGCAAAGTGCTTTTGTTTTTTCCAGTGATGAGGTCCCAGCGATACATGGCTATGACATCTTCAGAGGCTCACCTAAACAATCAGATGACAAGTAATGTGGTTGTGGAGAACTGGTGTTCCAAGGCAGATGCTAATAGCATTTACAAAAAGGCATTGGAAGAACTGGCTGGAGTAACCCAGTTTGTAGACTGACACCATCATTTTTCCAAAACAAAGTACACTATTCTAAATACAATATGATTTCCTTTTTGTTTCATCAAGCATAGATCAGCTAAGCTAGACTCCATGCTAAACTGGGATGATCAGAGTAGCTGTATCTCAGAATGCCTACCTTTATCTCAGGCTTGCTAAAAGCTCAAGCCTGGGAGAAGATGGGCCCACAGTAATCCATGCATCTGTCACCTCCAGGCTGGTTTACTGCTATTCACTGGGCATGTCTACATGAGATGCTTAACTCCACAGTAGCATAGTTTACTGTGAAGTAAGCATATGTGTCTACACATGCACATGCTTACTATGCAGTAAACCTAGCTAATTGCAAATAAATTTGCTACCTGCAAATGCAAGTAGCAAATTTACTTTTGATTAGTAACAATGCAGCAGTGCTCATGTAGACACCTGACCAGGAGCAAATCTGCTCCCAGTCAGCCATCCACCAAGGGGTGGGAGATTGCTCCCTGCCCCCGGGAGCTGCCTGCTGCCAGAACACGTTTTGCAACCAGAGCCTGGGTGAGGACTCTGTCCTCCTGCCCCAGCAGCGGAGAGCTCCAAGCCCCCCACTCAGAGATTGTGATTGGGGAGCCGGGAGATCCTTAATCTCCCAGCACCAGCTCCGTGGTTGCAGAATCAACACTAGAAGAAGCTTATCTCTGAGTGCCATCTCCATGACCATGGGGCTGGCGCTGGGAGACCCTTATCTTCCCAGCCTGTTCCCCACTGAGCTCTGTGCTCACAGAGCTGAGCAGGCAACAGGGTCCCCAGCCTCTGTCCCGCATGCAGGGTGACAGCTGGCAACTTTCCTGGTCAGGGGCAGGTCCCAGTCCCATGCCCCAACCAGGTGATCAAGGTATGGGGCTCGGAAAAAGCTACAGGGATGGCATAGGTCCCAGTCCATACTAGCTGCAAAAGCTAGTATGTTGGCCCTCATTGCTTAAGTTCATTATATAGTTGCAGCATACAAGTACAAATCTCATCCAGTTGGAACAATTTGCAGAGCTCACCAACCACTCCTGGTTTACCTATCTTCTGGTAGATACAAATGTGTGATCAGTTGAGACCAAGTTCGCTACACCAAGTTTTAGGCCAGCGCTAATATTTACAGTCAAATTACATGGCTCTAAAAATAGGTGGTGATAGTGCTGACAATAGCAGAACCTGAGCAGTGCAATGGTGCCTGCTATAAATACAACAAATGAAAACATTCTAGGTATGGCTGGAGTCTGCCCAATCATACAAGATTACTCAGACCAGATGGCTGCTGAAAGTCATACAGTATGTTGGAATGTCACCATTACAGTTCACTTTTGCTAATCTTCCCTCTTCTGCCAAGGTGCGGCTTACCTCAGCTGTCTGGAAGCATCTGTACCTTAGTTACCCCCAGGATGGAAGTGGGTAGTTTAATTGGGTAATTTGACGCCTTGAGCAGAGGACCAAAGCAAAATCCTTCCATTCTTTCAGTCAAAAGCTCTGATTTTCTCTGTTTGGTTCAGGGACTCCACAAGGACCTTCACATTCCCAGGGCTCCAGGATCTCAACTTGTTGGTAGGCTCTTACAAAACATTCCTTTTTCTGTTAGACATGCTTGCCATCTCTGAATGGCTTGGCTAAAGTGTTGCAAAGTACAGGACCTTTCCTCTACCCTATAGAGGAACTCAGGGCCTTAAATTGTTGCAGGCCGTCTATTTCTTCTAAATCCACTCGGTGTCCCTAGTCTACTTACACAGTACTTGGCTTGTCCCAAGTGCTTCTAAGCCTTCCTGGCATCCTTCCTACAGGGAACATTTCTGGCAGGCTTGTGAGTGGGCACGATGAACTTTTAGGATAATATGAAGGGCAACATCAACAGAGTAGGCCTGGGCTGCTCAAGCTTTTGGCACCTTGGACCAGATGAGCGGCATAGGGCCAATCCACCGACCAGATTGGACCCATGTGTTGGGATCAGGCTCTGGCATTCCACACCACCTCTGCCTGGCTCCACATGCCATATCAGGCCCCAAGTTGCCCAATTTAGCATGCAGAATCATGGCCTGTGGGGCTTCTCAAAGACCTATCGAGAGTCCTGCAGACCAGATTATGTGGTGCTGAGGGCCACGGGTGAGCAATCCTCAAGTAGGCTAATCAATGGACCATGGAAAGGCCTCGCAAAAATCAGTGGGAAGAGCTGCTGTTGAGGCAGATTTAGTGATGGAGATGGTAAAAAGAGAACATGACTCACAGCAAAGTTGATAAAGTGATTATCTCAACAAGTAGGAGGAGTATCTATGTACTTGTCAAGGACAAAAGAGGAAGAAAACCAAGGAAGCAAAAGGCTCTTTGAGTAGTCATCACATTTAAAGTAGAAAGAACATAGGATTAATTTAGGTCTGGGCACCTTGAAAAATGGCAGCATTCCAAGGGTTAACTTTGAAACAGCACTTAGTGCACTTATATGTGTTTCCTTTGGTAGTGATGTTCCTAACAAGCTAACATGTAGTTTTATTTAAAAACTGCAACACAGCTAATACTGGTTTTCCATTTCATGGCTCTTGGCTGGTATTCCTTTGGATAGATCATTATGTTGGGTTTTGGCCAAGGGATGGTGTACTTGACTTACACATCGCTGGGGTTTAAAATAAATAGAAATAATGGAGAGGAAAGAATACTTGACATCATTGTTGAGTTAAAGATTCTTAGGGTGTGCAAAGAAAAGCAATTAGTTGCATTCAGGTCAGATAAATTTGGAACTGCAAAGGGACTCTTACACTCAGGCAAACTTGAAGAATAAAATTTAATTTTATGCACAAAGCAATATAATTATATACGTTTTCTGAACTCAATCCATCCTGCTGTTATTACTGATATGTAGGCTAAACTTTGATCTGAATCAACAGTAGTTTAAATCTGCAATACCACGATTTACACTAGGATAGATCTGTCCCCATTTGTCTGAATAAGAGCTCCATACCCAGAGTCCTCTGATTTCTCCAGCAATTAAATCTGAATCTCGTGTTTGTGACATCTGTCTGGTTTGTGATGTTACAAATTTAGCTCTCTCAGAATCAAAGAAGTGAAAGAAATGAGTTACAAAGGAGAAATAAATCATATTTTTACACACGTCTTTTAATTAGCTTGAAGAACTAGGGAGTTAAAAATAGGAGGAAAAACAATAAATAGGATATAACACAGAGTTCCCAAGGGTGAAAGAACTCTTAGACAACACAATGTCGGGATTCTAATCATTTTAAAATAACTTGTTGAAAAACCAAATACAGCCACAATTATGATTTGCCCTTGTTTTTTTAAAGATGTTAATAGCGAAAAGTACTTTAGCACTACATTCAGCCTATAAAGGATTACTCTTTTATTAGTGCAGCTCAAGGATCAGTAGAGATGTTTGTCTAATGAATGCCACTACTATATTTGAGCCCATGCTTGAATAAGCTACTCGTTGATTGAAACTTATCTATTTATAAGTACTTCTGAGAGTTGCAAAAAATCTGTTACAGTAGTGTGGCTTTAGCTGTTACGGTCACTTTCATTATGAAATATGTGGGTTTACTTGATTTGTGTTTTCAGGTTCTTACCATGTAAAACACATAAAACATGCTCTCTTTCACGTAATTTATCCATAACTTTTGAGGTAAAAAAAGAGGAACGAACTGTAGTTAGTAGGTGTAGGTAAGTTTTGACAGCTCTAACTAGAACGCAGGTATATGTCAATAACCACACATTTGGTTTTGGCGGGAGTTATTTTCTAATGTATTAAGAAAACAGAAATTAAAGCACTTCTTAAAGTGGTTACTGCACTTGCACTAATACATAGGTCATCCACAGAACATTATAGCATAACCATAATGGTTTCTAACATTCCTTCCTGTTCAGAGGTCCATCTGATTCTGAATGAAGTCAATTGCATTGGTGTTTACATGATAAAAATTGCTTGATACATGGGATGAAACAGCTTTGGACTTGCTGTCAGTATAAAGTTTGATTCCCTTTATTCACTACTGAGAGCAACTTGTCTCTTAAAAAAATTCTCAAAAGACCATGCCAAGTACTCTAACCTTTCAGGATGTTAAGCCCTCCCCGCAATAAATCAACAGAAAAATCGTGACACACCAATCATCCAAATAAAGCAAGCAGAAGTTCAAAGCACAGAAAGGCACTTGCTTTGTGCTTAGGACCTTCCAGCTCTTCTTTGGTAAGTTCTTCTCTTAGAGCCCTAGCAAATATTTAGACTTAGCATCCGGACTTAATGTCTTATTACAGCCTAGTTGCAGGGGCAGGGACTCGGTGACCCAGCTGGTCCTCATGTACCTAATTTCTGAACTGTTGCTTGCTACAGACTGACTGATTTAGATTGTCCAAATTCAGGTTTGTATTGTAGGCATTCTGGACAACACTTTCAGGTGTGAATACTGATTCTGGTTTCCTAAACGTCTGTGGCAACTTGAGATGTCTGAAAGGGAACTGTAGTTTTAGAAATCCTGATCATTCTCACTTTAAAAGTCAAGCTGTTGTAAGTGTCTTAAGCTAAATATAAAAAATAACTAGTCATTTCTGAAAAAGTAGTTAAATCCTGTACTCGGCACATAAGAGTCTATGGTGATGAGTGCACTAAAATTGCACAGGCAGGATGGTATGTGTTCCAGCTACTGTGGTACACTACTGCTTTCATGAGACTTACCCCTCACCCCCATCAAAAAAAAATTGACTATCCTCTTCCCCAGACAAGATAAAATACCATGCATGCTTCTGACACAAGCCTTTTTAAGCAGGGTTGTTGGTTGTAGCTGTGTTGGTCTAAGGGCATAGGCAGGCAAGGTTCTTTGGGTAGATGTGATATCTTTTATTAGACCAACTCAACAGTTGGAAAAATGTTCGTTGTAAGCTTTTGGGACCAAACGCCCTTCCTCAGGCATTGGAAGCCTCATTACACATTTTTTAAAGCAAAAAAAAATGCACCAAATGCACTTTTAAAAATTGCCTCTGGAACACAAAGCAGTTAGTCTGAGTAATCTTACTGTCAACGATTCCGAACACTGGGTAGTCGTTTCTTCCTGTTTAGAATAAGATTTTCCTACCAATGTTCCAGTTTCTTAAGTTTAGAGAACACAAATTGCGTGCCGTTAGCTGCTGTTTCTATCCTGTTTCATTTGCACTTATCATACAAAACTCTGAAAGGACATAGATTGATTCATATTTGGATACATTAATTTAGGAAAAACATTAATTTTCATTTATATTTGCCTATAAATGCCATACATCTTCTTGGCTTCAGTCACCTACCGGTATTTTTTACTTAATGTCACACCTATTGTAGAGACTGGGCTTAGTTAATGTGGAAGCCAGAGGGAGGAAATAAACAAACAATTAATTTTATGTGCCCTGGAAAGCAGGGCAAGATAGTTGCTTGTTTTTTCTGCCTTATATATTGTATTTAAAAAATTATTTAAGCCATTGTTGTAACACAGTTTGTCTTTTAAATGTGCTGTTAATATTTTCAGATAAAGGGAACACTGCTTTCAAGTCTCAACAATTATTCCAATTTTTCTTTCATTCCAATCTTGGTCCTGTGGCTGGTATCCAGGCTGCTTGCTCTCATGGGTGGAGAGATGAAAAAAAGAAGTGTACCAGTAAATTAAGTAGAAAGGAAAATACAGAATGATGCGATGTGGTTTAGAGCACTGACTGGCATTCATTTATTTGGGGTGATCTGCCTGAGTCACTTGTGGCTTTATGCATAATGCATCTATACCAAACTGATCCCATCCCATACTGCCACACCCGTCTTGGGTGCATTCACTTCACATATCCAGTTTTACAAATGTATTAAAGCACCTGTCTTGTGATCAAGGTTACCACTAGGTAGATATACATCAAGAGTCTTAATAATGTAACTATGAACTTTATGGCCGTGTCCAGATGAGCACAGCCATACAATATGTGATGCTGGAGGCATGTCTGTGGTGCCACGTACTGCACATTCAGCTGTTCTCTGTGCTGCAAAGGAGTAGTGTGGGGGGAGGAGGGGCTGACCTCTGGATATCCAGAAGTGTAGAGTCACTGACTGGAAGGCAGGAGTTGACTAGTTTGTATCAGAAGGACATAGGAGACTCTACCAGAACCTGGGAGGCTGCAACTGACTTGGATTGACTAGGACCAGGCTTGAGTGAAAAATTCGCCCAGTTAGGGGAAGGATGACCCTTCTTGAGATAACTAGGAGAGAGAAGTGGAAAGTTTGGACTGTTTACTTTGGAAGTAAGAGACCTCTTGCCGCACTAGTTAGGTTTCCTTGCCATGGCAGGGAAAGGTCAGGGCTACTGCAGTGACATGGTGATCTCTGTCCATAACTGGCATCAGTCTCTATGGGGATTCTGAATCAAATGCTGCTGGGATAAGGAATGCAGAAGACATATCGCTTGAAGTGATGGGGACTTCTGTCTCCATGACTTCCTACATTTTCTATGATACACCCCATGCTAGAGGTGTGGACTGAGTCAGGGTCAAAGACAAAGCTGTCTGTGCCTGATACAGTGGAGGACTTCTGCAAAGCTGGGGGAGGGGTGAACGGGGCAACCACCTTGGCTGCTGACTTAGGGATGGGGGCAGTGGAAAAAAGTGACTGCTCTTAGCAGCTGCGATCACAGTGGCAGCCAAGTCGCTGTTGCCCCTGCCCTGGATGCCTGTCTTCATCCATACACTGCTGTCAGAGACTGGGAAGGGAAGGATGGAAGATGGGATGTTATAGGCTGTATTAGGAGTGAGAAGCAGACCTTCCATGTGGCCATCTCAAGTGAAGAAACAAAATAATCAATAGAACCAGGAAGTTCAGCCCTACTTAGAGGAGAGTAAATATATACCGTTACAAATTTTAACTGTGTCCATCTAGTGCCAGATGAGTTGCTGTAAATGTAAAATAATGAAGCTTTATGCAAAGTGAGCTCATGCTATACATTAGGACTGTGCAAAGCTTCGGATCATGATTCAGATTTGGAGATGATTCAGGTGATTTGGAGGCTGAATCTATGAATCCAAATCGCGGGAAGCTTTAGGCTTTCTGAATCAATTCGGAAAAGATTCAGAAAAGACTCGGCGATTTGGCCACAGGGTATAATAGGGAGTCAATGAAATATCTATAGCTTGATTGTTTTTTTATCCAATTTGGATGAAACTTGCAGAAATGATAGCCCCTTCCAAGGGCAGGTGGCCTGCCAAGTTTCAGGAAGATAGGTGCTAGGGGTTCAGAGAAACTGCACCCCAAAGCCTTGAGAGTGAAACTCATGTCACATGTATGTCTTAAGCCACACCAGGGTCAAAACTGCAGGCATGCTAGTCCCTGCTGAGGCCATGAAGCCTGCCAGGTGTCGAGGAGATAGGTGCAGGTGGATTCTGGGGCCCTGCACCCATAGCTGCTGACAGGCAAAACTGGTGACATGGGTGCTTGTGCAACTGTGTCTCTCTTGGGGTATGGGGTGGGCGGGGGGAAACTACTGCAGGCCTGGCTGCTAGGCTACTGTGTTACCAATCAGTCATGATTCACTCAGGGACCAGCTCAATTCACAGTAGCTAGCTAATGTAATGAGTTAATGAGCAAGGATTAACACCTACAAAATCACAGACTAAGGAGAGGAAATAATCAATACAAAGCCAAACTACTTCTGCTCCAAGACAGACACAGTCAGTTGCACACGCACCCATGTCACGAGTTTTGCTTGTCAGCAGGTAGGGGTGCAGGGCCCCAAAACCCAGAAGCCCTGTACCTGTCTCCTCGACAGCTGGTAGGCTTCGTGGCTTCAGCAAGGGCTAGCAGGCCTGCAGCTTTCACCCTGATGTGGCTTAACACACACAGTGTCACCCATGTCACAAGTTTTGCTTATCCACAGCTTGAGGTGCAGTTTCCCCCAAATCCCTGCAACTATCTCCTTGAAACTTGGCAGGCTTTGTGGCCTCACCAGAGGCTAGCATCCCTGCAGTTTTGACCATGCTGTGGCTTAACACATACATGTGACATGAGTTTTGCTCTCAAGACTTTGGGGTACAGTTTCTCTGAACCCCCTGCACCTATCTCTTGAAACTTGGCAAGCATCATGCCCTTGGAAGGGACTACCATTTCTACAAGTTTCATCCAAATCAGACCCCCCCCCCCCAAGTTATAGATATTTTATTGATTCCCCATTATACCCTATGGCTGAATCTCCGAATTGGCTCTGAAGCTTCAGAGCCAATTTGGCCAAATCGAAGTGGGAAACCGATTCAGAGCTCCAAATCAAATTGCTGGTATCCAAATCGGCTGAATCTGAGCCCAAATCAAATAGTTCCCTATTCACACAGGCCTACTGTACATCCTCACTGGAGACGTTTTTGTTCTTTAAATCAAGGCAGCTATATTTAAGTCTAAGTGCATCTAAGGTGGCAGTGGGGGAAGTTCTTTCTTAATATCTGCCATGAAGTTTTGAAGAAGAATGTGGGAGATTTCTGTGCTTTCAACAGATTTCACAGCCTCTCAACACTGCTGAACCCTCCTTTTATAAGACTTAGTCCTGAGGCTCATAAAAATAATTCTAAAGAGCAGTTTTCTTTTTCTTTGAGAACAAGCCAAATTGTACCAAAAAGTATAGGTTCTTTAAAAAAAACTACTCTTGGTGGGAGATCTCACAGTCCCCCTCATTAAATGATGAAATCAGGACAATGAATGTCAAAGATACCAAACTGATCTATCTCACCAACTGGAAGCAAAGGTTACTTCCACTGCCCCAGATTCATTTAACTTAAATCACTTTATATTTCTTTTATTGTCTGATCTTTCTTTTGGCAGTTATGTTGCTGTCATGTATTTGGTACAAAGTTTTCTGCAATAGATATGGAACAAGAGAGAAAAAAGTACATACATTTTTGAGACTGCATTTTTGTCCTCAGTACAATAAAATAACAGGGAAGTACAATTACATGATGGATGAAGAACTATTTTGAATAAAATCCAGGAAAACCCTATTCCTAGAAGAGACGCAATAAACTCACCAAAAACAGACAGGGCAGAATAATCCCAGACTAAGAGAAACCATTGAATGTTGTTACAATATTAAAAAAAAAATACTAACTCCAGGTGGAGCCAACTGTAGGGTCCGGGCTGAAGTTATATATTGTGTGACTACCTAGAACAAAAAAACATTAATATCAATAGTCACCTTCGAATAATCACCTCACTACTTGAGCATATCTCACCATTAAATATGATCTCTCCAGCTAAAAATAGTTCAAAGTTATTTTGCATTACATTCTTATTGTGTTGCTCAGATTTTTATGCCCTCCTCTCTGCAAAATTATACAGAAACTAGCCTCGCCCACCCCTCTGTTTTTGCACCTTGCAGGGAATGGAAGGGGTGGGGCCAGTGGCACTGGCCCCGCCCCCTCTGTCCACTCCGTTTTTGTGACCTGCAGGGAGTGGCGGTGGGAGGGGCACCGCTGCTGGCCCAGCCCCCCCACCTTCTGCTCCATTGCTGCTGCTTGCAGGGAGGAGGGGGGAATCCCCGTGTCCTCGCTCCATCCCTTGTGTCCCCGCCATCAAGTGGCCCCTGCTGTTCCCCTCCTCCCCTCTGGGCAGGGGCCATTCCTCCCCTGCCCCCTGCCGCTTTGGGCTGGGCCACTCCTGCCCTTCCCCTCCCCCTCCAGCCTGGGACCTTGCCCCCCTGCTCCGTCACCCTTGTCATGGTGGCTTCGTCGCCACCTGCTGTTCAAATGCTTGTACTTTGGCAACCAATCAAAATGTGAATAAAGTGTTATGGATAGGCAGACTAAGGGTTTTATAATATTAGAATGGTTATACAGGAATGGTGTTGAGCCAACTGCACATAGGCAGAACTAGTTCTGAATAAATGTCTTACAAATATAATGTTTTATGCCAAAAAAATATTCCTACGGACTTAGATATACAGCTTTAAGAGTAGGCCTGGCCTTAGAAGTAATTTAACAGCTTAGTAAAGCTGACCAGAAGAACAATAGAGTCATATGTAAAAATATTAGGAAGTCATGTTATACGTTAGAGAAGTTGCATTTCCATTAGCAGACACTGTAGCAATGAAGTACATCATCGTCTTTCTTCCACAAAACCTAATTCTCATCTCAGCACCGATTTCTCAGTTGGTTACTCAGTCCTTGCAGTTCAACAATCAAGTTGTCCATAGTTGTCACTTCATCAGCTAACTCACTGGAAACCGTGCCACTTTCTACATCTGCAAAAAGTTGCTGCATAATAAAAACAAAACCAATTTTAATTATATTTGAGGCCATCACAATCTAAACAAGATATTGAATTCAAATTCCCTCACTACCATTGCCACAATTCTCAGACCATCATCTCTGATCCCATGTGAGTTTGTGTTGCATTGTGGTCACTTCTCTCCGGAAACTGACACACCAGTGGTTAGGCAGAGTACCTACAAATGACAATCACTCTTTTCTCCAAGTCAGAACATGTGCCCTTCATAACACATCTGATGCTGTCCTGTCTGTAAGTCTGAGTCTGTCACAGAAAACTGGGCTTCTGTTAGGGCCTGCTCCTGCTCTCACAGAAATCTAAACTGTTTTGCCATTAAGCTCAATGAGAGCAGGATCAGGCCCTCCTTACTGTGCACAAAGCACTCTTCTGCAAACCAATCAGTTGGGAAAGTAGAAATCTGCAAGTGTTTTAAATGACTGTCACTTTTCTTAGCACCATTTTATATGGTCTCATCTGTTCCACATAGCCAAAACAAATATGTTGTAGCATTTGATGTCAAGACATGAGTGGGTAGATGCCTGCATCTGTCTATAATTAACTCACGAGACAGAAACAAGATGCTAAAATGTCATAAAAATGCTTTGCACCCATATTGTGGTTTCTGACATGAAAGCTTTGCTGTCAACAAATCATGTGAACCACTATGATTCCTACTTTATATACAGGGCAACCCAAGGCAGACAGAGGTTAAATGTTGCACCTAAAACTATATAACATTAATGGCAGAAGTCTCATTAGATTTCAAGATTTATCGAGTCACTGCCTGGTACAAAACCTTTAAAACCCTCGAGTTGAGTAGAACCTTCCTTTGCAGCTTAGTCTCACTGAAATAGATGGAACTGAGGGCTGAACATGAATTAGCCAGACAGAGTCTGGCTATGCATGTTCTGTTTGTGATCAAGAGCGATTCTAATCATACATTTCCTGCTTATGATTAAAAGGGAGAGTGTAAATCATTCATTTTAATGACCCAAAGACAGACTTGCTGCCTAAAATTCTGAATGGATGAAAACTAAGTCAGAGTACAAGCATTGTTCTGGAACATACATACACCCACTCCATTAAAATAAGAATTCTTATTTGCTGTAATAAAATGGACACACGTGTAAGAAAAAACATGCTATGGACACCTGGACCAAAGTACTCTGCCAGTGAACAAACAAGCTCCTTTTCAAAAAACAGAAATTTGTTCATTTAACAAGTAAAAAAGTGACTCTTCTGTCAGTCCATGAAGCTTATCTAGGAATCTGACCTATCTAAGCCTGGCCCTTTCAATCGAATGTAGCTAGTTACATTATACTGACTCATTCTTTCACCTGCTACTTTCTTAACCCTGTTTAAGAATACTAACCAACTAGATGGACACAATTTACATTCTCAGGAACTGTACTGATTTGTTCATAACACATACCAATCAGGAAGCTTTAAGAATTCGCTCTATCTTTAATTATTTTCTCTTTATTTTGGTTTACTTTCTTTCTTTGTGAGGTCTAAATCCAGGGACCAGTCTTAATACTGTTAAATAAAAGTTGTTTGGCTTATTAAAATAAAATTAAACAGGGAAAAAGCCACAAGTACTTACTATGCGAACTAAACAGATCTATGGAAAAACAAGAGGTGCTTCTGGAGTTAAGGTTGAACAGACACATGGCAACACTACTTTTTAAATATGGGGATATTTTTTAAACGAAGCAAAAGACTGGAAAGGCAAAATGAACTGCTAATAGTTCAGGCAAAGTTTGGAGGGTAGGGATAAAAGTCTGGCTTCTAACAGGGACAATTAATGATGAAGAGATGAACAGTCCTCTATAACTTACTGTGATGGATGAGCATTATCTGATTTATAAATAGCTTTCAATTAGGAATCAGCCCCAAGGAGCCAAAATAAAAACTTCCCTTTAACCCATTTCTAACCCAGTCTCACCTTTGCTTTGGATGACAAACCACGCAGATTCAGCCGTGCTGAAGAAAGTACCTGCAAAGCTTCTTGATGATTAGATTTGTGTTCACTGCACCGTATTGCCACTAGAAGTCAAAACAAAGATGTTACATCCTGGTGATCATCTTAAACTGAAAAACCAGTAATTCATCCACCCCCTGAATACCTTTATACATATTTTGAACACAGTGTTCCACACAGAGAAAAAAAATATTAAAAATAGGTAAATTTACTTAAGGTCCAACCACACACACCCTTACACAAGGAAATGTCAGATCAAGGTATCCTTCTTTAACACACATCCCACGTCCCTCACAAAACAAGTTCACCACTGTTATTAACAGATCTCACTTCTCTTCAAGTCCTATGCACTTCAAACACAGTACATACATACCACATTCCTTCAAGTTCTGTTTTATAAAACAATATCAATAATGGAACAATTCAGAGAATCGATCAATATCTAACTTATGTATTCTGGCAGCGGTTATGAAATGCCTTACTAGTGAAAGCCTCAGTACATCAGTACATGCTTAGCCAAGTCTGTCTGTATGGGGAAGGGGAAGCAGGGAGCAGAGCTGTATGTTGATGGAGCCAAAGGAGACTGGAATTTTCAAACTGCTGCAAATGCACTTGCAAATGCTTCAAAAAAAGAATTGCTTTAGCTGGGGAGCTTGGGAATGTTTAAACTTTTATCCCTGCCTGCACCCTACGTCGAACTTAGCAGGACTCATAGAGACAAGGAAATTTGGATCACAGGACTCTGCATGGGCTAGATCTGGACCCCCTTCTGGCAGCAGGGTGAGAAGCAGTGCTAGCTGCTCTGTCAGCTCAAGGAGCCATGGGGGTTAATGCAGCCATTGCTTGTCCTGCCCTTGAATTCCCAGTCCCTCAACAAGCACTATGGGGTAGATCTGGCCCATAGGCCATGGCTGCATCTACATGAGTTGCTTATTGTGCAGTAGCTTGTTACTGCTGCACTGTAGCGTTGCCAGGCACTAACTGTGATACGATGCTACTGCGCAGTAGTAACAAGCTACTGTGTAATAAGCATCACTAGGCAACTGTGCCAGGGCGCGACTATGCAGTAATGCCAGTTACTGCACAGTCATTTAGTACTTGGTTATGCAAGTACTAAATGACTGTGCAGTAACATCTGTGCAGTCAGTGTCTTGTCATGTAGACACAGCCCGTATCTTTGACACCCTCCTTTAGAGGAAATGGAGGAATGAGAGGAAAAAAAAGAATGCGAGAAATGCATGTACCTGTTCAATATTTTCCTATATTTGTATCTTTCTTGTGCCAGATAAAATAGAAAGTGCTTGGTTTTTGGAACCATTAGTCGTGTGCCTGTTTGCTTCTGCTATTATTTATGTCCCTAAGGAAGTGACCGTAAACCACCCACAAGCTGAAGCTCTGGGAAAGTATGTTTAAGCTACTGAAAAGTTTGGTAGAAGGAGGGGTAGCATTGCTGCCCTCCGGTCCAGGCCCAAAATAGCTGAACTGTGAGGTCCCATTTTTGTGAAGGAGTTACAGGCACAGAATACATGCCCAGGAATCACGTCAGAGAGGCCAAATTAAAAGATAATGCTGCAAATTACTAAGACCAAGGGCAGCTTAAAGTGCACGCACTGTGTGGTGGGACCTGAATATACAGCAGCCCAGTGAGTGCTCAACTGTGGCAGGCTCTGCCAGGCCTGGGTGACAGTGACTTCAGGCTTCCCTATGGGAAGACACTACACTGCAGACAGTTCACTGTGCAAAGATGTGCAGACATGTGTGTTAATATTACTGATGCTTTTAAAGAATCCTAAGAGATTAGTGTGTCATGATTTGGCTTTGCACAAGTACAGCTGATGCATTCCTATCATACCAAGATCATCTTGGTGCTTTTTAATTTTATTTTGAATTATCAAACCAAACAATTAGCCTCATGTTTAAGTATGACTTACTGGTCTTTAATTTTAATGAACACTACAAGGGCTCTTTTAAAAATAAATGTTTGCTACTCTCCACTACAATAGCTGATTTTAATGAGATTGTTTATTTTCATCAAGACCTGCACCAGCCCCATTCTCCAGTCCCTTCAAAATTCCTAGACATACTGCTAAATCCTTTGTGAACTAAGGGGTGTAGGCGGTAGCTGTGTTGGTCTAAGGTTGTAGGCAGACAAGTTTCTTTGGGTGAATCTGATAATCTTTTATTAGACCAACTCAAATAGTTGGAAAAATTCTTCTTTGCAAGCTTTCAAAGGGTATTTATACCTGAAAGCTTGCAAAGAAGAATTTTTCCAACTGAGTTGGTCTAATAAAATATATCAGATTTACCAAAAGAACCTTGTCTGCTAAAAAAATTATCCTACTTTTTAAGTAATTGGAAAAATTCTTCTTAGCGCACAGACCAACTGTAGACGCTTCCTCAGCCTGACAAAGGGTGTTTGTACCCGAAAGCTTGCAACAAATAATTTTTTCAACTATTTTAGTTGGCCTAATAAAAGATATTGGATTTACACTAAGAACCTTGTCTGCCTTCATTAACTAATGCTTCTTAAAGTACTAGCTTGTCTTAAAATCTCTTCTTCTGACATCTTAAGCACTGGCAATACTTTGTTTTTCTTACTTAGAAAGAATCAGTGTACCAGATGAATCTTTCCAAAATCCTTAGAATTGAATTTTGATACGGAGAAGCCACTTGGCTTCTTTGCAATGTCTTTTATCCTCATCAAAAGATGTTTGACCTGTAGCATTTTTATAACTAGGAATGCCAAATCTTTCAGCTATGTTTTGTTCCCCTAGATTTAGAATTATCCAATCCATTCTATCAACACATGGCAGATTGGTTCTTTTCTTTGCATCTGGGTTTGATTTTTCATTCTTGGTTTCTCTCTGAGCCCAAGTCACAGTGATGTTAACTACATTAGTGTCTTTACACTGGTGCCAACAGACTAGCCCTAAAACGCCACCACTATTCCAGTCTGCTGGCTGTGGAGCAAGGAGAGGAGGCATCAAACCTTGAGGACTGGAACAAACTACTTGGAGAACAGCTCATCTGGCACTGAGAGTGCATATGTTTGAAAGAGTATTTTTGCTTATTCCTCCTCCACTCCGTAATCAAGAAAAGAAAGACCAAGGTTCTTGGAGCCCCAGGAATGGGAAGCCAAGCCCAAGGAGCCTACCAGTACACCAAAAGCATGTGCCTATATGAAACTGAGCACAACATCTCAAAGTGCATCCCAAGTCAGCTGACTTTAGTTTTTGGGGGGTCTAGAAGATCTCCTAAACCCCAACGTAATCTTTTTCTCTTTAGTGATGGGACAAGTTATTTTCTCACAAACTTCCTGATATCTGTACTCTGTACCGCTCAGAGCATTTGCTGGCTTATAGGCTTTAAAAGTCCTCTCCTACCTCAAAGACAGGAACCCTGGCTCACTGCTCCCAGACCCAAAACAGAATGTTTTACAACCAATAACACATATATGTCTCGAATAAAATGGCCACAATAGTTCCAATATGGGGGAGAAGTACAATAGGTAAGGCGAAATATATTTGATTTTGAGCTTATGAAATTTTCTGTACAATCTCTATAAGTAATATAAAAAGCTATGTTTAAGACAAAACATACCATGGGCAACTTCTATGGCTCCTTTCACTAACTCCTTAAAGGAAGAGATATCTTTCTCCCAATCAGTTGACTGCATTTCACATTTATGTGCTTTAGTAAGGAACTGCAGTGACTACAAAAGGAAAAAAAAAAAACTTCATGTGAAATTATAAAAAAAAATCCTAATTTAGCCATACACATTTCTAAAATTATATTTCTTCCAAAAAGCTGAACTTTGACAAGATGGATATTCTCTGAGCTGGAAGGGTTTCCTTTTCTGCAACTGTGAGCACCAGCTGTTGCACAGATGTTCTTCCCTGATACTGCATCTCAAGTATGACAGGCACATAAAGTAACATGTGTCCAAAGACAATTTTTATTTTTAAAAACCTGTCTAGACTGATGGACATGACCTATGTTTTCCAGGTCATAATAACTGAATGCATATGAAAGAAGGAAAACACTGGTACTTAACATTTTGAAAACAACCCTGTGCCCAAGGAATGAATAATTGAGTACTTCAAGGCTTCTCCCTCTTTCCCCACAAAATATTAGACCAGAGCACATTTCATAGACTAAGCTATTTGGTTTTGCTTCTGTATTTTCTTCCAAAATTGGACAGCAGACATAGAGAAACATTTTTTTTAACAGTAAAGCACAAAAATGTTTGAAAGAGTGGTTTTGTCAGTTACCACCTCTTCAATGCCACTGTTGTGCTTAATAAAATAATGGAACAAATAAAGGGAAAGAAAATAATGAGATAAATATCTTGGGCACTACATAGCAATAAGCATCGAACAGTCTGAGTTTGCAAAAATCAGTCTTGCTGACATATAGGAACAAACATACTGAGATGGAAGAGAATCCAGTGGTATACCACAAGGATCTGGTCTTCATATCTTCTCTAACTATTTAGAGGGAATAATCAGCACATTAATGATATTTATAGATGACACCAGATTGGAAGGAAACTAAGAACACAAGTTAGGACAGAGAAATAATATGAAAGGATGTAGTTGGATTAGATACATGGGCAGAAAAACAATCCCAAATGAGATTCACTTAAGAAACGCAGAAGTTAAGGCATGTGGTGAAATATAATTCAAAACACATCTCAGTGGAAGGAAGAAAACATAAGGTGCAGAAATTAATTACTGCTTCCTACTCTTTGCCCTCCAACAAAGGCTAGAGAGCAGGAAAAAACCTTCAAAGCAAAAATTAAACATATTATGTGGGGACAAAAACCCCTTCTAAAATTACAACTAAGGGGACCATTGTAACAGCCTACCAACATAAAGAGTGTAAATAGTAAAAGGATGAATGTTTAATGTAGTACGTGGATGTAAGGGGTAATACAACATAGGTTAGTTATCAATGGCCCATAAGAAAAAGCCACACCCATAACAGCACAACTTGGTAAATTCCAAAGGCTGCAGTATTGTTCCACATTTGGGGACCACAATTGAGCTGGAACTTATCAGTCACTGGTAGCTGTAGTGCAGATGGGAGCTAGCAGTCAACTTTTCAGGGTCCTGGTCGCCATCTGGGACTGGAAGTCCCACCCCGTAACCCCTGACCTTTGCCCTCAGAAGTACTCCTTTTGGGAAGAGGGTTTCCCATCTTGGAACCAGAAAAAATAAATTATACACTAAAAATCAAACATTGACAATAACATCTTTTAATTTTATTTTTAAAAATATTTTTGTCCTGATTTGTGTATGTTTGCCCAGTGTATATAGAGATGATTGCATAATACCAATGAAGTTTTACTCTTGTATATTATAGGAGGGTGGGGGCATGAGGTTTGTGGGGGGCTGTGTGTATGGGGTATGGGAGAGGGTGGGTGGGTATGTGGAGTTTGTGGGCATGCGTGGGTGTGTGGGGGTGGGTATGGGGTTTGTAGGGGACCTGGGTGTGGGAGGGTGTGGGTGCATGTGTGTGGTGGAGTTTGTGTGCATAGCAGTGAGTGAAACTCTCCCCAGAGGTGCATGGGGGGGTTGTGGGGAGGAGTGTGGGACTTGTGGGGGGCAGGGTGTGGGTGGGTGCAGTGTTTGTAGGGTGTGCGATTGTGTGTGAGGAAGAGTGTGGTTGTGGGGTGTTCAGGGGAAGGCTTGTGGGTGTGGTGGGGTGTGCATGGGATACCCTCTGTGTGCCCCCAGTGAGCCAGTTAGCGCCTGACCCTGCCCCACAGCAGCCCAGAGCCCAAGCATCCTGCGGCACCTCCCCGCCACCACCAACAGCACGCAGCTCCTGCCCTACCCCGTGCTTGCTCCAGATTCACCCTCCACCAGAGTGAATTAGCCAGAACCTGAGCACAGTCCCGCCCCTGCCCGGCCCACACCACCTGCCCATTGTGCATCCTGCCACTCCCTGGGCATGCAGTCGGCTGGGGTGGCTCCGCAGCTGGACTGCCTTTCTAGGCAGTCCAGGCAGCACTAGCTCCTTCTGGTTGCCACCACTGCCCCGCCGTACTAGCAGACCCACACTGCATGACCCTGACCCCAAGCCTGTTCCAGACTCACCTGCCTACACTCAGCAGCGGCAGCACAGGACAGAAGATGTTGCTCAGCGAGGAGGAAAAGTAGCCTTTCCCCCTCGCTGCTGCTGGAGGTTCCTGCTGCAGCTGCCTGGAGCCCATGCTGGGCTGCACTGCATCCCGTTGCTACCGCCTCTGGGCTGCCTCACAAGGCAGTGGTGGCAGCACACAGCAGATGCAGGGCAGCCTGGTGCAGGTTCTAGGTGGCTGTGCCAGGAAGTGCTGGCAGTGGTGAGGGGAAGGGGCCCTTTCCCCCCATGCTGAGCAACAGGTTCTCTCCCAGGCCACCATTGCTGAGCCTGAAGCAGGCATGAGGGGCATGCCAGGTTGGAGCTGTGCAGCACAGGTCCCCACCAGTATCGCAGGGCTGAAGTCAGCGGTGATGGCAGCTAGAAGGAGCTGCCACCACCTGGGCTGCCTAGAAAGGCAGTCTAACTGCAGAGACGCTCCAGCCTTACTGCATGCCTAGGGGGCAGCAGGATGTGTTACAACCAGGTAAAGACCTACTGAGGGCTGGATCCGGCTTGCAGGCCATATTTTGCCCACCCTTGGTCTAGTCTGAAAAAGGTCAAGTATAAAACTGCCTTCACATGCTTGATTTCAACCGCCTGCTTTCCTAGATTCTGGAACTTGTAGGTGGTTTGACTAGAGGCTGTCAGATAGGAGGGGAGACTTCTGAGCTTGGAGCATTGCTCAAGCATTGCACTTTAAGAGCCTGGTTCTACCTTAGGGAGAAGTTACTGAGCCACACAGACTTTAATTAAGAATGGAAGGGATTCTCAACCTTCTAGTTAGAGGTATAGTGAAGGAAACTGAAAACCGGAGATGAAAATGGATTGGGGCTGAGTTCTGGAGAGAATGGAGTGAACTGGTGCAAGAGGTTGTTAGTGAATTTGGGATGGGCATGTAAATTTGGAATGTGTGTTAGAGCAGTCCAGGAGTGAATTCATGGTAAAGTTGAAAAGCTAAAATGGAGGGGTACAGGTTGCAACCGGGAGAAAACAGAAGATAAATATCATTAAAAGGAAGAACAGAGATAAATATCATTTTCTCCTTTATTCCCATTTACTTAAAAACATGTCCCAGTTGGTCATTCTGTTAAAAAGAGGCATAAATAATTACTTTTTCTTCCCACTTGGCTATCAACAATATTCTACCCCTTGCAAGACTATGACCAAATACCTGCATATTTCACTTGGCAACACTGAGTTATATTATGACATGCAACCCGACTAACTGTTTGGAGCGTAAACCACTGCCAGAATACAGGGTTACAATTAGTTAAGAAAAACAGGCTGATCCCCCCAAAAATGTTGAAATTCAGATATTCAATCATAGAATCTAGAAGTAGGGTCGGAAGGGACCCTGTCCCTTCAAGTGTGACCCTCCACCTAGCAGGAGAAAAACTGGGCTCAGATGACTCCAGCCAGGTCGGCATCAAGCTTCTTCTTAAAGACCCCTGGGGTAGGAGCCAGCACCACTTCCCTTGGAAGTTGGTTCCAGCTCCTATCCGCCCTAACTGTGAAGTAGTTCTTACAGATGTCTAATCTAAACCTACTCTCCAACAACTTGTGGCCGTTATTCCTTGTTATGCCGGGGGTGCTAGGGGAAACAAGGTCGCTCCCAAACCCTTCTGGTCCCCCCAGTGAGTTTATAGACAGTCACCAGTTCCCCCCTCAGCCTTCTCTTGTGAATACTGTGGAATATTCTGCCATAGGAAGTTGAAAGCTTTACTGTTTGAATTTTTTAAACCTCGATTCAACAAAATACTAGAAGACATACTAAAGAGAACAGCTTGGTTTTGGCAGGTAGAGGAAAGGGATAATCTACTAAGAGAGGTATTTTTCCATCTTGTCTCTAGTGCTATTAAAGCTGCAAATGCTTTGTATTCCCTCACAATTTATTTCTTTGTCATATGACAGTTTTAAAAAAAATGCAACCTTCATTTAAGTGCATTGGTGGCCCGGGATAAATTTAGTGGCAGAGTGACCTCTCTTGCAATGCTCTCACTATTTCAATGTCTCACTATCTCACTTTTCAAATATTGTGTAATAAAATAAAGAAGCTATGCAGTGGGTGCATCTATACGTGCGCTTTACTGTGGAGCAGACTAGCTCTGTAGTAAAGCATAACAGTCTACACATGTGCTGGTATTAGGGCACAGTAAACTAATTAACTCTGACATAAGATAGTACTGTCAGGGACATGACTATCTTACAGTGCAGTCATTAAGTGTACTTAAACGCATGTGTAGATGGTAACTGCTGGGCGCAAATTGCACCCAGTTAGCCCAGCCAGCTGAGGACCAGGCTCCCAGCTCTTGCCAGCCCCTTTGTTGCCTTGTTGCCCCCTGGAGTCCAGTGCTGATACCCCCAATCCCACCTGCCAGCCCAAGGCTGTTCTGACCCAGCTCTTTTTCATGCCCCATCTATATGTTCAACCACCTGAGGGAACTCAGTTACAACACAAGTGTACACTAAATAGGCGAGGGCTGATTTGTAGGACAGATTAGATTTTAACCATGTTTCATAACTGTTCTAGTTACAAAACATAGCTGATGTCCTTTCTACCGTACAAATTGAAACCATGTCTTTAACTGGGTTAGAGGAAAACTTTGATGTAAACAAACTACCTGACATTTATAGTATAGACAGAGCCTCAGTTATATTTTGTGCCCGAGTTAGTGTTTGGAGACAGCTTTCAGGATATTGCAGTGTCCTTACTCCTGAATTTTTAATGGGCCAAATAATTTCTATTGTTCAGTAGAAAGAAAAAAGGGACAGTGGGAATCAGAGCATGTCATTCATAGAGGGGTGTGTGAAGAAAACAGAATGAGGAAGGGGCAAATGATCAGAAGTACACCACCAGGGACATGTGACCCACAGGCCCAACAACCTGCATCATACATGTGTCACCAAATATTGAGCAGTCTTACTGACCAACACTGCTGCCCCAGCCAAAACATATAATTCAGAAGCAGATATAGAATGTTGACTTTTATATTTTCAGGTTCAAGAAAGATCTAATAACTCAAATGTATTTTGGTAATGTGCATGTCTGCTTGAATTTGGAAGTTCATTCCAAATGCATAGCATCCCTAAATATCAACAATAAAGTAGTAGTGCCAGTGGGGTAGGGGTTACTTTAGAAATATGGTCATCTTAATTGTGATTTAACAGGGAGGCTATGTGTAGGGGGGAAGGAGGCTTGGAGGCTAAAATAGAAGAAAATATTAGGACAGATATATGTTGGCAGGGGTCGAGAAGGGGGGAAGCTCCCCACCGCTGCGTGTAATTGTGGGGATGCATGGGGGGCATGTGGCCCCAGATTTGTGTGTGGGGTGAGGGCAGACTGCCTGCTGAAGGCTTGGGTGCTGTGCTGGCCTCTTCCCAGCAGGAGGGTGGGGAAGGGGTAAAGTGACGTGCTGGGAGAGGGGCTGTGGCCAATTTTGGGGTGGGCTATGGCCACCCCATAGCCTCCCGCTTCGAGCACCGCCACTGCCTGTCCTGCTCTGAGCGCACCTTCAGGACAGCCCCCATGCTGGGAAGAGGCTGGCACAGCCCCTGGCCCTGAGCCTACAGCAGGCAGCCCTCCCTTGCCCTGAGCACAAATCTGGGCAGGGGGGAGGAACATGTCCTCCAAGCCTCCCCCAGGGGTGTGATGTGGCAGTGAGCCACCACCCCTCCCCGGCTGAGCTGCTTGTGGTTCCATCCCACACCCTGCCCCACCCCGGCTGGGCAGTGCCTGTCCCTTCCCCTGCCCCAGCCCCAGCCCCACTCCCTCCCCCTCACCGTGGGGGCCTTGATTTGCCCCCACCTCATGCCCCTTCCCTCCCCCACCTCCTACAGACTTACCAGACAGACATTGCTCTCCCAGCTGGCTGGCTGCATTCCTGTCCACATGCATGCTGTGGCTGTATGCACGCATGCAACATTTATCGGTGACTTTAATTGGCTACACCAACCAAAAAAGCTGATTTCCAATAATGGCAATTTTTCTTTTATTGGTGCTGATCCGATATGGACCAATATATCGGTGCACCTCTTAGAACTAAAAGCAGGATTTAAATCCAGGTTAAGCAAAATACAGAACACTCTAATTCTGGATGTTATTCAGGAACACCTATTCCTGTGCAACTCCAAAAACAGACCAGTCTTCCAGACTACGAGTCTAGATTTTGAGTGACATATGGCAGCTCAAGTAGGCCACTATTTTTTGAATGCTGTCATTCTCTCTCCAGAACCCAGGCCTACAGTTAAAAAAAATAATCAAAATCTAGCCATTATGGTTGGAAAGAACATATGAATTTGGAGAAACCACCAGATGCTGTCAGATTTTTTTTTAAGAAAGAAGGTTCAAATTTAGATGTACAGAAGTATGCATATATAAAAAACTGAAAGCAAATGGAACATTTTAAATGAATCATCATTTCTCCACCCAACAAAAATATAGATGGGAGATGATTTAAGGGAAAGGAAACAAAGCCCCCATGAACCAAGAGCAACTAAATCAAAATATGAAGGACAAAATAGCAAAATGCATGCTGTGTCTCTATACAGTTATTAGACCACTAGAGGACAAAGGACTCCTCAGAAATGCAGGTGCAGAAGTCCACGTTTACCTTTTCAGTATCTTCAGGATTGTTGCTCTGTCCATTCCCATACAGTCTGGCATAGAGTCTCCAGACTTCCCCATCATTTGTCACTCTTGAAGTCACTCTGCCAAATAGCTCCTGCAACTTTCCCTTCAATCCTGCTGCCCGCTCTCCACTGCGATCGGCCATTCCATCTACCACAGCCCTGGCCAGGATGTGCAATACCTTCAAAAATAGAGGAAACTTTTTTCCATATTCAGGTTAAAAACAACATGTACACAGTCTCTGTAGCATCTGGACTCTGAGGTACGTTATCTAATAATTCTATATCTTTTGAGAACACAAAAGACAGTTGCATAATCTAGCCTTACAAGCATGCAATGATATGGGGTACTAAGTGTGTTATGAGGGAAGTTCACTCATTTAAACCTTACACAGACTCCCTGCAAAGGGACTCTATGGGAGAAGAAGGTGAGCACACGGTCACTCATTCCAACCTTAGTGAGCTATAGAAGAAAGTTTGTGCTTGCCTAGGTAGACTGGTACAAGTGATCCAGGAAACAACAGCAGTGTATGACAGAGAATTTCACACTATTATAAAGAGAACCGGCAGAACTGTCTGTTATTAACATTGGCCAAGATTTCCTATTAGAAGACCCTCTTTTCAGTGGTTTAGAACATTTCCAAATTTTAACAGCCTGGACTGAAATTTTCAATGCAAAGTATGCACTGAATTCTTTTGGAAAGCTCTGGCATCCCAATGCTTTGAAGCAGGGACTTAACATTTAGCAGGGAGCGGCCTGTGTGTCAGACATGTACTTCCCTTGCCCCCCTGTGAAAATCCATCCAAATGTACCCATGTTATAAGGTTTTTAAAAACTCCTGCAGTTTGCACCAGCTCAGTGGAGATTTGTTAAGAGTTTCACAACTAAAATCCCCAGATTCCTTCTGCACTGAGCAAGTTCCAAACTCAGATCTGCACTGGGCTTTCTTTGCAAGGCAGTTCTGGACACCTAATTAATAGACTGTATCATAATGCATGTAAAGAAAAGGGACAGAGTTAAGGACATGTAAACTTCATTAATTTCTGGTATTTCTGGATTTGTGAATGCTTGACTTTACAACCTTAATAATGGTCTTTAACATTTTTACAGAAATAATCATCATAGGCAATACTTAACAATAAGATGCTGTGTATGAAAATAAATCCATATAATAGAGAACACAAGCTAAATTCTGTATAAGAATTACTCATGACAAACCCAGAAACAGATGGACAGACATATACTATTATCATACTAAAACAAAAAAGTTTGGATCCTTTAAAATAGAGACGTCTACAAGAGACTTAAATCAGTGTAGGTTATTTTACATTCTGAACTAGTCATAGTAATTGTTGTATAATATTGATTGCTCTAAATACACTCTAATAACAAATTTACTTTAAGCCAGCACATAAATACAATGATACAATGACATGTTTCTAGTACAAATACTTTTTTTCAGTGTTGCAATATAATTACATTATTGAGTCAGAATTGATAACAATCAAATGATTCTCAGCATGGATTTAAAATTCCTTGCTAATAATGTAGTAAATTTAAAATGGGTGTTAATATTACAAAACAAGTATAATCAATTACTATAAAATGCAGGTTCTATCAGAAAAAGGTTGGTGTTTCTTCTTTTATGCCTCAGTGATCGGTCAAGTTTGCTCAATTTATGACCAAAACTTTTTTTCTAAACCACAAAGGTTTTTTTCTAAAGTCCAAGCTCATACCACAGGTCAAGAATGGAACTAAGAGAATTCACATTAGCTGGGAATCTGTCTTTGAAGGAGGATAAATGCATTAGATGTATGTGAAGCGATTTAGTTTTCAAATAATTTTTTAAAGTGGTGAATCAAACATACAATGTAAACAATTTCTACTGCCAGACATTTTAACAAATGGATGTCCCAAATGAGAATCTTAAATCCTTATGTAGGTAACTAAATAAGATACCTGATTATCAGAAGTGCTGAGCTCCAATCTGCCCCCAGGACCACACACACACGCACATGTGCACACCTACATACATATACCCAGAAGAGTATGGTCAAACTGAGAAATGTCCAAATTCTCACTTCTTGTTTCCAGCCTTGTAAAACTGTCATTGATAATATTCCAACCTAGGTAGTTTACCAGTCCACAAAAATCTAGGCATGATAACTATGACAATAATGGAAAAAAACTAAAAATATTTTATTTGTCCATTGGGAAAAAATAATTACTTGCCTCAGGCATCCAGGATTTCGCAAAGATGCCAAAAAATAACCTAAATATCAAGAGAGCTCAAGCTTTGCCTTTGTTTCCAGCATAATCTATCCCCATGTTTGCCTTCTTCATCACTAAAGACTTAGTCAAAATAAAACTGGCATGAAAGCTGGGACTATAGAATCCATTAAACATTAATGAAATACTGACACTCCTTGGTCATGCTGTATTGTTAAAAATATATTAGTTAAAATTGCCGGTTCACTGCATCTAAATACCAAAAGAAGGCTGGCAACCAATTCACTGGCTTTTCCATCATTAGACCACAACTGTAAATTGTTAAACTTTCATTTAAATCTCCTCTGAGGGAAGTTAAATGGCCATATGCCCTAAAACACTACTACATTCAACAGATGTTAGATTATACAGGAACCTGTGAAAACAACAGCTTTTATTTTCCTGTCTTTTAAAACAATCTATGGATTATACTAAGCATTTGTGTGTTTAATACCACTATACCTATATCCCTCTTTCTGTGACCCATCTTATTTAACAAGTACAACATGCATAATGAAAAAAGAAAAACAACCATACACATTTTGACACATTTTATAATTATGAAATGAGATTCATGTGCTCTACAACAGTTCCTTTCACATAAAAAATTAACTACTCAAAACATTAAAAAAGTCCACTGGTAATAATCAGAAATGACAAAGCCCCAGGGAGGAAAGGACCTTCAGATAACAGGTTTCACATGAGAAGTTATCATTTACTAAGGCTGTTTCCTATAAATATATTCACTGCAAATACTTTCCCATTAAAGCTGAAAATCAGCTAAGTGACTATTATAGCACCAGGTGCCTCTGACAAGTATTAATTCCCACCTCCCCAAACTCAAATTCCCTTTGGAAAGTGCCCTTATAAATCTGAGCACAAAGAGCTTTTGCTACTGCTTCCCATTATGAAAGGATATAGAAGTATGAGCCAGAGAAATAAGGATAATATGTAAAGCATAAGAGCAAGAGAAAACCTTTCTGTTACATTGTTTCTGTTGTGGTATTCTGCCTTCACATTAATCCCTACTTTGTATTCACATTCATAGAGACCAGTACCTAGGCTTACTTCTGAAAGTAATATAGCAAATTTCTAGCCCCTTCCCCCACCAGAGCATTTGCTGCCTATTATCCTCAACATGTTAACTTTACAAATAAGCACTGACTGCTTGGCTCTAGCAAGCTGCATTTTGAAAAGTCATTTGATTAGCAGTTTTACAAAACCCTCTGCCAACACTTGCCCCCATACATAGAGGTTAAACTGACAATTACACCCACTGAGAATCTACCCCCCAGATCTTTTACTGTGAACTGTAACTAATTTACATCAGTGTGGGAGTCTTAACAACTAGCCTTTTGCTACAGATAATTCAACACAGTAAGGTTAATTTAAGGTAAATACCACATGAAGTAAAGGAAAACATAGAAATAATACTCTTGATGAAATACTTTATAAGGAAGAATTGCAATGTTTTTTAAGGGTCACCACTGGAAAAAAGTTAAGAATACCACAAATACAAAAAATCAGAGTTTTTTAACACTGCTTGATTTACAACGAACATTTATTCTACCTTTATCATCACAGACACCTTAATGCAGTGCTTCTAAAAAGCTGACAGATTCTCTCTGTCATTTACGTTCTTCCTGTCTACTGTAATATATAGATGCCAAGATTAAGAAGCCTAGGAACTGATGACCTTTTACTCATAGAGGAGTTAGTATCTGGGTAGCTGTGATAAGAGTCCACAATCTGTCTCACCGATTTGCTCCAATCATTACTTTCCAATTAACATGCTAAAATCTGGCTATATCCATTGAAATATGGCCATATCACAAAGCTTAGACAATGTGCAGGTATAGAGAAGGAGGGCTACTTCTTTTTTTCTTTTAAACACATGAATGGCAGTTTGTTTACTTTAAAATAATACATCCTTTTAATAATTATACTGTGAAAACTCCAAATTGTCATCTTAAATGTTACCCCATGCAAATTTTAAATGTTACCATGGCACTTAGATTAATCCAGAGTCCCCCGTGGTTCAGTGACAGACTCCCTGTCTACTGCACAGGGGACCAGGGTTCTGTTTCCAGATGCTTATACAGCTACAGCCATGGAGGCACCAAATGTCTGGACTCAGCTGGGTCTTTAGATTCTGTCTCAATGGCCTAAAGGGAGATGGAAGGTCTGGGCAGCCATAGGTATTGAAGGTCCGGGTGACCTCTCATGCATACACCATGATCCAGAAGGATCAATGGTAGATTAATCCACAAATGTCCCCCTTCCACTCCCCCAGATAATTTTCATTTCATACACTGACAAGCTTGTTACTATTTTGCCTCTCGAATTGTACCTGCAGCAGGTGTGTGTGTGTACAGAATCTTAAAATATCCTACACCAGAATTTCTGCTGTTGGAAGGGCTATGAAATAATTATGGAGAACAACTAGGAAGTGTAATTTCTCACAACTGCATTTTGTGTGTACAGGTCTGAAGCAAAGAAGCCATGAGCTAATGTACAAAGAAAAAACATACTAGATTCAGTTATAGTCTCATTTTACAGAGTTGAAACTGTTTACATAAAAATATGACTGACAACTATACTGCAATAAAACTAAGAATCTGGTCTAAACTTACTGAACCACAGTTTTTCCTAAATTGAATAAGCAACTAATGAGTCAGCACAATCAGTTCTGTACCAGAGGACCCTACAAAAAGCAAGTAGAAAAAAAGCAGCACACACTAGACTGTAGGTGAGTGCTCTGTAAAATTTTTCCAAGCTTTTTAGTTTTCTCAATTCATTTTTTAACTAAGAAAGTATTCTGTTCCATTCTATAAAATTATTAATATGAATTCTTCTGAAATTCTAAAGAAGAGTTTGGGCTTGTTCCTGAAGGATTTTCATCAGAATCCTTCTATCTGTATATTTGCTGTATCAGAAAAAGATGAAAGGACTTGGAAACTATTTCTTAAGTTGGACTATATAACGACATCTGTACTGGAACATCAGAAGCAAACTTAACGTCTATAGACTCCCAAAGACTCCTAAAATTTATACAGGAAATATATATATTAGAGAGCGAGAGAGAAAGAGAATACACTAAAACGGATAAAGAACACTAAAACAGGATTGTGCAGTTGTGCAACTGGCAGCTTGTAGGTGGCTGAGTTGTTGCCCATGAGCTCCCACCTGGGCTCTGCTCCCTCCTCACTCCAGCTGAAACAGCAGCCAGTCTCTGGGCTGTTTCCCCAGCTCATTTGGATTCTGCTTTCTGCACCCACACCTGGGGACAGATGCTGCCAAGCATGGCACAGGGAGCTGAAGGTGAGCTTGGAGCTGTGTGGTGCAGTGGTGGTGGTTGTGCCTATGTGAGAACACTGTGGAGCAGGGTCATGGGGGCACAGGCTGTGGTGCAGCAGAGGGCAGAATGCAGTGTGCAAAGGGGTGGGATGCAGGCATACAGTACAATGAAGGGGTGTCTGCATGGCAGGTGGCCCCTGGCTGCTTAGAAGCTGAACAGCACTACTCTTAAATAACCATGCACCACACCTATGAACTTGTAAAATGACACATCAGAATGGGCACATTTGTTCACGTTACGTGAATGCAGGAAATTCTAGCCCTTGTAGACGATCAGCTTGACCTGAGCAATATTAAAAATCAGTATGAGTTATGTTGTGTAACTAGACTATTGTTTAAATCAACAATTTAGAAGGGCACTTCCTAAACAAAGTCTACAGTATATCCTCATGAATAAACATGGTCTCTGCAGAATGCCAGCAGCACAGCTACCAACAAACTAATTCTCACCACATGGAAAACTACCATTTTCTTTTGAATGTAAGGTATTGATGAATTTAAGGAGCCTCCAAATTTTTTCTCTCTCAATTTAAAAAAATAAAATCACCAAACAGACACGTGGGAGGATACACACATTATAGTGAATATATGAGCTTTTTTAAGAACCTGAAATTTAAGAGTTTTTAAAGAAGAAATACTTGGTTTTAAAAATGTATAAGTTTTGAAAGAATACAATATACCTGTTGCAGATATTGATCAGTTTTGAACTGTACACAATTGCTAGAAGAACTTTTCAGGTTTAGGTATCTCAAATTTGATTGATTTTATTTGTATCAAGCACCACGCTGACTTGTGTGTGGTTGTTTTATTACTCATATTAGTAGCTTTATTACTATGACAGATGACTCATGTACTCTTAAAAAAAGTAAATTGCCAATGAAAAAATTAAATATGCTTTTTAACTATCACAGTACAGTGACCCTTTAATTATATGATCATCAAATAAAACTTTCCCAGGCTCACAGTATGCATTTAACCCACAGAAACTAACAAGCTTTCATTCACTACCCTGAAAAGTGCATATGGTTCTTGTTTTATTTTTTCACAGTTCTGGATTATGTAGATTTAATACTGTGATTATGTGTGGTTCAATCATGAAATTTAGTTCAAGTGCAAAGGCCAGTTTGTGCAAGATGTACATTCTTAAACAACTAGGGAAAATGTTTTCCTGACTATAGTTATAAGATCTAAAATCATTTACATTAATGCCAACAGGGATTTAAGCATGTGAAAAGAGGGGAAATGTTTACTTTTAGGATCAGCCTGACCAGCAGAGTTTCAACTTATTCTTCTCCAAAGCTTGAAGACAGACACTGGGATCAGGATTGGTCTTGTTTGCTTTACATTATTTCTTCTTATAGTTAAAGTCTCATAGTTTGCTCAGACAGCTTTGAGTGTCAAGTTTGTTACTGGTACTGAGATGGTTTTGAAAAATGTATTTCATTGTCATGGAAAAAATGAACATACAGGAAAAATGTAAACGGCACAAAAAGAACTCTGTCCCACCTGCACATCTTTGTATTTTTCTTGTAAATCCATAAGCCGGTGATAGGCCTTGATTGCCTCTGAAAACTCTCCAATGTCTGTACAAGTGAGAAGGTAGTTCTCCCAAATCTGCCAGTGCTCATAGTTACACTTGAGAGCTTCTTGGAGGGTTCGAAATGCTTTGATTCTGATTAAGAACAGAAAACAAAAGGTTATGCATATAAAATTTTATATATTTTAAAGCATTTTGTATAGTCCAAAAGGCTGCCTAATTCAATGCCATGTTTAGAAAACAGGTGAATGTTCAGGTTTATTGTCCACAATCTACATAAAAGACTGAGCATTCCTTTCTTTCATACTCATCCTTCACATCACTAATGGTCTACTGACTTGCTTGTTGAAAGGCTGAAAGGTCAAGAAACCATGCCATGAAGAATGAATAATTTTGCAGAACCTATCTATTACCGCTTTGAAAATACATTGCCTTGGCTGTAATATTCAATACCCACAAAACCCCCTCCCTTTTCCTTTACTATTCCCCTTAAAGATTACTGACAAGGAAAAACTACAAAATTTACAAAAAGTTGTCTGCAGACACATGATCAAAGCATTGTTTTGAACACTGAGCAAAAATATAAAATTGTTACTAACCAACATTGAAAAACAGAGCTCTGGCCCTTTCTAACCTACAACAGTCAATAACTTGCAATATAATAAGTAAACAGATCTTTACTTTGGAGAAAATTGTTATATAGGGAACTAGAAAGTTTATTTAATACTAAATCTCTTCAATAAAATGTAGGTAAAATTACAAGCTGTCATTGTTATTGGCTGGTAATTCTTTTTTTAACATGATGCATAGTCTCCACTGGTATTTTCAAATACGTGTCAGCAATTTAATCACATATATTTGGGATATTTGTATTGAATCCACTGTCAGGATTGAAGATATCTACTAACAAATTATGATAATAAAATCAAATTCTCACTTAACTGAAAAGCAGAAAAAATAAAAGGCTTTTCTTTGTTGCATTATTATAGCAGGAACAAATGCAATAATTATGACTCACTTCACTGCACAAAGAAAACTTGCATTATAGCATCTGAAGTTCTCAGAGAGACTTTTACCCATATGGATCCCACTGCCCAGTGGAGGCTTCATGTGCCCCTTGCACATTTCATGCAACCCTTCTCTAAAGGCATAAATAGTACAGCCTCCTGATCACCACTTAATTCCTTCACCAATGCCAATATCCAGAAGAATGTTATACCATACTGGAAGAAACATGGGTGGTGGGATACACACACACAAAGGCATCTCCAAAGATTCCAGCTGCTGAATGGAGCATCTGAAATTTCTCTTTGAACATCTGTCTGCATGGATCCTACTGCAAGTAACTGACTTGTAGTTATCTCTCAAGTTAGACAACTCTAACAGACTGGATATCCTACCTAAAAGTCAGTTCCCTTACAGGTTTTTAAAGACTTTTCCCAATGCATGCCATAGATGTTGAGACTTGGTGGCCTGCGCCTAAACCAGAGGAAAAGAAGAAACGTATTCAAATATCTTATTTTAAACCAAAGCCCGTTTGATAGTCTTTGGGTGATTACCTTTAGATGTAGTGCCAAAAGCTACAGGAAACCTGAGCTTTTCCAAAGTGCTTTGTTTGAGAGACCCAGAGTGACAGGACATCAAGAGCATGAAGAGTCAGAAAAAAATACAGGCAAATATAAAAATTAGGCTGAATGAAAATGAACAACTGTTAATAAAAAAATGGCTGTGGTGTAAGCATTACTAGCTTCTTGTGGAAAAATATGTAAGGAGACTGTGTCATCAAAGCTTCTTATTTACACACTCTACCCAGCTAACTGCTAGTGACAAACTGCTGTCCTTACAGGAAAACTATAAAGGTTCAAAAGGGTCCATTAAAGACACATTAGCATCTAAAGCAGGAAAGATGTCACTAAGGAAAACAAAGGAACCACTCTTTTAAGCCTTGAAAATGGTTTGACTGAGGAAAAAAGCCTGAATAACCACCAAACTAAAACTGGAACATAAACCAGTTGCCAAATGCAACTTAATATAGCTGAGTGACAGAGCAGAATTTTTGGATAACAAGTAATCACAAACAGCTGAGAGAGAAAAGTCGTCTAATTGGGTGTGTGTCTGTCCAGAGTGTTGAAAAACACCTTCACTCAGCCATATGAATCTGTCTCATTTTCCTATGAATCCTTTAAGACATCATTAGAAACCAACAAGCAGGTCTTGTCAAGCAAAGTCAATTGGCCTACACTAATTGTAGGCACAGGTATAGAGAAATATGAAGATGGTTTCTAAATCCATGATGAGGACATGTTAAAAAATGAATTAGATTTAAAAAAACTAACAAAATTGATAAGCCCAAGCAAAGGCTATTGATATCACCTAAGTCTTGTCCCAAGAACTCCCAATATGTGGGAGATGCCCAATAGTTGTGAATTCCTGGCAAGTGAAGGACCTGACAAATTGACACATTGATGAATACACCATTTTTACAAGAAAATTGCTTTCTGACACAGAAGGAAAAAGTTTGTACCTCCTGCCTGTTTATAAAACATATCACAGTTTATCTGTCAGAATCTGCCTAAAAAAACACATTTCAGAAGGTAGATGGATAGTTCTTAACTCTTAACACACTTACATAACAAGTGTGATTTCCCTTGGAGCACACGGTGGTCCACACATGTTCTAAATAAGCTTCCCAATCCTTGCATGGCTATGTCTGTTACAATAGGAAAGGAAGATGAAAGACTTCCACAATGCACCTGAAGGGAATCTGTTCACCAACACAGGGATGTCAGCTCCACAAGAGGGATATCTAACTGGAAGCTCTCGGCCACTGGTGCTCTACCAACCTGGCCCTGTGGGCCAGATGAGTGGTATGGGGTGAATACACAGGTCAGACTGGGAAGTTTAGTGGTGGGAGAGCAGTGACAATGTTAATTGCCACTATTCTCCTGCTGCCAAATTTTCAGACCTCTGGGAAGCCCCATGTTGAGCACCACAGCTCTACTATGTCTGATTAGGCAACAAACTGATCCTAATTGCTCCCGAATGGGGCAACAGTAAATTCTCACATACGCTGCCCTGAAATCCAGTAGCTGAAATAGAGATCTTTGGCTAGGAGCAGAGACCTGAAAAGATGCAAGTTATTGTGCAAATTCTCCCCTGAGGATTTAAGATGAAGGCAGAACTGAGTCAAACCTTGACTTCATAAATTCTGCTGGTTGTTTGTAGGTAAGTGGAGCTTTCTAAACTGATCCTGAGATCCAGGCTGACAAGGATTTGGATGACCTTTTTGAATGTCAAGAATGAGATCCTATTATTATCTGGTTATTGAGAACAGAAATGAACGTCTAGTCTCTGGACAAACTGCTACCGCTGAAAGACATTTAAGTGCCATTTGGGATCCTGACACACTGAATGTCAGAATTCGGAACTGGCAGCAACGACTCCTGACACAACGTGCAAACATTTCTGTAAGCAGTGTGAATTGCTACATAGACGTAAGCGTCCTTCAGGTTCTTGATAACTGGTACTCATAGGACCTAGGAACAAATTTATGCATTGCAGCAGGGCTGTCCAACTGGTCACCCATAAGAGATTAATGTGCAGCCCCCAGCTCCTATACAGCTTCTGCTCCTATTACTCCAACTGCTGCTCCAGTCAGGGACTCGAGGATCCTCCTTCCACCTTCAGCTTTCACTTCCTGTTCCTACCCCAGGGGGCGGGACAGGGCAGGGCAGCGGAGCCCAGCCCATGGTGCCAGGGTAGCCTGCAGCATGGTGCAGCGAGGGAGCTGAGATGGCTGCTTGCCTGCCTGGTGGGAAGGAGGGCCCACCTGCATGCGTAGCAGGTGGGGGAGATGCAGCCCATGGGCTCATGGCCTGCACTGGTGCAGGCCCTGGGGGCTGTGGCCTGTAAGATGCAGCCCCCACCTGCTTAGAAGTTGGTTAACCCTGAACTAGTGTTATTATCCAAACCTTGTCATAATGAATTAATTTGCTGAAATGTCCAAAACCTAGAAGGGGGTGCTTCTCTTTTGGAATCAGAAAGTAGTAAGAAGAGAAGCTTAAGCCCCAGACCTCTGGGCAAAGTACAGACAGCCAAAAAACCCGAAGCTGAATCAATTCAATCTTTCCGGGTTTCTGTAAACTGCCTAGATTGAGCAGATAAGACGAACTGAGGTTTACGTTTCAAACCTGAAAGCAGCCAGACCCCTGCAGTGGCCCATGCCAGGCGGGGTCTCTCTAGCATCAGGAAAGCCCCCAGTAGGATGTCTCCCTCTCTCCCCCTGTACTGAAGCTGGTCCCCCTAGCCACATCCCCTCCTCAGTCTGGGGTCTCCCCGGTGGGGGGGGGGGGAAGTGGGAAGTCCCCAGTGGGGTGTTTCTCATTCCCTGGAGATGAGCCAGTCACCTAGCCACACTCCCTGCTTGGCAGATGGTCTGGCTGAGGAGGGAGTGGGGGCCAGGAAAACAGACTCCACTGTGGGCTTCCCCTTCCCCCCAGCCAGGCACTGCCCAGCTGGAGGTCCAGAGCCAGGTGTGGGGGAATGGTCCTTTCCCCCCCCTCACTCCTTCAGCTGGCCGACACACACACACACACACACACACACACACACAAAACCAGGTGATCACCCTGGCTCCCAGCTGTGGGGAAGCCTGCAGTGGGGGTCCCACTTCTCCTACCTGAGCCACAATGATCACCTGGCCATGCCCCCACCCCGACTGGCAGGATGACTGAGGAGGAAGTGCTGCCCCTCCCCCAGCTACAGAGCTCCATCTGAGCTGTGCCCAGCACAGAAGAGGGAGCCTGCAGTGGGGGCTTTACTCCCCCTGCCTCAAGCTGGGAGCTGGGCTGATCCCCCGGCTGAGGAGGGGCCGGGAGAATCCCGCTGGAGCAGAGAGCACAGCCCAGGGCTGCACAATATCCTAAGATACTGGAGGACTGTTAGTTAAGTTGAATTGGGAGGGGATCTGTGACAGAAGTTCCATAAACCGGTTTGACCTAAATCAGTTAAATCTGATACTACATCTATCTAGGTTTATCTTAAACAACTTTCTGCCATTTTGAAAGTGGCTTAGGTGCACTATTCTACTACAGGTATAACCTGGTTCCTGATCACTTAAATTGGTTTATATGTACTTTCTGTCCCTAGCCCTGGAAGTACCATCCTTAATTTCATGCTCAAACTGGTTTAATCCTCAAAACGGTTAATTCGTGTCCCAGCTTCAGTGCGAGATGTGCGGGTGTAAGCCTGCTGCGCCCCAGTGAGCTTAGGGGCCCTAGGACCCCAGACAAGCCCCAGCCTGCCCGCATGTAAGCAGGGGCCTGTGGAGCGAGGGACCTAGTCAGCTGGGGGCGGGCTGAGTGGGCCGAGGAGGGTTATGCCCCGCCCTGGCTCCTACTTGGCCCAGCCCCCCAGGGAGCAATGCGACCCAACTGCCAGTGCGTGAGCCAGGTTTGGGGGGTTACCCAACTGTTCCTTCCTTCAGTGGAGGGGAGGGACCCCTCTTAGCCTCCCAAGAACAGCGAGGCTCCGGCCGGCACTTCTCCACATGCGCACAGTTTAAAAAGGGCCTGGCAACAGCAGAAGCCTCATTCATGTCTCGGCTCTGGTGCGAGATGCTTGGGTGTAAGCCCACTGTGCCCCCATGAACCTAGGGACCCCAGCAGGGACCCCAGGACCCCTGACGAACCCTGGTATGCCCGCAGGTAAGCAGGGACCTGTGGAGGGAGGGACCTAGTCAGCTGGGAGTAGGCCGAGGACTGGTGCCTGGCCGGGTCAAGCCCCTGCTCCTACTTGGCCCAGCCCCCCATGGAGCCGTGCCCAAGGCCCTGCGTGAGTCCCTTAGGGTAGACAGTGCCAGCTGTAGCCAGGCCTCCAGTAGCATGACACGGATGGGCACACGCCATACCCTGAGGTTCCCTTCAGGGTCTGCAGCCTCCCCCTCTGGTGCCTCAGAGACCTCCACCCAGATGGAGCCCATGGTTCTGGGCTCCACGCAGATGGAGCCTCTGGCTCTCGGCTGTGGGAGCTGCCTGTCGCATTTTCAGGCTCTGGGGCCCGGGAGCATGGCCACCTCCCCATGTTGGGTCTGCTTCCTACTGGGGTCTCTGGCGCGCCAGCTGGAGTAGCTCCAGGCCGCAGTTCAGAGACTGGATGCTGTCAGGGACTGTGAGCAGGAGGTTGACTCCTACTACCAGGCCCTTCTCCCCTGGGAGATGAAGGGTCGACCACAGTTGCTTTCCAGGACCGGGGAGGACTCAAGGACTTCCCATGCTGTCCATCCCAGGGGTTGGACCAAGGTGGTCAAGGACCCCAAGGCCCACTGCACCAAGGTCCCCCCACTGCTAGAGCTTTGCAACAGGTATGAACCTCTTGCAGCCCCAGCAGAGCCTGCTAAGTTGCCAGCTCCTGCAGGAAACACAGGCTCTACTGTAGCTACCACCCCTAGTCTCCCTAAGATGAAATGCAAAGTGTTCGTCTTGGGAGACTCCCTCCTGAGGGGGACTGAGGGGGCATTCTGCTGCCCCAACCACTTAGCCCGGGAAGTCTGTTGCTTCCCAGAAGCCCAGATCCAAGACATTGTGGTGAAGATCCCTGAACTCCTCCAACCCACTGACCACTACCCTATGCTCCTCATCCATGTGGGCATTAATGACACAGCTCAGAGCGCTCCCAGCCGGATCATGAAGCACTACAGGGATTTGGGAGCGGGGCTTACGGGGCTGGGTTTCATAGATTTCATAGACATTAGGGCTGGAAGGGACCTCGGGAGATCATCGA
>NW_017728943.1:83317470-83331979 GCF_001723895.1 Crocodylus porosus
CCTTTGTAGGCTTTCCTTTTTAGCCACAGTAGGTCCGCTAGGTCTCTGGAGAGCCAGGGGGACTGCTGTGCCTTCTTGCTGCCTTTCCTCCGTGTTGGAATAGATTTGGGTTGCAGGTGGTATTCTCATCGATCCTCCCAGTCTCGGGCTACGGGCTAAGGAGGGAAAGGAGGAGCCAGGTAGTGAACCAAAGACAAGACAAGGGCCCCCAAGGGGACTGTAGACAAGGCAAGGGTCCCCAAGGGGACACTTGCCTGCCTATACACAAATGACAGGACCTTGAGGAAAAAACAGGGGGAACTTGTCCTCCTGCTAAACACAAATAACTATGATGTCATAGGGATAATGGAGACCTGGTGGGACTCCACCCATGACTGGACCACAGGTATAGATGGCTACACCCTGTACAGGAGGGATCAAGTGGACAAAAGGGGTAGGGGTGTAGCTCTCTATGTCAAGGAGAGCTACATGTCCCTGCAAGCCAACATTGGCCCCCATGGTGGACTTGAGACCCTCTGGATTAAAATCTATGGGGAACACAGCACAGGAGATACTACGGCGGGAGTCTACTACAGACCCCCTACCCAGGGTCAAGACCTTGACCAGGAGTCTGCCAGGGAATTGGCTGAGGCCGCATGCTCCCGGTGCATGATTGTCATGGGAGACTAACTACCCCGATATCTTGTGGGAGGAGCGCTCAGCCAAATCTGAGCAGTTGCAAAGCTTTCTCTCATGCGTGGATGACCTCCATCTGACTCAGGAAGTCTATAGCCTGACGAGAGGTAAAGCACCGCTCGACCTGGTACTGGAAACCGGGGACCACCTAATCAGCAACCTAATGATTGAAGGGAATCTGGGTGACAGTGACCATAAGCTGATCACCTTTACTATCTGCCGTAAAGCTGGCAAGTCAGTCAATAATACGGAAGTCCTCGACTTCAGGAAAGCTGACTTTGACAAGATCAGGAGGCTTGTCAGTGAGGCCCTAAAGGGCCACAACCCAAAGGGGAGGGGAGTTCAGGACGAGTGGTTGCTCCTCAAGGGAGAAATTCTGGATGCACGAGGAAAGTCTATTCTGTTTTGGAGGAAAGGCAGCAAAAGGGCACAGCAGCCCCCTTGGCTCTCCAGGGAACTAGCGGACCTCCTGCGTCTTAAAAGGAAGACCTACAAAGGATGGAAGACTGGAACCACCACCAAGGAGGAATACTCTGGTCTGGTTTGGACCTGCAGAGAGCAAACCGGGAAAGCCAAGGCTGCAACAGAACTCCAGCTACCTATAAATATTAAGGACAATAAAAAGTCCTTTTTCAGATATGTGGGGAGTTGGAGGAAAAGCAAGGGCAACACTGGATGCCTGCTAAACCAGATGGGACAACTGACAACCAATGCCCAGGAAAAAGCAAACTTGCTAAATGGGTACTTCGCATCAGCTTTTCACCAATCCCATGGGACACCCCTGCCCACTGTGGAACAAAGAGGCCCGGGTGAGGGAGATTCCTTACCATCCATCAAGACTGACCTGGTGAAAGAACACCTTGACAGGCTGGACACCCTCAAGTCAGCTGGCAGTTTCCAAGAAGTACAACCATTATGTCCTATACATAGTTCATGCTGTAGCTACTGAACTAACAACAGTGCTGGAAGCATCTAAAGATGCTGACTATACAGCTTTGCCAGCAACTGGCCTTTTCAGGCACCAGCATTTACTTCAGCCCTAACATTTTGAGGGAGTTTCTTTGTTGCATAATCTCCCACTGTAGAAAGTTATATTTAGCCAGTAGAGCTTGATAATATTTATCCGTATTTATCTGAATGGTGCCTACAAGAACATCTTTTATGTGGTTCCTTTCTCTAAACAATATGTTAAGGGCAGACAAACCTGTGTGGATTTTTCACAAGAAGCTGCAACAGCTGTAGCAGATGCGAAGGCCAGGTCTGAAAAGAACTACTCAAATCTCCTTCAAGACATTTGATATGTATGATCTGTTCCCTTGCAGCCTTTAGAAACTGTTTGAGACTATTCTTGAACAACTTCAAGAAGCAACTCTAAGATTCCTGCCATCTTCTTCTCCCAATTTAATTTTTACTTTTCTTTTTGTCCACTGGCTCTTTAAAATGATATAAAAAACTTACAAAAACATACACAAATGTAACTACTAGAATAAGGTAGAACTTAAGGTCATAGCGCAACAATTATACTTCTGAAGCTGCACAAATGCACTCAGAGTAGAATCAGTATTCACATGGATAATTAGTTTGAAGAGCTACTCTGCCAGACCTACAGCAAGCTGTTTCTTGCACACATAAGCCTCAATTGTAAAATCATTTCCTAACAGTTTAAAACACATGGAAGAGATCCATGTACACTTTGTAGCTGTGTCTTGTTGCTCGTGCAATAAGAAAGAAATGACTGGGAGTTGAAGCTAATTCAGCCCATTGTGTCTTCACAGCAGGTAAGGAGAATGTGAGGATGTTGGGCTTTGTTTCCAATATAATACACTGATTAAAAGATCCCACGCTCACATGTATGGGAAACAGAATGAATCCACAGCAACTGGACAACTGCTTGAAGAATAAAAATCTTATCCAACACTTCTTAGTTTTCTTACAGGCATCAAACATTTCACAGTTTTTCTTATGTGTTTCTCTGATATCATCACAAAAGTGGAGTCATAATAATGAAGTAAAAAAATAAAGCAGAACTGATTCCTTAATACTGCTTATACTCTATGCTGTGAATGGACAGAGGAAGTGTCATTTTGGTTAATAACAGTTCTAAATGGTGGGATATAAAGAGGGTGTGTCTGGTATGAAGTGCCCCAGCATACTTTTAGAAGTTGGGAAGTGAGAGTTAATAAGTCAGATGGGAGGAGAAAACACTGAAAACAGTGAAATCTGAGTGACTGTATTATTATCACCTTGACAAAGAATGGGTTTTATTTTTCTGAATGCAATGGGGAAAATGAATAAATGAGATATTGTCTAATTTAATCTCTCTGATTTTTGTAATCGATTGTGAAGCTCCTTCAAGACATTTCCATGGAGATGCAAGGAACTGCTGCACAGGACACTTAGTCAAGCAAGCTTGGTCTCTATGTTTATTTCTATTCCTCTTTTCGGCCTGAGTAGTCATTCTGTCCTTCAGTCTTTTCTTTCTATCTCCTCATCTACAATGTATTTCTTTACAATTTATTTTATCGTTTACCATTTAGTGTGAACTCACTGTTTCTTTGTCTCCTCTTTAGTTTGTTTCCTAAACTTTTACACAAATACAATTTTACTTGTATTAAATTTGTATCAGATTTTAAAATGGAACATAGCCAGTTTCAATACATTGAGTTTGATACTTTTTATTCTCAAGTTTCCTTCTTTTTGGTATAAGATAAACAGAGACAAAGTCCAAGTATAGAGTATTATCTTAGTAATATTGTTCTTAAATACTTAGCACTTGCAAAAATTGTGTTATTAAAAAGGTATAGCTATCAAGAGGATTGATTCAATAATGACTCAAGAAACAAAATTAATTAATAAGCTGTCTCTAGTTAGGTCTTCTTATATTAATGGTTAATTTGGAAGGAAAAGAACAAGCAGACCATTATGTAAGTGGATCTACATCTGCTTTCATGATGTGAATAATAAACTGCTTGTTTTTCCCTCAAATCTCCTGAGATGAATATAGCATGAATCAATATAAGATTGAATATATAGTCTGTTTTTAAAATGGACAGGTCTTTTTTGGCTTCATTCCAATTAGTTTCCAATTTTTATATGAGTAATTTTGATTGGTCTTTACTTAGAATATCGTGAGTGATGAATTAAAGCATTTAACAACTTTGGGTTCAAATAACTGCTTTCTTTACAAAGAATATTAAAATATATTTTCTGTATATAAATGAAATGAAATGTGATTGACTTCTAATTGGTATCATTGTAGGAGACCATGAGGGAGACTGGACTGAAAGGAAAAGAACTAGCATTAATGAGTAAACCACATCATACGAATAATATGTTCAGTGCTGGAGGAAAGGAAATCAGAAGTATTTATTTTGGAAGCAGTTTTTGCTAATCCCTTTGAAGTACTTACTTCTGTTTTAATCTGATATACGCAGTTGATAAATTGTTCCAGGCCTCAGCATTCTGCAATCACAACATGGGAGATGGTTAAAAAAAATCCACTTATTTAGGAAAAATCATTTGAATGAAACTATTATAAAATCAGTTGACACTATCCATTTTGCTCATCACACACATGTACATGCATTAATAAATGCACATTCACAATATAGTAAATACTGAGATGGTAATAATATCAAAATTGTAAAATATGCTTCGCAAACAGGTATTTTTATAATAGAAATGTTAAAATAATTTCTGCTCTGGATTGACATGCTGAGCTACATTTACGTATATGCAAATTTGGGGTAAGGCCACCAAGGACAGAGGATGGATAACTGGTATAAACTCAGTGGAAGAACAGATCCAGAATACTTTAGTGAAAATTACCCCTGCAGTATGTGGTAGCACGAGGCCTACAGAGAAGTTAAGTCCCATGTAAGATGTGTTGTGGAACCTTTTACGAGGCTTAAAAGTGGTGCAGAGATCTTGTGGCAGATTTCTGCACAAGACATTTCATCTGCTATAACTAAAAGCCTAATTCTGCGTTGTTTACCCACATATTAAATCCATATTTAAGCCACTGAGAAGTCATCTGCTCTGCTCATGTGAATGTGGACAGGACTAAGCTATATCAGAAAACAAAGAACATCAGGCATTTTTACACATGCAAGTGCTGCAATGCCGGGCGCTTTGCGAAGCACCTGACGCTGTGATGCTTACAGTTGTATAAGTGGCAAAACGTGCGTCAGTGCTGACAAAATGGCAACGGCACACTTTTGAACGAAAACACCTCAGAGGTGCTTTAGTTCAAAAGTACCCCACTGCCATTTTCTGCCTCCTAACGCACATTTGGCTGCTATACAACTGCACACAGTACAGTGCAGTTCACCTCAGCTCACGTGTGAAGCAGACTCGATTAATTGGATCTCCAGCATGTCACAGGAAAAAAAGTAGGTGTATAAATGCCCATAGCTTCCATAAATGTTGGAAGTCATTCACTGTATTCTAACAATTCATATTCATCTGTAAAAGACTATGCACAACCAGGCTGGATTATTGCTTATTTTTCTTGTTGTTTTTTTAAACAATATTCTTGTGAGGTGGAGTCCCCTGTTGTTCAGTGGTAGAAGCCCTGTCTACCACACAGGAGACCTGGGTTTGATTCCCAGACACATATAACTACAGGTGTAAAGGCACCAAACATCTGGACTCAGTCTGGTCTTTAGATTCTGTCTCAGTGGCCTAAAGAGAGGATGGAAAGTCTCCACTCCTCCAAAAATTCATGCCCAGACATATGCATCAAAGGTCTGGGTGGCCTTCATGCATACACCATGATCCAGGAGGATTGATGGTTGCCACCACAATTCCTGTAAGGTTGTAAGCCTCTTCACCTTCATCAAATACACAAGTACTTTAAAAGGGGTATCCAGCTTTTAAGCTTGCTCACGTTGCAGTGCTGGACATGTGCTGGTTTGATGCATGCCTGTAAAATGAATAATAAATGCCTCTGGCACTCATGAACTAACTGTAGCTTCATGTTTAAGTACCATAACAAAGGCCAACTCTCTACCATTTCTTTACTGAATGATTCTAATGGAGAGTAGCATACCAATTTCACAGAAAAACTGGTTAAAAGCAGCAGATGCAGCTGAAAATTTTTTTTTAAACACATCTGCTTTACTCACAGGGTAAAGGAATAGACCAAAATATTTCTTGGTAATAGACATCCTTCTTGCTTTCAGATAAACTATTACATGAGTAGGGAGTGAATACAATCTTTGATAAATAATACATACGTCAGGTTCCAATGTCACGCAACGCTGAAATGCTCTGGCAGCACCTTCATAGTCTTCCAAAGCTAAGTAGGCACAGCCCAAAGAAAACCATACACCCAACTAAAAAGAAAATACAAAATAAAGGGAATTCAGCATACCTGCTCTTACAATTGAAACAACCTTAGGTTCTTGCATGGTCAGATATACATAGCATTTGTTGGTTTTATCATAAAGCATTGCATTCTATTTTATACCACATATACAATCTTGTATTATAATGGTAATATCTTACAGAATCTATGGGAATCATTTATTCACCACTGCAGCCAGAGTCTAATAGTGAACAACGAAGTACATTGGTTTAAAAAATGGAAGTGAATGATATGTGTAAAGGGGTACATATTTGTCATATCTTGTGAGAAAAATATATGCATTTTGGGACATGGTTATAAACAGAATTCTCATTGATAGACAACTTGTTCTGCATTTGTAAAAATACTCTAACAAAAATTGATAAATTATTTAAAATAGTATTTCAAAATTACAGCTCTTACATTTTGGTTACAATATTATTTTTTCACTCATTCCATTTTTTAAAACAGTAATAACAATTTAAGAATATAGAAAGTTGCTCAGAAATGTATTATTTAGATTTGTTTTAAATAATGGAGAAATCTTGCCAACAAACTTTAGTCAGCAATAACCTACCAACAACTCTAATCAGATTTTGTGCAACTTGTGTTACAGAGAAACATAAAACATGACAAGTTCTTTTGAGACCTATTGATGTATGTATTTAAAAGCTTCTGCACAAGTTTGTCAAAATACTAACTTTGCCAACAGCTGCAACTGATAGAGTACGATGCTTCTGAGCAAGTCATATAATTCAGACAGGCATCGAGTCCTAAATACACTGACAGAACATTTTCTGGGTCTCTTGTAGATTCAATTAAAGCAGAAGATGGGGGGAAGCAAACCTGATTTTAACACTTCATAATATTTTTAGGAAATGCTAGGAAATTTTTCCAGATTCTGCTATCTAGTGCAAAAAACAAACCAAGCCAAAACTTCCTCAGTCAAACTGCCAAGATAAGATTAGTGGAAAGAATCACCGTTTTAAAAGAAAGAAAAAAATGTGTCAGATTATGTTGCTCTTAATTCACGATGAATAATCCTGGATAGAACGAATAGTAAAGAAGCCAGAGGCTGGTCTGCTTACAAGAAAGGCAGTCAGTGAAGATGTAAATTGAGCAGTCAGTGGGTGAGAGAGGCTGGGGTGTGGGGGGATTAATGGCCAGAATGAGTTTTTCCTTTAAACATGTATCAAACCTTGCAAACACCAGAAGCAAACTTCCTCAGGTCCAAAGCACACTGAATGGATCCAGACCATACCAGGACAAGACATGCAAAACCTGCCAACACATCTCCACCACACTCACAATTACTATACCCCACAACAGAACCATCATAATTCCTGGATCCTACAGCGGCACTTCCAGAAACATAATACATCTCATCCAATGCACCAAATACCCTGATGGAAAATACATAGGAGAGACCAAACAACAACCGCGCACGAGAATGAAGGCACATAGGAAATCTATCAAACCCAAGAACAGCCTATCACCGGCAGGGGCACATTTCTCACAAGTAAAACCACTCTCTCCAATCTCTCAGTTCTAATCCTGAAAGGGAATTTACAAAACACTTTTCAAAGATGAGCCTATGAACTTCACTTCATAAATCTCCTGGACTAATCATGGACTAAATATAAACATTGGATTTATGATACAGTATAACCTGCCTGATATCTGATTCCCCAGGTACCTCTCCACTATTTACCTGCTACTGTCATTCCCCTTCCCTCTAGCTTGTCTCTCACACACTGACTCCTCAATTTACATCTTCACTGACTGCCTTTCTTGCATGCATACCAGTCTCTGGCCTTTTTACTATTGTTCACTTGGCATGTTTTACAACTGAAACATCAGGTCTGAACTATTACAGATGATTAAATACACTTACTCCAAACACACAGAAGCCTCAGTTTGCTTGACTCCAATCTAGGAAATGTCATTGCCCAAATGAAGTGCATCAGTAAGCAAAATAGATTTCTCAAACTGATGTGCAGTTGCTCTAGGCCAAAGCAAAGGCCTGCAATTATTGGTATTTTCTACCTGAAGTAATAAAAATCACTGCAGAAGAAAAGTATATGATAGACAGAAACTGCCTGCCAATAAGGTTGCATGCATAGGTGTGCTTAGATCTAACAAACTTTAACTGTTCTGGGGTGCAATTCTTGATGCTGGGTGTCTATATAAGACTGTTCTTGGTTTTTAGGGGATTTTTTTCAGGTGAAGTGCTCCAGTCATTTCCAGAACAAGACTAGGGAAAAAAGTTGTTTTCTCCATATCAAAAATTCTGGTAATCTTTTCTTTGGTAAGTACCATGCAGGCAATTTTTTGCTTAGGAGCAGAGATATGAAGTTTGTCAGAGGGCAATGTCAAGGATAAGCCTTCACTATTCCCATGAAACCTCATTCAAATGTATACAAGTTATTAAGATTCTGACAAAGAAAAACACATTTCACATATTCTCAGCAGAAACTGTAGAGCAGTAATTCTCAACCAAGGTGCTGCAGCACCTCGGGGTTCCTTGAGATCTTTTTAAGGGTGCCACAAGGTGCTGCACAATGTTAGAACAGTTAGATGGGCAAATATGATTCACAAGATAAACCCAGAGATTTCAAAAAGAGTCCATAGTATTAAAGTCATTCTGACGTGCTGTGGTCTTTCCAAGTTTTTTGTAACAGAAAAACTGCTCTATTATTTTTCTGTAGTCAAAAAAAGACATGAAAACTGGGAGCTGGCATCTTCCAAGGGGTACCCCTCAAACATGAAAAGACAGAACTTCTGGAGAGTTAACAGCTCAACTACCCAAAGGTTTTGTGTTCACTGAGTATGCTCCAGGGTAGGACTGAATAGGACACACTGCAGTTGTAGCTCTGGGCTGCTGCATGCTGTGGTGGATCTTGATAAAGCAAGTGAAAATAAGGAGTTTGTTGCTTTTTTACTTCTAGTGCAATAGCTGCTAGGCTCAGATAACATGCAGGTGAAAGGTGCTTGACTTAAATATAAAGAGAACAAGAGCTAAATCTTAGTTGGGGAGACACTGTGAGAAGTTTAGCACAGATGAGAAGAGAAGGGACATAGAGGCTGTTGGGGAGAAGAAAAAAAGCTGGAACTCGGGGACACTTAAAGAAGGTGCTATGCTGCAGACACATTAGGACTTTTGATGTACTTTTGAACCAAGTGAGATGGGAGGGCAGTGAGGATGGGGCATGTGGGTTTGGGCTTGACTGGAGCCAAGGTAAGGGACAGACCAGAAAAGTTTCTTGCAAGGGGACCTGGAACTGGTTGGGTAAAGGTAATGGGGATATGGGGATAAGCAAACAGAAGAGTAAAAGACTCAGATTAGCAGGTGAAAAAAAGTCTGGAACTGGAAATAGTGGAGGAAAGATGTAAATGGAGAGCCCAGCATGGGATGTAAAGGCATGGGAAGAGGAGACTGGGGCAAAGAACCAGCAGTGAAGAACAGATAATAAGATTCAGACAGTTGGAGGGGGCAGTGGTAAAGGAGTCATGACTAGGGGAAGACAACTTAAGATTTCTGAGTCTCACTCATTTTTCTGCTATCAGCTAACGTCTATGAAACCTACACACCATGCTTCCCATCTCCCTTCTGAAGATGGGCCACAGAAAAACCATGGAGGATCAGGAACTGAAAGGCCAAGATCTCAAGGTCAGAAGGAGCTTCAGCTTCTCCTTACTCTAGAAGACACTCTAGGTTGGCTTCTGGGGTACTCAGAGAGGCCAGATAAGGTAAGAGGTCCTGAATAAGTGCTCCATGATAGATCCCTTGACAACAAAAGTAAATTATATTTTTTCAGTATTCTGCTTTACTGAAATAATGTTTAGGTGTCCTTTGGACATTTAGATAGGGTACGTGTACTGCCTGCAGGTATCTGTGATTAGAAAACGAGGAAAATGACATTTTTACATTTGATAAACAGTGAACATGTTATTAAGAATCAAGTTTAAAAGATGGAGTTTAGAACAATTGTGTGTGGAAGGAATAATATGAATGTTATTAGGTAGGGCATCAAATCTGTTGGCTCTACTGGCTGATGTAATAATTTCTCTGAAGCAAGTAACCAACTAAAAGGTAGTATAAGGAACTTTGTCAAGTATTCAAAAAAGAATTCTGTCAAGGCTTGCAGAACTAGGTTGAAGTTCTTTTTTGGCATAGGGGGCCAATGGTTGCATTTGTGCCCCCTGCTCCCCATCCTTCTTGTAGCAATGCTTAGAGTTTCCCGCCCCGGCCCTGTTTGGTTACCTGTTTAAGCTGGTAACCAAAGCAAATGAAATGAAGGAAGTGAAACTCCCGGCACACTGGGTGCAGGGGGAGGGGTTGGCCAGAACAGGTAACTAAACATCCAATCCATGGGGCAGGCGGGCAGGTTACAGAATAAACGTAGCCACCACCGCCGGCTGTGTGGGGTCCCCTGTGGCCGCAGGTTTCACAGATAGGACAGGCTGGCCCTGGTCACATTGTGTGATAAGAACTCTGAAGGGCCTGAGCAGCACCGTCACAAGCCAGCGCCTGGAGGCCAAGGCTCCCTCCCTGCCCCCGTCCCCCTCATCGGTCTGCCACTGCATAAAGGTTGCTGACCTGAAGGTCATGTTTGGTGACTGATTAGGAAAACGGAGATAAGACTTAACTTTTCTTCTTTTCAAGATTTAGAGCAGATGCAAGCGCATGAAGATAATTTAGGCTTTGTCTAAATCTGGAATTTGAAGGCAACTTTATAATAAGAAACTAAAAGGTTGTAATTCTCTTTAAATCACTGGGAAAATGCTTTCCATATAATCTGTATTGTAAATATCTTTAGATATAGAAAACAGTGTTTCTATATCAATAATCTATGAAAATTGAGAAATTCCTACTCCTCAAATACATATATACACACACCATAATTTTAATTTTTTTAGGTTCTATGATATAAAATTAAAACTTGGGCTCCAGAGATATCATACTACTTAAATACATACTATTTATGTGCATGTAGATACAATAGCCTGTAATCTTGCCTAAAGAAATTAGTTTTAAAAGTTTGTAGTTATGATTAGAGTCAAGGAGACCCTTGAGAAAAGCATTATCTGAATATGTTTTTTACTCTTTCATTTCCTGCAGTCAGTCTGCCCAGAAATTATGTTCCTCTTAAATACTCCACACTGATAGCTTTAAACTACAAAATTCTCATGGCACAGAGGCTACACTATGATGGGAGCTTCTAGTTCAACCCTGTTTAGTTATTTAAGTTACCTCTGTCCCATTGCCAGTCACTACAATGATGACTGATATGCAAAAGAGAATTCTGAGTATAACACTTTCATTGCATTATTTGAAGCTTTAAATCTAGTTGTACTTTATGGCAAATTTACTTCCACAGTATAATAGTTTTCCCAATGCTAAGCGATGACCTACCTGTTTCAAATCCAAACAGGCTATCGTACAAAGTTACAAGTCAAACAATTTAGTTTGATTAATCCAGAAAAATGATGTTTTTGTTCCTGCCAAGCTCCCATTAAAATATCCTGTGATCTGGTAGTTGAAGGTGATAGCCCAAAATGTTAACTGAAATGTTCTCTTTCAAGAAGATGAAAACTTGTAACGAATCATTATGGAGAAGTGCTTATTATATGATATCAGAATCATGAACCATTAGATCTAACCACAGTAGATATTGCCACACAGATGCTGTAATTGTTAGATAACTTATTGGACAAGCTTTTTGATCTGCTAACAGTTAGAATAAATAAATGCATGGATGTCAGAAAACTGGTCTGAAGATGGGCAAGATATTGAGAGCTTGAGAACTCCTTATGTTTGGTTAATAAATAATTTGTGTTCAAGCAAAGAACTATATTCCTTTTGATAGTATGTTGAATTGCTCTCTCAAATAACAAAGCTTAGAGAAGATTATCTAAAGTAGTGGGAATAAAAATATTTTTTTTCTCTTAGTTTAACAGCTCATTATAACCCTGGCTTTGGACATTGTTCCTTGCATCTGTAAGGTATCAAACTGTGAGGCAATTATGGATTCTCTTATCCCAACTTGTATAACTGAAATATGGAATTGAGGGTGGAAACAGACTGACATTTCGTTTGTGCCACCATTAAATACTTGGGGCAAACTGTGAGCAAATAGATGTTGCTATCCTTTGTCCTGCCACATGAAAGGAAAATCAGAGTGGTGACAAAAGGGAATCTTAGGTGCCTCTCCATAAGTGGGCAAGCCCCACTTTTCCTGCTTAGCCAGACCCACTCCCCACGATCACAGGGAAAGCAAGGAGATCACCATCAAGGGTGGGACAAAGGGTGATGCATGTTTCAATCCAGTGAAGCAGATGAGCTGTGCTGAAACACATTGTGGTACAGGAAATCTGCTTCATTTGGTAACATCTGTTTCTAGCCTGAGTTTTACAGGTAAAACAAAATCTGAGTCTTAGTGTCCTCTCTAAACGTTATGGGCTTCATCGCTGAATCAAGAACTCAGAGAATTTACAAGTAAATCAATCACTTAATGAGTTAAACTATAAAATGAGTCGTTTAAGACATTCATCACTTATTAAGCTTTTTCTGGTCTCAAATTATGCCAGTAATAGTATATAACAGACTATTCAAACTTTCCACATTGCTAAAATTCAACACAGTCGCATGCACAGTTTATATTTGAAGCTATTTGCATGCAATTACAGCTAAATTAGCCATTGTTGCAAGCATTCTTCTGATTACAGACAACGAGACATAGCCTGGTCAGTAATTAGGTCACTCCAGTGAGGCCCTGACAGAGATAATTAACTGATTGCTTTTCCTTTCCATTTTATTGTTATGCTATAATGAGTCAACAATATGAGGTGAACCGCACACATCTTAAATGGTCTTACTGGCTGATTATATAGCTGCCAACTATTGCTGGAATGACCCCAGCCCATTTTATGCAAGTCTTTGCAGTGAAAATATAAGTCAGATACCTTAGTTCACAGGGAGCAGACTCAAAAAAACCTATAAGGAAGAATGATCAATTTCTCTTCCTAAATAAACAAACAAAAACAACACCCATATTTCTGAAAACTACTAGATGCAATTCAGAAAAAAATCAGAAACTTTTTTGATCAATGCTGTAAAGGAAGACTAAATTATATGCAATATATAACATATTTACCCGAATCATTCATAACTGTGTGGACTATTAATTATCACAACTTTTTCTTGTGCTAAGCCTTTTGTATGGATTCATTTTAGGCAGATCTTTAAAAGAAAATGGAGTGGTATTCATTCACCCAACTGGTCTTGCTTTGCCTTTTAACTAGACATTCCTAGGAGCAAGAAGAAAGAATTTTCTGTCCTATAATGAAGAAGGCTGTTCATTTTTATTTTTCTTGGATTGGCTTTCATTTTAAGCTTCGTTTGGATAAAACAGAAAATAAAAAGCATCTCTCAGCAGAAAACTTTACTTTTATGTTTAAAAGGCCAACCAACTCTAACTAAAACTCCACCTGATTTCAGATGGACTTTTGTCTGAGTAATGGTGCTTGAATTTGACCATGTTTGTATTACCTGAAGGAGACAGAGAGCAGAAAGATGAGGATAGATTTTTCTTCCATTTTAGATTCCAAGATATATAGTGATCTGATATCCATGCATGATTAAGAACAGGACTCTGACTCACTAGAACAGCAGGTGGCCAACCCTTCTGGCATGTGTTGCCAAAAATTGCCCTGAATCCTTCCTAAGCACCATTCTAACCCCTTCCCCTGCCCAATCTGCTGCTCTACTTTCTGCAGTTGTGTTGCCTCTGATCTTGTGTGCCACCCACAAATGGAAGAACTAGGGATCACAAAATAAAACCAGTAGGTAGGTAAGAAACTAACAAAAGGCCGTTTTTCACAAAGCGTGTAACTGAAGTGTAGAATTCATTGCCACAAAATGTGGAAGCTGACAATTCAAACAAATGCAAAAAAGGGGCAGGACAAATGCCTGGAGAAACAGTGCATCAGCAGCTATTGAGCATGAGAATTAGGGATACAGCTTGTGAATCAGAACTTCCTACATTTTAAATGTTGGAGGCTGTCAGTGGAAGAACAGTGGAAAACCCCCCTGGTAACATGCTTCTCACTCTCTTTCAGCATCTGCTCTCTGCCACTGTGTGATACAGGATGCTGAACAAGTTAGACCCATGGTCTGACCTAGTAAATGGCAGTTCTTACATTCTTACGGCATGGCATGTTTGCTGCAGATCAGCCACCCCTGCACTAGAATCAAATGTACTAAGCGTTGAAGCATTTTGAAATGTAAATTTTAAAAGTGATGGGGAAAGGCCCTAACATTTATTCTACAGGAAGACTGGAGGATTTCATAGATTTCATAGACATTAGGGCTGGATGGGACCTTGGAAGATCATTGAGTCCAGCCCCCACCCAAAGGGCAGGAAGTCAGCTGGGGTCATAGGATCCCTGCAAGATGAGCATCCAATTTGCTCTTGAAGGTGTTCA
>NW_017728943.1:83332079-83396263 GCF_001723895.1 Crocodylus porosus
CTGGTTTGCTCCCTGCAGGACCGGACCAGTGCAGAATAATCCTCCTTGGAGGTGAATCCCATCCTCCATCCTTTGTAGGCCTTTCTTTTTAGACTCAGGTCTGCTAGATCCCTGGAGAGCCAGGGGGACTGCTGTGCCCTCTTGCTGCCTTTCCTCAGAGACGGAATCGAATTAGCTTGTGCATTGAGGATCACTCCCTTGAGGAGCAACCACTCTTCTTGAACTCCCCTCTCCCTGGGGTCGTCATCCCTTAAGGCTTCACTGACAAGCCTCCTGAGCTTGTCAAAGTCAGCTTTCCTGAAGTCAAGGACTTCCATGTTGCTGACTGACTTGCCAGCTTTACGGCGGATGGTGAAGGTGATCAGGTCATGGTCGCTGTCATCCAGCTTCCCATCAATCACTAAGTCGCCGATTAGGTCATTCCCAGTAGCCAGTACCCAGTTGAGCAATGCTTTACCTCTCGTTGGCCCACAGACTTCTTGAGTCAGGTAGAGGTCATCCACACACAATAGGAAGCTTTGCAACCGCTTGGATTTTGCTGAGTGATCCTCCCATGAGATGTCCAGGTAACTGAAGTCACCCATGACAACCACAGTCCTGGAGCATGTGGCCTCAGCCAGTTCCTGGGAAAACTCCTGGTCAAGCTCTTGACTTTGAGTGGGAAGTCTGTAGTAGACTCCCACCGTTGTGTACCCTGTGCCGTATTCCCCACGGATTTTAACCCAGAGGGTCTCCAGTCGTCCACCCTGGTCACCAATATCAGCTTGCAGGGATGCGTAGCTTTCCTTAACATAGAGAGCTACACCCCTGCCCCTTTTACCTACATGATCCCTCCTGTATGGGGTATAGCCATCTATACCCATGGTCCAGTCATGGGTGGAGTCCCACCACATCTCCGTTATCCCTATGACATCATAATTATTTCCATTAAGCAGGAGGACGAGCTGCTCCTGCTTATTCCCCAAGCTCCTGTCATTTGTGTGTAGGCAGGCAAGTGTCCCCTTGGGGGCTCTTGCCTTGCCCACAGATTGTACCAGGGCTGGGCTCCCTTAAGTGCCTTGGCCTCCTGGCTTTGCAAGGGTTGCTCAGCAGGCCAGCAGTGGCGATAGTCCCCACGTCCCCCAATGGGCTTAGTTTAAAGCCCAGTGGAGCAGGTCAGCCAGTCTGGCTGAGAAGAGCCCCCTCCCCAGCGGAGAGAGGTAGAGGCCATCTCTTCCCAGCACCTCACTGCCTCTCTCGACAAAGAGCGGGCTGTGGTCATGGAAGCCAAAGGCTTTCCTATGACACCAGTGCCGCAGTCTTTGGTTAACTATGTGGATCCCCCTCTCCCTCCTCAGCCCATACCCCAAGACTGGGAGGATCAATGAGAACACCACCTGTGTCCCCAGACCCTTTAGCTCCACTCCCAAATCCCTGTAGTGCCTCATGACCCGCCTGGGAGTGCTCCGAGCTGTGTCACTGGTGCCCACATGAATAAGGAGCATGGGATAGGAAGATTAGTTTGTATGGAATTCCAAGTACTGGCTGTGGAAAGAGAAGAGATTGGGGGGGGGGGGGGAAACTATATTACATCTTCTTACAGGCCCGGGGTTATGAAGAGTACTGTAACAGATCATAAAGGCAGGAAGGAAATAAATATAGACTGCTGAAATCTTTGTAGGAGGAGTCTTGTTGGAGCTGCAATTGAACATAAGACCAGTCCAAAAAGTGAAGATGACTAAAAATGTATCTCTTTATGAAGAGGGGAAGGTTTAGGTGTATATAATAAAACCAGTTAAAACTGTAAGGGCAGTGTCCCACGCTGCACTAATTCCAGAGAGTGTCAAAAACAGAGAAAGAGAAAAATATTTCTAACAAACAAAAAAGAATGCAAAAAAAATGCCAATTATCTTAATATTTAGAAAGGGTGAGCTTGGGTAAAAGTTCTTCAAGTATTAGGGTTTTACAGTTAAGGCACTCTGGAGATCTGGGCTCATTTCCTGCTCTACCTCAGACTTTTTATGTGACTACAGGCTAGTCACTTAGTATCTCTATGCCTCACTTAGCCATCTGTACAATAGGGATAATCATAGGCGACACGTGGGGGAGACAGACATGTGACACCCCTGAGATTGGCAGCTGCCAAAGCCACCACCGGCTTCTGTGGGCAGTCACTGCTTGCCACCTGCCCCCCCTCGCCACTGACACGGCTGGTGGCATCTGCAGGCCACCACTTGCCATCATGATGCCCCCCTAGTCTCAGGGGGCACCAGTCATTCTTGCGGATATTATTTCCTTCACTCATCTTATCCAGGTAAACTCTTCAGAATGGGGACTATCTTTAACTATACGTCCAGTAATAAAACTAGCATTAGGGAACCGAACCAGTATTTATTTGGGTTTGATTCAGATGAATTAAATTGGTTCAAGTTCAGTTCCGGTTCAAGCTATCAAAAAAAAAAATTGTGGGTTGGCTACTAGTTCACACTGGTTCTAATTTCTTTCATGTATAGCATAGAGGTAATTTACTAATTTCAGAATATGAAATAGGCTATTAAACAAATGTTTTTTACTTTGTAATACTTAAAGTTTACACAAGTAGTTTTTTTAACTTGACTGCATTTGACTTCAACTTTACACAACTTTGGCAGGGTTTGTGTTGTCAAAACAACTACTTTTCATGAACAATTTGTCTGATCAAACTAAAATAACATCCTTCTGATATCTGCTCTGTCATATTGGACCTCTGTGCATACAGAATAAATCTGAGGCTGAAAAGGTTCTTTCAACACTCACTTGGTGTTCCTGGAACTGCCATTACAATTTCTGCCAGTTGATACAGTTCATGCACAGCATTTTTCTGGAGTTCCCAGTATTTGAATGTGTCTTCCTTCTTATTGAGATACGGCTCATCTGCAAATGACTCATGATGTGGCCCTATCTTTTCAGGGGCTTTCTTTTGTCCAGATCTCTTTTTCTCTCTGGACAGGTCATGAGCTTTAAGAAGAGAGTCCAATTGATTAACTGACCTTTCAGTTTCTGGCATATGCAAACTTTGATTCTAGAATAATTCCATTGATTTCAACTTCTTCTGAATGAAGCATTTCCATTTTTGTCCATGCATTTGTTAAACGAAATGTTGTCTTGACTCACAATAGATGCAAAAGGAAGTCTATCTATTCTCCACGGAGGTTAACCATGCCCACTAATGGTCACTTGTTGAGCAGCTAAATAGTTGGTTTTGCAAGAGGAGGGAAGGGATACAGCAGTCCTTCCTGGGAGGATCAGTGAGAAGTTGCATGAATGCCACCTTTTACAACTATTTACTTACTAATTAGTTTTTATTTGGTAGGTTGTCAGAAGAAAACAGAGCACAAGCAGCTCCTTCTCTTCTTTTCCCCTTCCCTTACATTTGTGGGCTGGTCTCCTTTCATTCCTATTCTGTTCCCTTATAATACAGAGAAAATGTGCTACAACTAGCATTTGAGATGCAGCTAGTCAGGGACATAAAACGGAATTAAAAGGGATTCTACAACTATGTTGAAAGTAAAAGGAAGAACAGAGAAAACACAAGTCCCTTATAAAACCAGGGAACTACAGACTAGTCAGCCTGTCCTTGATACCTGGAAACATCAATGAGCAGGTATTCAAGGACTCCACTGTGAAGCACCTAGAAAAAAACAAGGTGATCAGGAACAGCCAGCATGGATTCACCATGACTAAGGTGACAGGCTCTGAGGATGGGGAGAGAGCAGTGGATGTTATGTTCCTTGACTATAGCAAGGCTTTTGATACCATCTCTCACGACATTCTCATTAACACAAAAGGGAAATACAGACTAGATGAAAGTACTGTAAAAGTACAAGTAGTCCTCAATGGCTCAGTGTCTAGCTGGGAAGAGGTATCAAGTGTCAAAGAACTGGTTCAAACTGGGTCTTTGTTCTGGTTTGACTCCCTGCTTGGAGTGTTGTAGCCAAAATGGTCCAGGAAATATGTAAGAAGCAAGGTCTCATTGGACAACCTGTGTGGTTGGGACAGATGATATGCATTCAGGTACAAATGGTTCTCCTTCTGGTCAGGTCACCTAAATGAGAGCACTTTTGCTGGAAAGTTTAATATCTTTGACTATATGTTCACATGCTAGACAGATCAGGACTTTGATCTTGATTGAGGCCTTTAGACATTACTATAATATGAATGAACGGCCACAGCCACAAGCATAATAATGGTTCTAGATCTCTTCAAAGGCAGATAGAGAACAAACAACTTCATGGCACTGGGGAGAGATTCCTGTAGTCAAATTAAATGGTAGCTATATACCTTAGAACTTGTAAGGAACAGTGTAGAAAGCCAATTTCACTAAAATCACCTCTCCAGTGGAGTAACTGATTACACACTTAAAACAGACATTAAAATAAATTACTGCAAAATATTGGAAAGTATAAGGTTACCATTACCAGATGTTTCACAAAGGAAATTAATTTGACGTGACAAGCTGAATGCCTGGTTTTGGTTCTTACAGCTGAGTGCAGAACTTGCTTCAGCATAACTCTCTCTGTGACAATGGGATAAGTTTAGATCGGGGTGTCCAACATACAGTCTTTGGGCCTAATCTCACCAATGAAGCCACTCTATCCAGCCTGCTGGACTACTGGCATGGCCCTGAGGAGTGGATTGTTGCAGAAAGCTAATCGCTGGCAGGAGGGTATGCAAGGGCTAACAAAGTCTTCATCGCCACTATTGCACTCCTGCTTCTTTGGCTGCTGGCTGCCACTGCCTGTACTATGCTTCAACCAGATCTGGAGCTGCTGCCATGGCAGGGGGCACGCAGTAGTGTCGGCTCCAGCATGTGGCAGGAGACGATACTCAGGGCCCAAGAGGTGACCATCCCAACAAAAAGCAAGGGGGGCAAGAGTGCCCAAAAGCCCCCCTGGCTCACCAAGGGCGTACGGGAATGCCTGATTGCCAAAAAGGCGGCGTACACCCAATGGAAGTGGGGTGCTATCTCCAAAGAGAAGTATACCTCCTCTGCTCAGGCCTGTAGGGGGGCTGTCAGGAAAGCTAAGGCGGACATAGAGCTAGGACTAGCGTCCAAAATCAAAGATAACAAAAAGTCCTTTTTCAAATATATAGACTTATATATAAGTCCTCCTGCATAGTGCTGATTTATGTTATTTAGATATGCCATGATCATGACCATTTGGGAGTAGTTATACATTTTCAGCTGTCTTAGGCTCTTGTAGATACTGTGGACGAAAAGTTGTAGGTACACACAGAAGGCCTAGACATAAAAGCATATGTCCCTTATTTTACTTCTTCTAGACAGGATCTTTGCAACTTTTTTAGACTTGAGGTACTCCTTGGAAAATGCCAGCTCCTAGTTTTCACATATTTTTTTGACTACAGAAAAATAACAAAACAATTCTGTTGCAAAGAACTCAGAAAGACCTCAGCAGGCAAGAATGTTTTCACACTATGAATTCTTACTTGAAATTTCTGGGTTTATCCTGCGATTCATAACTGCACACCAACCAATGTTAACATTGTACAGTACCCTTCAGCATCCTAAAAAGGATCTCATAGCACCTTGGTTGTGACTCACTGTCCTACACAGCACTCTTAATCTCTCACTTTGAAAAGCAGCAATACTTACCATATTAACACATTAAACAAAAAAAAGTACAAGCTATTACTTTAGTTGTGAACAGAGTTAACCTGCTTAACATTCCAAGAAACAGATTTTAAAGGCACAACACAATTAGAAAGTAACCTGCAAAGTATAAAAAATTGCGTTTATTTCCTAACCTGCATGGGGTTGATCTGCACTGAACGTTCAAAACACTCCACACATTCTCTGAACTCCTTGTTGTGAAGATGAAGGAGGCCCTTCGAGCGCTGGGCCCGGGCACTGCGATGCTTGGATAACTCCCATGCTTTGTCATAGTACTGGTGATCTCTAAGAATATCACCAAGCAAGCAATATAATCCTGGTGTTTCCTTCTTCTCTAACTCCCGCCTCAAGACTTCTTCTGCCTATTAGAAAACAGAGGAAATGACCCTTAATAGGAAATACCGTAGTCAAACTAATCACATACTACTTAACACTTCCATATTTTATGCTTGTATCGGTTTCTTATATAATAAAAACATATAAATTTGAAAAAATAGTGCCTTGAACAAAGCCTATCAAAGATAAATCTGAAATTTGTTCCATAGGTTGCTTTTCATCTAAAGCCCAAGGACCAACATTTAAGCAGTGTTATTAAATTTCTATTCACACTTGTGTGGGCACATGAATCTCCATGCACAGTTTATATAGGTTAAAGGCTAAGGTTAATATATTGTTTATGCAATTCTACTTCAGTAAATGAAGTTATTTCAGAAACCAAATTTTACCTCCAAATTGACATCTCAAAGTAGATAAGGTGAAGACGTAAACTTTTACTTTTCCAGGCAAGCAAAAGACTTTGTGAAAGAAGAATCTTTCTCACTTTGATTTTGAAAAACAGGAGAATCTGAAAGTGCTGCTGTTAATATGTTATGGTAGTCCAGCAGTCTTTGTATTTACAAGTCAAAGTGAGGAGTTATCACATTCCCTGTTCATAGCTCACCCACATCTTTTACCTAAAAAGAGCAAAGAGTCATCTTGCAAATCCAGTTTGGATCTCCATTTTGAAAGTGCAGTGCCACCACTTCTAGGATACTGAGCAATCCCCTACCTGTTCTTTTAACCTTCTTTGTTTGAAAACATTCAGAATTCCCTGCTCAGTTTTGCCATTTCCTCATCCCAATTTTTCCTTCTCTAAAAGCAGTGTGTGTCCAGTATGTTCTGTATTCACTTCAGCTAGTTATAGGTTACTACTGTTTACAAAACATGCAAATGAGAGTTATAGTTTTTTATGATCTCCCTAAATAAATAAATACCTTGGTAGGTGATGAAATCAGTTGCCCAAATTTGATTCCACTCCCCGCTCAAAATGTAACAGTGTTGCATAGATTACCTAATTCAATTCTATGTAAATTTCCTATTTTAATGATATGTTAGAACAGTAAGAAATCATGACTACATAAAATAAATTTTGCTACACAACCAAGGTTAGTAGCATTTATTGGTCATACTCCTCCTCAGTAGCTAGTTCATTTGCCAGAAGAGGCTGCATTGTTGATCCTCACATAAATAGGAGTATTCCTTTTTTTGTTTTAATGAAAACTATTTCCTTTCACACTCCCAGATAACCTCTAGGGAACTGGACAAAATGGCTGCTGCGTATGTAGTCTTTTTCTGTTCTTCCTCAGTCTTAATCTTAGGTTTATCTTGGACCATCAATAAAGTACAAGGATCCCATTTAGGAATCATCTTTAAAAGAATGAACCCTTTCAAAAATGTCACTTTGTTGTGAAGTTTTTTCCATCTCTGATATAGTAGCACTACATCTCACTGTCATCTTTGTTAAGTGAAGTATTAACAGAAATATAACGTCTAGAAAAATTTGAAGGGTGTAAACACCAAGAAGGGAGAGGAAGGGTTTTGGTTTGTATAGGAATATAAAGCCGGCAGAGACAGAACCAAATGAAGAGGAAGAAAATTTTAGGTTGAATAAAAGAAAAAAAACCTGTTTAATAGTAAGAGTTTTTAAGCAGTGAAGCAAAGTTATAGAAACTGTGTTACTTCAGACATTCACAATTAGATTGAGGAAAGCATTATAAATATAGCTTAATAAGACTATTGTGCTGCCAAAGGGAAAGAATAGATGAGGATTTGTTTGGTTTTTTTAAAGCCAAATCTCTAATTTCTATGTCTAATTAAATGAATACATATTGATAATTTATCTCAAGGACTAATTAACAGAGAAAACTGCATACTTTAAGATATGTCGTAATCACAGGAGGCACCGTCTGGAATTACAGGCCAGCTTTTTATAAGATTCAAATTCTGCTGTGAGCTGCAGCTATGAGGTGAAAAGTGCACTGCATGCTCCTAAACCCTCAGTCTCTGTGTGGTAGTGCCTAGTACTATTATGCACTAGACCAACCGGCCAGCACTTTACTAATTGCATTTATATTTAGTGCATAAAAACCGCATGTTCTGGCCTCGGTTTGCAAGCATTCAATGCCAATGTAAATATCTCAACACAGAGATAAAACAGACTAATTAAATATACAGTCCTTTGACATTTACTTCATCTGATTAGCTAACTCATTGGGGGCCAACCTTTTTGGCAGGCATGCCACACATTAGCCCTGCACCTCCCTGAATGCCACTCTAATCCCCTTCTTTTGCCTGATCTACCATTTTACTTTCTGCTCCCTGCCCTATGTTCCCTACCCAGCCTGCTGCTCTGCTTTCTGCTCCCTACCCTGTCTTCTCAGCACTGTCTGATGCTCTGCCCTTTTGGCCATTGTGCTGCCTGCCTGCCCCCTTCCCAGTCTGCTGTGTGCCACACACAGAAGCTACACATGGCATGCATACTGCAGGCTTGCCACCCTTGAGCTGAATGATTACCTTCCATAAGTATTAAACATCTGCAATCCTTTTTTTGTTCTTCCAGTGTGCAAAAGACTCATGGCAGATAATTATTATCCCAAAATAACAAATCTGAATTGCTGAAATGAGAAGTTTGTTCACAGAAAATAGGTAACACTTTAAACCAAGTTTTCCTACTTGCTGTGCAATTTTGTTAAGAAAAGTCATCTCTTGCAACTTCAAAGAAGACAAGCTCTGATATCTTGCTCTATGCATGCAATATAACCATTATCTAAGGGATTGGTTTCTTAATGGTTAAATCATTTTTAATAACTGAAATTACATAATTACATAATTATATATAAAGAAAATAAACTTTTGAGAAATAATAAAACCATGCCCATAAATTTGGGGGGGTCTTCAAGAGGAGGCTGGATGAACACCTCACCAGGGTCGTTAGACTCCAGTACTCTTTCCTGCCATGGCAGGGGGTCAGACCTGATGATCTGCTCAGGTCCCTTCTGACCCTACCAATTATGAAACTATGAAATTATTTGTAGAAGAAGTGGCTTTTCTTCTGGAACAGCTGCAAAGGTTCACTTGGCTGCAAGGTGAGTAGATGAGCTGTGCCTAAGAACTTCACAAGACAGGCAGCAAAAAGGTTGCAGAGGGTGCAATAGCTTTTCCAAGTAGGAGGGTATGCCATGCACAGTGCATGTTTTTTTTTGTGGAACATCTGAACTGTGACCAGAGCCCCCATTGCAAACCTAGGGCTCTGATTGGCTGAGGGAGGAAAAAGGAGAGATGCTGGTGGAAAGGAACACCAGCCTGGAGAGAGGGGCAGAGACTCAGCCCCTCCTCACACCCCAGGCAGGGGGAACGGGGCTGAGGCTTGCTGGGGAGCAGACATCAGGACAAAGGAGAGCCTGAGTCATCCCAGGAGAAGCTGATTCCCCACCTGGGTCGAAGCTGTGTAATCAGGGACACAGGTACCCAGGGAAATAGTGGGGAGGAGCTGCTTGGTCAGAGACCTGCAGAGGGAGTCCCCTGTCTGCTGTGGAGGTGCTGGGAGAGACAGACAGCCCAGAGAGGGAGCAGACTGTGAAAATCCTAAACTTGCATGGGTGTGTGAGGTTATACTTAGTCCCTAGTGTTTGCAGGAGGTGTATCTTTCAGAAGGAGACTGGAGAAAAGAAGCCAATTACCTTCAGTGGCTGATCGGAGACTTGGTTTGCTGAATTACCAAGAAAGGCCAAGGAGTCCAGCAGATGCCTCTGTTGAGAATAGGATAGGATTCAACACTGACAAGTGCAAAGTGATGCACCTGGGGAGGAAGAACCAGCAGCATACCTACAGGTTAGGGAACTCCCTTCTCGTCAGTGCAGAGGCAGAAAAGGATCTTGGAGTCATCACTGATGCCAAGATGAACATGGGCTGGCAGTGTGGGGATGCAGTCAGGAAGGCCAACCACACCTTGTCATGCATCCACAGATGCATCTCGAGCAGGTCCAAGGAGGTGATCCTCCCCCTCTATGCGGCACTGGTCAGGCCGCAGCTGGAGTACTGAGTTCAATTCTGGGTGCCGCACTTCAAGAGGGATGTGGACAACATGGAGAGGGTCCAGAGGAGGGCCACTCACATGATCAGGGGGCAGCAGGGCAGACCCTATGAAGAGAGGCTACGGGAACTGAACCGTTCAGTCTCCACAAGAGAAGGCTGAGAGGGATCTAGTGGCCTGTTACAAACTAGTCAGGGGGGACCAGCAGGCATTGGGGGAGTCCCTGTTCCCCCGAGCACTGCCAGGAGTGACCAGAAATAACGGTCACAAGCTGGCGGAGGGTACATTCAGACTAGACATCAGGAGGTGCTACTTCACTGTCAGGGTGGCTAGGATCTGGAACCAACTTCCAAGCAAAGTAAGTGGTGCTGGCTCCTACCCTGGGGGTCTTTAAGACAAGGCTAGACAATCACCTTGCTGGGGTCATTTGATTTCCTGCCATGGCAGGGGGTTGGACTTGATGATCTGCTCAGGTCCCTTCCAACCCTACTAACTATGAAACGACGAAGCCTCACCTCTGCTATTTAGTGGTGGATCACAGTTAAAGCTGTGTTGCCATTAATTGTTATGGGAAGGGGATTGTGACCAGAAGGAAATCAACCTGAGTTATGAGGCTGAAACTGTTTTAAAGGGTCATAACCAAGTGAATGTAATTTTTGAGGTTGTTTGATGCAAGTGTGGCCACCCAGCAAGGTAGAATTATTCACCTAATGTTACAGTTGTCAATTTTATTCAGACTGTTGGTTCTATTATTAACTATTGTTGTTATATATATTTTTCTTCTTTTACTTATTCATTTATTTGCTTATATAGTTGCACATAATAAAGAAACCAATGTATTCAGTAGGTTTGCAATAAATTCCTGGGTGATGAGGGTGAGGAACACACCTCTCCACAGGACACCTCAGTCAGCAGATCTGTCTGAGGGGGGTTCCCAGGGCTTCTGGCACCATGAGGATCTGAAATCCAGCACATCACCCAGCCTAGCATGCTGGCATGGGTTACATTTAATTTGCAAAAGCCTTTAAACAACAAAGTTAAATAAAGAAAAAAATTAGTGTTGTAAATACTACTGACTTAAATAGATGTAATTACACTTAAATATGTTGCACAGGAGTATCTAGGCTGAATTCAAGTAAAAACATGAAATCAGTTCACAGGACACTGTTAAAACACAGAGAAAGATGTTATAGCATGTGCTTATGCTGCTGTACAGGAATATTGCAATGAAAATAAAATCCCAAATAAGCAGTGCTCCACAAAACAGCAATCCAGAAAGAATATTCCAGTATTTAGAAGTGAATAAATGGGATCTTCCTTTTTTTAATCCTTATTACGTAGACTCCAGCATACCAAATTTAGTATCATCCCTGAAAATGTCCTGTACTATGTCTTCACATCTGTTGCCACCCTTTTGTTGTCACTTTGCGCCCATTCATTTATGAGTTCCCATCACTTTCAGTTACCACACTACAGTTTCAGATACAAGAGGTAAGTAACACAGTTCTCACAGGCCTTGCTATCCAACAACATAACTCTCTGTTGCCACAGGATTGTTCACTGCAGTATAATTTTCCATTTTGTTCTAAATAGTTTTAAGCGTCTCCTAAATTATACCGTCACCTATTTCTTACAGGCAGTGTCATAGAGTTGGTTAAGCATGGGGATCAGATTCCAAAATTCTCAGTCCTGCTTTGCTTCTGGATTTGATGCATAACCTTGGGCAAGCCATTTCTGTTCTCTCTCAATTTTCTCAACTCTAAATGGAATACCAACCTCTCTCACATGGCTGTTGAGAGCTCTACTGGCAATAGTTATGATTCTGAAAGCATCTTCAAAAGCACTGTACTTTCTGGCATACAACATGCCCCCAAATAAGACATTCATCTTGGGTTTTGGAAGCCAGAATATTGGGGGGGAGGGGGGGTAGTTCAGATTTTTCCAGACTTCTGGCCAATTTGTGACATAGAGCAAGTCTTCCTGAGAACACAGTGTCCAGGAAGTATAGTATTGCAGGAGACAGTCTAGATACGACAGTGAGCGGTAGGAACTTCCTGCTACATTAGGAAGTTCTCAGGGCCTGGTGCCTCACTCAGACTGTCTCCTGGGATGCCATACTTCCTGGACACTCTGTGTTCTCAGGAAGACTTAGTCTATGTCATACAAAGTTATGCCTCAGACTAAGGATAGGCAACCCCCAGCACGCATCCCAATTACTGGCACATGGAGATTTTCCTCAGCACACCAGGAGGTATGCGAGGACATTTTTTTTTTTTTTTTTTTAATGATTTTTAAGTTGCTGCTCCAGAAACCATAGGTCCCAGCACTGTGGCAGGCACCAGGGGCAGAGACAAGAGAACAGAGGCAGGGATGTTGTCTGCATTCTGCTGATCCTCCCCCTATTTCTGGGCTGCACCCTCCGGCCCGGCCCAACCCCTGGAGGGGAGCTGCAGGTGGGTGAGGCTGCAGCCTGGGCAGGCGCTGCAGAGGGCTGCTCTGTTGGAGGCCCCTGACCGGCTCAACTCCGAGTGCCACGCACACCAGCTGTTCCAGGGGGCTCATGCAGTCAGGCTCTTACACCAGGGGTGGCTCTGCCCTGCTTGTCCTGTGGCCAGCACACAGGAAGGCCAAGCTGGGAAACCCCCAAGCCCAGTGCCTTGGCCTGGCCAGGCGGCATCCCCTCATGGGCAGGGCAGCTGTGGCCCATCCCTTTGGAGCTGTGTGGGCCAGGCTGGGCCCCACCTTGGGTGCCCCTAGGTGCCCCTGCCTCCAGGCTTGCTTCTTCCTCAGGGGAGGAAACAGCTTGCTTAATACAGGAACCCCACTTTTGAGGAAGGGGGAAGGCAACTTTGCAGAGAAGGGTGCATGTTTTGTGTGAGAAAATACTTACGTGAGAAAGTGCTTATTTACCAATTAATATACTATTTGATGTTGCCTTTAAGAAGTTTTTCCTGATATTCAATCTAAATTGAAAGAGACTCAGATTTCTTTCTATATTTATAGTTCCCTGAACAAAGCAACATTTTTCAGATTTTTTGTGCATTTTTTTTCCATTCCCAGGCTTCTCCTGTGTTGAAGAGGAAGATTGTTAATGGGTAGTTTGCTACCTGTGCTGCTGTTAAGGTAGGCTGCATGTCTGGTTTTTCTACTACATGGAGATAACAGAGAAAGGGGTAGAGCTGGAGCTACACATGGTACCAGGACAGAGCTCCAGGGTCTGAAGGAGCCAAAGAACCGTCCATGATCCCAATGACAGGTGTTCAAGTTGCAGTGCTGCAGGGTTCTGGCAGGTAAAAAAGCCTCTGGTATGAACTAGGAACCATCTATATCCTCATCTCTCTACTTCTTCTTCCTCTTTCACACTCCTACAGAATCTTCTGACCCTAGTATTTCTTCCTATAGCATGGAAAGAGGTTGGTGAGGAGGGGGTGGGTCATCCATTTAAGAGTGTCCCCCAACAACTGTGTCCTCAATACCTGCCAGCTTACTCAAGAAGCATTTCCATTCCTTCAAGTCAGTGCTGCTCTTACAAGTCTCTTCTGGCTTTTCAAACTGACAGCTCCAGCTGCAAAGCCACAACTGAATCAGAGAATAGGGAGGCTGGTTGAGGAGATAGGCCACAGATGCTAACCCTGAGTTAATTAAAGGACCAAGTCCCTCCAAGAGGGCAGAGGCAAGGGTGTCTTTTCCCTGAATGTGTCTTAAAAACCAGGCCAAGAACCTTGCCTGTGCCTGCTGAACTATAGCAGGTTCAATGGCTGCAGCTAATGCAGGAAGAACTGAGATAGGAATAGAACTCTATTAGAGCCCTTCATTTACCTCATCCTTCCTACCCTGCCTGCCCCTTCAACATGCACCAACAGGCAGAGAGGCAGCAAGGCAAAGGAAAAAAGCTAACATATGTAGGATTATTAGTCAGCTGCCATGTGGTTTGCTGCCTAAAAGGAAGGAAGGGGAGAAGGACTTGAGGATACTACTGGAGCTGAGGGGCCATTACTGGCAGCCAGGGGATATTTCTAAAAAAAGGATGCCAGACTGAAAGTCTGAAGGCCAGGGGGCTGTCTTATCACCTCTGGCTAAGCCCACCCAAAAGTTACATCTCCAGTCATAAAAATGCCCCTCTTTAGCTTCCAGTAATATCAACGGTCTCGGATCAGATCTCTGCACTTGGCCTTTTCAATGCTGGTCTCAGGAGAACGGTGCTTGTTATTCAAGTAGGCCCACTGGAATGCAGCAAGTGAAAAAACTGGAATGACAAGGTCACAGTAACTATCAGCATACCACATGGTCAGATTTTAAATTCCTCTTTTTTGAATAGTGCTGTGCTTTGCTTATTGCTTGGCTCTGTGATACTCTCTAGATGACTCATTTTATGATACCAGTTTCCACTAATTATGTTCATATTATGAAATAAACAAGTACAGAGCCACAAGTACATTTACAAGTACATTTAATAAATGGTAAAATAAACCGCAAAAAAAAATTCTGTAAAGGGCATTGACATGTTGCTCTTAGTAGATTTTGTCCTACTATTTGCATTCCCTCAGTTATCATTTAGGGAAGTACAAACTGTCCCAAATATACTGAATGTAGCAGTAATAAACTATACATTTCCACTTCTATGGCTGCAAAGTTGATGCTTGTAACTTTACAGTCAAGAATTCAAAAATGCTTAATTATATTTTACATAGACTACTCCTTGACATTTTGAAATGTCTAGCTATTTTGGTCAAGTTCTTCAGATTTTCAATTACTCTTCAAAAATGGTCTTCAGGGGACAGACACAAATGCTTGCCTAAGAAAGCTTGCTTTTTAGGCACAAGTACAGAAAGCTTCTTAATGAGGTTGCTCCACTCATTCAACAATATACTGCCTTAGCAGATTCTAACGTATTTCCACAAAAGAAGTTACTGTACTTTTCTTTTTTTAAAAGACATTTAGATAAATTGTTCTCCTGATAAAGAGCACAACTATTCTCATCCCTTGGCTTACCCACAAATGTTTTTAATTTTTGCTATTTAGATCAGGATCTTACTTTATTTTCAGCATTATTGTTATTTAGCACTTACACAGCATTTTATCTTCGAAGTACTGCACAATCAGTTCTGAAAGCATTTTTTAACAAGTTTCCTGCAACACATATCCTGTCCTATACTATCTGAATACCATTTTCATAACTCCCTAAGGGCAGTTTGTGTATTTAGCTAGGACAGAATGTGTTTCCAGGAAATGGAAATTATCAACCTCTATTTCTCTACTGTGCTGAAAGCGTTCTTATATTAGTATATTATCCCCACAGCATGCATAATGAAACATAAAATTTTGCAATCAAAGACAGATCTGTCAGTCTATAAATACCAGGATGTGATATTGGTCTACTGTAACTGGAAAAAGGATGTAAGCCTGAGTAAGGAATTCCACATTATTTATATTAATTGAAGTTATAGTTCTATGTAAGAAGTCTATAAACTGCCCTTGCAACCTTAATTCAGAGTAAGCATGGTCTCTGTGTTTATACCTTCATAGAAGGTCTGTCTACACGTAGTCACTTGAAAAGCAAAAGTTTCAGAAAGTTGTGTCATACTGCAAACAGGGTTTACAATGAAAACTTAAGCTGTGAGTCTCCCCACATGGACCACACTGCCATAAAGAGAACACACTTAAAGGTGTGTTCTCTCCCAACTTCTCTCACACTACTACAGCTCCAGAAGTGCAAGCAATAGTGGGAGAGGTTTGTACAGACTACCAGCACTTTTAAACTGCTGTGCCATCTGTGTCATGGGTTAGATGACAACAGTTAAATGTCTTTGGGTGCACCCCAGTGGTAGCAGTCGCTGTTAACAATTCTGTTAACACAGCTGTTAATTTAATTTTTTGGTCTATATCCCAGAAGAGCATATCACCATTTTGCTTTTGAATCAGTCAGTAGACTTCCTTTATTTCAAATAATCAGGTTCAAGTTTTTAGCCGTCAACCCCAAAGGCAATCCTTATTTACTCGTATTGTTTCCTCCAAATCAAGTCCTTTCTGTTCCTCCGGTGATGTCAGATTTAACTGGTACTTGTTTGCGAGTGCCATAAGTTTTTTTTTTCCACTTTTCCTTATCCATGGAAAGCTATCTCCTAACTGACTTTTCATGTTATTGCTATCTCTTACTTCAAAATGTTATCTCAAGGCCCACATTTGCCATAACATCTATACCTATTTTAAACATTGACCAATTTTTTAAGTGCAGGTGCAAAATCTAGAAACATATACCATAATTACAAAATATGAAAAGTTTAATATACTAAAACTATATATATATTTGTTGTTCTTCTGCTCCCCTACTCTAACATTGCATCTACTTCTCAAATTATCATCATATCTTGAGAGTGCTTATGGGTGCCTTGGGTTTCTCTGGTGAGCAGTGCAATGGGACCTCAAGGTGCTACTGTAATGTAAATAGCAAAAACAACAGCTAAAAATGGAGGTGGTTCTTACCTTCCCATGCTGCCCTGCTCTTTCATAGCATATTACTACATCTTCCCACATTTCCAGTTTTTCGAAGATCTGTAGAGCTGAACTTGTGCACCCTAGCTGAAAGAGTAAGCTTGCAAGCTGACGCTAGAAAAGTCAAGATAGATAAAGATAAAAATGTTAGATTCAGATTCAATTTAATTTCCAGGAAAAATGTAAGAGACATGTCTGGCCTGAACATGAAGAATACAGAAGAAGTAGAAGAAATTGTTCTTCTGAGACTTTTAGCTTTGAATACAACTTGCAACTGTTGGGTACTTATCTAATTAAAATCTTAAATTTATTGATGTTTGCTTATCACTGATAAACCACCCTCTTACTGAAAATTGCTTCATAATATTTCAGATAAACTTCTCCAGGTAAACCTGTCCATACAACTTGAAAACTTAACTATGGAGATGGTTACATTAACGTGGAAACACAGGAAACTGCCTATAGAAAGAGTAAAATAGTTAATTTTGAGTAGTCATAATGATCTGAAAAGTTAAGAGAACTATAACAGTGGAGCTATTTCAATGTAACACATCATTTATAAAAAAAAAAAAAAGCCATTCTATATTAAGCTATATGATTAAGCTACATTTTCAAGACTTTAAAAAGGGTTTTTGAAGGTTAACATAGCCAAAATTTTTCAGCTTTAAAGAAAATACAGAATTTACTTACCGCAGGCAAGAAGTATACAATTTTACTTGTGAAAATAAGTGGAACCATACTAAATAATATGCCAATCCTCCACTGAGGTGCACATAAACATACCTCAAAAATCATGTGGAGTCTGAATTCAGTACTCTTTGTAAGATGGCTTGAAATGTAGCCATACACAAACAGATGTGGTAATAAATAATAATGACTGGCAATAGTTATTCTATTTACATGTGTGCCATTAACACTTTTAACAAAGCAAGCATATGCTAAGTTAATAATAATAGCTTAGAAAAAATGTTTACTTTTTTGTATATGGGATTAATTACTTTTAATTTGTTTTTTCAACTTTGGTAATGCTTAAAGGTAATGCCTCTTCTTAGTCAAGATGCAACCACCTTGTATTCCAAATCCCTATTTTGGTATTTGTAACATTGGCTTGGAAAATTGGCTTAGATAGAAAAATGCCACTCTGACAACTGGAAATGAAAACACATTTGCTAGTGTTTATTGTAAATGTTTGTCAAAAGATTGCAAGGAATAATTTGAAAAATACTGTGGGAAATTATGAATAGTTTTTAGATAGTATCCACAGCATCAACAAAGGAAAATTAAAAAGGAAACAACATTTAAAAAATAAATAAAATGCATGCTTTAGGGAAAATGTTTGACCATAGTCTTGAATCTTAGTTTTGATACTTGTATTTAAATACAATATCACTGAAATATAATATTATTGCATAATAGTAGTTTGCAATCTTTCATACAGCAGGACTTTATACATAAAATAATAAAATGTAGCTGGAAAAATGTTCGTGCTATAAAAAAATGTTGCATAACAACAAAACTGAAATGTTCAGATTTAGCAATCCTGTGGAGTACTTCACTTGCTGACTCTGGATACTCTTGCCATGATGTACATCCTAAAATGCCTGGTCGCTCCAGGAGAGATCTAAGCAGTGGTTCCTTCCATGAATAAGGGAAAAGGCAGGAATAGGGTCCTAAGGTAGTGGCAGCATTCCCTTTTCATATAAATATTTGTAAGTATGCAACACCCTAACTATTTTTGTCCTCATTTAATTGAAGAATTCCTATTTCTTTTTTCATTCAAGAAAAAAAGGAGAAAAGAATGTAGAAAGCTTACTCAACAAGTAGTTATAACTGTGTATAACAGAAATAAACAAAAGAGCTGTGTATGTTCTAATATTTGATTCCTTTTTAAGAATGCACATAGTCTTAGTGTGCATTCTTGTAATGTCAGCCCTGTATTTTCAAAAAGTCTTCCCATATATGCATGGTAATAAAGTAGACAGCAGGTTTATGTGACAGTTTTCAGGAGTATGCACTATTAAAAATAATAAGAAAAGAGTATGTAAAAATATCATTTGACTATTTGGTACCTGTATTGCCCAATGTGGAGGCACCTGACAACAGTAAAAAATCTTCATCCGCTCAGACACCAACGTATTCTTGTCTTCAAACTGGTCAGCAAGTGCCTGCATAAACAAAGCACATTTACTAAGATTTATACAATTAAAATAAAGTGCATAGGAGCATGGATAGCCTTGATATAAAATACAAGATACTTGGTACATTAAGGATGTGATATGGTTATAAAAATGGTCATTTTTATTAAGGGGATGGGAATCTTCTTCTAAACAAGCCAATTTCACAATCAAATGTTTATCATCAATTAGATTTTATGTAAAATCAAGCTTCCAAGATCATCCAAAATTTTCAATGCATAATTCAGGAAGATGTAGCAAACTCCTAAGTCTACCAAAACAATAAAATAATTTCAAGAGACCCCAAATAATAAAACCTATCATTGTGTAGATGTACAGGGTATAAAACACAAGTGCCTTGTAAGAATCTCTGCCTGAAGTTAAGATGATTTTGGCTGATATGTTTCAATGGTTTACCTAGTTTTTCTTGAGGGGAAGGGAGGGGGGACAGAGAGATAACACTGACTTGTCCTAAATACTATTTTCAAAAAAATAAAACACAGGACCAACAGTATTTCAAAACACATTTTCATAACTAGAGCACTAATACAGAAAAAAAAAACTTATCTATCTGGGAAGACAATTCCATTCAGGATTTTCTTCATGGAAAATGTGAATTAATGGGAGAGATTAATGGTCTTCCTTTCTCCCAAAGGGAAAAGTCACATTACCAGTCTCCATAATTTAGTTTTGCACACTATCCAAAATAAATACATCAAAATTCAGTGCGGATAATGGAAAGATAAAAAGTGGGAATGAATTACAGCCAGAATAAGTGCTCAGAAGAAAAACTCCACATATCTGAAGTGTGAGTGGATGTATAGTATTTAGGTCTACACAGTGCAATAAAATGCCATAAGGAGATACCCAGCTTGTAGCACATTAGACACAATGCTGCACTAATGCAGTCTATGGCTTCTGGTACCTGAGCTAGCTTGTGTTTTTTTTATTTCTTGCACAGCACTTCATTGTGCCATGTGGGTATGCCCTTAAAGCCAATTACTCTTCCCTTATGGAGTGCATGTGGTACTCAAGACACTGCAAGAAGATCCTCAGAAGGGGCATGCTTGCTTCTGTTCATACACAGTTTGGCACAGAGACTGAAGTTAAAGAGATCCCTTGTGCTCCTTGTCCTTCCTCCCTCAGTTCTGGTCCACGAATATGGAATATAGATATATTTCCACAAATAAGTGGGGAAAGTAAATTGAGATCTTTTTGAAGTGAAACAATTTTTCTACACACCTTTGTTTAGCGAGAATTTAACAGCAACTGTCCAGTTTTTTACATAGGCTTTTTACAAGACAAATCTAGAGTTTGCTTCACAGAATGTTCCATGATTTTAAGATTTGGGGCGCCCCCCAAAATCTCAATAAAAAACAAATCCTGTGTAATGAAATTTAAAGAAAATAATTTTGGATCAAAGCATTTTATTATGATTTTGGCTTCTTTAGAATATAAAATCCAGTATAATATAAAAGAAATTCTGAAATGAAAAGTCAACCTGTTCCGTTTCAATCTTATTGAAAAACATGGCTTTAATTTTTTCCAAAATGAAATTAATATGGTCCTTTAGAAAGTTTGGATTTCAATAAAACATTTTAGCAAAACATTCTCCTATAATATTTTCAGTCACTTTCACTTTCTTCATTTCTTATGTGAAAATAAGATGCCACAGTCTTTATTTATTTTAAAAAGGAAACAATTTATTAAAAAAAATAAATGCACTTTAAAAATGAAAACTGTAAAAAAAGGAAACAAAAATGGGGTGATTTTTCTCATAATTATTATCTGCCTGCAATTACAAATTATTCCAGGCCTCAGTTTTCTAACAGTATCACCTGATATTCACTATTAATATCTGGATAGAATGAAGCTTGAATACAAGGCAAAGACCTTTTTTGCCAGATAAAGGATAGAAAGAGAGCAGCAGCAGTTATCTGGAACCCTTGTTCCCTCTCCACAAAGTAAAATATAGCATCACACACCAGTGCAATCCAGTCATTCTCCTGAAGAAAACAAATATAAGTCTTGACCTCAAAATGGCAGAGGTATAACTCTCACTTCCTTGACAATCACAGACCAAAACTAATACCCAGACTGGAGCCAGGTTTGCTGAGCCAGAAGACAACTCGTGCATTGCAATCATCATAAAAGCTATAGTTTCATAGTTTCTAGGGTTGGAAGGGAGCTGAGCAGATCATCTAGTCTGAACTCCTGCTATAGCAGGAAAGAGTACTGGGGTCAAACGACCCCAGCAAGGTGTTCATCTAACCTCCTCTTAAAGACCCTCTTGGAAGTAGCCAGCATCACTTCTCTTGGAAGTTGGTTCCAGATCCTAGCTGCCCTGATCATGAAGTAGCACCTCCTGATATCTAACCTAAATCTACCCTCTACCAGCTTGTGACCGTTATTCCTGGTCACTCCTGGCGGTGCTCGGGGGAACAGGGACTTCCCCGGTGCCTGCTGATCCCCCCTGACTAGTATGTAACAGGCCACTAGATCCCCCCTCACCCTTCTCTTCTGGAGGCTGAACAGGTTCAGGTCCCGTAGCCTCTCCTCATAGGGCCTGCCCTGCTGCCCCCTGATCATGCAAGTGGCCCTCCTCTGGACCCTCTCCACGTTGTCCACATCCCTCTTGAAGTCCGGCGCCCAGAACTGGACGCAGTACTCCAGCTGCAGCCTGACCAGTGCCGCACAGAGGGAGAGGATCACCTCCCTGGACCTGCTCGTGATGCATCTGTGGATGCATGACACGGTGCGGTTGGCCTTCCTGAGCGTGTCCCCACACTTCGGCCTATGTTCATCTTGGAGTCAGTGATGACTCCAAGATCCTCTTCTGCCTCTGACAATTAAGAGTAATTTTCCTGAGATGCTTAAGGCCCCTAGGACCACCTGCATTGCAGCAATATCCGAAAAGGCACCTTAGGCACCTAAAATGGGTTTTGGTGGAATTTACCCACCCAATCGATTCAGAAAACTCTGCTTCTGCATTAATGAAACCTATTTGCTACCTAGATTAATTTCAGGCCACAAAATTCCACAGGTGCTAAGCTCAGCCTCTGTCCAGGCCCTGGGAGGCCTCCCAGTTCGCCCATGCCTGTGTCCGGTCCTAGTTATGATCTAGATAAAAGGCACAATGGCACCAAATCTCAGCCTCCAGTCTACGAGGGGACCCGATCTAGTAGGCGTGCCCAGAACACAGCTAACACACAAACAGCACAAACTGCATCAGCTAAAGCCACTTTCAATCAAAAATAGCACTGGAGGAATAGGAAGAGGCGATGGTGGTGCTTACCTTTATTTAGTAGCTTCATGCTGAGGACACTGACTCAAGGTGAGCCACCTCCCTCAGCCTGAGGGGATGCAAACCCATGTTTTCCATCTCCCACGAGAGTGCCTGAATCAGCATGGAATCAGGAGCATGTGTGAGAGCGCCTGCCACCCCTCTTGTCAAGCTGGGCCACTGTGCAACCAAAGAAGGCACAAGGCAGGGGCCAAAAGGAAAGCAAGCAAGAGGGAGGCCAACTCTGTAACCTAGTAGTTAGGGTATGTAGTAGGAGGGGAGAAACCTGGGTTTCAGTCTTTGTTCTTAGGATTACTCTATCCCCAGCATACTCCCCTTCTTCCCCCACCTCCCCTCCATTTTATACTTTTATATTTTTTTTGTCTCGTTTGTGCTAAATCCAATGATTATCTAATGGAAAATACATGAGCAGTACAGGGAGCTTCCTATGGCCTGGGACTGCGTTTATCTTTTTCACCGTTACATCACAATGGTGGATTTCAGCCAGCATATGACCAACTAGTAAACAAAATCGCTCTCCTCTGCCTGCTGTTCCAAATGATAAATCCTAGTGTGTACAAAAAATGTCCTAGCTTTTAGTCTATTTGCATAAAGACAATTTTGTCACTTTTTACTATTAAACTTCATTCCATTTCTATACTACAGTCTTAAACATTGTCCAATTGTAGTTGTGTGTCCCCTTGCATTTAAAACTGCATCAATTCAAAGTCAATGCAAAATTATTTGCTGTGATCAGCTCTTCTACAATGCCCTTGTTACCTGGCAAAACCAAGCCTCAAATAAAGAAAGTTGTCAGCTGTCACATCTAGGAAGATCTGGGCCCTACTACAATTAGAATAATTTGTTCTTCAGTCTATATATGAAAAGTTAAGGTCTCTCATAACAAGACAATTTCCAGTAGCATTTATTTCTCTAAACATCTACAGAGGTCTCCACGTCCAGATCTGACCCTGTTAGTCCCAAAAGAACCTCTTTTTACTATCCTCGCCAAAGACATTGATCCAACTGGATCTTGGATTATCCATGCTATTCCTTCTTTTTTATTTATAAGTTATAAGATCATCACATATAACATACACTTTCCCACATTTTCTTTTATTCCTGTCTTTCCTGAAGAATGCATACTTTCAATAACTCAGGTGTAGGCACAATTTCTGTTCCCTCATGTTTCTCTTTGCTTTGTAATACACATTAGATTGCTGATGACTTGTATAGTCTGCATCAGTCATTCTAGTTTCACCATTTAGTTTCCCCTGCTCTTTCCACGAATATACAAGCAATTAAGTTGTTTTTCATTGACCAAATTTCATTTCCTGCCTAAAATGAGTCCTTTCACTCTTTCATTCACTGGACTACTGCTCTCCTTAGTATTAGCTCTTTATTTTTTCTCCTTCAATCTTCCTACTTTCAGATATTCCTCATATCCTCTGCTGTATCCTTGTTTCCCTTTCTTCTTCCTGATATTTAAAACCTGGTATTTAAAACCAGAAGGCTAGACAAGTCAATCTTCTCTCTGTTTTCCAGTTTAAAGGTCTTTTATCAGTCACACAAGATCCCAGATAGCCAATACTCCAGTGAAAGTAACTCATTTAGAAGAATCTCATTTCTGGGCTCAAATGTTCTAAAGCACAAATCCTTGAGCCAACTGTTGATCACCTTTATCTTGTCCCATCTAAAGCCTTCTTCTCTAAGGAAGAATTCCATCAAAAATCACCTAAGCTTCCATTTCTTTCAGCATCTTTCCTAGCACAGCAGTCATCCTCTATCCACTCCAATGGGAATTCAGTAGTGCCATGTGCCAGTACACAGAGATTAGTCAGGGGACTCTTCTCTGATACAATTGAGATCCTTGCTAATCTCAGATCTCCATCTCATTACCCCTGCTCCTTGGCAGGCAACATGCCATTATTTGGAACTGCTCTCATAGCAGGCTTCTCATTTCTTCTTAATAAGTAGGGATCTGGGTTTTCCGTTTGTCATGGGAAAATGCAGATTTTCTCCTTTAAAGGAAAAAAATGCAGGAAACCGTGGATTTCCCCTTGCAGGCTAGGAGGAGGGGGATGCAGAGGTTGCAATGTGCATGTGCACACATGGACATGGCCAGCAATACATCCAAGCAACAGTGGAAAGCAGGTCCCCCAGCTGCCCGCAGGGAAGTGTATGGGATGGGAAGAAGGCATAGGCAACATGTGGGGGGCAGACTGAGGTGGCCATGGTGAGGAAGACAGTGGAGAAGGGCTGGCAGCTGGAGACGCTGCCCAGATGAAGTGGTGCCTGGAGCTGGGATGGGAATGTGTGGCTGTTGGGCCCAGCCGGGGAGTGGATGGAGCTATGGGCGGCTGGCATCTGTGGAGCAAGCAGGATGCAGTCACTGGGTCCCACAGCCTGGCAGCTGGGGTTGTGGCAGGGCTGGGCATGTGAGGGGCTGTGGGTCGAGAGCGAGGGGCACCGGCAGGGCTAGGGGGGGGAAGGGTGGGTTGTGGATTGAGAGTGAGGGGCAAAAGACTTTTCCAGTTTATTTATCCTTTCTGGGAAAGGTGTGGGAGAATTTTATCTTTTCTCCATCATGTATATACTAAAGCTTTATCCCAGCTTCCAAATTAATGGATTATATATTACATTTTATGGTACATAAGACAATACAACAGGTCAAATGTTTTTGACACTATGGATTCCAGTTTGAAATTTCTAGGTTTATCTTGTGAATTGAGTTTGCACACCTAACAGTGCTAACATTGCGTGGCACCCAGTGGCACCCTTGAAAGGATCTCAAGGCACCCTGGTTGAGCATCACTGTTGTAGATAGTCACCAACTTATAACTTTAAAAAAATCCAACTTATGACTTCAAAAAAATCAGAAAACCCACAAAACCTTTTCTCCATTCCCATTTCACATGAAATGTTTTATGTGATTTTTTTTTTTTTTTTTTTGGGGGGGGGGTAGTAGGGCAAAGATTGTTAGGAGTAAATACTAAAAAATTGACTTTATAATGGAAACTCCCATAGTCCTTCACACTATCCTCATCTGTAATACAAGCATGCCCAGATATCCCAGTCAGGACTAAGCTCCATTATGGCATGTACCGTGCAAACATATGAAAATACCGTGACAACTCCAAAGAGGTTACTATCAAAACACAAGATTCAATACCAGGGAAAGCAATGGGAAACCTCTGTAAAAGTCACATCAGCTATTTGTATAACTCTATGGTTCTGTATTGCTTATATCACAAAATACGTACAAATAAACAAACCTCTTCCCTGCTCCCAGCCACCTTCCACAGCTCGTTATATCAAAATTCAGTTGTCATAACTTGTCACTTATAACCTTCTACAGACTTCCTGTAGAACTTGTAATATTTAAAAACACTTTCATGGAAGCTCAAGAAATCAAAAAGTTCACTTTAATATATCAGTTGCAATGCACTTGTACTTTGAAAAACAATTATTACAATTAATTTCCAATTTCTGTACAAAAATGTTTTGGGGGGGGCATGTTAAAATATGTTTCTAAAATAAATCTATCCAATTCTTTCCTTTTTTGTGTCCTTGTGACGAGGTATTTAGCAGAGTTTGCAGATCTCATTGGAATGTGACACTGCACCATGAGCACTTCAGCTACAAACTTGTAATCTCCAGGCTGTCAACCATGTACACCTTAGTGCCCACGCCACTCTAGCCCCCTATCAAATTCTCATGCATCCTAACGCAAAAACAGCTTTCATTACTATTTCTACAGTCTTCCTCCCTGTCACTACTGTGGCATAAATAGTCCAGAAGAATGACCAACAGGGATTTGGGCCACACATGAAGTCCAAATAGCTAACAGAAAATCAAGAACCAAAGATTGACAATAGAGTCAGGGAACTGAAGAAAAGAGCAGAAACCCTAGAGCAAGGAACCAAGTCAGGAGCTAGACACAAGGTTGAGTCTTAGTAGGATTAACTCTTAAGCCCCAAGAGATGTTGCTGCCTTTCTGCTCAAAACTTTTATGCATGGCTCTTAGGAAGTGGTGTGGTCACAAGTGCAGTTTCCTCTGGGACACAGCTGAGCCTACTTATCTGATCCTGAAAATGGTTATGGTCAACACACTCCCCAAAATTTCTCTCTCAACAGTAAAGTCTGAAAACTTTATTAAAAATAGCACATTTTTCCTAAGTTAATTTGGAGTGTGCACATTGAAATTAGTGTTATGGTAATGGTCTCAATTTGGTCACATAATAAAACAACAGTGAATGAACATTACTGAAACATTACCTCAGGAAAGCATATTTCAAGATACGCATTGCATAGAATATGGCGCAGTATGCAGTGTTTATAAAATACCACATATTTTCTTTGCTATATAGTAAATCAGGTGGTCTAGGATTTTACAGTGCTTGATTTGGTATTTCAGTGGATTGTGAATTAAACAACTTTCAGTTTTGAACTTTTACAAAAATCATTTGTTTAAAAGGTAACACGTTATATTTACAGTCCAGATTATGTAAATATACACTTATCAACCCTTTGTCATCCCAAGAAGACCTACAATCAAGACTGAAGACTGTCAGGAAGATATAAACAGACTCCTAAGGAACCAATGATGGTCAAAATACTTAGTTAACTGGTTTTGCTTCTCTAAAACACAACAGAAATACATTTGAACAAGGATGCATATTACAGCACAATGTTTTGTAAAAAGAAAGATATTCTTCTGGCTGATCCCATATGGCTCGAATACAGTAGTAACAAAAATGTCTAAATTAGACTACTTTATGAATCAAATGATGCTGATTAACTTCATGAGACAAGATAGATGGTTGTTCATTGGATTGACAGATACGAAAGTATTAACTTTTATTAAACATGTAAGCACTATTTAAACATTTTTAAATAAGAGTGTAGTTGTTTGCTTATTAAATGACAGAAAGGCAAGCCTTAGCTATTCCTTTCTTCAGGGCGTCAGTGGAATATTTAACCCTATTAAGCAATGAAATTCTACAGGAAGTGAACAACTAAAGTATTTAATACACAACAAATCTGTTAAGCAATGATTTATTTCAACATCAAAATGGGAAAAAAAGCATATTTATCTAATTATCAAAGGGGAATGTATGACATCACACTTCAGGGAAATCTATTACAGAGATGACTAATGCAAAATATGAATGAGTCATGGAAAGTCAAATAACTGTTTCTTATACTGCGTAGAGATGCCAAGATGAAAAGTAATACATGTAGGATGTTTTGGACCTCCAGGTTAGCAGAGGCACGAGTATCTCCTTTGAAAGAAGCCTAAAAAGTTTCGGTGCCAAAAGAAGTCAATATACTACCCACTCATTCTTTTCTTCAAGAATAACACTCAGGCCTCCTCCATCTGTTTCATAGCTTTGAGGACTTTCCCCCTTATTTGCTCACTTTGCAAACCCCACCTCTTAGATCGGGGTGGGCAATTATTTTGGTTGGAGGGGCACTTTAGGAATTTCGGTGAGCTGTTGCAGGTAGGGAGCAGTGGTGGTGTGCATTGATTCAGCCCAGTGTGGCAGGTGGGGAGGGGCATGCTGACCGACTGTGGAGGAGCAGGATTGGCACGGCATGTGGGGAGGGGGGGCAATAGATTCTATCTGGCCTGGGTGCACCCACCAGTGAACCTGCCACCAGGAGCACTGGATAGAGCAGGTGGACAGGCCACATAGGACACCCATGGGCAAGGTGCACTGAGTTGGATGGATGGGGTGGGGCTGCTGGCAAGCAGGGACTGGGAGCAGGATGGGTGGATAGGGCCAGGATCACAAGGCAGTGACAGCACAGGGCCAGGGCCTAGGTCCAGGACACAGCTGCAATCCACTCTGCACACATCCCTGTGATGGGCATATTTCACAGGCAGGGGCATGTGGGGAGTGGATCATGGCTCGGCTCTGGCCCTGGACTGTCACCACCCCACAATCTGAACCCAGGCCTTGCCCATTCATGACCCCTCCCATCTGCCCAGCCAAGCATGCCCTGTCTGCAGGGGTCCTGGGCCAGTCCCAATGGAGTCCCCGCCTGCCTGCTCAATCTAGCACCTCTAACAGTGGATGCTGGGGCAGATGGGCTGGGGAACCCAGGCACTGGGGCTGAGTCCAGCACCGGCATCTGGATGCACTGCCGAGGGGAGTGCCAGGAAGTGGAGTGTGGCTGCCATGTCACCCCCACTCCACCATGGGGCAGCAGGACCGGGTACACATGCCACGGCCTGGGCTGCCCCATATGCCTTGGCCAGAGAGGGCTGACAGACTCACCATGGGCTGGATAGAATCCCTTGGTGGCTTGAATCTGGCCCACAGGCCATATTTTGCCCACCCCTGTCCTAGATCCTCTTGGACAAGTTGAGGATTGGATTGGCCTTACTTCTAAAGACCTTAGACTGTATTTTTAAGCACTTGGACTGGTTTCTGGCACGATTCACTTTAAGATGTGATGATATGGCTGGAATACTAGTACAGGCTTCTCCAGGCCAGGCTTAGGTTCTGCTCTTGGATTCAGCTAGTTTATTTACCTCTACAATGACTAGTGTTAATTATGCCCAGAATCTGTCATATTTCTCCTGCTTTGATTATATGTAGGGATTGAAAAACTTTTTCAAGTTCAGTGCCTCTGAAATTTTTCCTATTACCTCTTTTAACAGAAGTCCTGACCAAAGAAACACTGTAACAAGGACTATATCTATATTTTTGGATAAAGAGAAGAAACTAGCTGGTAATTTATAGAACTAATCTGACTACTCTTATGCCAGATACCATGTATTACTTTGTACTGTATTTTTTTCCATGTCAGGCATTACAATAAAAAACTATGATGAATAAATTACGTCAAATACTTGTGCTAGGGGGCTTTCTAAAGCATAACAGCTGCATTCTTTGAGAGACTGAGATCATCCTCAGCAAAGGGGCACACAAATAAATAGCCAGATCAATCCCTTTATTTTAATAACTTTTTAAAATGGTATGTCTCTGTTTATATGTGAAAGAAACTTGAATAAAAACACATATGTCTCCTCATGATCTTTTTCATCTGCAACTCTGTTCAGACTGGTACATGCTATCCAGAAAGAAATTCTAATGAAAACATCTTGCACTTCTTTCTATTTCTACATCAGTTAAGCCTAACTAATGTAACCTTATGTATTAGCAGTTTATCAACTGCAAATTAGCTAGTGTTATGTTTATAAAAGGTGCATTAAAACAAATGATTTGTCAGCAATTAGATAAAATTAACCTCATCTCAAATGTACTGCATACAATCCTTAATGTGCTTGCACTAATAAATGCCTGTTTGGAAAAAACAACATGCTTTTCACATTTAAAAAGGAATTTACTTACTGTATCTAAAAAGACACCATTCAAGAAATATTTAAAATGGGGATAAAAGGGGTAGTGAAACAGAGACCTTCCTGTTGCCTGATCCTAGGTAAAAATTTAGAAAAATGAAATATTTTTTTCTTCCAGGTATTTCAGTTACATTTCTGAATTGCCACATACACTGAAGCTGAATGTTTCATGTTACTAATATCCACTCTCTTTTGAAGGGCCCTCAAAGAAAAGAAAACAGCTATATCCCCTTCATTTAACTAGCCAAGCAGACTGCAGGCCTCTAAGCCACAGAACTGAAGTTAACTAAGCTTTGATAACAGCAGTTCTTTCTTGTGGTTACAGGCGGCAGAAGACCATCCCAAAACATCTGACAATAAAAATATTCTTTTTGTATCTGCTTCTTTTCACTCTGATTCAAGAACAAATTGCAAGGCAGCTTTTATTACTTTGATTTGGAGGGAGAAGAGGAAAAAACACACTCAGTCATCTACTGGAGCCATCAGAGGATTTCTACCACACACTCTTCCAAACTCTCTCTCTACATGTGCAAGCACGCGTGTGCACACACACACACACGTCCAAACTCTCTCCACTTCTGTTAATGACAAATCAATCAGTGAAACAAGTGACAGCTAAAACCAGCACCATAGCAAGAGCAGTAGCACAGAGTGGCCCTCTGCACATGTACCAAGCACCAAAATGCCTGGCTACAGCTCTGGAATAAATATCTCCATATATATATATATATACATATATACATACATACATACATACATACATACACACACACATATACATATATGTATATGTATGTCAGCTTCTTCACAAAGTGAAAGTGGTCAGGATCCATTAAATATTTAATGCCTGATTATCAAAAGGTACACCAATAGAAGATGAAGGCAGCTTGCACCTCAGAAAGTTGGGCCCTGCTTTATCCAAGACCAGGGCTGTCAAACATATGGCCTGTGGGCTGGATCCAGCCCATGAAGCCCTATAATCTGGCCTCTACATGCTGCTTCAGACAAGCCCTGCATGTAGAGCCCAGGATGAGTGCTGCTCTCTCTTTCCTGGGGCTGGCCCTGGGCTCCACCACCTGTAGCACTCTCTTAGCTCATGTCCCTGAACTAGCTTAGGCAGATGGGCCTGATCGGACCAAGGACCAATCCTGCACTGCTCAGCTGGCACACAGAACCAGATGAATTTGACACAACTGATCCAAAACTATCATAAAATCATAGAAAAACAGGGCTGAAAGGGACTATCAGTTACTATCAGTTGTTCCCATTACCAGAAATCCATATGGAGAACTAAAAGTTTCAAACCTGAGAACAAATGGGATGTCATCATGATGTCACGAGATGACATTTCTGATGCCCCCTTCCACCTCCCCAGTTTGCTTTTTTAAAAACCTAGGAAGTCGTCCTCCAACCCCTCCCCACAGTGAAAAGAACATTCAGATTAAAACATCAAGCACTTGAGAAATTCCAGAATCAAAGGCAACTGTAATTAAGTCCCATTGTGCATATGCATATGTAGTTGTACAGTCTGATTACACAATTATGTAAATTTTCTTCCACAGAGGCCCTGCCTCATTCAGTGCATTGTGTGAATCTGTTCTGCAGTTGAATCAGGGCTGTGTAGTGAAAAAGTCTGCTGTTTGTAGCACTCTGGCCTTATTTGTTTCAGAAACTGAAACCAGGTACCTCTTAGAAATATCTGGTGTGGTTGGGCCTAGACTCAACTCAGGCCAAGGGTGGCACACAGCCAGATCCCAGATGATTTCAGGCAACAATATTTGCAAAAACAAAGCTGAGAGTGCAGTTGGTAGGTGTACAGTGAATCAAGCCAGGGACTGCATAAAAAGAAAGGAAGGTCTTATGGCTAAGGAAGCTGAATACCGCTATGGAGAACTGGGTTCTATTCTCGACTCTGCCACACACTTCATACAGAATACTAAAAGTTACTTAAATCAAACATTTCACAAGTGGTTATTAATTGTGTGTTCCTTGTTTTCTGGGCTGGTTTCAGACCCTAAGTCTGGTTTGCAGAAGTCCTGGGTACTGAGATACAACTGAAGTCAACAAGAACTGTACTTTGCACATGCTAAGGTATAATAGATATACAAAATAGGGCTGTGTGATGCTTTGGTAGCTGATTCAATTCATAGGAGATTTGGCCTGATTTGGGCACTGAATCTCCAAATGTGAATCGAATTGGGAGACCAATTAAAAGCTCCGAATTGATTCGGAAAAGATTTGGAAAAGATTTGGCAATTTGGCCATAGAATAAACAGGCAGTTGACACAGCTGCCTGCAGCTGGTTGATCTGTTGGGGTTGGGGGAGGGAAGGGATGTGGGAGAGGGAAGGATTGGGGGTGGGGCAAGTTGCCCAACTAGGGCAGGAGGCACAGGAAGGGGGTGGGGGATGTGGGCCCACTTGGAGCAGGGGCTCCGCCCTGCTGCCGCTTGCCCAGCCAGGGCAGGGGAGGGGGAGGGGATGGGATGCAGGCACAGCTCGCTCCGAGTGGAACGGAGCAAGCAGCAGCAGGGCATAGGCCCTGCTCTCAGCGCAGCTGCACCTGCATCCCGTGCCCCCTGCCCCAGCTGGACAAGTCCATGCATTGACCTGGTATTGCAGTGCTTCCAGGACTAGTGCAAAAAAACAGAAAAAAAAAAAAAAAAAAAGGTGGTAGGGGAGAGCCCTCGTTCCCAGCACTAATGCACCCACATCCCATGACCCCCCACTTCAGCTGGCAAGTGGCAGCAGCGCCAGCCCACCCCCCAACTCCCCCATGCTGGCTGGCAAGCGGTGGCAGTGCCTGTTGCCGCACGCTGACTGGCAAGCAGCGGCAGGGCAGAATCCTTGCTCCCAGCACTGATGTGGGCGTGGCAGTGCTGGAAGCAGGGACCCTGCCCTGCTGCTGCTTGCCCAGCTGGCGCGGGGAGATGCAATGCAGGAGCGGCTTTAGGCTCTAGGCAAAAGGAGTCAAGGGGCAGCAGGGCATTGCCCCTCTCCCAGTGCTGCTGTGCCGACTCTGCCCTTTCACTGCTTCCTAGCCAGCGTGCGTGGGCGGGTGCTGCTGCTGCTTGCCCAGCCAGAATGGGGGGGCCTGGGATGCAGGCTCTGCCCTGCTGCCGCTTGCCCACTTCTGCCCAGAGCGAGCCATACCCACATGCCACCCCGCCCCTCACCCCGGCTGGACAAGCGGCAGGAGAGCACAGCCCCCACTCCCAGTGCTGCTGCACCCACATCCCATGATCCCCTGCCCCCTCGCCGAGTAACGTGCCCCCCTCCGCCCCGGCTGCACAGCTTGTCCCAGCCCCAATCCCTCCCCCCAGTGCCCCTTCTCTTCCATCTAAACCCCGAAGGACTGACCAAGTGGACGCAGCTGTGTCAGCTGCTTGTTTAGTCTAAGGCAAAATCTCCAAAGTGGCACTGAATCTTTCAGATCTGATTTGGCCAAATCAAATCACTGTCCTCCAAATCAAATGCATCCGAATCCAAAGTGAATACTTGCTGCTTTGCACAGGTCTAATACTAAATACTTTGAATCAGGTCCACAGTTGTTTTAAAGTGAACTCAAAATTACAGATGCTTCTAATCTTAATACGTCTTTATTTTCACAACATCCTAATGGTATTTGCTTTTATTTTGTTGATTGGGAAAGAAGGCAAAGTCATTAATGTGTGTGAATCACTCGGGTACTGAAGTGATTAGGGCCATAAAAGAGTTTGTAAGGAAATTAATAATTGTGTCTGCAGACCTGAAATTGAATACTGTGCAACAAATAAAGCACAGGGCTACACACTGAACAATGAGGGGAAAAATATATTGAATAGTTTCTCATTAAGCAAGAACCTTCCATTCTGTACAGTAAATGAGGCAGGGATCCTGTGTAAAGAAAAATAGGATGCAATTATATAATTAAAACAATATCAGTACATACCAACACCACAGGATGCAATTAACAGTGCAAAGAAAAGCTTAATTCTCAAACTTCATAGATTTCATAGGCATTAGGGCTGGAAGGGACCTTGTAAGATCAGCCAGTGTAGCCCCCTGCTCAAGGGGCAGGAAGTCAGCCAGGGTCAAAGGATCCCAGCAAGATATATGTCCAAATGTTTCTTGAAAGTGTCCAGAGTTGGTGCTTGCACCACATCTTGGGGGAGTTTGTTTCAGGCATTGGGACCTTGGACAGTAAAGAACTTTTTCCTCAGGTCCAGCCTAAAATAGTCCTGCAGGAGTTTGTGACTGTTGGACCTTGTTACCCCCTGGGGTGCTCTGGTGAACAGGCATTCCCCCAGGTCCTGATGCACACCTCTTATGTACTTATAGGCTGCCACCACATCACCCCTGAGTGTGCGCTTCTCCAGGCTGAAAAGTCCCATAGCTCGCAGCCTCTCTTCATAAGTCCTGTTCTCCTGCCCTCTGATCGTGTGCGTGGCTCCCCCTGGATTCTTTCAAGCTTCTCCACATCCTTCCTAAATTGTAGAGCCCAGAACTGGATGCAGTACCAAGGCCGAGTACAGCGGGAGGATAACATCCTGGGTCTTGTTTGATGCAAGCCAGAGTTTTGTTCACTTTGCCACCTGCAATATTGCACTGGTAGCTCATATTCATCTTGTGGTCAGTTGTGACCCCCAAGTCTCTTTTGGTCATGGTGCTTGCAAGTGTAGCACTGCTGAGCCTGTAAGTGTGATGCAGATTTTTATTCCTGGAGGTGGAGCACCTTGCATTTCTCTGTATTGAATCATCAGATTTTCATCCACCCATCTTGCAAGCCTATCAAGATCGGCCTGAATCAGCAGCCTACCCTCAAGTGTGGAGACTCTTCCCCAAAGTTTGGTGTTGTCAGTGAACCTGGCCAGTTTGCTTTTGACACCAGTGTCCTGATTGTTTACGAAAACATTAAAGAATAAAGGTCCAAGAACAGAGCCTTGTGGGACACCGCTAGTCACCAAGTGCCACGCTGATTCGGTTCCATCAACTACCACACTCTTGGTCCGACCTCGGAGCCAGTTCTCCAGCCATGAGATTGGAGTAGTCGAGGCTGCAGTTGCCCAATTTTTCCATGAGGACATCATGGGACACCAGGTCAAAGGATTTTTTAAAGTTCAAATGCATGACGACATCAACCTCTTCCCTCTTGTCCAAGTGATATATGTCACCTGGTCACAGAAGGAAATGATATTGGTCAAGCAAGACCTACCTGCAACAAACCTGTGTTGGCTATCCCTCACCTCAGAACGTTGCCTTGTGTTAGCCTGTCAAGAATAGTTTCTTTGATACTTTTTTCCAAAATCTTCCTAGGGATTGAGGTCAAACTGAATGGCCTGTAATTCCTAACTTTAAAGAGTGCTTGATTTTTCAATATTAATAAACATTGTAACTCAGTGTTTTATGTGAAATACACATACATACAGATGAAGTGAAGAGACCTATGGTAGAATCTTTTGTTCTATTCCTCAATTTCAGGCCATTTTATAGGTTTGAACAAATCAGCATTGGAAAAGGTAGGTTATTACACAGAAATACATACAATAACCACAAATAGTTCAATTACGTGCACCATTTTTTACATTTTTTTTTCAGGTTTAAGAGACTGTTTTTTGCACACAAACTCTGTTGCATACTGGACCTGATATGTGAAACCATGCACAAAAACACAATGCTGAAAGTCCCTGTATTCAAACAGCTGAAGTTCTATGCAATGAAAAGACCATGCAATTTGTAAAAAGAAAGCAGAAACAAGATGGGGAACGATTATAATGCAATCACCCAGATCTCCAAGGATCAACAAAGAGCACTCACTGGACCAGCAGTCTTAAACAAATTGGGGAACTTGTGAAGCCAAATAGCCTTTTAATTTCATAATAATTAGACTATCAGGGAAAAGAAAAAACATACACCGCACCAAGCAAAATGAGTTGAATTAGCACACAGAGTGGATCCTTATTCATAATTCTATTTAGCCCACTCCATTCTTGTGTTAAATCTTCAGCTCAGCTGCTTCCAACTGACACACCTTTTAAATGGTACAGTCTCAAAATATTCCAGACTTTAAAAGGTGCAGTATTCCCATACAGTCACCAAAGTTATGATTCATACACCACACACCACCCCTATAATTTATAAATTATAGGTTTACTTTTGGCAGGTTAGACATTCTATTTTGATTGAAAGTCCCATTGAAAAAAACAGTGTCATTCATTCCTCCAGGATTTCTTTTACAGACTCCTTTCCAGCAGTAGTATTTTCATATTTAGATTCATTTTCTATATTTGTACCATCATTTGTATAATCCTTAGGCCAGTAAAAAAGAAAAATATTTTCCTTCAGTAATCACATACTGGTTATCACACATATTACCATTATTTTTGTCATTGTTTCTCCATTTACCTCAAAAAAGATTGCTCACTGATATATGTATCTAACAAGTCCCCATCCCCACTCTTTATCACACCCTGGTAATTTGGAGCCCATACCCTCTGAGTCTATGCATAAAAATAAGGAAGTCTTAAACCACGGTATTCTTTATCTTTTATTGCAAAATCTGGTCTAATTAAAATAAATTCTTAACTGACATTTAAAAAAATGCCCACTCAAATTTTCTACATGGTGGTCCACGGTATTGCCTCCAAACAATGCTCTAAGACTCTACCCTAATTTTTCTCTACCACTTTTAAATTTGAGTTTAATTCCTTTCAGCTTTTGTAAATGTTCTTGAACCAAATGTGATGGGATTTTTTTCCCCAGCCTGGATTATATAAAAGTACTGCCAAAAACACTACTAGTAACAGTAAGGGTGGTTTTATTGAAGTCATACTTAGCACACTGATTTAAGACTTTTTCAGGAGGGGCAGGGGGAGTTAAAATGAAAATTGACTACACAGAAAAAAGAATAAATACCATATTTATACTTTATATACAGTACTGTAAACAAATGAGCATATAAATCAGGATAGATTGAGGATTAATAACTGGGAAATACACTGATTCTTACCTATTTTCAAATAATACAATTTTTTCCAACCATCTTTGCTTTCAGATTACAGCACTTTAAATGCTTCTAAAATTAAAACCAGACCCAAGCCTCTTATTTCCTGCAATGCTTAAAGTAGCATTAAAAACTATCAACTACCATCTACTAGAAGAAATATTCAAAACAATGCTGGATCAGTTTCAATATGCAATTATTCCAAAAAATATACAAACATTAAAAGAATAGCATGCTTCATTATTATTGTACTTAAGTGTCCCATTAATTGTTTTCATACACTTGAGCTCCTTCTCTCTTTCTGTTTAGCAAATAAAGAGAAGCTGTCAATTACATTTAAGTCTATAAATCAGCCTATAACATTTATTCTAAAAAAAGGCAAGAGTCGTGGTCAGGAGTAGTGCTTAAGCTTCATGACAACTTTGAAATCTGTCTTCGTCTAAAACAGACTGCATTGGTACCTTTTGGTCATACTTCAGCAGTAATTTTTTTGATAAGGTATATGGGGAAGGCTGAGGGCACGCTCCTTGGAGAAGAAAATGATCAAGCAAAAGGAGTGTTTCTGTTCCTTTAATGACAAGATTAATTTGTTCTGATTATTTATCGCCACTTAATGGTAACTATGCAATTTCACTACAAATATTATTCCTGAAAGCTAAATAAATACAGTAACTGGACACAGAACTATTTTGTTTATTTTAAATAGTTATTTTTAAATAGTGATGGGTAAATAAGAAAAAAAAACTTATCAAAACATGTTTTGTATTTTAAACTAATCTCTTTATTAAACCAAGCAAATATTATCTATAGTTAGTGAAATGCATTGATTGCTTCTGGCAACTATGTCCTTCAAAATTTTAGAACTCATAGATCTCAACCTCTTACATAAAAATGTTATTCATAGTTTGGAATAGGAAAGCAAACTTTTCTACTTTTTCAATTCTCAATCCATTTTTCAATTCAGAATGAGCTACTTATTAAAAGAAACTGAAGTGAAGAAAACATTCCTTCTGCACTTGCACAATAGGCAGCTACCACCAAAGCTGTTTTAACACTTTAATAAACACTGGGTGCATCTACACATTCGTTAATGAGCCTTAGATACTGTGCACTGAATTTAGTACTTCCTTAATAAAACACTAACTAAATGTGCAGTATCTAAAGTTACTGTGCAGTCGCACCAGCACACGGTTACACAATGACTTACTGTGTGTTAGCCTAATAACACTGTATTGTTGGCTATTAGCATGGTTTTTGCCATGACACTACTGCACAGCGTTATTAGGCTAACGCAGTAAGTGTCTCGTGTAGACATGCCCACTGTCTCCAGGCACTTACACCCACTCCCCTTGCTACAGTACCAACCATAAAACAAGGAAAACAGGATCCCAATGGCTGTTACCTACAGCCCAAAATCTGAACACATTGGACACATATGACCTCCAACCCCTCTTGGAAAAGGGCAACTGTCTTTAGGTAGCCATGATGGATAAACCTGCCTTGGCTTACTGGCAGGCTATCTAACCCCGATTCTCACTAGGATACCAGGCCTTGTAACAGACCCAGATGCCTGCTATATCCCAGCATCAGTAACTGACCCCATGATCACTGGAGCAAACAACATGAATTATAATATCCAAGGCTCATTCTCCTGCACCTCTACCATTGTCATGTATCCCATCACCTGCTTCCAGTGCTCCTCTAGTGTCTACACTGGGTAGACAGCGCATGATCCCTACATATAAGAATTAATGCTGATCTGGGACCAGTTCTGGAAAGACACAAACCTGCGTCACAATTCTTTAACCTCCCCCAGACATTCCATCGCTGACCTCAGGGTAGCTGTTCTTAGAAAATATTTTTTTTAAATGAACTTGAATGCAAAATTGTGGAACAAGAAATCATCCACAGACTGGATTGTATTAAGTATGGTCTAAACTAGGAGTACAGGTTCTTATCCCATTACTTTTGTGACAAGGTTTACTACTTGTTTGCCTCTCCTAGCACTGCACCACTTCCTTCTCTTCTCTCCCTACCTCATCTCTTGTATTCAATGGTGGATTAAGATTTATTGGGGCCCTGGGCAAACAGAAAATTGGAGGCTCCCCACACCCCTTTATAAAGCATTAATAAATGTCAAAAGGAGTGTGTGGCGTATAGCAGGGACTGCAGGAAATAGCCGTGGGGTGGTGCATGAAGTAGTGGGGAGGTGCTGGGAGCATACGGAGGGGGTGTGTGGTGCAGTAGACAGGTGTCAGAAGGAACACTGGGACAGGTGCATGGTGTAGGAGGGGTGTCCAGGTACACAGTGCAGCAGGGGGACATAGGGAGGAGCAGTGGGGGAGTGTATGCGCAACTGGGGGAGTGGGGTGGAGGGGGGCTCTGCCAGCTGTGGACCACGAGCACCCCAAGGCCATGCTGTCATCTGCTGCTGCTGCCAGCAGCAGGGGCTGCACACCATGAGGGTGACAGGAGGGGAACTCCCACTCCCACCCATTCACACACACACACACGCCACCCACACCCACGCCATCGGGATGGGATGGCTCTATGCTACCACATGTGCCCCATGGCACTACACTTCCCACTCACCAGCTGTCCAGTTGCGCACCATCATGCTCAGTGACTTCACATGGGGCTCCCAGCTGGAGTTCCAGAAGGCACACAGAGGTGGAGGCACAGAGCCTACTCAGTCTGATAGCGCATGACCTCTGAAAGACCATGCTTCCAGCTGGCTTTCAGAAAGGGCAGTTGGAGGCCAGTAATAATTGTTTGTTGGAGGAGCTTTGTGTGCTGGATAAAATGGCCTGGTGGTCTGGATCCAGTCTGCAGGCTATTTTGCCTGCCCCTGCTTCAGACTAACAAAGCTAACTACCTCTCTTTCTTGCAAGCACTTAATAGCAACTTTTCTCACTATGTCTAACATTCTTTAAACATTAAGTAACAAACCCAACTGCTTGAATATATTAAAATAATTTCAATTAAACATCATCGGAAATTTAGGCCGTAATATAGGCTGTCATTTTCAAATTTATGTTAAACCGATTTAACATTTTAACACATTAACAGATTTAATTTTAATAAAATGTATGTTTTTAAAATTATTTTTATTCAACCTGCCTTGAGATATATTTGCATTCCTAACATTTTTATCATTCCATTACCACCTGCAATTTGTCCACAATGGTATTAACATTTTGTAAGTCAACATAATGGCATGACATTACACCAACAGATATGACATTAATGATACGACATTGTACCAGCATGGAGTTGTGCTGTAGCCAGATTGCACCCACAGACTGACCCTGCATGGGATCAGGCCAGCGTACCAACTCTGTGCACAGGATGAGTGGCTCACGCCACCCATCCAGCCTTAAAGAATCAGAAGTTCCATTGGAAATGAGTGTCTTCTTTAAATGTATTATTTAATTAACCTGGGAGGGCAGAAGATGCTTTCATAACAGGTTAAATTTAAGGCCTCAGCTACTGAGAAATAATAGAATCATAGAAAATGAGGGCTGGAAGGGACCTCAGAAGGTCATTTAGTCCAACCCCCTGCTCAAAGCAGGACCATCCCCAACTACGTTATTCCAGCCAGGCCTCTGTCAACCTGGGCCTTAAAAACCTCCAAGAATGGGGGTTCCACCACCTCTCTAGGTAACCCATTCAAGTGCTTCACCACCTTCTAGTGAGAAAGTCTTGCCTAATATCCAACCTAAACTTCCCATGCTGCACCCTGAGACCATTGCCCCTTGCTCTGTCATCTGCCACCACTGAGAACAGTCTAGCTGTAATAGTCCATTGCTGTTATCTCTACAGAAGTTCTAACACAATATAAAACATACTCAGCTCATGGACACTGCACTTTTTACCAGTATATTTTCCAGTGTTTAACAAATGAGAAAAACCTAGAAAAAGAGAAGAAGGTGATCTGTTCAAAGCATACATATTTGACCTAGTAACAGGCAGGAAAAAAATACCATGGTGTCCCAACTCCTAATATAGTGTCATATCTACAAATAAGTTATGACTTTAAGAGGAAGAGGGTTGAAAGGTATATCAGATAAAACTGACAGCTAGAAGTGGCAGAGGCATGACTGGGATGGCTATAAGATTTCAAGGATTTGTTTGCATGCATTCAAATGCAATGTTGAATGGTGTCTGAGGTATAGGAATGTTTTGGTTGTTTGGAGTGGGAGTCTTTGGGTCTAGGGGTTGCTGATTAGGAAGGTATGGGAGAATGTGATGTTTTGTAGAGGAGGAAGGAAGGGAAATGTCAGAGACTATATTTTTTCTAGGTTGACTGCAGTAGTGGAATCTAAGCATTGAATACTTCTTGTTTCATGTAAAATATCACAAAGCAAACCAACTTTCCCTTTAAATTAAGAAACTAATTATTTAAAATATACATTTAGATTGCTAGCTTTTCTTCACTAAAAGCTTTTTTAAATGGCTTTGGATTGGGTGGAGACTATGATAGACAGGAAGATATGATTTCAACAATTAATGCTACATAAGGCATTAGTTATCAAAATTAACATCAGAACAGACCAAGGTCATTAGAAGCAGATAATTCACTCATGAACATGACAATTCTTCCTTGCTATTTCTAGTCAAAAGCCAAACAGTAGAACAGGATATGTACAGTACTTCCCATGTAATCATCGTTTGGATCAGTAGCACTATCGTCAATAGTCACCACCCTAGTGAAGCATGCTGTAATAAATAAGGTATTTTTATAGCCTGTCACATCCTTTGCAGCCTAGCTGGCTACTGTTATGACAAGTTTCCTGTTCTGGACAAACATGAGCCTGATACTAATAAACAATATTCAAGTGCACTCTTTTCAATGTTAAAAGACACCAAAGATAAATTATAGGATAAATCCACTTAGGAAAAAAGGCTTCCTAGACTGTTTTAAGAACATATATATTTATATAAATTATGAACTGAAAACTATTAAAAACATCTAAATTTCCCTTATCCAACTAGTAAGGAAGTGTGACCTACTTAATCCTGTGTGTTTTCAAAAGAAAAATTTGTTTCAGCACTAGTTTTTCTTCTCTGGGAAAGTTATGTCCACTTTTACTCACAGGTCAGGTGCCCTCCGCAACCTGCCCTGCATTATCTTGAAGCAGTTAAGCTGTAAACTTTATGTCCAACAAGGCTGGGTTTAAAAGCAGATTATTCATTTCCTGACCTGAAAGAGATCTTACAGAGCTAAGGCTACTGATCCTATCTACTGGCAATTAAAGAACTGCATGCAAATGAGTCTAAATTTAGGCTAGCTCATTTGTGTCATAAGGGGGGGGAACAAAAAACAAAGAAACAAAAATCAAAAATAAAAACCATCTCACTGAAGTACTTTTAAGAGATGGTATTGTCAGGTCAGTGAATGTGTCATGTCCCCCCCACATTTTTAAGGGAGAAAGGACATGTTTACACTGCAGTGAGACAACCTTAAACAGACATAGCTGAAGTAACACCAAGTGGGACAGAGTTGCAGACACTCAGTAGGGGCATGACTAGGATCCAAAATGGCTTGGATGGTCTGGAAAAATGGTCTTCAATTAACCAAATGAAATTTAGCAAAGACAAGTGCAAAGTCCTGCATTTGGGGCAAAATAACTTCATGCACAAATGCAGGCTAGGAAAGTGGCGATGCGTAGGGGGTGCACGTGCACCCCTGACTACAGTGTTCCTGGGCAGGCGAGAGCACTGGTGCCCCCCCTGAGAGCACCGGCCAGGGAGTGCGCCAGTGCGCCACTACCAGTTGCAAGTCACCGGGATCAGCCATGGGGGAGCTCCCCCCGTGGTCTGCAGGACTGGCCATGTGATGGGCCAGTAGGTGTGCTCCTGCACTGAGCTGTTTGTAGCCAGCCCAGGCTCTGGGCAACTGCAGCAAGCAGCGGGCAGGCTGCAAACAGCTGTGCTGGACTCCACAGCTCTGGCATCAGCTCCATCCTGGTGGTGACTGCGTGCACACCTCAGCACAGACAGCAGGGTAGCACAGCCTGCCCCAAGGTGCCAGTGCAGTCGCCGCCAGCATGAAGCTGATGCTGGAGCTGTGGGGCCCAGAACAGATGTTTGCAGCCTGCCCGCTGCTTCCTGCAGCTTCCCAGAGCCCAGGCTGGCTACAAACAGCTGTGCAGGGTTCCAGTCAAAAGCTGCCCTGCCATCACCTCTGTGCCAGGAGCGGGGGAGAAACCGAGGTTGCGCTGCCTCAGGCTCCTACCCCACCACCTGTTCCGACGCACGAGTGCACGCGCCAGTATGGAGCTGATGCTGGGGCTCAAGAGCCTGGAGCAGCTGTTTGCAGCCTCCCAGCTGCAGCTCACCCTGGCTCTGGGTAGCTGCTGCCAGCTGGGAGCCTAGACTGTGGGGCGGGGGAACAGGGCTGAGGGGTACAGGACAGCAAGTCTGGGGGGGAAGCAGCAGCAGGGCTGGGGGGCATCAGGGCTGGGGAGCAGGGGCTCTGGGTGGGGGGCAAGGGGCAGCAGGGCTGGGGGGCAAGAGGCACACTCAGGACATCCTGCCATGCACTCCTGCCCTCATGTTTTTCTGGCATGCCAGCACTCCAGCACCTTCCAAGGTAGGCATTGTAGGGGTTTTTGGCACTCTGACCAAAAAACGTTGCCTAACCCTGGCTTAGAACAATAGGAAGCGTTAGCCCCTCACCCAGATACGTGATGCCAGTCATGTAGGCAGAGGGAGCAGGTTTCCCCACCCCTCCAGGAATGTATCCAGCTCAGGTTACAACTTAGGGTCACCTGAGAAAGGGGGTAGAAGAGTCTGCCCTTTGCAGTGACCTTGTTAAGCAAACTATCACATAGCAGAGTTTTTGGGAAGAGACAGAGGTGACATTCAGCCACAGACCATGTGGGGACTCCCCCACTCCAGTTGCTGACTGTCCGCTGGGGAAGCAAGTGCCCCCCTGACACAGGAAACACCGGTCGCCCATGGGCTAGGGAACGACTGGATGGGCTGCAGTACTGCAAAGAAGACCCAGTGGTTATGGTGGATCATAAACTGAATATAAGCCAACAGTGTGCTCCTGTTGCAAAAAGCCAACAGCATCCAGAAATGTATTAACAGGAGAGTCATTTGCAAATCAAGAGAAGTTATTCTTCCATTCTATTTAGCACTGGTGTAGGTTCACCTGGTGTACTGTGTCTAGTTTTGGGCCTGTCATTTCAAGAGGTATGTGGTCAGATAAGAGAAAGTCCAGCTCAGAGCAACAAAAATTATTAGTGTCTTGGAAAGCACGACCTATGAGGAAAGGCTGGAAGAACTAGGGTTATTTAGTCTGGAGAAGAGAAAGCTAAGGGGGCATTTGATAAGTCTTCAAACACCTGAAGGGCAATTACAGAGACGTTGGAGATGGACTTTTCTCTATGACCACAGGGAACAGAACTAGGAGCAATGGCCTCAAGCTGCAGTAGAAGAAATTTAGGTTAGAGATTAAGAGGAACGTTCTGACCGTGTGGGCTGTGGCCCCTGTGTGGGGACCATGGCTCCTGAGGGGGGACCATAGCCCCAGTTGGGGGGCTGTAACCCCTGTGTGTGGGGGGGCATAGCCCCTGTGTGGGGGCAGCAAAACATATATTCATGTATTCATGAAACATGTTTTTAGAGTTTACTTTATTATTATGATAGAGACACTGGTAGTCTTCCAAATAGCTTTAACACTGTAGATATATCAATAAAACATTGCCCAACTGATCGCTGTCTCTCTGTCTCACTCTCCCTCTTGCTCTCTTTATAGTGGTCTTTTGTTTTAATTCTGGAAGAACATGGATTTTGGGGTATTTTACAGAGTGACTAGGATGTTTTTTTTATCAGGGATTTTTCAGTTTTCCAATAGGAAACACCAGAATTCCCGCTAGGGAGGCCAGTGGCAGGACCCTGCCTGCTCAGAGCTGACACCTTGGACCCAGCTGGCTGTAGCTGACCTCCTGGCCAAATGGGGCCAGGAGGACATGCTTTGACAGTTCAAAGCAGCCACCACACCTGGAACATCTTCCAGGCTCACATGGCAGTAGAGTCGCACAGAGGCCGACTCTGCAGCCACAGCCCACTGGCAGCTGGCCCAGAGAGGCAGATACTTCTACTGGCTATGCAGTGCCTATCTGGGTCTGGCAGGTGTGCAGCAGGTCACAGCCGGCAGCAGCTCCCACTGCCAGACTGCTGCAGCGGGTAAAGGGTGCAAGGAACTCTTAGGGCTGTTTCAGCGGTCCACCTGGCACAAGGGGTAGTGTCTCCAGGTACCAATTGGCCCAGAAGCTCCTGAGAGCAAGTAGCCCTGAGCTACTTGCCAAAGCAACTTTTTGTACTGATGGGGCCAGGACAGGGCAGCTTTTTATACTGCTGGGGACAGCACAGGTGCTGACCCTGGACTCTAGCTCCCCCTGACTGCAGATCTGGGAGGAGCCAGGCAGGGTTATTTTGCCCCAAGTGGCACAATTTGCTGCACACCAAAGTGCATGTCTGAGCACATGTGCTGAGGCAAAAAGCCCTGGCTCAAATTTGCACTGTTTCTATTTGAGCTGCTGCAAGTGCACGTGCTTGAATGTGTGGATGCGCCCTAGGAGTCTAGCTTTAAAAAGTCCTACCCAGCTCAGATGTTGCTAGCAGAGTAGCTCCTGGAACTCATGGGCAGAGAAGGTTCTTTGGGTGAACCTGATATCTTTTATTATACCAACTAAATAGTTGGAAAAATGTTCTTAGCAAGCTTTTGGGTTTAAATACCCTTCATCAGGCTGAGGAGGCATCTGTCATTGGTGTGTGCTCTTCCTGGATGAAATGAATAATAAAGAGGCCAGAGGCTGGTATGCATGCAAAAAAGCCAGCCAGTGAAAATGTAAATTGAGGCTTTCTTGCATGCATACCAGCCTCAATTTCTTGCATGCTTGCTGTTGCCCCTGATTCCCAAGCCACAGCCCACTCCCAGCCCTGCCAGTAATCCTCACCCCTGATTCACAGCCCCCTGGCCCTGCCAATGCCCCTCATTCCCAACTCACAGACCCCTGTCCCTGTCTGTCCTCCTTACTCCTGACCTGCAACCCCTTGGCCCTGCCAGTGTCCCTCACTCCCAACTAACAGTCCCCCAACTCCCTAGTCCTGCTGGTGTGGCTCACTCCCAATCCACCGCCTCCTCAGTGTGTAGGGGAAGGTGGTAGGTATGTGGGGGCAGGTGGTGAGTATGTGGGGACACATGCCTCCCTGATTTGTGTGCCCACAGTGAGCACAGGACTGCAGCCTGCATGGACTGGCACGGGCAGGAGTTGCCTCTGTGGCCCAGCAGGAAGGACCCAGCATGGACAGGCAGAGAGAGGTGGTGTGGCCACCATCCTGACCCCTGTACCAGCTGCACTGCCAGCAGTGCGAGAAGTAATGGAAGGCTCATGCTGTCCTCACCTCCTCCCACCGTCAGCCACTCACATGCTGAGCCGTGGCTCTATCCTGCCACCATGGCCCAGCTGCCATTGCCACTTCCCTCTAGCTGCCCATGCTGCCCCTCACCCCACCTCCCTTCTGCAGTATAGCCACAGCCTGAAGGGAGCAGCAGCAGTGGCCAGGCCATGGTGGTGGGATACAGCCATGGCTCAGTGCAGTTGGTGGTGGGAAGAGATGAGGTTAGCAGAGCCGGTGCAGGGGTCCCAGTGGTAGTAACGAGTCTCACCACCCTGCTCGGCCCTCCTGCGCTGGATCCCACCTGCTGGGCCAAAGAGGTGTGTCTTACCATGCCAGTCTGGCCATGCTGCTGTGTGCACACAAATCTGGGGGAGACACATGCCCCCCGATGCATTGCCTAAGCTTTCCTCTGCCCCCCATGTGTCATCTATGCCCCCCTCAATAGACTTACCTGTAGGGAGCTGTGGGAGATGCTCTTCCTACTGGCTGGCTGTCATATGCATGTGTGTGTGCGTGCACATGCATGTGGCACCCCCTGCCTAATTGCCCTCTTCCAGCTCCCCTCAAGCAGCCCCTTGCAGGCTGGAACTCCACTAGTCTGCAAAGGGAAACCTGTGGTTTCCCACATTTTTCTCCTTTAAAGGAAAAATCCACATCTTTCTGTGGCAAATGGGAAACCTCGTTCCCTTGTCATAATTTTATGGCTTATTCCTATCAAACCATTAACTGAACGTGTGGCCAGGTGTGCCCATGGCAGGGAGCCTGGATCAGCTAATGGGACCTCTCAGCCATGGGACCATATAGTGTACCCTGCACTCCCCGACCCCGACTTGCAAGCCCAGATCAGCTGAGGGAGCTCCTAGCCATGAGAGCTTGCTATTTGCTGTCTTGGGAAAGCCCAGGCTTGTGAGATATCTCCTGCCACGCACATATGACATGGCAGGAAGTGTGAATGTGTGGATCATGCATCAGATCCCATCACCCCCCCTTTCTGTGCACGTCTGGTGGGGGCCTAACTGATATGTCCCTCAACACCATCACTTTAATTGTCATGAAGTACAAGTTTCCCTCGCCAACCACAGTTAATATTCTGTATAACCCATTTTGGCTACTATGGTATACAGCTTTGAGTAACCATGGTTTTCCGTGGCCACGCATAAGCCTGCCAACCCCCTGGCCCTTCTCATGCCTCTCCTCCCCACCCCCAGCCCCTGCTCCCCCAGCCAGAGGTGGCACCCAGCCCTGCCGGAGGTGCGTGCGATGGCAGGGAAGAGCAGGCCCACTTGCCACTGTCCCCTGCTTCCCTCCCCTGTGACCTGGTGTGGCAGGGAGCAGAGAAGCCACGCAGGAATCTCCTTGCCCACTGCTGCTCGCCCTGCACTGCCCCTCTGATGAGTCTCCTGTGCCTGCTGCTGGTTTGAAGGGTACAGCCTCGCACCACTGCCCTCACTGCAGCCTCACGTGCAGGAGGCACGTCGCCAGAGCAACACGGGGCAAGCAGTGGCGGGTGAGGCGATCCCCATGCTGCATCGCAGGGGAGGGAAGCAGGGTGGCAGGAAACAGCAGCCCTGGATGGCCCAGGTCATTGGACAATCTGAGCCCAGCAGCTCATCCAGGGGTACAGGCAGGTGGCTGCCATTGCTGCCAGGCTCAGACTGACCCATGACACAGCCTGGCCAGTGCCCCATCCATGGGCTGCTGACTGGCCAATCCCGTGTCACTGGAGGCAGGCACAAAACACCCGCCACTCCACCATTCAGACAGGTGGGGGCAGGGAAACACTGCAGTATGCTGACCGGGGCTGGCCGGTGCATCCCTCCCTTTCTCTTTCCTTTCCTCTTCCCCGGGTAAGAGGCAAACATGCTGGGGAAGACACTGCCGTCGTGCCCTGGGCGCACTCCGTCCCCACCCGCCAATGTGTACCCGCTATAACCTAAGTACACCTAGAAGAACGCCTACGCCCAGTTGATCACCCTGTGTATTCAAGATAAGTAAAAATGATTTTTATACACTATACTGTACAGTATTCAAATAAGTCCCTAACTACATTTTCCTCCATAAGTCTTTAGTTATACCAACCACAGTTTTGCCAGCCATGGGAACTTTCCAGAACCTAACCCCTGCCGTTGCCATGGGAAACCTGTACAGCAACACTGAAGGGAAGGGCTCTAAAGATGTTAAGTACCTTCAGAACAATTGCTGCTTCAAGTGAAACATGAAAAATCTGGGAGGCTCAATATTTTCAAGTATTTTGAAAAAGTGTACAACATGGAGTGAATAATGACTCTCTAACAATGAACATAATGCCAACTGAAAACAGAAGCTTGAACATTACAATTACTTGTTGATATGATAGTAATAGAAGGGTTGGTTACATTTTTTTTTAATCTCAATATATGTACCTTTCCAAAAGGCAGAATATGGCTTAGTTGGAGAAAGTTACGGGGCTGAGAAGTCATCATAACCTTTTCTGAATGTCCCATTTTCTGGCAAGTATCTGGTTAAGTATTGCACCACCAGGCTCCGGTTTCTTATCTCTTAAGGTATGTCTATACTGCCATAGCTATGCCTTTTTATGTCACCAAGGAAATAACCTAGCCACATCCTCCGACTCCCAATTTTGCTCTAACAATGTCAAAAATGAGAAAGTGAGAATGACTTAGAGCAGGGGTGGCCAAACTGCAGTGTGAGGGAACTGCCTACATCCTTAGACCAACACCGCTACAACCAACACCTCTGAATAAATGGCATGGGCAGCCACAGTATTTGGCACATGACACAGCGGGCAGGGGGAGGGGCTTAACATTTGGCCACCACTGTCTTTGAAGGGATATTAAGCCCATGGTTCCTGAGTACAGTGGAAACCTGCGGCTTGAGTGCAGTGACAGAGATAGGTAGATTACTGCATGGGCCAGCTGGGCACAAGCCCAGGGCCCTCATCACCAGGAACGTGAAAGCTTCAGTTTTAAACTCACCGTCCTTATTTGTCTCCCAGCAGGGCTGGGGTGGGCTGGGCTGGGCCCGGGCTGAGAGAGCCGTGCTGCACTTGGGGCAGGGGTGGGGAGGGAGGCAGGCCACGTGGTGCCGTTTTTGGGAGAAAGGGCCGAGCTAGGCTGGGAGAGCTGTGCTGCACCTGGTGGGCGGGGGTGTGGTCAGGGCACCGTGCCACATTGTGCCTTTGCAGGCAGCAGTGCTGGGAGGGCCTTGGGGATTATAGCCTCCCCAAATTCATTTTACCCCCCTTGCAGCCACCCCTCCTTGTGCCACCTCCTGCCCACAAAGACATGGCACAGCACTCCTGGCCCAGCCCAGACCTCTGCTTCTGCAAAGCTGCATGGGACAACTGGGCAGCGGTTCCCTACAGGTAAGTGTAATAAGGGCTGGGCAGACAGCAAGACTGAGCTGTTGACAGCTCGGGGGGGGGCAGACAGGGGGAGAAGGGCTGTCTTTGCGTGATCCGGGGTGGGTGAGGGGAAAAGTCCTGTGAGGGGAAAGCGTGTGCATGCATTTGTGTGTTCATGGCACAGAGAGTGTGCTTGTGTCCATGTGGAGAGAGTGAGAATAAAGTGTGCGTGCCTGTGTCTGTAAATTCAGCTGTAGCAAGGGCAGAGAGCAGGAAGAAGAGGTGGGCATGTGCCCTCCCCAGCCAGGCAGGGTCCACCCAGTTTTCCCTGCCAGCACTAGGAGGGGCAAGGGCCCCTCTCACTGCAGCCCAGCTACCATGGGGGAGGGGATCTCTAATTCCATGTTTGCCCAGCCCCAATGCACCTTAATCTGCCTCTGGTGACAGGGGGGTTCCTTTAAGGCAGCCTAGCTACCTTATTTTTGGTGAATGGACCCTAAGCTGGAGGATAGGGTTTATTTCCTTGGTGGTATGACTGACCATTCTGCCACCACAGTACTCACATCTCCTTAGCTCTTGGTCCCAGGTGCACCCCACATGCAGCTGGGACCAAGTCCTGTATCTGACAAGGTTTTCAGTTCCAGCTGGGTGTGTGGCACAGCCAGGACCAAGAGCGCATCAGGCATTGGATTCTGGGTCCTGGATGCACATAGTTCCTGTGCTGGGAGCCTGGTCAGCAAAGAGGACTCCCAGCTGTGGGAGCATGCTTCTTGATAATACAGGGGGGAGCCCAGGCTCAGGCTTCCTCTACACCAGCAATTAAGTGTGATTGGATCCCACTATCACACCTCCTGCCACGCACGTGACATGAAAGGAGGCACAATTGTGTGTGGATCATGCATTAGATCCAATTGTGCCTTTACCTGCATGTGAAGAGGAGGCCTCTGTGCTGCCCTCGCCTTAGTTATCAGAGACTCCAATGGAAGTACATGCAGCTTGGGCAACAAGGCAAAAAACACTGGATGCTTCAGGACTCCTTAATGTAGCTGTCTAGCACAGTTTCTCCCTTTTTAAAACCATGTCCCATATAGTAAGTTCAGCTAAAGCAAGGCAGTTGCCAAGTACAACTCATATAATGAAGCAGAACTGATAAGAAAGTGCCAATTCAATTTTAGCTAGGAATTTTATTAAAAATAAACAAGATCACTGACAAATTATTTTTCTAGATAAATAGTAAAAGACCTCGACAAACACAAAAGATAATGCAGCAGAGTTGTTGTAGTGTAGGTTATGTCTTAGACTAATACACATGCTGACTCTGTGAGATCTATATCAAATGTTTTACACCATGTTTTTTCTTTCAGTAACCACAATCTAAATTGCTTTCCATTTAAAAAGAATTACATTAGCTACAGAAAAGAAACCATCTACTGACTTTCTAGTTAGAAACAGAAATCAACAAATAATTACCGTATTTTCTCAAATAGAAGATGGCCCTGGTTATAAAACAACCCCCCAATAATTAGATTCTATATATGGAAATTTTATAAATTTGTTTTAATTTTCCAGGTATAGAATCTAATTATTGGAGGTTTTCCTTGAATTTGTCCCACTGCTATAGCACAGAAAATAAATCTGGGGAGCCAGGTAGACATTTGCTGTCTGCTTCCCCACAACTTTTTCCCCTGGCAATACCTTCTTCCTCTCCAGTCAGAACCTGTTTTCCCTGAGCATGTGGAAATGAGGAGTAAATTGGAAAATAACCTTGACATTAAAAATGGCTGTAGCAACTTGTATATAGTACTCATATTTAGTTAATCCAGAATTCATGCATGTTACCTTTTTTTGAAACTGCTGCAAGTCTCAAACCCAGATGTTTCATAAACACATTTGAGCAGCACTTTGGCACCTACTTATATCTAATATAAAATATGCATGGTATTAGCCCAAAGCCAAAAGGCTCATGATTTACTATACAGTTCACTGAGTTGGGCCCCACTAGAGTTAACATAATTTCAAGTCAAGGTGAGCAACAACACTGTGTGCAGTTCTCCCAGAATCCCTCTGTTGCACCCTTTTGCAGCCTGGCATATCTGATTAGTATGGTCCTGCCCTCCATGGTGACCCCACAGCTTAGCACTGTTCACTATGTGTGTATACTCCACAAAGGATCCATGTGCTAATTAGCTGTCACTCATGACTGGAATCAAGTGTTCTTGTTGCAAGTCCTGGGATGCTCCAAAAATTTATGTGCAGAAGAGGCACGGGGCAACCTGGTCCAGCTTCAGCTTCAGCTCCAGCTCTTGGAGGGTGGAGCCACACTAATCATATGTACCAGGCTGATGGAGTGGGCAACAGAGGGATTCTGGCTATGCAATATCATGGCTCACCATGACTTGAAAAACAGTAGGCAGTGAGGGAAATTGAACTTAATCTGCACTGGTGTATGTCTTATTCAGATGGGCTGAATTAATCTGTTCTTATGGTCTTGGCCTCTTGTGGGCTAAGATCAAGTATAGTCGCTGCACTGGTCTGGTACCCAAGCTGAACTACATTTAACAATGGCACTGTGTAGTGGAGGGTGCACCCCTGGCTGCTTGGGGATAGGATTCCCTATGAGAGCCTCATAGTTAGCTTCCCACTGGCCAGCTTCCAGTGGGAGGATCTCAGCTACATGCTGACTTTATGGAAACAGGAGACTCTGCCCTAGCTTACTCTTGTGGCCATACAGCAGAGGGCATGTGAATCTTGGGGGCATCCAAAACCGAAGCCTCCAGGTTTGGGCCTGCGCATAGGATGCCCACCAAAGGATTTAGAAGTATCTGAAGCCCCAAGCTGAAGAGTCTAAGGTGTAAGATACCTGCCAGTAGTAGGGCCACACAAGGCTTTTGAACAATTCAAAGGATTTGGAACTGATCTGACTAATTTGACCTGGTACATGAAAAATTTTCCAAAAAATTTGCCCAATGTAGGCCATGTGTTTTATATATCTATGCTCAGTGTTGGTTGCATTTATATTAGTTTCACAGTTGGTTTCCACTGCTGACCACATGCTGCTTTTGGCAGCAGTTTGGCAATAGACAATGTATTTAGTGAGATTTCCTTGCATGTGATTAGAAAACGAGAGGCTTTTTTCACCAGGCTAATTGGGGGGAAAACCCTGTCTTGGATCAAGTAAATATGGTACTTTCCTTTTAGAGATATACAGAAAAAATATTAGTTACTGCAGAAAATGACACTCCAAAGTACTATTTAAGTGAAAATTACAGTGCAGTTGACACTGAACTCCCAACCACATACATCTGTGTATGACTAAGAATATAAAACCAGATCTCATGTGACCTTTCAATCTTAGACATAATGATTAGTCCATAATTTTGCCAGTCTGCTCCCAGCTCTCCTGAACTCTATTAAAAACACCCTTTTCAAGATGCACATTTCTCTCCCACTAACAGGCAAACTTGGCTGCCAAGGAAAGCAATCAAGAGGGAACTATATGAACGTATGGTTTACACTGTATTTCAAGGTAAGAAAATCAAGTGAAGATACTGGCTAAGAGGTGTAGCTAACAAAGTTGCAAACAGAATTATGAAAAAAAGAGTCTTACAAGAAGACTAAGGCTCCAATGGCTGTATATGTATCCAGTGTAACCATACAGATTAGAACACACAAGCTAATATCAAACCACCACAGTATAACCATCAGTATACAATTGGTACATTCCTTTGGTTAACTGTGGATCAGGATGTCTTTGGCCTCCCTGATTAAACTATCTGAGTAATCTTCCAGTAGCACCTGCATGCACATGTTGGAGTATATTAATGAGTATAAATACATTTGATTTCATTTAAAAAAAATCATAAGGAAAAAAACCACAGCATGATGGTGAAGTGTGCTCATTTCACATATCCATCAGGGACTGCAAGAAGTTACAAATCTTGCAAGTGTTTTAAAACTTTGTCATTTTATTTCCCTTTTCCCCTTCCTTTTCTTCTTCAATTCTCCTGGACTACCTGAACTCCTGCTTCTCCCTAGTTCTATTACCAGAGCTTTGGATGTATTTTCAGTAGTAGTCTGTGTTTCAACAACTTCTTCCAATTTGCTTTCCATAATTAATTCCCTATTTGTTTTTACACAGTAAAAAAGTGGCTGGAGGTCCAAGAACTGCTGTGGAAATGGCAGTCTGGCTATTTCTGGGGAGAGCCATATGTCACAAGCTACCACCTTTCTCCTCCAGCTACTCCCTGCTTTCTCTCTCGCTCCTTTTACCTTTACTGTTCCCTTCCCCAGGTTGCAACCCCCTAGCTTTCTCTCAACTTAGGGAAGCATGACAGAAGGAGTTGATGGTCTCGCGCAACACCATTAAAAATAACGAATAGAAGTGCACACATGGCCCAGAAATACATTTTGATTGGCAATGAAGATCCCAACTCAGACTCTAATATACATCACCCTGGTCAACAATGAACACATTCAAATGGAAAGTAAGAAGACTGTTTTAGCTCTTGACTGCTGCTTCCTGTTTATATTAAAGTGATTGAAATACTGGCTTGAAAAGTGCAAAGATCCTGAAGATTTTTAAAACTTTGAACATCTGATTAAGAAATACTGATCTGACAGTTTCCTAACATTTTATTTCCTAATAATTAAAAATTAAAACATTAAAAGGGCATCATCAAATGAGTTCTATCTTAACATTTAATCATTCTTGAAATTCAAATTAAATACAAGGTTGTTCAAGTTATCAGGTTAACCTTAAAGAATCACTCATTATACAACTTTTCTTTATCTATTTGGGGAAGCAGCTGTTGGTGTTTAGCTGTCATCTAAAGCAAGTTGGTATATCAATATGAATGCATAATTCTATCCCAATGTTTGGTATAGAGACATCTAAAATTAGAGGCATCAAAAGCACTCTGCTCCCCAGGCCAAATGTGGACTGCTGGGATCCTAGTGGACCAGATCAAGACATGGCAGTGGGACAAGTGGCGAGACTTACCACAGAAGTTAATGCAGCTATGACTCACCCACGTTGCTGACATGTCTCACCAAGTAGCTCCATTCCCTGGACTTTGGCAGTAAGCCGTGTCCCTGCCTAGCTCACCCCCTAATTCCTAGCCTCTTTACCAGCCCCGCAAAACACACCACCAGGCTCCCTGAGCCAGATCCATCCCACACATCATAAGCTGAACACTCCTGACGTAAATCATATTCATGTTAAAGTTCATTTTAAAATCACAGCTCTAATGCTAATTCTGTGGTCAATGCCTCAAATTTTCAAGTTTGGTGTTAGTCAATTTTCCACCTTCCTGCCCACCATAAAATAACATTAAAAATTCCCTCATACCATATAATGGTCAGAAACGCATAATAAACCAAACTTCCTGTATTTGTAAACATCAGTTCCTCACAACTTCTTCATCAGGCCATCTTTTACACATTCTGTTGAAATGGATTTTGGCAGTATGTCAGGTGTATAATTGCTTAAATAAATGCCATACTCACTTTAGCTGCTATGGCTTTATCAGTGTAGGATGTGACAGGTCTCAATGTCACTTGGATAGTGTTAAAGAACTCTGGAAATCCTTTGCAACCTTATTTGCTACGATATGATGGTGGATACCAATATAAACCTCTAAATGAATAAAGTACATATTTCGGACAACTCAAATTGACAATTGCCTTCAAACAGTACATTTTTTCCAGAGTTTTAGAAACCTCACCTCCCTGACCTGTATCTACTGGATCCTCCAAACAACTCAGTGCTCTGCTTAGTAGGAATTCAAAACTGATCAGGTGTTAAAAACCAATTTACTCCTTGGAGACTCAAAAAACCCCCATTTAACTAATAAAACTGATGTGAAATACCAGTGTTTCAAAATATACCTCCTAACCCATGAAACGTTACATAGCAGAAGAGTTCCATCCGTTAGTGTCCCAGACTTACAGCAAAATGGCAGTAATTAAGAGGCACATGTCACAGTGGGAAGGTTAAAACTGTGACCAGTCATACAAATGGCTCTTTACCCCATATTCCAGCACTATAATTACAGTATTTACAAGCTCCAATTCTTGTAGATGTATTTTATTTTTGTTCGTATTTCTTCAAATGAAATTGGTAAAAAAATTGCATTGGGAAGTATTACACTATGATATTTGAATAGTTCTATAAAGAAAAAGACAAGGAACCAGATTTTAGTTACAAACTTTTAAAAAAAATAATTTTAGGAAGCACTTTAACTTAAAAAAAAAATCAAATAAAAAAAATACCATTTTTTCTCTCAAAGTGAGCAGCCATCTAAATGTGTAAGGGAGCATAACTAAGGACTGGAAACAGTACATGCAGAAGTCCTACCTGAGTCTGCCTCATTGCCCGTTCCACTCGACGAGTACTTCCTTTCTCAAGCTTTGTCCGGAGAAGCAAGGCAGAAGTCTGAATGGCCCAGAACTTAGGTTGAGAAAGTAAACACTGGGGAGGAAAAAAGGTTTACAGTTATTTATCATTAGTTCGTTGATTTTAAATGCCATGGGGGAAAAGTGACACATTTGATGGTAGTTCCTAGCCCTTTACTTATTCGTGGTTTAGTGCAGTGGTCTCCAAAGTGGGGTGTGTGCACAAGACGATCCATTGGGGTGCAGGAAGAAAATATTAGTACTTCTATTTATATTTATATAAATATACATATATTGGGGGTGCGTGCTCAAAATTTTTTTTGCTGATAGGGGTGCGCGATCAAAAAAGATTGGAGACCACTGGTTTAGTGGATCAGCCCAAAGTATAATCCATTCTATAATTCAAACCTATTGTCATGGCTTCTACTTGCAAATTCAAGACAATACAAATAGTACTGGTCCAATGTTTTCTTTAAAAGGCTATTACTATGATCCTCTCATCTCCAAGTAATATGGAAGGGCAGATGAGTAGGACTTGGAATATAACTTACAGCAGATGAACAAGGAAATCATAAAAGATACTGAGTAAAATAAATGAGAATGAATACCAAGAGGTATAATTTAATTATACAGTGACTCTAATGCAAGCAAAAAAAATGTTTTCCTGGTGTCATGGTGTGAACAAAGCTGTGCCTAGAAGTAACTGGTAGCTGCCATGAATCTCTTACGTGCCTTTCCAATGCTTATGGCAGGAAAAGAAATGAAGAGAAACAAATTAGTGTACACAGTGCAGGTAAGACAGGGTGGTAACTGAAGCCAGGGTAGGTTCGATGTCGCAACTGAAAGTGTGACTGATGGCACTGTGTGCACTTTCTGCTGTGGATCTATGTCTAGCCATAAGGTATTTTACCTTTATCTGCTGGCCCTCCATCTAGTAAACCATGTCTTTGTAACCTCTAAGCTGAATTACTGGAGCCACACTAGAAAAGAACCCCAAAGCATAAGATTTTATAGTGTCCTGCCTCTGAAGGCTGCTACTAGGCCTCATGCTCTCCATTAGTTCAGCAGCCCCACCCTTGTTGCAATCTGAGAGGTTAGTCCAGATCAGTAAAGCTCTAAATGGTCTGAAGTCTAGTTACGAGGGCTCAGTTTTTTCTGTCATGGGAGTTACAATCTTTCACCTTACTCTGGTGGTTCTTAGGGCTGCACACTCCATTGCAGGTGGCAATCAGGCATTCCCAAAGGAGGGTGCACTTTTCTGGAACTCAGTTCCTCCAGTGGCTCATTCAAGCCAGATGTTAAATAAACTTCAGGGACTGTTTAGCTAAGCACTTGAATTATGTTTATTTTAGTTTAACAGGAGTGACATTTTTGTAAGGAAGGTTTCCCCTGGCTCCCCTGGTTTACTTCCATTTGACCTATTGTTTGATTTACGCTATATGATGTATATTTTGTACTATATGATGTTTTAGTGCAAGAAGGATAGTGTAAATGAACACTTGAAATCCTCTGCAACCCTATTTACTATGATATGGTGGTGGATACAAATATAAACCTCTAAATGAATAAAGTACGTATTTGAGACAACTCAAACTCAAAGTCCTAAATTCAAGGTTCCACAACAAAACTAAAAAACAAAACAAGTGAGCAATTAAATAATTCAAAGGACAATTAATTTCAGACACTGAAATTTGGAAGATTATGCTCTTCATTGCATATTTTTAACAGTAATTTTTAGACAGAAATTAAATACAACCATCTGTTGCTGTTGATCAAATATTAATGTGGTAGGAGCAGGAATACTTATGACTTGGCTTATGCCTAGATTACAATTTTTGGAATAGACGAGGGGTCAGTAACCTAGGGCCCATGAGTCCTTTTGATCTGGCCCATGCCATGGGGCCTTGGTGTAACTGGGCAGCAGGGGACTTTGGCAACAGTCACTTTCTCCATGCCAATGCAAAGAAAAGTGGTAGCAGGAGGCAAGCGTTTGCCACCAGCACAGGGAATGAACCTGTTGCTGCTGCTCCTTTTCCTTGCACCAGCACACAGAAAGCACCCCATGCCAGTACAGAGAAAAGCAACAACAGCAGGTACTTTCCCTGTGCTGGCAGCTGGCATCTGTCTGCAGCTGTTACTTTTCCTTGCACCTGCACAGGGAGTGTTCCTTGTACTGGCATTGGTGTTTCCCCTGTGCCAGCATGGGGGAAAAGCAGTGGCAACAAGTGTTTTCCCCATGGTGGCAGCATGGAAAATCAGAACTGGTGGCTGAGTCCTCGCATCCACCTACTGGCCTACCTATGACCTAAAGTGAGTCAACCTGGCCCACAACCTTAAAAAGGCTGCTGACCACTGGTATAGACACATGTAACAACTGCATCGGTGTCAAGAGATTCTGATATAAGATCTCTGCACTTGTACCTGTTAAGTCTGCATGGTTCTCTAGCAATATAAATGCAGCAAAAGCAGTGCAATTTTAGTCCTGAATGAAACTGTGTTAAAGTTTTAGCATTTTAGCTAACTTGAGCCACTAAAGGAACATGCAACTACATTGTAACAACTGTGGTAGCCCCTCCTCTCCTTTTACAGCAATTAATTTACATTTGTCCATAGCTAGGGACCTACTTAACTCATCACGAAAGGAAGCCTTTTTTGCATGGCTTGCTTATGGCATGAAAGGCCAATTTCACAGGCATTTCCCAGCAGCTCTGCCCCTCGCTGCAGTTTGGTGGAGAGGCCCCACCACTGCCACAGATAAGTAGTCTCAAGCATGTGAGAATGGCTGCAGGGATTGCTGCATTGTCTAAATGTCATGATAAGGGTTGGGAGATTCTAAAACAGTGCATTATAGAATAATATGCTGGGGGTGGGGGGAGTTTGGGTTGATTGTGTGGGAAATCATGGCTGATGGAATATTTCCTGAAAACTGCAAACACCACCATTTTTCACAATTTCTGTGAAAACCGCAAACCTGCAAATTAAGCAGGTCCCTATCCACAGCCTTCATGCCTTAATAAATTTTTGATAAGCAGCAAACTAAGAGCTCAGATACCCAAGCAGCAGCAGAGGGGAAAAGCTGTAATTGACAGAACTGTTTCCATTGCTAAGGTGGGCTGGGGTGGCACAGGAACTAAGATGCACAGTTGATAGCCCAGAGGTCAAAAGTTTGAGACCACAGCATAAGTGCTCATGGCGCAGCCTGTCAGATTCCAATGAATCTGTGAATTCTGCTAAGTACCTTGTCACAACGACAAGAAAAAAAAAAAAACTGCTGTAGTATTTGTACATTAGCGTATTACTTTTCCCCAGTCTTGCTCAACTGTGCTGGTTGGCATGTGGGATGCTGGTGGAACAAAGGTTGCTGCCACACAACAGAGGGAAGGAGTAGTAGGCAACTGTTGGATCCTCTGGATCACGGTGTACGTGTAAGAGGTCTAGTTGGGTGCCTGATGAATCCGCTGAGTCCTGCAACCATCGCACCAAGACCTTTGCCACATATGCCTAGGCAAAAGTATGGAGGAGTGGAGGCAGCCCTAGACCTATCATCCCCCTTTATACCAGTGAGGTTGAATCCACAGGCCAGACTGAGTCCAGATGTTCAGTACCTCGATGGCTGTAGCTTCTGCCAGAGAGCAACAGATAAGAACTGCTGCTGACTGCCTAACACTAAGTGAGGACACGTTTCTGCCAGGGTAGTGTCCCTTAGCCTTTCTCCAACCAAACAGTACCCACAAGGCAGTGGGTTGAGGCACCCTATCTTTACCTTACTCTGGAGGTTGCAACATCATGGTGTTTTATCAGCGCTACCTTCCCACCAGAAGCCCCACCATGTTAACACCAAGCACTCCAGTCAGATGCAGTTTACAGTCATACCCAGAACTAGAAGGAAGGAGTAACAACTCTCTAAAATCTGCCTTCCTGCACTCCCCAACTATCAATCCAGGTAGTGCATACAGAGGGAATGTGAGGGTTCCTTAGTAACTAATGAGTCAGCAAGTTAAAGCCCTTTCCTTAATCCAAATCCTCATTTTTGAAGTTACACATAGGCAAAATATCAGGTATACCTATAAAACAGTTACAGCTGAGACAACAGGAATTTCTCCAATAGCTTTCTTAATGCAAACAAATGGTACACAAGCAGGAAACTACTGCTTTTACAGCACCTTAACAAAAATGTGAAAACAGGTGTTCCTTTCAGTTAGACTCATCTGTAATTGTATTAGTACTCAGCTCAGTCTCATGCCAACACTCCCAAATGCACATATTTTCTCGTTGTTAAACCATGATGTTTAAATCAGTACAAAAAATGAGAAATGATTTAAGATAACTGTTTATACTCAAGGGCCTTAACAAACAGCTTCAAAACAAATAATAATAAGTATTTATGCAGTCCTAAAATTACCAACCAATTGCCATTTGGTACTAAAATTACCAATATTCTGCATATTCCAGAAAATAATGGTTCTAGTCAGTCTATGAAGTCCTAAGATTTTATACTTTCCCCGGTGGCCCAAACCAGACATTATTAATACACAGGACTACACTGTAAAACAGTACATCTGGAAACAATAAACATTAAATGAAGGTTGATAAAATCTTGCATAAGGTACTTTACAATTTGCTGGGCTGTTCTACTTAAGGCAATTAAGAAAACTAATGAATAAAATAATTTCAGAGAAAAGTCTCCTCACTGAACAGTTTCTCAAAGATTCTTTTGCCCATTTTAGAAATTTAAAACAATGCCAATAAAACAAGGAAAAAGAAAAGGAGTTATGTAACTTACTCTGTACAAAATGGAACACTTTTATTTAATTGTTTCAACTCTCCAACCCACAAGAAACTTTTATTTTTGCATCACTATCATTGTTTAAAAAACATGGACAGTAAATAAGAAGCTTCTTTTGTTGGCACTGAAAAAATCTAATTGTCTTACTGTATTATGTTGCCGTCTATACCAGTGGAGGGCAGTATTTTTAGCAGGTATGCCGCAAACTAAGTCCATGACCTTGCAGAATGTCACTCAGATCCCCTTCCCTTGCCCAATCTGCTGTTTTGTTTTCTACTCCTTGCCTGAACTGCTGCTTTGCTTCCTGCTCCCTGTCCTTTCTGCTGCTGTGCTGCTTGCCCCTTCCACCCTGATCTGTCACGTGCCACACAGAGACACCATCCATGCCACAGGCTGGCCATCCCTGAATCTACATTAATCAGTAATGATAGTGATTTCTTTCTGGGGCTAGTACAAGCATAGTGATGGAAGTGATAGAACAGTGGTCTTAGGGAATGGACACAGTGTGACACAAGCAATTTTTCACTCAGGGTAGTAGTTTTCATCTCTCCCCCATTAATGAACTCTAAAATTCCTGTTCTGTCCCATATAAATACCAAGTTCTCCTGTCTTGGGGAACGTCATCCCCCTGAGCATGCAGGAGGTGCTCAGCCTCACACCTTCTCTTTCGCACAATGGAAGCTCTTGCTTCTTGTTGCTGCTTAACTACAAGAAATGCTTGCACCTATCCTGGAGATCTTCAAAAAGAAACCGGATGCACACCTTGCTGGGGTTATATGCCCCCAGCAGTCTTTCCTGCCCAGAGCAGGGGGGTTGGACTTAATGATCTCACAAGGTCCCTTCCAGCCCTAAACTTCTGTGAATCTATGAAACACAGAGCTGCTGACAGGTGGTGGGGGGAAACCCCAGCACATTACTGGAAGAGGACTTGTGTCAGTTTGACCTGGTTCCCCAGCATCCGTGTAGCTCGTGCATTTCAGCATGGCTTTTTGGTACTTTTATCTAATATCTGATTGAATCAGCTATTAGATAAGAACACCAGGAAGTCCTGCTGAAGCACAAGCCATATGGATAATGCAGGCCTGGTCAAACTAATGCAATTCCTCTTCTAGGCATGTGCTGCACTCAGAACGCGGGCACACCAAGCTGAAAGTAAAGCACTGTTTTTCAGATCCCCCACCTCTAGAAGCGGTCAGAAGCTCCAGGCTCTCTGCTCCTCCTTATTCTTCCCTTCAGAAAAAAAATGCAGCTTCAGTCTTCTCTCCTACTATAGTGATACCTGGTCAATTTGCTCTTCCCTTTTCCTCTTTTACAAAACACAAGTCATGTGAGCCCTGGAAGAACAGGAGAGCTTGGGACTCTGCTCCTTTGTTCTGTCACTCCCCTCTCAGAAAGGGGAGAACTATGAACTCCCTGTTCCCTCTCAGGCTATTCACCCAAGCAACATTTTTACTTGAAAGGGTTTCCAGAGCTCTGTCACATTAAATCACCACACATCAAACATTTTTAAAGAAGCCCAAACACTATAAAGCAAAAAGCGGCATACCCCATTGCTGACGAATCATAAAATTGCTTTTCTAATGTGTCCAGGTATTTTATACTGAAACACTATATCAGTACAAACAAAGGCAAAGTGACAACTTTTGTAACATGTTCCATTTGTGCTTGAGAGGGTTTTCCTTTTATTTGTAAAAGAAATCAAGTCATATCATGACATCTTGTACACAGCATATACTGTGTAAGAAAGTCAATCAAGTTAGTTAACAAGACCTGTGAGATATTGTAGGACTGGCCTCAAGTGAAAAGAATTCTTGTTTCTTCCAGCTGGATAGCAAACACACCTGTTATTTTACCTCTGGTGTCTGAGTCATTCTTTTAAAGCTACTGTAGAGTTGGTTAATTTGTTTCCAATCATCTGGGGAAGGATCCTTCTACATTTTCAAGACAAAAAAAATTACTTGGAATATGATCCTGAGGAACAGAGAGGGGAAATTACTAGGAGATTAGGGAAACCTTGATTTGGTCTTTAAGGGACTCTTTTTGAGGGCTGTCACTTCAAAAATTAAGTTTGATGAAAGAAAGAATTTACACAACCTGACAGATAGCTTTCCTTTAAATATCTTTCTTACTTGCTTGTTTACATTATAATATTTTCACACACTTTTTAGAACCCAAACATAGAAGTGATAATGTAGAAAGCAAATAAACTGGAAATTAAAATGAAAGATTTAAAGACTAACACAAAACAGCCTGCGCTAATTGCAAATAAGATTAAAGACATTTAATGTTAATCTAAAGCAAGGTGCTTAACCTCTGGCCTGCAGGCCAGATCTGGCTCATGGAGCCATGTCATCTGGGGTCTGGAAATTTGGCAGTGGGGGAACAGTGGCAGTGTTAAATGTTATTCCTCTGCTGCCAAATTTCCAGACCCAGGGGGAGGCCTGTGGGCTGGATAATGTGGCCATCTATGCCAGCTCATGGGTTCAGGCTGGTGCATGCCAGATGTGGCACGCAGCTGGATCTGGCATACAGAGTTTGGTCTGCCTAAAGACCAACCCCATAAGTCAACCCAGCATGGTATCTAGCCCATGGACTGACCCCTACAGCACTCACTGGCTATGAGGCCAGAAAGCTGGGTACCAGTACTATTTACAGTATTATTAATATTTTTTTAATAAAATTTAGTCCAATACCATGAACAATTATGCAAATAGATAATTCTACATGGGCAAATAGTCTCTGTTAAGTTCAATGAAATGAACTTACATGTTGTTACTAAAGCTTATTTTTTCAAGATCCAAACTGTGCAGCTTAAAACGAAAGCATCCTTTAAGGATCCTAAAGGCTCCTGAAGCCTCAAGCACAAATCCTCTGCTTGGAAAAACACTGATGGGTTTAACTTAAATTTAGAAGTAAGTTCCAATGCTGCTTAGTTTTGAAAGTGTATTTTTAAAGACAAACTCACCTAGAACTTAATGTTTAAGGAATATTTGCTCTATTTCCTTTATAAAAGCAACAGAGAAATCAAAAACAATAAACCTTGAGCTGTAGGCCACTTAAAGCGAGATGCAATCAGTTGCCTTGGCCAGTATTATTATGGGCCTGATTCAGAAGTACATTGAAGTAAATAAAAATACTTAATGTCAACCTTTATCTTTACCTCAGGATATATGGCCATCTTCCATATGTTACAGGCAGGACCCCATGCACCCTGGAGACACAGACCTGCAACTGGACTCAATATTCTATCAGAATCTAGTTTTAGAGAGCAAAGGATGTTTCAGTTTGCTCATATAAGCCTGTGTTGCTAGGGAGATGCAATGTTATATTCTAAATTAATTGGAGTATCCTAAAATATCCTGTGTTTGTGTCCAGGTATAAAATATTGATGTAGTCCAGCTGGGAGATGAATAACTGAGGCCACATCACTGACAGGATGAAACTGCCTAGACAGCCAGAGCTGATAAAAAAAACATTACTCACAGATGCTGTTGTGATTTTTTAGTGTCAGTGAAGAACAAACTGATAATCTGGGATATGAGCTAACAACAGCCAAAAGGAACTGTACCAGACAATGGATGCAAACTCCTCAAAGCACTTTTCTCTGATGATCACCATAACCTCAGTCTTGCTAGGGGTCAGTGGGTGCGTACATGAGATGCTACTGCGTGGTAGCACTGCATGGCAAAAACTGTGCTGAGACGCTACTGCACAGTAGTATTAGGCTACTATGCAGCAACACCACTTAAAAGGTGTTTACTGACACTATTGATGTAAAAATCACGGTTCGTTTCTCTGGAGGCTCAATGATCCTTTAGGCACACATTGTTGGTAATACAAAAGGTATATATTTGCAAATAGGGTCAGAGAGAGAAGACAAAAGACCACCCTCTCTGCCCGGGAGGAACACTTCTCAGCAGGCTTTTATCCCCTCTCTCCTGAG
>NW_017728943.1:83396683-83423515 GCF_001723895.1 Crocodylus porosus
CCACCAGGGAGACAGGGAGAGCTGGCAGCTGTGCTGTTCTAACAACACTATTGATAATGCATTTTTAATAATATTTCTAACACTATTGTGCAGTAACTCCGGTTACTGCATATGTATTTAGTACTTGGCTGATACAAGTACTGAATACATGTGCAGTAAGCACTGCACAGTAGTCTCGTGTAGACATGCCCAGCATCAGCTATCTACAAGCTGGTCTCATCCATGCACTAGCATCTTACTTATGGTAGTATACTTGTGTTTGGTAAAGAATAGGAGAACTGTGTAACATTTACATAATGCTGACACTTGAATCCATAATATGTTACCCACTCCCCTTGCAGATGCAAATATAGATGCTGAATCAGGCTACAGCTTTATCACAAGCAGCAAGAGGGAATAAAGCAGAACTTTTTGCTTGTCATTCTGATTTTGTGATTTGCTGACACTGATGCAGTTTTCATTTCAGAAGATTATAGTGAAATGCAAGCTCTGCTATTGTTAATCTTAAGAAGAGCTGTCTGTTCAAAAGATAACTTTTAAGTACTCTAAAATACACCTGTTTACTTAGATAATCCTGAAATCTGTTGCATTTCATGGAGCTGCTAGGTTCAAATTTGGGGTCATTCCGAGATCATAGGATTCCCAAGATACAGTTTCCTAAAACACCATTTAACAAAGTCAACAGGTTCTTATAAATTATTTTTCCACTCTGCTCAATACCAGTGAGGCCTCAATGGAGCATCTCCAGTTACACTTTAAGAAAAATGTAGACAAGCTGGAATGAGTCCAGAGGAGAGCAACAAGAATGATAATAGGTTTGCAAAACATGACCCATGAGGAAAGGTTGAAGGAATTGGATTTGTTTAGTCTAGAAAAGAGAAGAATATGAGGTGACATGATAACAGTTTTGTAAACCTTCTAAGAGGTTTCTGAAGAGGATGGTGAACAATTGCTCTCTATGGTTATAGGGGAAAGAACAAGAAACCATATTAATTTGCAGTAAAGATTTAGATGAGATCTTAGAAAAAACAGCCTAGTTATGAAGGTGGCTAAGTATTAAAATGGGAGGTTGTTGTTGAATCCTCCTTAATGGAGAATTTTAAGAATAAGCTAGACAAAACTGTTAGGGATTCTCTGGGTATATCTGATCCTGCCTCAATGCAAGAGATGGACAAGATGTGCTCTTGAGGTCCTTTCCAGCTTTCCATTACTACTATTATATGATTTTTCTGTGCAAACCTAAGGCTCAAACAACATCTCTAACTGCCCTCCAAATAATCTCAACTGCTTCACACTTCTCTCAGCTAGTGCACAGCAGCCACTGTCCCTTCAAGGATGCACAATGGAAAATGGTGGAGGAAGCATTTGGTTTTAAATAGAACATGCACAAACACATTGAAGAGAGAAATGTTCATGTGTGGCAAAAGTAGGTAATGGTGTTTGCAGGAATTTGTCCCACTTCCTTATGGCTACCCAATATTTCCTGGAGCATGATTGGGTAAGGGGGAATGTGGAATTGGTGGGGAAGGCCCAAGGCAGTAGGGATTTGCAACGGGAGTACACAAGGGACAGCTGCAGCAGAGGTAGGGACTGGAGGATATGGCAGGTTAAAGCAGCAAGAGGAAGTTGTCCAGCCAGCATTGTTGAAGGGGATTAACCTCTGGTCTCTCTCAAATCCAGACAAGGAACCAATTAATCAGGACAGGTTTGGCTGCTCTGGCTTCAACCAATGTAGCACCTGGGCTTTTCTTCACAACATCTACTGAGGTAAAAATGCAGAGGTGGGAAAATTAGACATAGAAAGACACTGCATTTTGCCCACCATCACACACAGAAGTCTGGCAGGGAACAGGGAACTGAACCCAGAGTTCCCTTGTTTTTGCAGATAAGCTCTTCTGAAAAAGAGCTACCTAAGTCTTACCTTATTCTCAAACATTTAAGATGTACTGCCACACTGGCTATATTTTACAATCCTTTCACTCCTCTCATATCCCATTTCACTCACTGAAGGCAATCCCCATATGCTCCCAATGACAACCTATGCAGCTCATTGCTGAAACGAGGCATATTGTATTTCTCAAACTATACACCCACCTATTCTCTTTTACCATGTACACAGAGAAGCAGGGGGAAGCAGCTCAGGACTCCCAGAGGAGATTCTGCGGACCCTCCTATTACACTCAAAAGCTCACTGTGCTTCCCTAATTAACTCTACTATTCAAGATAACTGTGCATCCAACTATGAAGGCTACTTATACCCAAAGTGTATAAATTTATACCTGAAGATTATTTATACCCGAAAGCTTGCAAAGAAGAATTTTTCCAACTACTTGAGTTAGTCTAATAAAATATACTGGATTTACCCAAAGAACTTTGTCCAACTATAAATGAAGCATAAGTGCATACAGCTCATTCCACATGGCTTCCTGTCAGCTCTAGGGTAAGGTTAACGAGGTGAACATTACGATCGCATTAGCATGTACCTTAACTATACCTTACTTTTCTGAAGCTCGAGTTTTGGAATGGCATGACATACCATCAGGCAGTTTTAATTCTTGATTATTAAAAAAAATGTCAGTGAATATATCATATTGCACAAATTTGCTTAAAAATGATTAATGCTAAGTATACAGTATATCTGTGATTAAGCAATTTCCAATGCAAACTCTATTTACATACTGAAACAAGAACAGACATCAGGGAAACAGAGAGAGGACTAGATTTGTAGTTATAATTAAACCTGACAGAAGGTTCCTGTCTTGTTCTGACCCACACTATAAGTCAGTCTATATTAATACTTTTTGTTCAGCTATTTGATATGTGAACACAGAAAAAAACCCTATAGTTTGTCAGACAGAGAGGTTATTTGTTATCTGGGTTTCAAATGTAACATAAATTAATACTTATTCTGGCTGTAGATGCCCGTAACAATTTAAAATGTGCAATATAAAAATTACTACAAAAATCAAAACAGCATCACTTAGCACAGAATCACCAGCCAAAACACATATTACAAACAAAAATCTCTCACTTCTTATACTCCCTGCCATTGCCTTTGGAAAGAAATGCAGACTCAGTTATTATCACAACACACAACTCTGCAATTTACCAATCTTCTGTTGATTTGGCAGTAGAGAGGCAGTCTATAATTATGCTGTTTATAACCGCTACCAAAGTTGTTTTGTTTTCTTTTTTTATGAACCCTTTTATGTCATAAATTAAACAGACAAGAAAAGGTGCATTTGCTGTGTACTGTGGTTATGATACCATCCTTTTGCCATTCACATTTACAACAATTCACTATGTCAGTGCATAAAGTAGTTTAAACCAGGGCTGTCCACCTTCTTAGCAGCCAGGGGCTGCAGGCCACAGGGATCATGCCCCCACCTCCTGGCCACATATGCGTGGGTAGCTCCCCTGCTACTGTGCATGTGGGTGGGCTCCCCCATCCCTCACTGCACCTGTACACTGACAGGTAGCCCCCAACACCCACGCACCACATGAGCAGGCAGGCTCATCCCACCTGCTTGGCTATGGGCTCCCCTGGTACTGCGGGCTGCAGAGGCCTGCACCAGCCTGCCCACCCACCCTATGGGGCAAGGGGCAGGAAGTAAAAGCCAGAGAAGGAACAGGGAGCCTGGACATCCCAGCTGCACCAGCAGTCAGGACAATGAGGGGAGCAGCAAATAGGGGGAGTCAGGGTTAAAAACCAATTTAATAACACACAATAATCTAAGTATTTTGCTGCTTAGCAACTTTTTTCCCCTAAAGAATTAATTTGTTATGAGTACATCTGGCACTTCATAAGAAATCTAGTCTCATTTCTAGCTGTACTTTCACTAATAACTTCCTTAAAAAAAATTCAGAGGGCATATCCTCAGTATTCTCACAGGTGATTTTATTTTTGTTCAAGTCTGCCAGTAAATTCAATTTAACCCTGTAGAGATTACACTTAATATTATGGAACTCAGCACAGGGATTGCACTAAACCAATTCCTATCTCAGAGCTTTCATTAAGGAAGGTCCCTCAAAAACTGTACACTGGTCTGCAGAACCCTGCACTGACTTGCTAAGTCATTTTAATGCTTGTCATCCCAGACTAAATGAAACAGTACAAGATTTCCCCCCATTTTTCTTTCCAATTATGGTGTAACAAACATTTTAAAATATTGTAATTCACAAACTAATTAAAATATTTCATTTTAAATTTTCAAATAATGTATTCAGTATTTAAAAATAAGTACCATGGCAGCATGTTGTATTTTCACACACAATATTTTGAATAATTAATTTGCATAGATTCATAGATGTTAGGGTCGGAAGGGACCTCAATAGATCATTGAGTCTGACCCCCTGCATAGAGAGGAAAGAGTGCTGGGTTCAGATGACCCAAGCCAGATGCCTATCTAACCTCCTCATGAAGATCCCCAGGGTAGGGGAGAGCACCACCTCCCTTGGGAGCCCATTCCAGATTTTGGCTATTTTAACTGTGAAGTTCTTCCTAATGTCCAGTCTAAATCCGCTCTCTGCTAGCTTATGGCCATTATTTCTTGTGACCCCCAGGGGCACCTTGGTGAGCAGAGTGAGTGTGGCACCCAAAACTGCACGCAGTACGCCAACTGTGGTCTGACAGGCGCCCGACAGAGGGAAAGTATCACCTCCTTGGTTCCATTTGTCATGCATCTGCTGATGCACAATAAAGTGCAGTTAGCTTTTCTGATAACTTCACCACACTGACGACCCATGTTCGCCTTGGAGTCTACTAGGATTCTGAGATACCTTTCTGCTTCCGTGCTGCCAAGCAGGTCATTAGGCAGTAGGTGTGCTGGACATTTTTCCTCCCTACGTGCAGCACTTTGCATTTCTCCTTGTTAAATCACATTCTATTGTTTTTTGCCCATTTGTCCAACCTGTCCAGGTCTGCCTGTAGTTGTTCCCTGTCCTCAGGTGTGTCCACTTCTCCCCACAGTTTTGTATCATCCACAGAGTTGGACAGAGTACACTTCACTCCCTCGTCCAGGTCACTGATGAAGACATTGAAGAGTATCAGTCCAAGGACCGAGCCCTGCGGGACCCCACTGCCCACGTCCTTCCAGGTCAATACCGACCCATCCACTACCACTCTCTGGGTACGACCCTCTAGCCAATTTGCCACCCACCAGACTGTGTAATCATCCAAGTCACAGCCTCTAAATTTGTTCACCAGTATGGGGTAAGATACCGTATCAAAGGCCTTCCTGAACCCTAAGTAAACGATATCTACCCCTAACTCCTGCATCCAGGTGTTTTGTAACCTGCTCATAAAAAGAAACTAGATTAGTCAGGTATGATCTACCTGCTACAAACCCATGCTGGTTTCCCCTCAGCATAATTTTTCCTGCTGGGCTCTCACATATATGAGCCTTAATAATCATCTTTTCAGAGACTCGTACAAAACTACATTCATCTTTAACTATGAAGCCACAGCCTGCCCTTCTGTAAGACACACACATGTACACATATGCACATCAGTTTAGTAAAAAATTAAACAATCTAAAGCTCACATGGAAATAATTCTCATTAATGTTTTATTGCCCGTTGGGGACATCACCTAATCAAATACATTTTGCAATTCAATCCAAAATTCAGACACACCCATAAGTGGAGAATGACCATTCATTTTGGACAGCTACACCAAAACACAACAGGCCAAACCTAACTTGTTTGTGCACCAACAAAGAATTTGTGTTTTTGAGTTTAATGGGTTCTATACAACTATTCATGATTTACACTCCACATTACCATTTTATATAACTGCCCCTGTTTGCTTGGAACTAATTTGTGAATAAAGAAATCTGATGCTGAAGCCAAATCATATCTTTACCTGCAACCATTTTCTCTTCATAACAACTTCAGTCATCTGTTACCACCGGTATCTCATACAATATTCCAAAATAACTATTTTGAGTTGTGTAACCATTAATCACTGTGGTAACTCAAGCAGCTTCTAATAATTCCTCACCTTTGCAAAACTTACCTAAGAAAAATAGTTAATATTTTAATTTCATGTGTTACTTACTACCTGGGTGATATATATGAATATAAAAAAAAAAAAAAAAAAGAGGGCATCTGCTCAAGACAATCAGCTTTTAGACAACTACCATTACTTGGAACACAGAAAAATGCAATAATAAAGTAGAAACTTCTATATTCTCTAGTCGTATCTTACTGTCCATAGGTCTTTCATATGGTTCTGAAAAAGATTTTTCTATTATAATTTCACTCAGAGACTCCAGTTACAATATTAAAAATTCTAATCCTTTTTGACATAGCTGACTTTTAACACTGAAGAGTTATCTTGTGCATGAGAGAGAGAGAGAAAGTATATTCAGGCAGGGTAAAATCTCTCACATCTTGAGAATTTAATGTCTGAATCCATCTAGCCACAGGAAGAATTATGACTCTAAAAGGATGGTTTTAAGACTCAAGGGCAATGTAGGGACAGAAGGAAACCATCTTGTGAGAGAAATAAAACTCTAGAGCTGTGCAAGAGATTCCAAACTCTAAAGTCAATAATCTACCTAATTTACAGAAAAATCCTTTGAATCACAATAGAATCCTCATAGTTTTGAGTGCTTATATTTTGCCTTGTTTCCAGTATATATATTTGATGCAGAAAGTTTTGATTTAGTCAATTCCCTGAAAGAATATGGCCCTGTACTCAGGCCAATGGTTTTCCTTGTGAGACATGATTCTCTTAAAGGAAACTGCCTTCACCTTTTTATGGTTGCATTCGTCTCTTTTTCTTCAAGCTTCTTATCTTACTTTACTGTTGTCCTATAACTATGTTGCATAGGTTAGAAGAACTGCTCAAGAGAACCAAAATGAAACATCAAGGGTGCTTCCAGGATGTTGACTTAGAAGTCAGATACTAGGCTTGAGACAGATCTGTGAATTTCTTTCTTTTGTAAGCTTTAAAACTTCACTCGTATCTTTAAAATGCTTGTGACTTGAGATGGAAACCCAATACTTAATTTTGTGTTTATTTTCTCACAATTTTATTTTTAAATAATATAGGTTTCCCTCACTTTATGCTGTACGTGCATTCCTGGAAAATGGCGCACAACTGAAATTGCCATAAACCAACTCGACTTTACATTGTAACAAACAGGGATATGTTCCAAGACCTTGACTGTACTGACACCCAGACTCATTTCTACCACTTTTACAAGATAATTTTGGTACTCACCAACAGCAGACAGTACACACAAGTACTGGGCACTATCATAATGGGGATGGCAACTACAGAAACACACATCACAGACTAAAAGTGAGGAGCACAGATCCACACAGGAGACTATAATTTTGGTGTGCATCACTCTCACAATGCACCGCACAAAGCAGTAGAGTGAATTTACCTTGGATATAACAATTTTTTTAGATAAAAAGGGGCCTACTGCTTCATAAATTTAGCATCTCTTCAAATGGCATATCTGAATGCTCAACTGATTACTATTTTAATTCACTACCTCTTTTCTAAGTGAACTACAGCTGCTTATCACTTCAAGCAAACCAGAGACCCAAACAGAAATCCTAAACTACCAGAATGACAGGGGAAAAAGAAAGATTTACTTTCCTGTGCTGGCTGAGAGACCAACACACGTGTAAGTGCCATTTTCCACTATTAATCTAATATCCCATATATTTTTCAGTTGGTTTAGACCACACATTCTGCATGGTTTTTCCAGAGACTAAAGCTGCTCACTCAAGTGCATGACAAGAGTTTATTTCTGTCTATAAAACTAATCCTGGGACTGTACAACTAAAATAGCTTTTCATCACAACAGGTGTTAGCTGATCATGAGCAGAGCTGGGCTTAAAGCTCTTAACTATAGCCATTACAAATACTTCTCTTGATGTTAAAATCAAGAGCAAGGCCAAGACACTACCAATGATTTGCACCAAGGGACTAGCTTAATTAGAAAGGTATTTTTAAAATTTGATTTGTCTAGGCTTGTCTAGTAACCTCTGCACCACTTATAACATTATATAATTATAAATACAGTAAGTATCTTTTGTTTAACTTGCCTATTTCAAATTTCAAAATCATATAAACATGAATTTACATTTCAATCAATTCAAGTAAGTTTACTTCACATAAGCTGCTTCACAGCTAGATAAAAAGTGTCTGCACTTATATCATATTCTCTTAGAAAGAAATAATAGTAAAAACATGTTTTGTAACATGGATCAAGTTTTCCTGTGAACTGCTATAGGGTTTCATTATAAGCTTGGTCTCCTCCCATTCTTCCCCCAGTTACTAATACTTTTAGTAACTATACTCCTTCCCCATTGGGAGACACACAAAGCTATTACAAATGTCTGCCTTCAACAGCTAACTCTACTGTTCCTTACATTTGCCTCTGGTTTCAAAAAGTAACTCTGATCTTCTAAAGCATGGGAGCAGCTAAACTGCTACTGAAAATGCAAATTTAAACTTCCGAATAGATCTGATTATGGCCAAATTTGCTGGAAGCTATGTGACTACAACTTTAATTGAATTCCAGGGGAAATGAACAGATGCTAAAGACAATACAAGTTGTACCTGACACCTGGAACAATCAAGCTGCAAGACTGCAGAGATTAGAATGGAATATACTTTTCACTTCAGAAGATCAATAAAATGTTCTGCTATACGCATAAGACAGAGTAGGCCCCTCTCATCCTCCTGGAAGTACACTTACCACTACTATTATGGCCTCAGAAGCCCTAGGCTGCAACTACATGGCAGCTCTCCCTACTGCAAACCTTGCAGTGTCCTTCCATACTTCTCAACGCAAGTTTATTCTTCAGCCCCTACTGCTGCTCTTGACCTCTGCCTTGCAAAAACAATGCAAGGACAATCTCTGCTTATCAGTCAGTGCTATTTTCTTTTTTAGTTGTCCTGTGGGTGGCTCAGAAAGAGTTCCAGCCTTTGAACCATTTTTGTAATTTGTGAGATTATAGTCTTTGGGCACATCTACATGTTGCCGTACAGCACCATGCTTTAGTACTTCCTTTTGGACTCCAAAACTGTGTGCTGCACAGTTAGATTTTGCCACTATGTCACCATAATGACACACTGTACTAGGGGGAGTTACATTGGCACACTATACCCACGCGATCACTACATCGCCATACAGTGACATGTAGACATGCTCTAAGAGTCCTAAAAAAATATGTCATCATGCTTTAGTGCACAAGACTAAAACACAGTCTTCCTACAAACCAGTTTCACATTTCAGAAAGCAAATCTTTGCTCTCAGTTCATTTAGTTCACCAGTTCTTACCATAGGCAGATTCATTTTTGAAAGTTTATGCCTTTTTTCTTTTGGGGAGCAGGAAACTCTATTAATTGAAAAATGCTGAGAAAACATAATATCCACCTTGCACCCTACCAGCCAAGTTAATACTTCATTGAAAAATCAGTTTAATTGTTGAATAGGTTACATCAGTGCATACTTCTAGAATGATGTTAAAGCAGTGACAGCCCAGAAAATATGTGAGAGAGAATCTGTTGTGGGTAATATCTTTTATTGTACCAGTTGTATGGTTGGGATAGACTTTCATAAACTTTTGAATGCAGAAGAATGTGCTACATTAAAAAATTGTCTAGCTCTATGCCCCAGTACAGGCTTGGGTCTGACTGGCTGGGCAGCAGCTCGGCAGAAAAGGACCTGGGGATTACAGTGGACAATAAGATGAACGAGCCAGCAGTGTGTCCTTGTTGTCAAGAGGGCTAACGGCATACGGGGCTGCATTGGTAGGTGTGTTACCCGTAAGTCAAGGGAAGTGATTATTTCACTCTATTTATCACTGCTGAAGCCACATCTGGAGTACTATGTTCAGTTTTGGACACCCCACTACAGAAAGGATGTGGACAAATTGGATACAGTCCAGTGGAGGGCAACAAAAATGGTGAGGGGAATGGGGGACATGACATAAGGAAAGACAGAAGAAACTGGGCTTATTTAATTAGGAGATGAGAAGACTAAGGGGGGATTTAATAGCAGCCTTCAACTACATGAAGGGGGGTTCAAAAGAGGATGCAGCTAGACTGTTCTCAGTGGTGGCAGATGACAGAACAAAGAGCAACCGTCTCAAGTTGCAGCAAGGGAAGTTTAGGTTGTATATTAGGAAGAATTTTCTCACTAGGAGGATAGTAAAACCCTGGAACAGGTTACCCAGAGAGGTGATAGAAGCTCCATCCTTGGAGGTTTTCAAAACTCAGCTAGACAAAGCTTTGGCTAGGATGATGTAGTTGGGGATGGTCCTGCTCTGAGCAGGGAGTTGGACAAGATGACCTCCTGAGGTCCCTTCCAACCTTAAGAAGTCTAGAGTCAAACACACAGTTGGTTTAATAAAAGATATTATTCATAAAAATCCTTGCCTCTCACATTAAATCAGTTTAGCCACTTACTTACATACCTAGCCATATGCGAGGAACCAAACTAAGACTCATAATGAGCATAGTGAGTCCTGAAATCAGCTAAAAAGACTGAGTATTTTCTAAAAGCAGGAGAAACTCCCACATATACAAGAGTTAGCTAGTTCAGAAGCTAGGCAGAAGGCAGGGCAGCATGCCACTTCATTCAGAAAGGCACAGGCTTTCATAGTCAACAGCCTATTGCCTATGAAAGCTTACATCTTTCTGAATAAATTAGGTCTCTAAGGTGCCACCCTGCCCTGCCTTTAAATAAGGAAGACAACCAAACCACTGAGGTATCACTCTATATGTGGTACTTTGAAAAGCAGCTAAAGATTAGTAAGAATAACTTACATTTAAAAAAGCTGCAATTCTTTCCCTTTCAGTGGAGGCACTGAAGGAAGGGTGTGCTGAAAAGTATCTTGAGTTAATTTGGAATAAAATAAGTGCAACTGCTACTTACAGGTAATAGTCAAATCTACTACACACTGCAAAGAATATTATAGTTCTTGGTCCCAAGATGTTATTCTCCTTTCACTTTTAGGGCCATTTGTACATTTTGACTCTTTCCCCATATATTAATGTTTTTCTTTCTCCCTTTTCCCCCTGACCAGCTTCCCTTCAGTGAGTTTTCTGAAAGAGTAGGGAAAGGGATGGATAGGATCATAACACCACAGGCTTCCCCACCTGCCCCTTTTTTCATAGATGGGAGTGAGGTATTTTGTTCTGGAGGATACTCAGCAAAGCATTAGCAGCGTTCTGAGCTCTTCCACCCACATTTTGGGCAGAGAAAGAATTGACCTTGAAGCTGCTACCGTCCCCTTCCAATTATTTTATTTGGGTGCATTCCCACGTGCAGAGGTATGCGTTTCCAGGGGCACAAAAGCAGCAGCACACATTTGTGTCACTGCTTTATGCCCTAGAGCATGCCCCTGCACATGCGCTCTGGTGTGTTAAATTGTCCCAGGTGGGGTAGGCAAGGCTGGGGCCAGCATCTGTGCTGGCCCCACCAGCCTTACCTGGGGATCCCAGGGCAGTAGTGGTGCTGATCTGGCTGCAAGGAGTCAGGTTCTGTTTCTGATGACACATGCTGCTTCTGCACATGCTATGTTGTGCCACTTTTTGCAGCCGGTTTGGGGTTTTTTTGATACTGGAACATCCTCGTATCAAATTCTGGCACCACACTGTGTATTTGCTGCATGCACTTGCACATTTGTTGCATGTGGTTTGAGGTGCCACAAACTGCACATATGTACTCATCTAGCTGTGTCCTTTATGTCCAAATGAGAAGAACCAGTTAAGCAGATCATCTTCTGAATACCATTTCTTTAATGGGGTAGTGAGAATGGGTTAAATAACCACACGGTTTATAACAAATAAACAGCTATACATATTTGTTTGTGCCCTATTGTTCACCTTCATATTGTTTTTCCCTCTTTATTCCTAACTTCTTAATAATAACCAACAGCAAGTTTCCCAAGCTTCCTCCTAAACTGGCCAGTTCTAGAGTTTTTCTTGCAAGATCTTCCGTCTCTCTTCATAACTTTGTGACAAACACATTCATCACAAGCTTTTTTATAACCGTGAAATGAAACTAAAGATCTCCTATCTCATCCCATAGATCCTCTGACATGGACACACACAGGTCTTGTTTATATTTGACAGTCGTTTTCCAATATTTGAATCACTGCCATAAAGAAGAAAATACATTGCTCTCCCTTGCCAGGGGGCAGAACACAAGGTAATGGTCTTAAACTATAACAAAGCATATTTACATTAAACATAAAAACAAATGTCTTAACTGTAACAACCATAAGGCAATGGAACAACCTGCCTAGGGAAGTTATTAAATCTCCTTCATTGGAAATTTTCAAGAAGAAACTGGATAGGTGCATATACGGGATCTTCCATCTGGGTAGAGTGTTAGACTATCTATCTCACTCTTGAGGTCCCTTCCAACTCCATTGTTGTATACTGAAGGAACAATGCTAAAGAAACCTACCTCCCTGACATCCAATCAGAAGTAGGAAAAATACAGCCCTGAAAAAAATATGATTTCTTTTATCGAGTTGGAAGCATAACAAACTAGAGGGCAGCCATTTCTTATTTAACAGGGGGATCACACAGGAAGTGTCACCCCTATCTTTTCTTGGAACGGAAGCACACACATAAAAGTCCAGTGTTCTTTGTAGTATGCATTGTGTAAGAGGAACAAAGGTCAAAACAGAGAAAGCTTTAAAGGGAAACCATTCTCCAGATTTAAAGAAAAAAAAATCTTGGATTGGTCTGGACTATAAACAGTGATACCAAAGAGCCCACTGACTAATTAGTCTTTAGTGAGAGGAATAACAAGCAAGTACAGGCCTATTACCTATACAAGAGCATAATTCAGTAATCATATATAAGGTTATATTATTCCACCAATATATATTTGGGGGAAGAGAAATTTAAAAACTCCTAGTGGGTTGGGGAGGAATACAAATGTCATTTCAAATCATTTTGACATTTGAAAACTTCTAACCTGGCTCAGCAAAACAAAATGTTGTAAGAGAAGTCTTGTTTTCTACAATTACACTCAAAACTATCACTTTTGAAAGACACAACAGGAGCATCAGGTATGTTTGGCTGACAGCCCTAATTATCTCTTCCAATGCAGAATCCATTCTCAGTTCATGAACTCTTATTTGAAACAACTTCCCTCGTCTAACAGATATAAGTGGACAGGTACTTACTCAGCTGTTAAACAATTACCACTTTCTCAAGCTAACACAGAGTACATACATTATATCTTGCCATATGTTGAGTGATTTTCTGGTGCTGTTATTGCTTTGATTGGGATTTTCTGATAATTAGTTTGGGGAACACATTTCTTGTCTTCAGCAAGCTCTTCGAAGAGGTATTTACAATTACCCTTCTTCAGGAGAAGGAAGAAATTGGAGAAGAAATGGAAATGTCATGAAGAAAGAGGATGCTGTTTTCTTTAAAGGAATTTGTTTTCAGTGACCAGCGAAGGGCAAAACCACATAAGATATGGCTTCTATTTTCACTTAGAATGGAGTCCAGCCACATAACTGTCACATACTCTACTTCGCCAAACGTATCACTTATTCCATGTTATGCTGGAAACTACTTCAGCCAGGTTTGACTGTAGTAGCATTGTCTTTTTCAGGTTTGGGGTTTGGACTTATTCCTGAAATAGCTTAAGTACAGACTTCCACACCACATCACAGTACTGCATTTATTTCCTAAGGCTCAATCTCAACTGTAATAAATCAGGCACTTGGATTCATATGAGAAGTTAACTCTTTGATGCCAATGATAAGGATTTCCCTAGACATTAAACAACAGTCCATTTCTCCTGACTGTTCAGCATCAGGAATTCCAGACTCGGTGCCAAGGGTACAAATACATCATGTGCTCTTTAGAGAAAGCTCTTGAAAAACACAAATGTGTAAAAGAAATCACTCATTTTTACAATTTACAGACCAAGTACAAGTTAAGCTTTGCTAAACGATTAACCTCCTACAACTAATGCAAGATACTCTTTTAAGACTTGACAGAATGGCCTGACACTTTAACTGTTGTAGATGGAGTACCAGTAATGTAAGGAATAATGTGTGCAGACTGGTTACTTCCAAGCTCTTCAGAAAGAGACATCATTTAATAAAAGGTTAAAGTAGTAAAGTCACTGCTTTGGGGCAGATTCTCTACCCTGCTCCATTCAGAAAGACCCAGAAGAAATAGAAAACTCACCACTAATGAGGATTATCTTGGTCTCTAGAAATGATGTACTTGGACTCTATGGCTCCCTCCTTACAGTTTCTCACACATGTGGCATTTTAGGGATGGGGAGAAAAACATGCCATACTCCAATTATCCCCAGATAGTAGATGGCACCTCACCTGTGGCAAGTTAAAGCATTGTCTGGTGCAAGCCACAGAGTCTAGGAGAACCAGTTACTGGTTCCTTTGTCTTTTCTGGGCTGCGCTGGCTGGCTGAATAGGAGACAGATGTCCTGCATCAAGTGTCCTCCCCCGCACCCCACCTCTGTGCCCCAGGCTCAGGCAGACCCAAGGCAACTTGCTCCCTTGCTTTTCTTAGCACCTCCACAGGGTATGCAGAGAAACAAATATGATGAAATGCTCCCTCGTCCTTCTCCAGTTATGCAGCAGAAAGGCAGGCAGTGGGCTGATAAGCAAATAACCAGCAGTAACAACTACTGCTCAGACAGCTAAATGCAAAGCTGCTCCCAAGGAACAAAGTGGTGCCCCTCCACTTCCTCTTTGTGGGAAATAAGCCTGTTCAAACATTTCCATTGAGATATTGTGGGAGGACCTGGCTCTAGAACAGATTTTGTTGCACAGTCAAAAACAAAACTTCTTAACACAGTTGCCCTGACAACATCTTTTTAATATATCAGGGTAGCTATCCTTTACATATTGCTACCTGCAACAACAAAAACATTTACAATAAAGAAGTTCTATTTTGTACCAGTGATATCAAGGCAAACGTACACCTGCCAGATTTACCCCTAAAATGAAGCCGTATCAGAACTCAAATATGTCTCTTGCAAGAAGGGGAAGGTACCAAAAATCTCAGCCTGACACAGATCTGCCATATGACCTTAGACATGCAATTTAACCACGCTGAGTCTTAATTTCCTCTAGCTATAAAACAGAATCAAATTATGTTCATCACCTTCATCAGATGAAAAGTAACAAGAATTCACGCAGAAAGGTGCGTGCTGAATGCAAGCCAGTGGCTACATGTTGAGGCTTATGAAGGAACTTAGAATTGGAGAAAGAATTCTGGGGTAATTGACAATGTCTCACAACATCTGTTAGTACCACATTATCAACCCTCAACATTTTATCATGAGACCTGTAGATTTCAGTCAAGGGTTCTCACAAATTTCTGATTCCTGCCATCACTCTTGTAAAGTCTGATCCTTGCCCAGAACAGTCACCATCAATTATAACACCCAGTAAGACTGACACTCCTGGACGGCCTCAGCAATATGGCTATTATACCCTTTTAGCTTTCGTAGAATGACAAAACTCTGCCAAAACTAAGAACCACCTTTCATTGTTTTCAGTCAAGTAGAGGCCAGGAAGCCCTCACGGGAGAGAGCATTTTCTACTATGAAGGAAAGGCTGAAATGAGAGTCGGGACAGCACAGTGCAAAGGTGGGTGTTAGCAATCAAGACAGAAAACTGGGAAGGTCAGAAGAATATTACAAGAGACTAAGAGAAAATAGAGTGTGAGGGAATATAACATGGCAGAGGAAGAAAACAGGATGGGCAGACACTGAGGAGAATAAGGGAAAGACATTGGGAAAAAATGTTAGGAGTAGAGGTTTATGAGAATCCAGGAGACCATGGAAGGAAAATGTAAGTGGAGCAGCTGCCCACTCAGTCCAGGTGGGGTGGGAGGGAGATTGTGCTACCAACTGTTGTGCTCTTATAGTATTTAGTGTTTCTTAGAACCCTGTCTTTAAACCTCAATTTTAATTTATTTAAAACAATTTCTATTCTATCCCTTGTGAGTCTGGAAAAACACAGTACTTGGAAAGGGGATATAACTAGCTTAAACGTCAAACCAGAAAACAAATAAGGAGAGCTCGACCCCTTCTTAAATCTCATTTGGTGATCTGGATTGGTTTCCTGGGGCAGAACAGAACAGGATAGCAGCTTCACATACCTCCGGGAAAAGGACAGAGCAAATGGAATCCTCTCTGTGTCGGAAACAGGGAGGTGTGCACTTGCAATTGAACTTTAAACCCAAGATAAATAGAAGCAGGCTGCTTTCCAAAAAAGGTGGTGAAAAAGCATTAATGTGATAATTTAAGAAAGTGGTCTACATACAGTTTTGACTTGCTGGTTGAAGTTATTAAGCTGTTATTGTGAAGTTGATGAATCATGGAGGACTTTATGAATGCTGAAACCACCATCTGCTAATAGAAACAATGTCACAACCCTCTTTGATGAGGTAAGTTATGGGTTGTTAGATCTTAATGGGCATATATTTAAGTGAAAGCAGTGCAGATGCTGGGTTAGCTGAAGCCTAGGAGAATGGTTCTGCTGCCATTTGCAGAGTGATAAATTCCCAAATACAAAACAAAAAACCAAAATGATGGAATACTTTTGGCTAGAAGTAGGTGAGAAGATTAATATTATAATGGAAGCAGCCTTAAAAAAAATCAATTCCCAGAAATACATATTGGGATATATCCCACCATACTGAAAACTCTCCAACTCACAGAAAGCTTGGTACTGTAGAGCAGTGCTTACAGCCAAATAGCTTATATTACTAAGATGGAAGAGGAGATTGTCTCTAGGGATAGAAACCTGGCACTGTGATTTGGCTGACCTATCAACTTAAGAGCAGGCAATGTTTTGGAGACAAGGGACCTCAGACAAATTTGGTAAGATTTGGCTTAACATTTTAGAAACCTCTGACCAATCCCTTTGGGTATGGAAATGCTTCCTGCTCCACCACCCTGCCTCCCCCATCCTTCCTCAGCCAGTTCTCTCTTCTACTTTCTCCTGCCTTTTTTTTTTTTGTTCTCTGAAAAAAATATTAGTCAACTAATATAGATAAAAAAAAGAACCCAAAGTGCTGATGCTGGTCTTTAAAAACAGTGAAAGTTGGATGGATCGAGAATGACTCAGATGCACAAGAAGCTGGGGCAGGAGAGGATATACTTGCACAGCACAGGAGCTTTGCTTGATTGTGCAACATTTCAAGGTGAAAAAAAGCAAGCTGACCTGAGAGAAACACTCCATGATTAGGAACACAAAAACATTAACTGCAGGAGAAGGCTCTACATCCCAAAAGTGTCTAGATGTCCCAAAATGAGACAGTGCCTGAGATGTGTTTAGATTCAGGAAAGATAAAGAGCACTTGGGTTTAATGGACTGGAGCTCAACAGAGCAGTTTAGTGAATGTCCTGCCAGGGACAGAGCTGTACCATGGCTGTGACACTGTTATAAATCTATTAATATGCTCAGTGAAAATTGGGTTAAAGAGCTCCAAGTTTCATGTAACAGGCTGTACTATCTTCAAATGCCCATAAAACATGCTGTTCAGCCAGAGACAGTAATGAACTCATTGCAAATTATATTAATTTTTGTCTTTAATACCATGACAAAGTGATGACAATTTGCTTACATTAGCCTGTATTTTAAACAAAAGAGTGAAAAAAAAGGCTGAAAGGACAGATGACCCTGTGAATAAGGCACTAGAAAGGATTCTAGAAACCTAGAATCAATTCTCATTTCTGCCAAAGAAATTTGTCTGTGACCACAGGCAAGTTAAATTCCTCATCAGATGAGTACAACATGTTTCCCCAAATGCTTTGTTTACTTTCTCTATAGCAAGGGATTATCTGTTACTGTCTGTCTGTACAGTGTCAAGAGTCACTTCAGGGCACAATTTTCTCCTGGTTCTACTGAATGCTACTCTCAAACCCAAATGATATTTGTTAAATCGTTTTAACGTAGGAAACATTGGGCTGGAAGGGACCTCACAAGGTCATCTAGTCCAGGCCCCTGCTCAAGGCAGGATCACCCCTGACTAAACCATCCCAACCAAGCGTCTGTCCAACCTCCGCTTGAAAATTTACAGGGATTGAGATTCCACAACTCTTCTAGGTAACCTGTTCCAATGCTTGCCCATCCTCATGATCAGGAAGTTACCCCTAATCTCCAACCTAAGTTTCTTCTGTAGCAGCTTGATGCCAGTGCTCCAAGTCCTGTCCCCTACAGCCACAGAGAAAAGCCCATCTCCACCCTAGCCCTTCCAGTATTTGAAAACTATTAGCAAATTCTCTCTCAGCCTTTTCTTCTCTTGATTAAATTACCCAAGTTCTTTCAGCCTTCTCTCATAAATCTTGCTTCTCAGGCCCCTAATCATTTTTGTCACTCTCTGAAGAATGCTCTGAGCGATGTCGCTCTCTGAACAATGTCTACATCCTTCTTGAAGTGAGGGACCCAAAACTAAACACAGTGCTTTAGCTGTGGTCTCACAAGCCCCAAAAACAGCGGAGCAATCACATCCCATGATGTGCAAGTAACACTCCTGTTAAAACAACCCAGTATGATACTGGCGTTATTTGCAACAAGAGCACACTGCTGGCTCATATTCAGCACTTGGTCTACCGCAATCCCAGGTCATTCTCAGCAGTACTGCAACCTGGCTGATCATTCTCCAGTCTGTATTCGTGCATGTCAATATTCCATTTCAAGTGCAGGACTCTGCACTTGTATTATTGAATCTCATCCAATTGATTAAGGACCATTTCTGCAGTCCATCCAGGTCATTCTGGAGCCTAGCCCTGCCCTCCAGAACATTTGCAACTCCATCCAATTTGGTGTCATTCCCAGATTTGCTGCGTGCAATCAATCCCATTATCCAAATCATTAATGATTATGTTAAACAATACCAGAACCAGCAACGAGTTCCCTAGGGAATCCCACTTGATACCTCCCTCCTACCAATGAGGCATTGAGCCTTGGAGCACTATTTGTAGAGTATGATTATCCAACCAGTATATATCCACTTTATCGTACTTTCATCTAGTCTGTATTTCTTTAGCTTGTTAAAGAGAATATTGTGAGAGACTGTTAAAAGCCTTGCTAATGTCAAGATTATAGCATGATCCACTGTTACATTATTTAAAGGTGAAAACAAGTTAGCCTGTATTAAACTCTGAACGTAATCTAGAATACCATAATATGCAGAGTTAATATCTTTTCCTATTTTAGAAAAAGATGTAGCTTTCAGAATCAGCTTTCAGATTTAAAAGTCTCTGGTTTAGGGTCAAAGGGGAGAGAAACAAGGGTAATGTTGTGGTTGGTGTCTGGTATAGACCACCAGAACAGGTGGATGAGGCATTCTTCAAACAGCTAGTGGAAGTTTTCAGATCATAAGCCCTGGTTCTCATGGGGGACTTCAATCATCCTGACATCTACTGGGAGCACAATACAGCAGGCAATCCAGGACGTTTTTGAAGAGTTGGGGAAAACTACTTGGTGCAAGTTTTGGAGAGGCCAACTAAGGGCCATACTCTTCTTGATCACCTGCTCACAAACAGGGATTAATTGGTGGGGAATGTAGAAGTGGACAGCAACTTGAGGAAAGAAAGGAAGGAAGAAGAGAAGCAGAGTAAGGACCCTGGACTTCAGCAAAACAGACTTCAACTCACTCAGGGAACTGGTGGGCAGGATCCCTGGGAGGTGAGTCTGAGGGGGAGGGAGTCCAGGATGCGCTTTAAAAAAACGTTACTGAGGGCGCAGGAATGAACCATCCCAATACACAGGACAACTAGCAAGTATGGCAGAAGACTAGTGTGGTTTAGCAGGGAACTCTTCAGTGAGCTTAAACACAAAAAGAAAAAACTTAACAAAAAGGGGAAGCTTGGACAAACAACTAGGGAGGAGTAGAAGAGTATTGCTCAGGCACGCAGGGATGAAATCAGGAAGCCCAAAGTGAAACTGGAGTTGCAGTTGGCAAGGGAAGTGAAGGGTAACAAGAAGGATTTCTACAAGTATATGAGCAACACGACAAAGATCAGGGAGAGTGTGGGTCTCTTACTGAACAGGGGAGGCAACCTAGTGACAGATGATGTGGAAAAGGCTGAAGTACTCAATGCTTTTTTTCCCCCTCAGTCTTCATAGGCCAGGTCAGCACAGTTTGGGGAAGAGGTCAACAGCCAACAGCGGAGAACAAAAAGGATAGGCTGGACTATTTAGAAAAGCTGGACATGCACAAGTCCATGGGGCCAGAACGCAATGCACCTGAGGGTGCTGAGGGAGTTGGCTGATGTAACTGCAGAGCCACTAGCCATTATCTTGGAAAAATCATGGTGATCAGGAGAGGTCCCAGACAACTGGAAAAGGGCAACTATATTGCCCATCTTTAAGAAAGAGGAGGATGCGATGAACTATAACCAGTCAACCTCACCTCAGTCCCTGGAAAAATCATGGACCAGGTACTCCAGGAATCCTTTTTTAAGCACCTAGAGAAGGAGGTGATGGTTAGGAACAATCAACATGGATTCACCACAGGCAAGTCGTACCTAACCAACTTGGTTGCCTTCTATGACAAGATGACTGTCTCTGTGAATGCAGGCAAAGCAGTGGATGTGATATATCTTAATATACTTTGATATTAGCAAGGATTATGATTCTATGATTTAGATTTATGCATCCATGAGTTAATTGATTGGTTACTAAGCTCTGTTAGCCCAAATTCATTTGCTCTATTAAATACACCTTACATTTATGTACACAGTATCTGCATTATTTATTAGTGGTGGGGCATTTCCATTTCCAAAGGGAAAGTGCAAATCCACATAATCACTGTAAGTAAAGTGATAACCATGAAATAAATTGTCAGATTTCAGGAAGATTTAATTACAACTAACTGCCCAACTTGCATGCTGTCTACTACTATTCTGTGTCCCACAGGATAGCTACAAACACTCTAAACCTTCAAATAGTTTCAGAGAACCAAAACTGTGTTTAAAAAAACACAGTAAAAAATAACCTGCCGTGTTAGAGGCTTTCCTTCACTGTAAATACTGAATCTATCCCATGAAGATACACTGTGCAAAAAGGCTGAAAAGTCAATATTCATTCTCAGACCGATGAGAGGTATAAGGTCAATTATCTCGCCACTTTTCAAGAACGTAATTGAAGTCCTGTATCTGGGATTCTGCAATGCCAACATCTCACTTTACACTGTTTCAAACCCTGAAACCAAATTGAAAATCTACTTTTAAAAGATTTTTAAAAATAGTTTCCTCTCTCCCTCAGGTCTCATCTAGACTAGGATAAAGTAATGCTAGAATGTGTTAGCCAATACATTGTTTAAAACAAAATCTAATGTATACAAAACTGCCTTTAAGATGTCTATGATTTAACTCAATCAGTTCAGCATGTTACAGTATGTGCTGTCCTACTTATATAAGCCTTTTCAAACATGTCAGAATGTGTTGACTACCATGATCTAACATCATACTTTTTATCTTAGCCTGCTAGCCTGGACAAGGCATCCCACCTTTGCACTTGAACTAACTGCAATCAAATAGCATAATTTTACAAGTGGATAAAAGATATACAGTGATAATATTATTTAAATGATTTCTAAAAAAGTTCTCTGTGAAACACAGCAGAAATAAATACTTCATAGTACTTTAAGATTTTACTGACACCTTGGAGTTTGCTGCACAACTTGAACCAGTCACACTTGCATACTGTGATTTCATCACTGAAGCCTAATGCAGCCAACCAAAACACGTACCAAAAAACTCTGGTAGCACTTCACATTATCACATATTCTAACCTCACCTATTTATACACAAAGAAAGAAGAGGTTAATTTTCTTAAATCCAAGATACAGTGATCACATTAGAGAAAAGAAAGAATTATTTAAAAGCAAAAAAACAAAAATTTAGAAATTTTGGAAACATGACTTACAAGGAAAGAATGACAGAACTGTTCTAGTTAGTCTGGAGAAGAGAAGTCTAAAGGAGCATTTGATAAGTCGTCAAGTTCCTGAAGGGTAGTTATCAAGAAGATGGCAATATATTATTCTTTGTGCCCAGAGAAGACAAGAAATAACTTTCTTAAAATGGAGCAAAAGAAATTTAGATTGGATATTAGAAAGCACTTTCACTGAAGTGGTAACGTTCCCTAGAAAGGTTGTGGAATCTACATCTTTGGAAGTTTTTAAGAACAGGTTAGACAAACACTTGTCTGCAATGGTTTAGACAGGAATGACCTTGCCATAAGCAGGAGGACAGTCTCTAGATGACCTCCTGCGGTCCCTTCCAGCCCTGCTCTTCTATCATTCTGTAATTTAATTTAGCCCTTTTCCTGTTCACAGATTATCCTGTTGTGACATTTTAACAAGTATTTACAATTTAACAGATTGAGAGAATTTTGAGACTAAGGGTCATCAGTGAAAATTTATTAAGAGGTTCACTATTATGTGCACTCTATAGACTGATTTCTTGAAAGGATAAGGTAAAGTTTCTAGTTCCTCACTGGATGATCTACACTTCATGAACAGATTGTGATCCTTCCTCATCCATGAAAAATGGGATGGCTCTGTTGGGGTTTGGTTTACATTCAAAACATTGTTATGTATGTGTTTCACAAGTATATTCAAGATATACACATGCTTATTTAGATGCTGCTTTTTACCTATGTTACTTAAATCAAGTGATTCTTTCACTTCAGCCACTTCACATATTTGATAATATTTACAAAGGTTTCTCTCACTATCATATTTCTGGGCATATGACACACACTACTTTGGAAGGTTCCAAGAAGGAAAAAAAATACCTTGGAGTATGGGTAAATAACAGAAGGGTCTGGGCCTCTGAAACTGTGGGCTACATGCTGGGGCTGTTTACTGGGGCCTGTGCATCAGGGCCAGCCTGATACAGTATGCTAGTGCTGGGGCCATACAAGTCCCATCTAGCATGTGGGATTTGGGGCTGCACAGTGGGGCCCAATCTCGCATGCTGGCCCAGGGCTGTGAGCTGGCTCCAATGCTGCATACTAGCTTCAGGGTTGCAAGCTGGGTCCAGGGCCATGTGCTGGGATGGACCCAGTATGTCAAGTCTGGCTGCAGACTAGCCCTGCACACTGTCCTGGTCCATCACATTGTTGGGTCCAGAAAGTTGGCATCAGGGGGTTGGAAGAGGAGGGAGCAGTGGCCGCAGTAATTGCTATGACAGTCACTGGTCTGCCTTGCCACTCTTCCCCTCCACCCCTCAAATTTCCTGGACCTGTGGAGAGCCCTTTTCCTCACATATAATGTGTGCTCCAATTTTGCCCAAGTGGTTTTAGGGGGAGGGAAATGCATGTTTTATGCAGAAAAATATGGTATTTAACACACTGCTCTCCAATAAGAAACAGGAAAGAAAACAACAATAAAAAATGACATTCAATTTTACTGTCAATTCCTGTCCCAGTGCCCTATAAGATTACGCCTTCCAACATTATACTTTCTTCAACCCAGTGTTTGTATAAGCCCTAATTCAGCACAGCACTTAAAAATGTGCTTAGCAGCTTTGTTGAATAGGGATGGCATTTCTTACATGCATACGATTATGTGTGTTTTTGAACTGCTCTGCTGAACTGAAGCCATAAGCATTAAATTCACTAAAGAAAAAAGAGAAAAAGAAGCCTTTCCCCTTCTGTCACTGGCCAGCAGTTAAAGTACTGTGAGTTTGGGTAAAACAGGTAGGCCTTTCACACGATTTTCAACTAGCAATGGATAAGTCTCCAGAAGTACAATCCATTTGTAAGTATTCTCAAAATGTACACTTCCTCCATCTGCACTCAGAAATCCTATTTTACATTAAGAAACCACACCTGACTTGTGCAGGGCAGAAAGTGTAAGACTATTCATATTCAAAATACAACATATCTTGGTTCCTCATGAAGTTCATTTTATTTTTCAATAGGATAAATGAGTCAGACAAATTGAAGCCTTTAGCTGTAAAAAATGAATATAAGTTATGAAAACATTTTCCCAGTAAAATAATTGATTGGGCAGAATGAAAAATACTATTACATGGTTATATTCCATTACTGCAGTTTTCTAATATAAAGCAAGTTAACTCATATAGTTCTGTGGCAAGTACTATTTTGTTCATTATTTTATTTAATACAGAAAGATCAGCCTGGAGAAATTATTAAGAGAAAATGTTCACTACTAAAATGATACAGTGAGCCTGAGATAACTCAGTCTTAACACCTCGAGCCAGTATCAATCAATTGGGGTACAAACCTGAATTCCTTTCAACTTGATTTTATGGATGGTTGAGGAATGATGATCAAAATGCTGCCATGAAATACAGAGGATGAAGATGTATGACTGTGGGGAGAATTATTGGCAGAAAGAGCCAGGGGATGTTAAACACTATATTGAATACAGTGTGGTTTCCCCAGATGATAAACCAGATCAAACAGCTCCTTGCCAGAGAGTAGTTGTAACATCATCTTAAAGCCATAATGAATCTAAAATCTTCTACATTAAATGAATCCTAACAGTTACAACGAAAGACTGGAGGTGGGGGGAGGGAAGAGAGGAGAGGAGGAATCCTGGGACATAGCAACCAGATGTTTGTGAAACATAGATAAAAAAGTGAGCTGTTGGGATGAAAGGATGAAAGATTTCTCCATGGGAAAATGTTATTTACTGTAATCAAATTTAGCTTGCTTAGCTTTTCAGGTGGTAGGACTAGCAAATCATTAATTTTGTTTAATCTGATTTTCCTGCTCTTTTCCTGGTACCATTTTAAAGAAAACAATGAATTCTATTCTCTGGGTAACTCCTTGCAGACTGCAACGAAGAGCAGCTACCCTAGGCAGGAAGGATACCTGAAGACTCGCTTCATCCAAACTCCTGGGGAAAATGGTACATAAGGGCTGTTTGAGGATGTTAATAAAAAATAAATACATCTGAACTTAACCAGAAGAAGCAGAGCATTACTCAGACCCAGCTCCACAGTGTCTGTATAGATTGGGTGCTTCAGTGGGGCTTTTTGGCACTTTTAATTAAAGCTACTTCAATCAGCTATTAAACAAAAATGCCAAAACTAAAGCACTCGATCTATACAGACATCATACGAGCCGGGTCCAACTAATGTACTGCCTCCTCTGGGTATGTGTTGAGTTCTGCGCAGGAGCACACAGAGTTTAAAATAAAGAACCATTTTTTGTTTTGTTTTGTTGTTTAACATCTGGAAGCAGCCAAGTATATTAGATGTCTTTGCTTACATGTTGCTTGCAGAGCTACAAATCTGGTGGACTGGTGAAGATACAGACCACAGAAGAGAACAGGTTTGAAGATGATGGGCTTGTCAAATATGTAGAAATCTAATACATTGTAAAGTGAAGGAACTTTAAAAATGGTTACTTAATCTCATTCTCCAAATGGAATGCAGGCTTTTCTCCTAGCAACACATGCATCGCAGCATCTAGTTTTTGTAACCTCAAACAACAAACAGTAAAAATAGCAGAAAAAATAATTGAGAACCCTGTGTAAAGGTCCTACTCATGATAAAGTACAAGCACAAACGCTAGAGTCTTTGTGAACAAGGACCATAGGAGCCTATTTGAGCTATCGCACATGAGTGTTATTCAGCAGAAAGCAGCAGCTCCAGATCCTATTCCACTTGAGACAGATTTCCCAGCAATGCTAGCTGGGCTGGGAAGCTATTAAATTAGCAGTAAGTTTCTGGATCTTGACATTTCTCAAAAATGATTCACTCCTTTCAATAATGTGTTTTGAGACAGGAGAAAGGAGAAAAGAATGGCTCTGAATGTGTTTACCTTTTTGCACAGGCTGGCACTAACAGGGCTCTGCTGTGAGAAAGTCTTTTCAGTGTTATAATCTTGTAACCAACAGAGACTATTCAGTGAATGATGCAATGTTAATTACGAGAAAAGGTGAAAAAGACTTTACAGAGTCACAAAAGTTACAGTAGAAGACAAAGAGCAATCTTACTGAGCACCCCATCATTTTGCTGGTTATTAAGAAACTATAAACCTTTTCTCGATAAAGAAAAAAGTACTGCTTTTAAGAGACGTTAAAAAGGTTTTATGTTAGACAGTATTATCTGCCATGACTCGATTAGTCTCTAGCTGTAAATTAATAGCACCATAAAGGATTAAGAACAGAAAACCAAAAAAGCTAATTCCTTAAAATTTAAAAGAAAAATGACAATACAGCTATATTTAATAAGATGTGCAGTAAAATGCATGGCCTGATTTTCAAAGATGCTTTTCATCTTTATTTTCTGTTGGTTTCAGTGCATGCCTTCCTTTTGTGAAAAATCAAGCCAACAGTTCTCAAGATCAAATTCCAGTTAATATAGTGTTTTATGGAGCTAATGGTTCAGCACACTGAAAAACCAAGAGACAGGAAGATTGTCTAGCATTACCATCTGGTCCATCTCTAGACTACAATGTATTCCTTTGCTTTTGACAGGTTTTCCCTTCTTGATTTCACCTTATTTTTTTCATTGTGTTATCTGATTTTTCTAATGCGTTCTTATGTTTTCCTTGGCAAGAGGTGGGTGCATGTTAACATTTGTAGTCTGTGCAACAAGAAAACTATTATAAAAGGTTACCAAATGACAAGAAAGATCTCTCACAAGTTGGAATGCCTAAAAGGGGAACAAAGACTTCCTTGACTAATCTTATACATTATAAAAGAGGCACCAAAATCTGCATTCTCCACACATGGCAGACATTGTAAAAGTAAAACAGACATATGTAGTCAACCTTTACCTGTACCCATGTCACAAACCTACAATATTTTAAGGCATTTGTGGAACATCATGCATGTATTCTTTAGGTTTTTTT
>NW_017728943.1:83423574-83432474 GCF_001723895.1 Crocodylus porosus
CACATGTAGTCTCTAAGCATAGGTAGCATGAAGCTGTATTTAACCTTATTGTCCCTATGTGTATATGCACTATGATATTTGTTATATGTAATATGTTATAACAGAGCCAGGACTGCATCACATGATAATGATTTTCAGGTATCACTCCCTACGCAATAAGTGCCACACCTAGGAGAGGCTCAAAGTCTAAACAGCTGAAGGAAGTAATCACTGGAATTAGCATCTGACATGGGTAGACGTAATGGTCAGTCAAACAGACCCTTGTGGACATGGTCTAGGCTAGGGCACATATTGGATTTATATTTTAAAAGGCAAAGCCTGTAGCAAGAACAACACCTGATTATTCAAACTATTCTGGGAAAGATGTTTCTCATGGTGGGAAAATTAAGTGAGAGACAGTAGCCTTCAGATATGTCTGAAAGGATGTAAATATTCTCCTGGTTATAACAGACCAAGAGAGACTTCTGGTCTGGTAAACCAATATGCACTTGGGGGGCAGGAAGTTACATGCATGGTACAGGCTCCCCAAGAATCCAGTGGATGATGTATGGAAATGGCCAGATGAAAAATTATATTTATACTCTGCCTTGAAAGCAAGTGTTTTGTCTTCAGTTTTCCCAGACATAGGGAATGACAGGCCCTCAGCCAATCGGCTGAGTGAAACAGGCTGACAGGAGAATGTGCAGGAGGCCCTGATACAAAAGTCAAAGGCAGGACATATTTTCTAACATGTTTTGCTGAGTAGGAGCTGCATTCTTAGGTTTAAGATGTAGGTTAAGATCAAATTACTGCCCTGATTTATGTATTTTGTTTATTATTATCTCACTGTCTTTCTCAATATATGGATACTAATTTCTTACGTTTGATCCTGTTTTTATAATAAATCTTTTTGTTATCTTTTATAACTTATGACTGTCAATGATAACTGATTTCAAATTCTTTGGCCACACAGGCAGTCCTCTTCCAAGGAAAGGTGGATCTATCATTTCTGAGCACATGACCAGACAAGGCTGTGATTCTTCTAGCTGGCAAAATCTGCAACAAGCTGGCAAGATATGGGTGAGATGGGTAAAGCTGAAGTGCCACTGGTCAGGGAAGTGACTTCTAGAACATCTCAGTCTCGGGGCCTTGAGGATAAAGAACACCCTTGAAAGTGTGAGATCACCCCAGGAGTGTATCACAGAGCTACACCTGACCACGTCCAGAGTCAGGGTGTGTCACACATACGCACACCCTCCACCATACCTTTCCACCACTTTTCTTGTCCCCATCATTTCTGGAAATGAAAGTAGGGTCTGAACAAGTTCAATAAAAGGGGTGCATACAAAGCAGCAGCTTCTGTTGTATAATTTGTCTGTGTCTTTCTCTTCATCCTCCTTCTCATGGCACTCCTAGAGTGCTACTGTCAATGCTAAAAGCTCCTTGATTATTACTACTTACTACATACTGGTTACATTTTATGACCCCTAGTTCTTATATTATGAGACAGTAAATAATAACTTCTTATTTACTTTGTCTTCACTGTTTAGTATTTTATAAACCCTTATCATGTCCTCTCTCAAGCATCTCTTTTACAAACTGAACAGGCCTAGCCTCTTTAGTTGCTTCTCAATATGGAAGCCCCTCCACACCACTAATCATCCTTGTTGTCCTTCTTTCTACTTTCTCTAGTTCTTCTACATCCTTTCTGAGGCGTAGGGACCAAAACCAAAACTGAGCACACTATTCAAGGTGTGGAATGGCCAGGTTTGTACAGAAAAACCTAAAAAGCCAAACCAAGATTGCCTTGGCTGAGCATCTGCAACTTATATGGACTTTTAAATGGGAGTTCAAGACATGCTGTGCCTTCCAAGAGATGCCTGCACCTAGCAAAAACTGGCCATTTATATGGCCATATTCTACTAACCCTCCCCCTTGTCTTGTACTAACTTGCTTTTAACTATGTTTTAACTCAACACTTTTCCAACTAGGGGTCAAAGCCTCCAATGAAATTTAGTGACTACTGATGGACTCAGTCCCACTAGGAGTTGCTAATTAACTACTGCCACAAGAAGGGAATTATAACGAATGGGTACTTCTTTCACTTTAAAGTGATCAAGGAAGCACTGCCTTATTAAAATGCTTTACAATATTGGGGGTTTCTTAAGGTAATTGGAAAAAGCCTTCCTTGCTTCAGGGAAGATAATTTTCAGCAGATTTCAGGTGAATGTATGACAACCATCTAACCAGCCTGCAGATTTAAGAATCCACATGTAGGCTGAGAAGATGCCTGCTCACACATACACGCACAGCAGTTTTAATACATGCTACATGAACTACTGAGGGCAGCATTATTATATGGATCTTTTGCCCCAATTTATTGAACTGTTTATTTACTCAAAAACGTGCTTTGAATTATCTAGCATACAACTGATTAACTTACAGAAAAATAACTTGATGTGAAAATAAGCATATACTATGTCATAAACATAAGCTCTTTCCTTAATGGGTACCCTGGGAACTCCTTATCCACCAACTCTTCCTCATTCAACAATTGTAATTTTGTAATTGTAATTCTGTTTATTTAGATTGCAAAAACAGTCAGAGTTACTGTGTAGAATTCTTCCACAAAATCTTTCAATTACTTTAGATAATTTCAAGTTAATGTATAACCTAGGAGGGAGCTTTTACTGATATCAAGTAATGCATGTAGACTAAGGTCTCATCTGTGCCATTACCTTTCAGGCAAGATTTAGGACTCTGTGACTACAACCCACAAAGAATTTTGCATGGTTTTAAAATGATACAAATGCAAGTCATGAATTATCTATGTCAAAAGATAAGATGAAAGCAAGGTTTGGATTCCCTAATAGCGGTAGTTAATTAAGTGGTCCTAATCTAGTGGTTGAAAAGACATTATTTTTTAAGCTTATTATCCATTCTATAGTACGGATACCTGGTACAATACTGTCCAGAAATATTCTTGCCTACTTACAACACCACTTTTGGTTTATATTGACTTCTGCACTATTGGAGAAATTTTCTTCTAGGTGAGTACTATAATCTTCCTTTCTTGTTGCACAGAATAAAAATGGAAAAATGGTGTACATCACATACAGATACCTGATGGCATTAAGCTGAGCAGGCTATCTGCCTCAACTTTGACTTTCAAGACAATAAAAGTTGTAGCATCTTCAGAAAGGAGGTACCATATCCCAAAAAAAGTATATATTCAAACAAAAGTACTCTGGGTTCACTGGGATAAGTATTTACTATAAATGTTGATAAGGAAGCCCAACAGGTAAAAAAACCCAATACAAAACATGATTTTCAAATAGTAGGCCAGTAGATGGCAGGATAATCCTATTCTGTTTTCTTCCCTTTATGAAGAATTCCTCCAAACACAGACCTGTACTTTTCCACCCAACATGAATTAGTATGATTTCTTCAGCAATATCATATAAAAGAAGACAACAACTCTGTTTTGACTACAGAGCACGCATGCCATCTTGATATATAGTTTCCTGATGTAACACTTAAGAAAGGCTGAAATATTTACAATCTTTAAGAGAAAGCTTAAAAAGCAAAGTTCAACCAAAAACCTTGCCATTTTAGAAGTACAGTGTCTTGCACATGGGATCATCCATATCAGCACTTTTTGTTGTTACAAGTTAAAGGAGACTGGATTTAACATTAAGGCTGCCTATAGCTGTGGAAAAAAACAAAACAGCACTTTATTTTCAACTCAGTGTGCCCATGCCAAGCATAGCACATGCTCAAAAGAGGAATCACATCAGTATGATCTGGCTCCCCAGTATCTGTATAGCTCACATGCTTCAGTGGGGTGTTTTGGTGTTTTTATCTAATAGCTGATTCAATCAGCTATGAAAATTCAATTAACTATTAGATTGAAACAGCTATTAGATAAAAGTACCAAAAAGCCCCGCTGAAGTGCATAAGCTATACAGATGCTGGGCGAGCCGGGTCAAACCGATGCGAATCCTCTTCTGGTAAAGTGCTGTTCCCCCCCCGCCCAATCTTTCAGCACTCCATATGACTATTTAAAATATTTATTATTTAAACACCATGTGGAGGGGTTTCTGCTCCATTCAATCCATCATTAAATTACGCAGGAAACACCAGGGAGCATAAAGAATGGAAGACTGAAGACATGAAAAGCCAAGGGAATTTGCCAAAGGAAGGGAGACCTTAAAACAGGTAAGGAAGACTCAAAAATTTTAACAGAATGCATTGAGTAATACATAAATGTTAGCAATGTCTAATTTTGTCTAACAAAATGATTTACACTTGCGTTATCTCTGCCTTCTCTGTTCTTTTTCCATTTTTTACACTCCTGTTTCTTAGTAGTATATCTTGGTGCATTTGTCTCCTTTCATTCTGGCATATATTCTAAGTTTTAGTTATTATTTTAAGCCGTTTAAGCATTTTTCTCTACAATTAATTAATTGTCTCCTCATCTGATTAGTTTTCTTTAGCTTACTTAGCTGACTTGGCATTTCTCCATCTCCTAAATTTACATTTCAGATATTTTTGCTCTGTATTCTCCCCTTATCTTGCAAAGCCTTTTTCCTTCTTCCTTTCTTCACTTTACTTATTCCCTTACTTCACGCTTCCACACCTTTCTTTTTTTATTTCTTCCTTTCTCACAAAACTTTAATTCAAACAGCCATGTATCACTAGACTTATTAAGAGTGATATAAGTGGTCCATTACTATATGGAAGCAGCAGCCTAAGAAAAATCAGCATAGTTATTTTGAAGCGATTCATACGATTTCTTCAAAAACGCTTCTGAGACCTTAAGCATATTGTTTTGTAATATGGATCTAAGTCAGCCAAACAGAAAAATGCAGCCCAAATGCCACACCTGAATTGCTATGACCTTCAGCAAATTACTCGCCCTGTTTATCCACATGTAAAAATCCTGGCAAGACTGTAAGACTTGCTTGAATGCTTTAAGATCCACAGAGAGAAAGCATTGGAGCAAAACATCTAAATGTTGACATTAATACAACAAAGACAAATACTACATCAAGATGAATCCACTAACGTCAAACGTATATCTGTACCAGAAGGTTAGTTACAGAACTACCTTTAACCTTCAACCACCTACCACCCATGGGGAATGTCTACATTCACACATTTACTGCGCAGTAACTGAAATTACTGCACAGTAAGGGCGCACGTCAGCATGTGCATGCCCATACTATGCCATAAATATGGCAATTTACGCCAACTTGAGTATAACTTTGATACCTCCATCATGCAGGAGGTATGGCATTTGCTGCCATTGTTTCAGTATTTCACTGTGTGACAACAGATCAAACTCTTATAAAAATCAGCATAGGCAATTTATCAAAAAAAAAAAATCAGGATGTTTCTTCACTTCATTTTTTCTAATTATAAAGCTCTGAGAATATTACATAACAAAACTACATATTTACTCTTTCTCATTCTAATGAAACAATAGCTGCAATCCAATAGCCCAAAGCTCTTACAAATCAAGCCTTTTTGTTTCAAGATTTCTCTAAGAATATGACAAATCCAAGTTTTCTGTAATAGGCATGTAAGCTTAAATTTGTACAGAAAAAAAACCTGTCACTATAAAAAACAAATGCCTTCAGAATGAAGTAAGCTAGTTAACTTATATAGATGAATATAATAAGGCAGCACAGTCTTCCTGAATCTACAGACAACTAGTGTTTCTCCTGCAGTTTATGACTGGCAACAGAGAAACAAATCAAGGATAAAGTGAGTTTCATGCTGCTGCTAAATCAGGTACAAGGGGCAAAAAAACCTCCTAAAATATTTAGGGAAGAAGGCAAAAAAGAGGTCAAGCTAAGATTAGACCAGTTATGCCCTCATCTCTGTTGCATCTTAACAGTAGGCAAGACTATTTGGAGAAAGAAAAAGAGAAAGTTCCTTATTTCTGCAAAGTGGGCATTAAGCTTCACTGGACAACCACTAGCCAGAGATCGATAGGGAGTTTTAGGAACAGAGCTTTATTACAAATTTCAGCCCTTTTCTTCCACAGGGGCTGAAGAGACTTGGAAGCTTAGCGTCTAGAGCAGGGGTGAGCAAGTATTTCAGCTGGAGGCCCTCTTGATGAGTTTTGGTGAGCTGCTGAGGGCTGGAATGGTAGCCCTGCCGCCTGGACGCCACATTGGGAACAGAAGTTCTGTCCCCTAAGCCCTGACTTTTGCCACCAGAAGTACTCTTGCACATGGAAGTACCCCTTTTGGGGGGATGTCATCTTGGAACGGGAAAAAATCAAATCACATATACTAAAAATCAAACATAGTTTCATAGTTGTCTACTTTAATGTATTTTAATTCTTTTTCAAAAAATATTTTTGTGCTAATATATGTGCATTTGCACAGTATATATAGAGGTGATTGCATAACTCAAAAATAAAGTATTACTCTTGTACATTGTGTGTTACAGGTGTGTAGGGGAGCGTGTGGGATGTGGTTGGGATGTGTGTATATATGTGTGTATGGGGTTTGTGAGGGAATACAGCTGTGTGTGGGGAGTGCAGGGTATGCTGGGGGTGTGCATATGTGGGGGGCAGGGTATGCAGGGGGTGGGTATGTGGGGTTTGAGAGAAGGTGGGGGAGTATGGGGACCCCCCACACATGTCCCCCTCCATGGTGCACAGCCCCTGCTGCTGGTGGCAGCAGTAACTGGCAATGGGCCCTTGAGGTGTTCATGGTTTGCGCAGGCACCTGTGCCTAGTGGACCACAGCTCCAGCCAGTTCCAGGAGCTGTACATGGCTGCAAGAAGCAGAGTCAGGATGGCCTGCCTCTGTTGCATGGAGCTCACGTGCAGCTCCTGGGACTAGCACGCTAGTGGGGGGAAGCCCCGGCTACCTTTCCTGCTCCCTGCTGCCACATGCAGCTTCCGAGACTTTACCAGAAGTGGTGGAGAGCCCCACTCCCTGCTTCCCTGTGGAATCCTAGGAACTGCATGTGGCAGCAGGGAGTGGAGAAGGTAGCCAGCTCCATTGCAGGGTGCTTATTCCCAGTGGCATAGGAGTCTTGGGAGCTGCATGTAAGCCCTGCATGACAGAGGTGGCCCAGCCTGGCTCCACTCCTTGCTGCTATGTGCAACTTCTGGAACTGGCTGGAGCCATGCACTGCCAAGCAGCTGTGCTTGCACAGGCCACGATCACTCTGAGGGCCCGTCTCCTGAGGACGAGGGTGGAAGAAAAGCATGTGGGCTGGGTGGGGTACAGTTAATTGGTGGGCACCCATGAGCCAGATGAAATTATCTGGTGGGCCAGATGTGGCCTGTGGGCCATATTCTGCCAGCCCCTGATCTAGAGTAATGCTCTGATTGCGCCTCATGTGTCCTAGTTTGAAATCTTACATAAAAAGTGCCAAAAAGATCATTTTAAGCAATAAACAGTTTATGTAAAAGAAAACTGTTTCCCAGTAACTGTGTTCATTTTATTTTCATTTGCTTTTCTGCTGAGCTGAACTGTCAAAGGAAAGGACCTAACATGCTGTGTGTAAGGTTTCACAGGGATCAAAATGTTGTTCTAACTGCACTTATCTTCTCCATTTACAAAAATCTCTTAGCAATCAGGTAATCACTAGGAAAGCTCTCAACAGCAGATCAACATGGAGAGTTTGTCATAAGCAGACTCCATCCAGTGAAACTACATTTCAACTTCTAATAGGAACCTACATCTAAACTTAAAACCACTTAATGCAAAGATTTCTAAGTTAAACTGAGAGAAGTAGTTTTAGCGTCAACATCATCTGCAGTGCTGATAAGGAAAATAAAGGCGGAATTTCAGCACTGGTTTACTTTCTTGAGACTGGAAGAGTGGGAGCAAGAGATCCTAAGTGTTTTATAATTAGGGAAGCAACTGACTGACACCAAGTAGACTGTATTCATAAACACTTTCACTATTAAAATGATGGATGGGTCACAGCCTAGTACTTCACTTGGAGAGTAGACAAGCGGAGAGGTATACAGTAAAAAGGACGTATGTTACTTACCGAAGTAAAAGCCAGCAGTTCCTCTTCAGTTAGTTTGTGCGTTGGATTGTTTTTTTGGAAGTCTATGCTATAAGACAAGAATTCAGCACAAACAAAATTAAAATGAAATCTATGGAACTTTATTATACATAAAGCATACCTCAAGTCTAGAAAAAAGTAATGCATTTCTCTTAGAAAAAATGTCATTATGACATTATGTATGTCTGACCAAGGATCTGGGTTTCTGTCATAATTTACAGTGGTTTGGGGGCGAGGGAGGGAATCTGCTTTGGGGATTTATTAATATGGTGGCCAGCCAAGGTGGTATTCAGAAAACATTACCTGCAAGAGCCTAAGCCTTTAGAAGTGGCTATTAATCGTTAAGATTTTTTTCTTCCTCAATGGGAAACCTAGAGGGCAGAGAATTATTTTATCAACCTTTCTTTATTTGTTCTTTTCCACCCTCAGAAATGTGCGGTTTGTGGATATTTAAAAAACAAAAGCAAGAACAAAACAAAACTAAGGAAAGGACTTAAGTGTCAAGGGAATACAAAGAAAGTAGCAATACCCAAAGGAAGACCAAGATAGCCAGAAAAAGAAGGCTGATTTCAAAGGAACTAAGATGTTTAGTTGACTCCCACACCCTGCGAACAACCTGACATGTCTTTATCAATCTTATCTAGCACAAGCTTATTAGAGGTGTAAATTCTAATATAATAAAGGGCTTAATCTGTCTGTCTGTGTGCCTGTCTGTCCATAGTGGTTTTGGGCAACAGCACACGCGCTGCTGAGAGGGCCGGTGGCGACTGGCTCCTCAGGCAGAGGGAAGCCCCGCTGCTCCGCAGGCAGAAGCAGGCAGGTAAGCAGGAGGGAGCCATTGCCTCAGGTGGAGGGAAGCCCTGCTGCTCCCCAGGAGG
>NW_017728943.1:83432574-83487566 GCF_001723895.1 Crocodylus porosus
GATGGAGCTGCCGAAGTGCTCTGCTGCCTCTGAGGAGCAGGGCTGGTGGGTGTGGGGGGCAGAGAGGCCAGCGGTGCTGGAGGCAGCAGCAGCATAAGTTGGTGTTTGGTGGCACTCTGTCCCCTGTCCCCCCCACTTCCATCATTCTTGATGAGCAATTTGTTTGTTCTACGCATCAGACAACACAACATGCTGTCATGCTGGTACTACTCCCAGGCCAGGCTGGAGCTAGAGCTGGAGTAAACATATACTCTATGCCAAATGCTGGAGCAGGGACAGAGCCTGCCAGTGCAAAAGCATGGGTAAACAGTAGAGGTGAGAGACTATGGGGGGAAGGGGTCTGAGTCTGCAGGGGGGCAAGCAGCAGGTACAGTGATGGTTGCAGGGGGAAAAAATAGGTGACAGGGAGCAGAGGTATGAGGAAGCAAAGTACAGGGGGCAAGAACACCGCACCCGCACACAGGCTATGCCTGACAGCCTGCCTCCTACGGCCTACCCCCCCACCTCCATCCTTTGCCCCTGCTTTCCTCACTGCAGCAGTGGGGGAGAATAATGTAGACACAACTCTCTAATAATTATATTCTATATATGGTCAATTATAAGAAATGTATATAATTTCCATATAAAGAATCTAATTATTGTGAGATTGTCTTAAATTCAGAGTTGTCTTCAATTTGGGTAAATGCCCGCGGTAAACCACAGTGCTCAACCCCTGGCGCATACACTAGATCTGGTCCCTGGTGCCTTATCATCCAGCCTGGCCCTGCATGCTAGATCCGGTGCAACAGTTGTTACAAGGCCAAGCAGCGGCAGTGCGGAGCCTCAGAGCATAATCCCCCCCCATTCAGGACCAGAGGCGATGTAAGGTCTCAAGGCCCCAGTCCCAGCACATGGAACCTGGTGGAAGTGACACAGTGTCCTGCGGCTCTGATCCTGGCACGTGGGGCTGAATAGAGGTGGTATGGGGCCTTTGTGCCTGATCCCCACCTGCAAGACGAGGCAGAAGTGCTCCAGGGATCTAGGGCCCTGGTCACAGAACCATAGAATCACAGAAAATTAGGGCCAGAAGGGACCTCAGGAGGTCATCTAGTCCAACCCCCTGAACAAAGCAAGACCATCTCCATATATATCATCCCAGTCAACCATGGGATAACACGGTATGCAGAACCAGGCTGAAGCAGTGTTCAGTCTCAGGACCAGGTGGGGACGGTGCAGTCTGGTTCTAGGTGTGCAGGCCTGATCCTGTGGTGCAGGGCCTGAGCCAGCCTGCAGACTAGTCCCACACCTGTCATTTGTCCCATGGGGCCAAAAGTTTACGCACCACTGCCATAAACTCTACAGTACGGTATTATACCAACCTCACAACTAAAAATCAAAACACTTCCAAATACTGTAGCAGAGGAAAAGTGTATATTTTAAATAACTGCTTAAGTATTTGTAGGCTTGGTTAAACTGCAGTGATACTGTCAGGTAGAATCACAGTGCTTTATTTCAAAATCTGCTAAAGTCCTTTGTATAACCAGGTAGCTGAAACTATAGCTACTTCTACACCAAAATGCAGGCACACATCATTGCCCAAAATATGGGAAAATGCAAGACAGAAGGGGTCACCGGATACTATTTTATGAAGGCTTCCACCTCTGTGAAGCTAAAAGCTGGAACAAACACTGGAATTGTGACCCCAAGAAAAGCCTGAAGCTAAATCCTACTTGCTTTACTCCCTTGAATAGCATGTGGCATGTATGTAAAATTCCTGATTCAGCTTTGCCTACATAAATAAGCCTACTGAGCATGCTGGCCCAGAAAGCTGGAAAGCCAGGTTCTGCACCACACCCCTCTGCACCCAGGGTGTTTGAAACTGCATCTCTTATTTTTCTAGAAAAGCATTCTAGTCATCAGAACATGGGTTAACAATACCAGAACCTTCTCTACCCTTTTTTTGAAGCTAGCCCTCTGCACCATATATAAAATATTCAAGGAATAAAAAGGATGAACAGCACTGAGAAAGTTTTTGTCTCACTGAGAGCAAAAGCTCCCTCCCAGCCAGGGAAGAATCCATTTCACTGAGCCACACACCTTCTTGTTTGTTCTTTTCCTCAAGGCCTCATATATCTCACCCTTGTGCCTGGCCCTATAGATCAACTTCAAGACAAGGGCTTAGGTCAAAAGGTTGGAGTTGCTTTTGCTATTCTTCTTCCCCATCACATCCACCAACTAAGCATTTACGGCAATTCTGTTTTGCCACAGGGAGGAATAAAACCACAAACTGAATCGAAATGCAAAAAAAATATATAGTTACATGGTGGTAAATGTGCCATTTAGGTGTAAAATTGGAAATGCAGACATTCTGGAGGGCAAGGCTAGGATTTAGAATGACCTGGATAGACTGAAAAAATGGTCTACTATCAATGAGATGTTATTCAACAAGAACAAGTGCAAAGTTCTGGACTTGGGATAGAATAACCACATGCACAAATATAAACTAAGGAATGACTGGCTTGGCTACAGTACTGCAGAGAAGGACTTAAGGGTATAATAAATGATAAGCTGGATATGAGCCAAGAAAGTGCTCTTATTGCAAAAAAAATATATTTTTTAAAGCCAACCGCATCCTGGGTTGCATTAACAGGAGTATCACTTGCAAATCAAGGGAGTGATTCTTCTGCCCTATTCAGTGCTGGTGAGGCCTCATCCGGTGTACTGTGTTCAGTTTTGGGCTCCACACTTCAAGAAGAACATGGATAATTTGGAAAGAGTCCAGTGCAGAGTAACAAAAACAATTAGGCGCCTAGGAAATGACACTTATAAGGAAAGATGGAAAGAACTAGGGCTACTTAGCCTGGAGAAGATAAGACCGAGAGGGGATTTGATAACAACTTTCTAATACTCAAAGGGTGATTATAGAAAGGATGGAGATGGGCTTTTCTCTGTGGTCATAGGGAACAGGACTAAGAGCAATGGCCTCAAGCCAAAGCAAGGGAAATTTAGGAGATTAGAAGGAACTTTCTGACTATGAGAGTGATCCAGCATTGGAACAGGATACTTAGAGAAACTGCAGTATCTCCATCCTTGGACACTTTCAAAAGCAGGTTAGATAAACATTTGGCTAGGATGATCCTGCCTTGATCAGGGGGCTGGACTGCATATCCTTGTAAGGTCCCTTCCAGCCCTAATTTCATATGATCCTATTATCCTAAATGCAAAATAAGATTTAGCCCCACAACAGCATTTTTTGAGTTAAGTATTGGCTTTAAAAAAACACTGCCTCTTTTGTTTCATTCCTATTGTATTGAGGGAAAGACGTTTTTGCAGGTCCTCTTAAATAATAAGGATCAGATTGTCAATGTCCATTTTTAACAGAGGCAATTCACAGGGTTTTGAACTTTGGCTAACTGTTTGGGTCAACTGGGTACATAAAATGTTATACATATTATGTTCTAAATTGCAGGCTATTGAGAAAAAAGCAACCAAAATGATTATGGGGTTGCTGTGACTGATACCTTCAATACTCCTTTTTATCTGTGCAGTATAGTCCAACAACAAAGATAAGCTATAACAGTTTAAACACCACGGAGTTAAAAGAACTGCCAAAGGTATTGCGATGAACAAAAACTTTATGCTGATATCCTTACATCCCATTTAGCACAAAAGGATCTTCTCAAATAAGCAGTGAAAGTTATACTGCACGAGTCATTTAAAACCATATTAAACCCTTTAAACATATATTTCCAATGCCAGAACAAGGGGCAAAATGGAACATCCATTTCCAATTGGTTGTAATTTCTATTACAGTCACTTTGGAGTCATGAACACTGATTAGCCTACATCAATTAACAGGAGTAAAAGGGTATGCACTGGCATTTTAAATCACATAATTTTGCTAAGTGAGAGGTACTGGAAGCAAAGAAGGCATTTGTGGAAATGGTCTGTAGAAAGCATGAAAAAAGGTTGCTGAGCAAAAGGCCAAATTTTCAAAGTACTTTTGAAATTCATGGATGGGCACACACATCTTTATGATTTACACTGGTGTGCAGAGACCGTTAGCTGCACTTACCCAAGTTTGACGCATAAATACCTGCTTGCATATGCAAGTACATACCATGAAGGTAACAGAGTCTCATCTATTTTTTAACTTATAAGGGCATACCAGGGGAGTGAAGGAGGGACAAGGTCAGACTTTTCCCAGATGTATTTGCATCAGTATTCATCTTATTTCTCAGCAGCTTTACAGCAACATTCATTTTCTGAACGAAAAAATGCCAGAAACAACAAGCTGATCACTTTATAAGCATTTTCAAAGTTTTGCAAAGATTTTTCAAATGACTAATGCTTTTATGTAACTAGTTCTGAATGGCAAGACAGGAAGTTGATTTCCCAAATGGAATCTCTTACCCCAGCTGTAATTACTAGTCCATAGCAATTTATTTTAGAACTTTTAAAAATCAGTATTATTATAAACTGACCACGGTGAGATCATTTTAATGTCTGGCACCATTTCTCAACTGGTTTGTTCTTAAAAATTTACACTTACATGAGCTGTATTTAAAGGCAGGTCAGACTGCCAATAAATATTTAAGTATGATCTTTGTTACTTTTAAACACTGCCCAAATAAAAAGCAAGATTTTCTTTCTTGGCTTTTCTTTTTATAGTGTAACTAGTTACAGTGTAACAAGTAACTATCCTTCCAAAAGTGTTTGTACCTAACTTTTTTCAGTCTCCAGAGCCTGGAAGAAAATGTATCAAAAATACAAAATCTAATGAATGCAGGCTTGTGAGTGTACTTCTTTATGACAGTGTGATTCTCCTTCAGCAGAATTACTTTACTGTCTATTAGGATCAGCAGATGAAGTTAAATTAACCTTTTTAGAGTTCCATTGTCTTGCTAATGATGAGGAAGTGATGCAAATACAGGGAGAAAAAGAAATCCTTCATTGTTATAAAGAAACTATGAGAGAGGAAATGAGGAAAATAAGAAACTGTTCATCTCCTTTTCCTCCCCTGCTGTCATTACCCCCACATAAAACACATCTACACAACGAAGGATCCCGATTGCATCTGCCACATCCATACATGGTACTCCCCCACAGAGGTGTAACAGATAAGATTCTGTGCTCGATGCAAACACCAGTCACTCCATGGGAGACACTGCTATGTGAGGTATCAGCACTGCCAGCAGCTGGGGAGAGATTAACACCCCCTACAACTGCCTCCAGCACCCAGTGCTGCTGAATCGCATCACCACTGGGGCTTACCAACACTTGATTCGGTTGCACCAACTTGCCCTCCCCCCACACACACCACTCGCCTCGTCCCCACAGGCTGCTCCAACCCCCCGACCCCTCTCCCAAGTGTCACTCCAAAATAAAGTTCTCCTTCCAGTAGGTCTGTGCGTCTGGCTCTGTACGGCTGAGATGGGACTGGCACTCCAAATTCATCACACGCTTACTAATTAAGGTCAGTACATTGGGCTCAACTGATTTTTATGAGAAGTTCCTCTGTTGCCACTACAACATACCAGCCAGAGTGCTAAAAGGGAAGAACAGCCTATTCTTGCTAGTGCGCTACTTCTCTGAATATCATGGAGTTCCATGCCCTTGCAGTTCTCAACCTCTGTTCGCTTAATTGTTTGAAATATTTTTCAAGTGTGGTCACTGTCTTTGTGTTTTTCAGGGTTGCCAACTCCCTGTAAATTTACAGACACTCTGTAAATAACCATGTTAAAAACTCCTCTGTAAATCCCATTTTAAAAAATGTGCCACCGGTAAAAACATGAAGCAAAAACATCTCCATAAAAACACAGAGCTGGCTGAAACTCCATGATCAGAAAAGAAGTTAGAGGCAGTGTTAAAGCACAGACAGAGCACAGCAGCGCCACCTGGTGTCCATGTGGGAATGCAGCACGCTGAAGGGAGCTCTTTTTTAGGGCTTTGTAGCTCCTTCCCCAACGACTAGCCATGTGCTGCTGCTGTTGCTGCCTCCTGTATGCCTCTAACACTGCTGGGTGGCAGGTAGGCAGACAGTGGCCCTTCTTTGGGCTTTGTTCTGGGACAGAGGAGTGAGGTTGGTAGAAGCAGCACAGTGTGGCATGCAGTCGGTGGTCCCACAGAGTGAGGGTGAGTAGGAGACCCTTGGGATGGAGGCAGCAGAGCATAAAAGCACTGGTGCAGTCAAATGGGGCAGCTAACCCAAGATAATAATTTTTTTTACTTATAATCTGCCAACTTTTTATTGACAACCAAAGTTTTTTTCTTATGATTTGAACCTGGCCCGTGTCCAGGGTCTGGCAAAAGGGTTATATTTACAGTATGTAAAATATGTCAATAAAAAAGTGTGGCTGCCAGTAAGAAACATTTGTCTTGGGTTTGCAAGCATCCTATTGAAACTGTGCTATTTGCGCAAATAGGAAAACCTTTAAAAATTACCATTTATATTACTATAGATATGATAACAGAGGTGGTTATCCATGTTAGTTTGAAGTCAGAAAGAAGATAGGGCACAGTGAAGACTAACTGGTTTAAAGAGGCACGACTTTTCATAGACAATCACCTTTGTCACATGCTATAAGTGGACAGATCCATTCTTAGCCATCTTTGTTACTGTCTTGTCTTTCCTTTCAGGTCATGTAACAATTCTTTCATAGCCTCTTTTGACTTGAATAGATGCTCAGGTATTACATTAGACATTTTCCAGTTTGCCACACTGATTTTGTGTTTCATAGTTTCTAGGGTCGGAAGGGGCCCGAGCAGATCATCTGGCCTGACCCCCCGCCATGGCAGGAAATAATACTGGGGTCAAACGACCCCAGCAAGATGTTCATCCAACCTCCTCTTAAAAACCCCCAGGGTAGGAGCCAGCACCACTTCTCTTGGAAGTTGGTTCCAGATCCTAGCTGCCCTGACCGTGAAGTAGCGATTCCTGATATCTGTTCTTAAGTTCCAAGTCACCAAGTTGGAACATACCCTAACTGTAACAGACTGGCTGCTGAATCCAGTAGTCTTCAATGGGGAGTAATCAAAAATGGGACATACAAACATTTCCATAGTAGGAAGAACCAGGATCTTCAAGTCTAATATGATGCTATCTATAGGACTATTCTCTCTAATTTTCTTAGCCATCTGAACTATGTAGAAGAAAGATAGTCAGTATTCTGATAGACTGACTTAAAATTCATCTTTCCCTAATAACTTCCTTTTGGGCCCAAAATACCTAGAAACAGAAGTAGTCAAAGCCCTTACTGTCATTTGATATAAATCAGTCAATGTTTCAGGGCCCACCTTTCCCTGGAGAATAGGTGAAACATTTTGTTATTATGTTCCTAATTGTCCTAAGTATGAGTTCTGGTGATTCAGTCAATTGGGTGAAGTGCTAAGCTCCTTCTTAAAAAACCATGAAAGTAGCTTCTTTCGTTTACCTCTCTCAAAGGAGAATTCAGACTATTCTGTCACAAGTCCCAATCTCTTGATTCACATATGCTACAGAGATGTACTTACAAATTAGGAGGGAGGTAGCAACTGTGCCATAAGAACTAAATGTCTCATGGCACTGCCAAATATCCATAGCTCCAATCAACTGAGGCTCCTCCTGTATAAGACAGTATGCTAGACAGGGACTTGATATGATTCGGTGAGAAGTGTTCTCCTGTTTGGGTCTTGTATTTGTTCTGCCGTCTCACCGACTTATTACTGCTATGCTGAGGTGATCAGATAGCATTAAGGTTGTTAGTAGTTCCACTGAGGCAGACAACACCACAGATGGACATCTTATAACCAAGCAAATGCTCTAGTCTCTCAGATGAAGTTTTTCCAGAAGGTTAATTCAAGAAATCTAAAATAAGTTTCAATTAACTGTAAAGATTATAGACAGTGCAGACAACTGGTTGGACACAATACACAAAATAACTTTTCAAAGAGGAAGTATGCAACATAATACATGTGATAAAAATAGACAGCTGCCAAAGAGTTCTTCCTCCTCATTCTGCTTCAACAGTATAATGAGGTAAAAAATAAATTAGTTGAAGCTTAAACACATTTATTCCAGACTGGCTTAAATATACTGCATGAGATGTTCCTTGGATTTTTGTGCAGACAGCTGCAATGAGACATTCTAACATTTTTAACAGGTTATAAAAAGTTTTAAAATTTTATTAGGGGAGAAAACACTTGTAATAGTATATCATCACTTAAGCATTTTAACCAGTTCAACGCTACAGATTTTTACAGTAGGACACATCCTGTCTCCTTCTGTATCTTTGATAGAATCCTATGGACTTGTGGTTAAAGCTTTTCAATACCTAAAGCACTATTTAATTCACACCATCATTGTCTGTATACCTTGTTGCAAACCATGAACCTAATCCTGCATTACTTAGCTATGCACAGTTCCACTGATTGCAGTGAGATTTCCATGTAACTTTCTGTTACAGAGGAAAAAACAAATTGGATGTTTACTGAAAAACTTTGTTAACAAAGAATTAAGGTTGCTCTGTCCTGTCCTGTCCCTTCAAAGTACAGCGTGTTCAGTGATGCTCAATCCTCTGAAAACCAAGAAATGAAGAGTAAAGGTACATACCAGTGTAAATTTAATTTTGTTTTGTCTGGAGCTGGCAATAACCAAGTAGAATTATCTGCAAGCACTCCATCTGTATGCAACATACTGGGTCAAGGTGTGCCTCAGGCTACATTAAACATGTTGGGTGTAGGCATAATGAATAGTTGGTGGTTATCTGCAACAGCTTGGGGATATATTTTCAACCCCCAGACCAATGAGCTAGAAATGCTGAGGAAGTTGAGGGAGGCTGTGAAAGCAGAAAACAAAGTAATAATGGACAACTTCAGTGATCCACAAATAGACTGGGTCAATCTAACATCAGGCCAGGATGGAGGCCAAATTTCTTGACATTATAAAAGGCTGCTGTTTGGCACATTTAGTCCTGGAACCTACAAGAGGAAAAGCCATTCTAGACCTATTCTTAAACAACATACAGGATATGGTGCAAAGAATAAGCATTACTAAGTCTCTCTGCAGTAGTGACTACAAAGCAATTGGGTTTGACATCCATGTAGGAGGGGAGATGAGAAGAAAATCTACCACAGGAGCCTTTAACTTTAAAAAGGGAGACTATCAAAATGAGGAAGATAGTTAGACAGAAGTTAAAACAGGCCCCTACAGAAGTGAGGAACTTGCAAGCATCATGGCAATGAGTTATGAACACCATACTGGAGGCACAGAGCAAATGCATACCGCAAATGAAAAAAAAAAGAAAAAAGAAAAAGCAAGTGGACCCAAAGAAAGCCAGGATGGTTTAATGGCAGAGTTGCAAAGGCTTCTTTCAAAAAATGGAAAACAAATTGTAATGAGGAACATAAAGAGAACAAGCTCTGGCAAATCCAATGTAAAACCATAATAAGACAAGCTACAAAAAAATTGGAGGAGGAACTTGCTAGAGACCTAAAAGGTAAAATTTAAAATGTCTTTAAGTACATTAGAAGCTGAAGACTTGCCAGGGAGTCAGTTGGGCCTTTGGATGATCATGGTGTAAAAGAGGCACTAAAAAATCACAGGGCCACTGGCAAGAAACTAAACACATCTTTTGCATCTGTCTTCACTGTAGAAGATGTTAGGGAGATTCCTTCACCAGATTCACTCCTTTCTAGGGGTAAGTCAGTGGAGCTGACCCAAACTGAGGTTTCAATAGATGAGGTCATAGAAGAAACTGATAAACTAAACACTAGAATAACCAAGACCTGATGATATTCAGCCTAGGGTCCTGAAGCAGCTCAGACTGGAGCTCCTAACTGTAATATACAACCTATAACCAAAAACAGAGGACTGGAGGATTACCAATGTGAGTCCAATATTTAAAAAGGTTCCAGAGGAGACCCAGATAACTAAAGCCTGGTGAGTCTAATTTCTGTTCTTGGAAAACTGGCAGAAACAATAATAAAAACAAGAATTGTTCAGAACATGAATGAACATGACTTGCTGTGGAGGAATAACTATGGTTTTGTCAAATGGAAATCATGCTCACCAACCTACTAAAGTTCTTTCAGGGTGTCAATAAGCGGGTGGATCAAGGTGACCCAGTTGACAATATTTCTGGACTTCCAAAAAGCTTTTGACAAGGTGCCCACTTAAAGCTCCTAATAAAGGAAGGTAGTTATAGGATTACAGGAAGGTCCACTCATGGATTATAAATTGGCTTAAAAATAGAAAACAGAGTGATCAGTTTTTGGGATGCAAAAAAGTAAGCAGAGGTATGATGGTAGGTAGAGTATTCCTACATTGACTTTTAGTAGTAGTAGTAGTAGGTATTCCTAGCTTAGCTGTAACCACACAGGAAGCAGGTCTGGGAGTAACTGGGGACAGTTTTGGAAAGAGCTGCTTGAGAGGGGAAATGAATAGGGTTTATCAAATATTAAGTGCTGAAGATGAAGCAAAAGTAAACAGAAACTTATTTATTAGCTCTCAAAAACTAGGCGTCACAAAATTAAACTAGTAGGTAGTAAGTTTAAAACTAAAAGAATTAGTTATAAAATATCTACCAGAAGTTATTTTTTACAAAGTATGGAGCATATAATTAAGGTGTGGAACTCAATGCCACAAGGTGTTGTGGAAACTGATAGCTTAGCCAGATTCAAAAGGGATTAGACTAATTCTTGGACGAAAGGTGCAACAGTAGGTCTTGAACATGGGAGCTGGGGAACTTGTTAGACCTTAAGTGCTACAGGCTGCAAGTCAGAGAGTAACAGTGGAAAAATCCTGTTCATTCTCCCTTTCAGTATCTACTCTCTGCCACTGTGTGACACAGGATACTAGGTAAGATGGCCCTATGGTCCAAACCTATGACAGTTCTTATATTTTTATGTGTTTTTTCCCCATTCTACAAGGGGAAAAAGAATACTTGTCTTGGATTTAAGTATAGGTGGGTCATAGGGTGTAGGAGTTGTGGAGGGAAGACAGGCACCAGGGGGACAAGTGACTAGGGGGCAACCACTGGGGGTGAGGCAAGTAGTATGAGGGCAGGTGGGGAGGCAAGGGGCAGGTTGCCTCCCACCCCATCAGGGCTAGGTTCCGTTCTGCATTCCCCCCTGCTGTTGCTTATCTTACTGCAGTTGAGAGCAAGGACAAATTTAAGATGACCCCCCCCAATAATAAGGTTCTATACATGGAAAATTGTAACAAATTTATAATTTTCCATATATGAAACCTAATTATTGGGGAGTCATCTTAAATTTGAAGTTGTCTTGGGTTGGGGTAAATATGGTACTTCACTTTACTGTCAAGTTCTATATGTTGTCAACAATGGTGCATGGGGAATTATGAGCAAAGAGGTGCAACATAAGCAGTCGGTGGCTCTAATGATGGGTAATGAATATATTATGTGACAGGGATTCATGACTGTGACAGGGCTTTTAAAACGGGTCTGAAGAGGTTGTAAGGTTTAGCAACGCATGGGACGGTTTTAGTGAAGCAGGCTCAGTGCTTGAGTGCAGAACAGGTGTAGAGAGCTTATATTTAGCATAGCATGTTTTGCCTTTACCACAGGAAGCCAAATTGTGCTACATCTGTTATGTGCCCTATTTTTGAATGGTACATTCTGCTGGTTAAAACAGACTGCAAGGCTGTGCGTACGTGTGTGTATACATACGTGCATACACTGGGACATCACATAGTAAGGCAGAGTTAAGGCTCTGTTAATGCATACCTCAACTCTCTATTGCCTGCTTTTCAGAGCTTTGAGTGTCACTATACTTGATTTTCAGGTACAGGACAAGACTAAACTCCGCATTAAAGCTTGGCAATAAATATTAAGCTTTCATGTGATGATATGCCCATAGCCCTTCCTCAGAACCATCACCCCTTAACTAACTAAACTATACTGATGCCAAAACTCAAAGTATCTAGATTCAAGTACTAGATAGACCTGGATAAGTGTATTTACAGATTCTATGAAACAAAAGGAAACTTATGTAACTTAAAGGAACGCTCTTTCATAGGCAGTAGCTTAAGTGCCTGCTATTAATCAAGATAAAGACATCAAGTTTATTCAGCTTAGCAATGAAATATTCAGTTCAAGCCAGGTTCCAATAGTGTACAAGTGTCATGACTAACATGTATCACACGGCTTGTTTTCATCCTCTCTGCCCAGGAAGAACTGTGCATGAAGAAGACTAAAAGAAAATATACCACCAGAGGTCATTTCATGCAGAGGTTCTCATCTCAGTGTACTTTAACATATTGATTACCATATTTACTTGATTAAAAGACAAGGCTTTTTACACCATTTAACATGGAGGGAAGCCCCTCACCTTACAACGAAGCATGAGGCAGCAGCAGGGAAAGGGAAGAGGGGGGAGGGCAGTCAGCTGCTGTAGCCTCAACTAAGGGCTGGGGCTGGAGTCGCAGCTGCCACCTGTCCTGCTTGCTGCCTCTGCACACTCCGCCACTCCTCCACTGCAGCCTCTAGTGTCTGTTCCCCCATGACACTTCCCCCTTTCTCACACGCTCCTCCTTAATTTTGCTCCCCATCAGCAGGCTGCATCCCTGCTGTGGTCAGAAGCATGGAGCATGGGTCTGGGGTATGGCTCCAGCCCAGCCCTGTAGCAGTGACAGAGACAGCACTACTCTTCCAGCCTGACCCCATAGCAGCAGTGGCAGGAAGTCAGCACTGCTCCTGTGGGGCCAGGCTGGAATAGAAGTACCAGCTCCACGCTGCTACCCTGGGGCCAGGCCGGAGCCATGCTCCATGCCCCAGGCTGCAGCAGGGATGGAGCGTGCCAGCAGGGAGCAAAGGTATGGAAGGGCTAGAGAGGGAACCAGGAGAAAGAGGGGGCAGGGACCTGAAGCTGCAGGTGGCAGAAGTAGCATGGAGAAGGTAGGAGGGGAAGGTATAATCAGGGCAGCCTGAGGGTGGGGGGCAGGCACAATGGGTGGGGTGAGTAGGGGAATGGGGAAGGCAGCAGGAGGCAAGCTGCCTGCCTCTCTGCCTGTCCCACCACCTCCACACTGTCTGCCCCCTACCATCCCCACTGCCTACACTATTATTGCCCCCACCTGTCCTACCATGTTCCCCCACTACTACCTCCCCCATTCTGTCCCCTACCACCTGCCTCCTTACTGCCCTCATCACCTCTCCCCCTTGCACCAGCAGTAGTGTGTGGGAGGGTGGAGGTGAATTTAAGATGATCATCCAATAATTAGAGTCTATACACGGAAAATTATAATAAATGTATTAATTTTCTATGTGTACAATGTAATTATTGGGAGGCTGTCTTACATTCAAGGTCACGTTGCATTCAGGTAAATATGGTAGTTTAACATCGTGTGTGTGTGTGTGTGTGTGTGTGTGTGTGTGTGTGTGTGTGTGTGTGTGTGTGTGTGTGTGTGTGTGTGTCTCTTTTCACATGTCAATGTACCTAGGAAGAGGAAGAACAATTTCCTCCTGTTAATACAATTCAGCCTTACCTCTTGGCTAGTTTGGTCTTCTGGGAAAGATTCCGCAATTTAGCTGACACATGGGGACAGACTGTAACTTGCACCATAAATATATTTTAAGTGCAACAATGTCAGCGATGCAAGACACTGTAGTGAAGGGAATTAGTACAACACATACCAGGCAGATTCTCCATTGCCTTGAACCCCACATATTGGCCTCCAAATAGCTCAATATTTTGTAGCTTATATTATCCATGAGAGAGAGAAGTTCATATTTGTGATCATGTGTTTAAGCTTATAAGCAACCTAACTTTCAAGCTACAAATACCAACCCTTTATCACTACTAATCTTCCCATTAAATGTATTTCACTGATGACCCATTCAGAAAGTAAAATTTGCCTCGAAGTACTGGCTTTGAATTTTATCTAAGACTGTTTATACTCTGGAGTTTCACTTCTGTGCAAAATTGCTATATTCCCCTTAATCCCATTCATTACTAAAAATCACATTTAAATTTTTTTTAGTTGAAAGTCTTCATGAGATGCTATATTTTTATCATTATCATTGCTTATCCATGTATCCAAAAAGTAGCAGATCCCACACAGACATAAAACACTCAAGTCCACTCCCCAAAATAAATAAATTTAATAGTCTTTACATAATAATTTAGGTAATATTTATTGCTAACTTGAATTTCTATAGTTATTTTCATTGTTGCCAAAACTCTTTCAGAATCTAAAATAGTTAAGAGTCATCATAATAAGATAGATAATTACTGCCATATGCTCAAGATGAGCAAGCCAAGGCACAGAGAGGATAAAAGGTTTTTCTAGGGACAGAGAATGATATAGCAACTCAAGCAGCAATGTTGAAAGGTTATTGACTTTCTGAAGAAAGATAATGTGTGTGTACTTCTCCACTTTCATCATGCAATTCTCAGATCAAAAAGATCATTCACATTAAATGCTAAAGCCTTGATAAAATACTTTATTTCATGTTAATAACTTTATTATAGTAGGGATGTGAGAGAGAGATAAGAGAAGAGTCAAAACACTAATTAACTTACCAAATTCCAAGGATAACAGCAAGCTCTTCTGCCAATAAATCAGGTATTTGGTACTGATTAGTATCTGCTAACTTTATCTCATTTAGGACTGTATCATCATTTAAATCATAATTCTGTTGAAAAAGATGCATATTTTTACAAGAATGGTCAAATCATGATAATAACAATGTTAAGCGTATTTTGTAGAGCCTAATACATGCATACACCTATTTAATTATTTGCAAGTCGAATGCAGGCAGAATTTTGTAGTACAGATTTTTAGGTGCTAAGTCAATCCCTTCGTATTTTGTTGATAAGGGCGAGGATTCTGCCTAGTCACATTTACCTCACATCTCTTCAGAATCCACATATACTAGACACTGAGAATAACATGCTTTGAATACAAATGCTTCTTTGAACAATGGTTTCCCTTTAGTATCTCAAAAGTACTTCTGCACAGAGTTCTGTTACTAGTAAATTTTCTAGGATTTTGTAGATGACAAATTCAGTAGTCACCTTTTTACTACTTGTTTTAATATAGTTCAAATATTAAGGCAGCTTTCCAGTAAGAGTATCTGGGGCAAAACCCCTCCCCATCAATGTAAGATGAAAAGTGATAAAGGAAAATGATAAAATTACTAATTGCAATAGTGGGAAACTGGACTTAACCCAAAAGATCCCTTCCGGCCCTATACTTTCTCCAAAGTGACAGTTGTGCTTTCTTTAAAACAGGATGGGTTTGATTTACATCAAATCGATTTAAATCATGATTTAAATCACTGGTCAGGAAGCCTTGATTTAATCACCGTTTGATACAAAAGGTGCATTCTTGTTGTTTGATATAACCTTCATACATATTATTCACAACTCAGAGACAAATGTAGGTTTCATTTTTAGTAGGTACACACTATACACTTTAAAGCAGTGATTTATTTTGATATTTTTCAGATTAATTTTGCTCCTATATCAGAAAACTGAATTATGATTTGGTTATTTTATTTACCAAAGCTAATTGAAGCAGATACTTGTGAAGTCATTGGGAGGCAAACTATGTCCAATTCACTAGATCAATCATGAACATTTGGGGGATATTTTCACTACGCTGTATCTGGAGGGCATCAAATGAGCACTGCAGCCATATGTTATTAGCTTAGGGCTTTCTTCACTTTCTTCCAGATTTCTTCTCATCTTTGACTTCTTCTCTCTTCCTTGGCCTTCTAAGCCTACTGCTGTGACTGGTTTTCCCTTCTACCATACCATTCCCTCACCAGATCTCAAATCAATGGAGAGGCTATACTCAGAAACTGAACCCCATAAGATTGAGCTCCTAACGTAGTCTATGACCTGTTGTGACTTGTTTATAAAACTTTTCTAAAAAGGTTACATGAATAGATTGTCTCAAATAGTATATAATTAGAAGCTGTAATCCCTATTCCATGATAATATCTTTGAACTTTAACACATCTTAAATTAAAACTATCTTTATATAGGTAGTTTTTTTAAAGCCTATTAACAAAAAATAAAAAATACCATTAAATTAAAAAAAAGGATTTAAAAGTCCTTTAAAGAAGTTGTTGATTTTTATCCACCCTGCTTTAAAACATTTCTAAATTAAAGAATAGCACTATGCAATGTTAAAGATTAATAATAAAACATGTACTAAGATCCGGGTGCATCTGGGACTGATTTAAAAGGTTCAGTTCTAACCAAGTTTCCACTCATGGTTGTTTCATTGTAACAACTTCAGCTGTAGGTCTGTCCACATGAAGGTCTTTTTCTTTTCAATAGCAGACATACTATACAGGATGTCGAGGACTTGCAACATTTCGAGTTACAACGTTTTGCACTTACAACATTTATTAACTGACACCATTTCAACCTTGATGTCAGTTTTGACTTTACAATGTTTGATCCGACAACGCCACATCAGCAAACAAGTTTGCTGTGTCACCCATCTTCGTGGAGAACACCTGTCCAAACTTCCTTGGACAATTTCTTTAAGAAAGCAGAAGACAAGCCTCCAGAAAAACTTGCAGCCAAGACTCCTGAGAAAACTCCAGCCAAGAGCCCTTCAAAAAGTCCAACCAAAAGCCCTTCATAAAGTCCAGCAAAGTCCCAAGAGCCCTTCAAAAAGTCCAGCAAAGTCATGTCAAAGAACTCCTTCCAAATCGATGATTGCTTTTTACAATATAAATACATTAATATAGCTATATTATTCATCTGTAATTGATTGAGTTAATCAAAATTCTGGGTTATTTTTGGTGAAAATAGGGTATTGGGCCTTGGTTCAGGAAGCAATCCCCCACTTATAACATTGTTTCCTATGGGAAAATCAGTTCCGAGTTATGTTTTGACTTAAGATGTGGTTTTCAGGAACCAATTGTGTCGTAAGTCCAAGGACTGCTTGTATTTCATCCTAACCCAACCACACTGAAAACAAAATGAACCACTTTTGCTCAATTTTTTAAAAAATGGTGCCAGAGACCAAGCAGAAAACTGAATTTTACAGAAAGACATGAATAACTGGAGAACAAGATTACATAGTATTTTTATTGTGAATTCCTAAATACAGAGGTACATGTTATACCAGGGGCGGGCAATTATTTTGGGCAGAGGGCCGCTTATTGAGTTTTGGCAAACCCTTTGAGGGCTGCATGACAGGCAGCCCAGAGCAGATTAATATTAATTTTCTAATTTTTTTAGGGGCCCTGGAGGCCAGATAGAATGGCCTGGCAGGCCACATCCAGCCCCCAGGCCACATTTTGCCCACCCCTGTGTTATGCCCTGCTATGTAAGTGGCCTGCAACCTATACATATAACCAAACTCTATACTTCTGCAGCCAAATAGCTTTCCCTGAACTCCCACTAGCTGTTATTCTCCTAAAATATGCGACATATTTTCAGACTCACATTATGAATATTAATATATAAAACACTATGCATCCACTAGCATAAGTCACTTACGACAGCCATACTTCTACTTTGTTTAGACTTCTTAAATAGATATAAGGGTATGCATCATCAAAGATTTGTTAAGTATTTTATTCAAGTTTCCCAGTCTTTCTACGATTGTACAATTGTATGTAGCCCTTGAAGCTCATAGATTCTTTGGAAGAATATATGCTCAGGCTCCTTCAACTCTGAAACCTAGCCTCTGGACTACAGAAACCCAGTCTGTCTCCCTGGTCCCAACAAGAGTTGAGTTAGCTGGCATTCTGGAGGGCGCTTACCTTCACAAAGAAATAATGAAAACAGAACTAACTGCAGCAATATGAACAGCCTTTCCAAAACAAGGCAGCATTTATTAGTCAACTAGAATACAGCATGAAGAGTCCTTAAATCGGTATGGCCAAGCTGATCTTAAAGATCCTAGAAGTCCTATATTTAATTTGCCCAACAGACCAGATTTCCTTAAGACCTGTTCCTCTGTCAGACCTTGGATGCCTGTCCCTGTGTCTGGCTACAGGCAAAATTAAATTGCCTCCTTAGACTTGGGTTTGTCTTTTGCAAGCCCAGTGGTTCCTCCTGCTCATTAAAAATTAAAATGTGCGGCTGTTGATTTAACCAAATTGCTCCTTAGATGGATAGCCGTTCTGCACCTGATAGGCCATTTAGAGCCAACCTGGACACTTGCATGCTGTTCAATTTCATCTTTGTTGATCCTTAGAAGTTAACTCATTTGCATTTAGGGGGGTGTCTACACATGCAGCCCTATTAGTGTACTGTAAACTAATAAATGCTGCCATACATTAGTACATGTAAGCACAAGTAGTATTCTATGGTGGTGTCATTTAGTGAACCACAATGCACATGTAGATGCTGATGGGACTAGCTAGTGCCTCAGTATGCAGACTGCCTGACAACTAGCCCCACACTGAAGCACCCTTGTGCCCCAGCCAGCCCCTGCGCAGCATGTTGAGGTGGGTCAGAGCAACCACAATCTGTCAGGCTGACCTCCCATGTCTCCTGCCAGCCAGGGCTGCTCAAACCCAGCTCAATGTGCTGCAGTCCTGGGCACATGTATAAATGCAGCACCCAGGAGCCTTAAACTCCTGTGTGAACTGTACCACTAATAGCACGTGTAGACACACCCAGGAAGTTGCACTATATCGGAAGGTGGAAAACCGAGGTACATATAAAAATGTAAGAAAAATTCCCTACGTTTTCAATACCCATCCTAACCTTAGTCTGTGCCTTACAAAACACAACTAATGCCCCAAAAACAGTTCTTGTCAAAGAAATCTTAGTTAATAAATATGCCTGCACTAATTACACCCCCAGTTCCCTTCCTCAATGCCCCCAAAAAAGAAAGAGAAACTTTGCCCTCTGTCCATAACATGGGTTTTGAAATCCTGAATTATAAAATAACTGTTTTCAAATACATACCTTTGTTAAATTTTCTAGGGGAGTAGGTATAGGGCTAAGTTCAAGGTGAGGAGGGGAGACACCATCTTTCCTTTGGACATCAAGAATAAGCTGGGCTACAAACTTTTCCTGAAATCGTGTCCTTTTTCCCAAAGCACCTATAGAGAAAATAAGATATGGCAGTTGACCCATTAAGAAGGAGTTCTGCACCCCCACTAGTTACTTATGAGCTTCAAAAAACCCCGGAAACAATTAAAAACTAAGCTGCAAAATCCAGGAGTAATTTGTTTTCACTAGAGCTGTGTGATGAACAACAAGCTTCTTTACTGTTTAATAATGGTATATTTATATAGTTTTACTGAAGGGAATAAATCTATAGATTTTTTATTTTAAAAGGCACATTATTTAACATTCAAAACTTACTATTGAAAATCATTACTTTACATCCTGTTCTTATTTAAAAAAAAAAATCACAGAGTTAATTTTATTTTTAAAAACTGAACCTCTACAAACAAGAATACTGTTTTCATTTATTAAAACAGAATTCTGCAAGGAGCACTAAAGGGCCAAATTTTCAAACTTGGCTGCCTAATGTTATGTTCTGTATCCCTGAACAAATATTTGTTTGTTAAAAATCATGCTATGGATTCCAAAGTTAAAATGCTTGGCATCTACGACCCTGGCTAACCTCAGCAGGAGGGATAAGCAGTAGGAAAGTCTGAAAAAAATAAGGTTAAGGTAGAAATACTGGCACTAATCCCATTTACCTAATCTATTATCACGTTTATTTTCAGTTTAAGGACATATCATTTTTTCAGGACAACAATAACCTGCCTGGCTCATAGTCAAAATGGAGAACTAAGGAACAGAAGAAACAATATAAATGTAATGAGAGTGTTTAGGGATACCTAGGTTTATTCATGTCTTTTCCCCTACATTTTATTACTATAATTTTATATGCTCACATTCACCAATTCCCTTGCTCAGAGCTACGCTAAGAAAGTGTCAGCAATTACATTTCATTACCATATTTACTTAATATAAGATGACCCCAAATACAGGTTATTTATAAAGTCCTCGTACAACTTTAATAACTATGGATGTACATGGAAGCAAACTGTAAACAGTGATTGCAAGCATAATTCATTACGTTTTGATACAATACAGCATAAATTTCTAGACTTCAACATAACTGCTATCTTTTGCAATACATCATTCAGTCCAATTTTCCAACTCCCTAGTTTTTTGTCCAAGTTTCCACTTCTTACAAGCTTCCTTTTTGTGATTTAGTTTACTGAAGAGTTCCCTGCTAAGCCAAGCTGGTCTTCTGTCATACTTATTAGGACTGTGTGAAGCTTCAGGTGGTGATTGAATGCGGAGATCTCGCCCAATTTGGTGGCCAAATCTCCAAATCGAATCAGGGGATGAATAAAAAAGTCTGAATCAATTCAAAGCTCTCCAAATCTTTGGGAAAGATTCAGAGAGCTTCAATGATTCAGGCAGTCCCCACCCTCTGCAGCAGGGAGCTGGAGCCAGACTCAGAGCTGGTAATTAGGGGGTGGGAGAGACGGGGGCTGGAGGAGGGAGCAGGGCACCATGGGGAGACCTGCTAGGCCCAACCCCCTGCCTGCTGCCCCAGGTCCCCCTGCTCCCCCACCCACCCCAGCTCCAAGTGTTTTAAAAAGAAGCCCCCACTCACTGGGTGCTGCCAGGTGGGGGGGGATCCACACTGCCCCATGCTACGAGCCCCCATGGCTGCCATGAGCCCCCTGACCCTCCACACTCCCCCAGGCCCCCATGGCTGCCCCACGCATCCCAGCTCCAGCCCTTTAAGAAAAAAAACAGAAAAAACTTCCTGGACTCACCAGCTCCTTCAGTGGCCTTGGGACTTTGGTGCACTCATGCAAGAGCCCCTCACGTGGTGGGGAGCAGTGGGCAGCAGCAAGGATCACCCATCTCTGAGCAGGAACCGGTAAGTCTGGGATTTTTTTTTTAAAGGGTCAGAGCTGGGGCAGGCAGGGCAGCCATGGTGGGGGTCAGGGGGCTAGCGCAGAGTCCCCCATGCAGTGTGGTGCAGCAGGAGGCAGCATGGATTGCCACCCACCCAGCAGCACCCAGTGAGTCAGGGCTTTTTTTTTCCCAAAGTGCCAGGAGTTCGGGCAGGCAGGGCAGCCATTGCTGGGGCTAGGAGAGCAGGCAGGGGATGGGGCCTGCGTGCTTCAGAGATTCAGCAGCAGTCGAATCATCAACTCAGATTTCGGCTGAATCGATTCGGGACAGTGATTGGAATCACCAATTCCAATCACCATCCCCCGAATCAACCGAATCTGAAGCAAATACTAGCCACTTCGCACAGGCCTAATACTTATAAGTCTTTCTGTGCATCAGGATGGTTTGTTCCTGCACTCTCAGTAGCACTCTCAGTAAGCTCTCCTGGACTCCTATCCCCCTCAGACTGGCTTTTCAGGGAATCCTACCCATGAGTTGCCCAAGTGAGTCAGAGTCCGCTTTTCTGAAGTCCAGGGTCCCTACTCTGCTGATCTCCTTCCTTCCTTCCTTCCTTCCCTCAGGATACTGAACTTAGTCACCTGATGGTCACTGCTGCCCAAGTTGCCATCCACTTCTACATTCCCCACTAATTCTTCCCTGTTTGTGAGCAGCAGGTCAAAAAGATCACAGCCCCTAGTTGGCTGCTCCAGCACTTGCACCAGGAAGTTGCCCTCAACACTCTCCAAAAACTTCCTGGATTGCCTGTGCACTGCTGTATTGCCCTTCCAGCAGACGTTAGAGTGATTGAAGTCCCCCATGAAAACCAGGGTTTGTGATCAGGAAACTTCAGCTAGCTGTTTGAAGAAAGCTTCATCCACCACTTCCTCCTGGTCTGGTGGCCTATAGCAGACCCTCACCATGACATCACCCCTGTTGCTCTCCCCGCTGACCCTAACCCAGAGACTTTCAACAGGTCTATCTCCAGTTTCATACTGGAGCTCTAAGCAATCATATGATTCTTTTACATGAAATGTAACTCCTCCTCCCCTTCTTCTTTGTCTGTCCTTCCTGAATGGTTTATATCCATTTATGACAGTGCTCCAGTCATGTCAGCTCCGACTTAGTCTCTGTTATTCCAATCACATCATAGTTCTGTGACTGTGCAAGGGCTTCCAGTTCTTTCTGCTTGTTTCCCAGGCTCCATGCATTCATAGACAGACACCTGAGGTAGCTAGTCAACTGCCCTGATTTCTCAGAAAGTATAAGAACACCTTTCCTGTTGTGACACCACTCACTTTCCGCTTTACCTCAAGGCTTTGGTTGCCATCCCCTAGCAAACCTTTTTAAAGGCCTAACTAGGGCTAATAGTTTATAGCCCTAAATCTTAAAATGGAAACCTCATTATTGGACACTAGGCCTGGGAATTAGTCTAGAATTTAATACAGCAAGTCCTCATAAGGACTGAACCTGAAATTTAAGTTTGAGCTTGAAAAATTCTGAAGCTTTTTAAAACTTACTATTATGAAGTCAATACTGAGATGAAACAGCTATACCTGAATAATAGTAAGCTCAACTAAATAAGACCTTTAAAAGTTGTCCTTAAAAACCTAAAGCCCCAGATAAGACTACTACTTCTCTCCAAGTATAAACTGTTCAATTAGAACAAATCTGTAAAATGACAGCTTAGAAAAAAATCATCTCGAATCAAAATGTATATTTGTTTGTATCAAAATACTCAATGAATAATGACCGTACTCATAGATTTAATTCTGTGAAACCTCTCTCTTTTTAGAAGGAAATGCCTATTAAACTCCTTTAAAATATCTTTGCTGGAGGTTGCAAGTTTTATATTAAAAGTAGAATCCTTTTCAATGATGTAATATTCTTCCTATGCAGCCAAAATATTTGTGTTAACCATGTTTATCTAATATGGCAACAATTCCCACATGTTCATTTAAACTGCCTTCAGGTTGGGCATCTTCACAACCATTCTAACAGATGTAGTGAGAGAAACCACAATATTTTAAGAGTTTCACAAAAACAATTTTAGTGAGAAGACAGGTAATCTCTAGGGCTATCTTAACCTCTGTTTAAAGTAATAATCAAGAATACTACATATACTAAATACAGCAAAACAGTCTTCCATTGAACAATGGCTTTTTTCTATGTTAAATCTGGACACTTGAATAAATGATGTCCCTAAAGCCTCTTATTAAGAAAAATGGTTATAACTGTTCTACTTGTAGTTGGGAAATAGTCGGTAAAAGCCAACTGTCATTCTATTTTATTTTTTCTTAAATTGTTAAATTTTTATAGTTTATAGTTTGATTCTCACACCAGACTCTGACTTCTTTAATAAAAATACTAAAAACAATTTAGATTAACTAAATTGCCTCATACTATCAAATTTATAGCACATTCCATACTATAAATTGAACATCCACTTAATTCAAAACATGACAGAATGCCTTGTGTTGGCTATCGCATCACATATCATATTTAGATTTCAGACATCCAAAATCTATTGCAACCAGCTTTGTGACCACTTATTGCTTAAGTGCTAAGGAAAGTAGGGGTACATACAGACATTCAGGGAGGTTAGGAGGAGATTAAATCAAGTGAAAAATGGCCACCTGATCTAAGGTAAATTGGGATGGGGGGATTAACAGGGGGCATCGGGAGAATTAGGAGGGTCTGCAGGGAGGGTTGGTAGGATCAGGTGGGCAAGCAAGGTCTGTAGAAAGCTTTGGGGGACTGGAGAGGCTAGTGGGGTCTGCAGGGGGGTTGGTGGGGTTTGGGAGGTTTTGACAGGATCAGGGGAGTTAGCAGGGTCTACGGGAGGCTCTCGGCCTCCTCCCCCGGACCATGAGCTATTTTTAGCCCTCTGACACTCCCCAACCCCAGATAAACAATCCCCCACCAGCAAACTTATCACCCCCATCTTGCCTACCCCTGCCCCCACTCCAACTTATTTCCTCAGCTCCTGGCACCACTGAACCAGCACTGGGAGCAGCTTGAGGGATGGGAGGTTTGGCAGGTTCGGAGAGGAAAGGGAGGGGGAGGGTTGTCTGGGGGAGAGGCAAGGGGCCAGTGGGCTAAAAACAGCCTGGTGCCCAGTGGGGAGGGGTGGGGAAGAGGCAGTTAGGAAAAGCAAAGCCCCGGTGCTGGGGCCAGCAGATGGGTTTTCCCAGACCCAGGACTGTACTGGGAACAGTACAGAAGTTCAATTATATCAGTCTTGCTGGACCTGATCTAAAATTAGACTTCCTCCAAGGTACAGTTCACTCAGATCAGGCTGGACATTTTTAGACCAATCTAACCTTCCTGAATTTCTGTACAGTTCACACTTACATTGAGCTAACTAAGGATCTAAGTGTAGGGTCTGCACCTGGGCAATCTAAGTTAGATTGGGTGGCCATTTTTAATACAATCCCACCACCTCGAATGTCTGCATGCTCCCTATGAGAACTGTCTGAAAATAGAGCATACAACCCAATTTGCATTTAAGTCCAGTTATGTGATCAGTCACTCATGGATTAAAAAAAGGGAATAAGGGAAGAAAATGTGTAGACTAGGGGTGCACTGAGAGAGATTTTTTGGGCCTTATCAGCCAATACCAATCCGATTGCCAATATGCAGCCCAGCAGCATGGAGAGTGGAGTCTGGCTGGTAAGTCTGTCATGGGGGAAGGTGCAAGGGGAGAGGGAAGGGGCTTGTGGGAGCAGGTTGAAGCCCGTGAAGTAAGGGAGGGAGTGGGGCTGGTGCTGGGGCAGGCACTGCCCAGCCAGTGTGGGGCACGGGACAAGAGCTGCAGCTCATCTTAGGGGGGTGTCAGTGGGGGGGGTTTAGCTCCCACTGCTGCATGCACCCCCAGAAGAGCCACGGATATGTGTGCTCCTCAGATCTGTGCGTGTGATGAGGGAGGGCAGCTATTGCGGGCTGGGTTTGGGTGCAGCACTGGACTCTTTCTGGCAGGGGGGCTGAGCCAGGCTGTGCTCGGGGCAGGAGGCAGTGGCACTGGGAGGGGGTCTATGGGGTGGACTGGGACTGCAGCCACCCCAAAATTCACTGTAGTCCCTGTCACAGTCCATCGCAAGCGCAGCCTGGCCCACCCCTCCACCCCCTGCAAAAAGCCCAATACCTGCCCCACCCCAGCCCCAGTCCCTCATCACAGGGGCCTCAGTCAGCACCCCCCACGTCTCTTTCTTCCCTCTTCACCCCTTCCCCACAATAGACTTACCAGCCAGACAATGCTCTTCATGTAGCTGCATTGTGCAGCATGTAGGTGGGCAGGAGCACATGCACATGGCATTTATTGATGACATTATTGGCCACATCAGCCAGAAAAAGCCGACTGCAGATAATGTCAATTTTCCTTTTATTGGTGCCATTACAATATGGACTGATGTATCAGTGTACTTCTAGTATGGACAGTTATTATGTTGGCCAATTCATTCCAAATTATGCAGAGATTCATGCTGTGGCTTTAGCAAATGTTATTCTATGTAATAAGTCACATAAAACAAAGGGTTGAAAGGGACCTCATTGGTCATCTAATCTAACTTCCCATGCAGATATAGAATGTATCCAAACCCAGACAGATATGCCTAGCCAACCTCTTCTTGAAAACCTCCAATGAAGGGGATTGCACAACTTGCATAGACAGCTTGTTCCACTGACCCACTCTTCTGATAGTAAGTTTGTGTATTTTTTCCCTTAATGGGGTTTAATCTAACCTAAATCTGCTTTGCTATAATTTAAGCCCATTGTTTCCTGTCTTACCCTCTATGGAAAGGGAGAACAACTGCTCTCTCTTCTTCACAATAGTCTTTCAAATACTTAAAAGTGGTACCATGTCCTTCCTTTAATCTGCAGACTAAACATGTCTAGTTATCTCAACCTTTTGACATACAGCTTGCATTGCAATCCACTGATTATCATTTTTCTCACTTGCCTCTACATAATATCCCATTTCTCTACACCCTTCACTGGCTCTGGTGCCCAGAACAGGACACAATACTGAAGCAGAGTCCTAACCATTTTTAAGTAGAGCAGGACTACTCCCTTCTTGTCTTGCAAACAATACTTATACTAATGCAACCTAAAATTGCATTTGTTTTTGGAAAGAGCATCACAATGTTGACTCATGTTGAGACTATAATCCACCACAATACACAGATCTTTCTTGGTAGTGCACCTATCTAGACCAGCGATGTCCAACTTCTCAGTGGCTAGAGGCCAGAGTTTCCTCAGTTGTACTCTGTGCAAGCCACATGCCCCACCCCCGGCCACATACCATGAAGGGTGTAATTCTGCACCATGCCCTGCACCACACCACGTAGGACTGACCACTACAGCACCAGATAGCAGGTGCCCCAGAATTACACAGATTTGTTGGGTCCCACTAAGCCTCTCAACCACAGGATCACTTGGCTCTGTGGGTCACCCTGCCCCAACCCCAGGGACTAGGGCAAACAAGGCACAGGAGCTGGGGCAAGAAATAGAAGCTAGAGGAGCAAATTCAGAGACAATGGTGGCAGAAGCAGGAGTGACTGGGAAACAGTGCCCAGACCAGAAGCCTATGGGTTGCAGGTTAACCCCTCAAGGGCCACATGACGCCCATGGGACAACAACTGGACAGCCCTAGTCTAGGCTAGATACTCTTATATTATCAATGTTTTTTGTTCTTCTTTCTCTACTATGAAAACTGTCATGAATGTTAAATCAAAACATTCATGGTGCCATCACCTTTTTTTGTTCTAGCATACTAATTTTAAAAAGAAAACTATTTCTAAATGTGAATATAAGTTCTAAAGAATGGGAGAAAATACAATTCCTGTAATTTAAATGTTTAGAACCAGTTTAAGAAGGGAAAAGGGAAAACAGGGCTTTAAGTTACTTTGTTTACCGTGTTTAATATTTTAAATATACATAAAGGTAGTGACCACAAAAAACAATGTCTGGATAGGTGATGTGAACACAGAGAACAAAAATGCGAAATCCTCCACGCTTTCCACTCAATATTCAGACAGAACAATTCATACATAAGGTTGTGAAGATAATTCAAGTTCCCTGTTTCTCTAGCCAGTCCTGACCCTATGGTCAATACCACTTATTGGTATAAACAACTCTTCCATCAGAAACTGGACTTGCATCACCAGGCATAACAATCAACAATCTTCAGAAGCACTTTTCAACAATACTGATATGAACTAGATTAGTCCACAGAGGTAAAAGACTGAATTCAATTACCCATCCTCTGAACCACTAATTAACAGGAATCCGGGTTTTTCATTTCCCACAGAAAAAAAGAGTAAACTGTGGCTTTTGCCTTTTACCAGAAGTAAACATGGATTTCTCATTTTACCGGAGAAACCCGTGGATTTTGCCATTTTGCAATAAGCTCCCTGCAAGCTAGTTCTGGCCTGCAGGGAGCTGGCAGGGAGTGAAAGGAAGGTGGAAAGATAGGGGCGCCACATGCCTGGGGCCATGTGCATGTCTATGCAACTTGCAGGTCAGCTACAGCAAGTAAGTGTGGGGGGGGAAGGGGGACTGAGGCCCCTGTACAGAGGGAGGGAGCTGGACAGGTTTGGGGCTGCTGCCCAGCTGGGTGGAGCTTGGGGCCTGGGCCTCCAATGCACAGCTGCAGGTGGCTCATCCAGGGGAAGGCCGGTTCCCCACTGCTCCCAGGAGTAGGGGGGACCCACACCCCACAGACTGGTACCTGGGGCAGGTGCACGGCCACAATGTGCAGCTGCAGGGCCCCAGCCAGAAGCAGGACAGGGCCGTAGGTGACTCATCTGAGGGAGGGAGAGGGCTGGTTTCCTGCTTTTGTACACACTCCTGGGGGACAGAAGAGACCCTGCACCCCACAGATCTGTACCCAGGACAGGCACAGGCTGTGGGTTTGAGTTTCTGCCATGCTTCCCTCCCCCAGGGCCTCTGGACCTGGCAGGAGTGACCCGTTACGGCTGGGGACAATGGGGACATGTGGGGATTCCTTGCCAGTGCAAGCTCCCCCATCACTGCCCTGGTGACTCACCTCCAGCGGCTGCCACTGCTGTCCGGGGCTGCAGCAAGGGCAATGGTAAAGACTGCCCCCCTCAAAGCAGCATGAGGTGCTGGAGGTGCATCACCAGGGCAGCTGGGAGAGAGGGGAGGGGTTCACAGCACCAAGGATTTTATCAGGGAAAACCAGGATCCCTGCTAATTAATTTTGTGTACCACAACAGACTTTCCAACCCATAGCCAGCCAGAGGCCGAATGACCATCAACTTTATAGTTACTCAGTCTAAAACAGTGGTTCTCAACTTTTTTAGACTCAAGGCACCACTTGTCTGACTCGAGGCAACCCTCCATAGTTTTTGTGAATAAAGGTACACCCCATTTCAAAAACTAATTTATTACTGGGCTTACCTCCTTGTATAGGGGGCAGGCAGTGGAGGTGGAAGAACAGGGTACAGGGAGAGCTTGAGTCTTCTCTTATCTGCATATCAATTCATACTTCCTGCAGCATCCTTCAAAGGACCTCACAGCACCCCAGAATGTCCTGACAACCTGACTGAAAATCACTGATCTAGAATTTGCCAGATATTAAAAAGCTACGGTGGGTTGTAGTATTGTAGTCCACAATCAGCCTTTCATGACAGGAGTTCATTCTAAGAAATTAGTTTCTCCTCCTACTCCAAATCCACGCACACTTTTCCTTCTTGTTGAAGTGATCTGTGATGAACCCACATTTCAGATATCACACAAAGTATTTTAGTGTTGACCAAGAAAGTTGTGTATTAAGACATTTAACATTTACCATAAATAGTATAATAGAATGTGAAAGTCATGTAGGTAATTTCTTGATAGAACATTAAAACCAATATTTTAAAGATAATTTTTCATCTAACAGAAAGGAACAGTTTGCAAATTTGCAGAATTTTCTCTTTATTCTAATATCTCCTTACATCCTCTAGCTATTTATGGAGTTACCATTTTGTTCATAATCAGGAAAAATGCTGTAAATGTATGCAAAAATATGAAACATTTAGGAATCCCTTGCACGCGCTACAAAATGGTGAGATACAGAAGAATGTTATTTTTTAAATAGCAAGAGGCTTAAGGCTTTTCAGCTTATGCTATTTTATCACCACTTATGGTCTATAAATGTACAGATACTCCTCACTAATCTCCATGCTGTTCAGAAATGCTTCCAGGATTTCCAAAGATTACAAACAGTGATCACAATGATTAATAAGATTGACTGGAGTTTTTCGTGGAGTGGTACTTTTGGAAATTAAATCAAAGTACAGTAACGTTAGGAATCTGTGGTATTCTGTTATTTTACATTGACTGGCAGGAAGAGATGCATTGATTCTAATTTTTTATTTACCATCCTTTCAGCCCGATTCACAAGAGACTAGAAACACAGAAAATGACTTCTGTGATGCTGGTATTACGTTGAAAGATGCTACTAGCTGTTGTAGTGTTTTCATTTAAAAATGAACAAGTATTAAATAGCAAAAAAATTGTCACTATTAAGAAGCAAGTATTTCCAAACCCTTACCTAACTTATATTCTTTTCTCAGCTGTTTATAAAATTCAAGCTGTAAGAAAACATCTTGATTAAGGTACATTTTCATACAACTTGAAAATAAAACTTACCTGTCAAAGTAATCTGTAGTTTGGTTATGTCTTTAGCTATGGTGAAATGCTCTTTTGCTTTTTTATACTCATAGTAATTCAAAAATGTATATGCACACTCAAGTTGAAACTGAACAGCTAATTGCCAGTATTCATCACCTGTGAGTAAGCTTTCTACTTCTGTCACTGCAAAATAAGAGAAAAAAGAGATATCAGAACACCTCTAGGGAATACATCCTTACCAAAAAAAAAAAAATCAATGAATTACAATACCAGAAAGAAAAAAATGGTACACTGATAGCATACCCATCAGTCTCTTGTACTACAAGGCATTTAAAAGTATATTGGTAGAAGTTAATGACCTGTTATCTGAATTTACTTGGAAATTTAAAGATATACACATCTTAATAAAAAAAATTTGGAAAGATTCTTCTCTAGGAATGCTACGCAAGATCTTGTTGGGGTTTTTTTTAAAATCAACCATGAGGTAAGAAAGAAGGACAGGTCAATTTTCTTCTTTTACAGCCAACATTCAAGCTACAACTGGCCTAGGTTCTTAATGCTTTCCTGCAAATAAACAATCAAGATTACATCCCCTAAATGAATGGCCATTATGAAGAAACCAACCCAATTTGGTTTTACCTTATCGTAATCAAATTCATTCTCCAATTTCCATTGTCAAAGGAAAAAGTGTTGTGAGAAAGAGCTCTGCTTTAGAGGCAGTGTACCACAGTGTCTTGAGTATGCAAATAAAGAGAGAAGACCTGAGTTGTAGACAAGCAGCATACCTGACAATGTTTTAAAAAAGACTAATTAGCGGCAAAATAAAGCATCGCTGTCTACACATGCAATGGCATTAGACTGTGGTGAACTAATTAACACTGCCATAACATAGTACTGTCAGGGACAGTACTATCTTATGGTGGAGTAATGAACTGTGACTAAACACATGTGTAGACATTGGCCATGGATGTAAACTGTTAGGATACATGGGCCCAGCAGGGAGCCAGTCTCCTGTCTGTTGCCCAGCCACACAGCTCTGCACTTTCGGCACCCTCATTCCCCAGCCAGCCCATCCACTGACTGACACTGCCACCTGGAGCCTGGGACAAAGCAGGGCAGAAACAGACCTGGCATAACCCGCTCTACCCCAGCTCAAATTGCTGCTGTCTTGGGTGCATGTGTAAATGCTATACCCAGGAATAGTTTACTCTGGCTCAAACTGCTCCAGAGTTTATTGCTTCAAATTAATTGCACACCCAGTATGACCTAGTGGACACAATAGTAGACTAAGACTCAGGACTTCTGGGTTCAGTGCCTGGCTGTACTATTCAGATAAGTACAGACAGTCAAAAAACCCAAGGCTGAATTGATTCAATCTGCATAGGTTAGTCTAAGCAGAACCGATAAGCAAGTGAACAGACATTCACTTTTGATTCTGGAAATGCAGCCACATGCCTTCAGTGGCCCAGGCCAGAAGCTGGGGGCACTAGAGCATGTCTCCCTGCTCCACTGGAGCAGGCAGCTTGGGCCAAGGCTATCCCACACACCCTGCAAGGGGAGGGAATTGCATGGGAGGTGGAAAGCATCCTGGGATTCTGGAGGACTGCAAATTAACTTGAATCTGGAGAGGATCTGTGTCAGCAGCTCAATAAACCAATTTAACCTAAATCAGTTAAATCTTCAAGTGCTCAGCAACTGTGACCTAGAGATTTTTTTCCCTGCGACTCAGGGTCCCCCATTTGTTAAATTGGCAGTTATACTGACCTCCTTTATATAGCACTATGGATATAAATTACTACATAAAGATAGGTATTATTAAATCTTCCTTCCCAGACGAAAAAAATTAAGTGTTAAAATTATAAACAGAAATCAATGGGGAAAAAAATGGAAAAAAATGACAAATAAAGCAACCAAAATTAAGGTTGGATTGTGCTCTGTGACTTTAAAATAGTATCATATACTTGCATTTTCCCAAATCTATAAAAAACCTAATTTTATTTTCTTTATATGACTAATAAGAACACAGAAACTGCCCTGCCAGATCAAACTGGATCAAGTCAGTCTAATCCAAATCCAATAACCTGATGGCTCGAACTAACTACATAGTTGAAGGTGATCCAGTAAGTAGTTGGGAAAAAATAGAATTAGCTTCTTAAGCTGAAAATCCAAACAGACTGAAAAGTGCAACCCAACTCAGAGGTCACTGAAGGAGCTGTTGCCCCTTCTCCGTGGCTGGACTAGGCTGGTATCAGGCTCAGGATGCCACTGACTACTCCAGAGCCAGAGAAGAGCAGAGAAGAAGGTAGTAGGGACCTGGAGAGGGGAAACAGAGATTGGGAGACAGGCAGAAGGGTTAGGCACAAGCACAGAGGAGGGAGGCAGAAGCAGTGGGGTAGGCACAATCACAGGCATAGGGGAGCAGGCACAGGCCCAGGAAGGCTAGGGGTGGGGAGGGCAGGCCCAGGTATAGGGGGCAAGGGGCAGGCGGTAGGGAACAAGCAGCAAGTGGTTGGCATGGGTCAGAAAGCAAGGGGGGCAGGTACCAGGATGACAAGAGACAGGGGTCTGGCCTTCCATCCCACACCACTACCTTTCTGCCACAGCAGTGCGGGGATCACTTTAAGAAGACCTTCCACCAATTAGATTCTATACCTGAAAAATTATAACAAATGTATAATTTTCCACATGTATAATATAATAAAAAATGCAAAGTCATCTTGGATTCTGGTGAATAGAGTATTATTTTTAAAAGGAAGAAGATGGAAAAAGAAATAGGGTAGTTAAAAGGAAAGAGAAATATATTTAAAAACTGGTATACCATATTTTCTCACATATAACCCACACCTTTTTCACCAAAGCCAGGTGGTCGAAATTAGGGTTCACATTACATGAGATAGATGAATCCCCCACAAAAATTCTGGTACCTTAAGACATCACTCATCAAAAAGTTTCAGCCAAGATTTGGGGGGGAAAAAGGTTACCAAAAGATAGAAATCCTATTCTTTATGTAGACACCTCAACACAGGGCTTGATTTTCAGAAGCGCTGAACATCTACCACTATCTAGTTTTCAGTAGTTTAAAAAAAATCAAGTCCAACCCTTAGGATGGCAGATCCAGAGATGCTCAAGATTACACTTGATTTTTAAAAGTCAATTCTGAGCTGTTCACTGGTCTTTGCAGGTCTAAAGGTGGGACAGTGACTCTGTAAACAACTGTGTATACAGTATACAGTAAACAGATCAAGGTTGCACAAACTGTCTCATACTGGACAAAATTTCATCTAATTGTAATCTCCTAGTTTAAAAAAAGTCATATGCCATACTTCAGATATAACTGCCATAAATTCCAAAATTGTTTCTTATAGTCAGGGTGGCCAATGCAAGAGAAGATCAATATCTAAGTGTGTCTGAGTTTCTTTTAATCATTGTAATGTCCTATTACCAAGTTAGCTCCAAACCTTATTTTTAACTTTTTATAAGGAAGCAGAATGGTAGCTTAAATATATAGTAGAACTTTCAAAATCACTGTCTGATAAAATTCTTCGTAGTACGTTTTCATTTTTCTTACTAACTCAAATTTTAGGCTGAATCAGTTTAAGGTAAACAGAAAGACTAAAAAAATATTTTATACCCTAATACAGAGTCAACTTAATAAAACTCCTCAGACAAATAACAAAATTACTGTGATCAAATGCAAGTAAAAACTTGCTAGCGTAGAATTAATGCTGACATTATGAAAGTGCCGTGGATGCACACATTCAGAGAAACAATAACCGTCGAGTTTTATGACCTGCATGTTTGCATTCTTTAATAATACAAAAAGTTTTTGAAATTCCTTCATCTTGTCCTTCCTAACCTATATAACACACTCCAATAATCACTCATTGGATATTTTCTAATATTTATACATATTTTTTAAAGCAACCATCCATCCATTTAAGGAACTCTGGAAATTACCTAAACTACAAATACCGTATTTTCTGGAAACAACATGCCTCAGAATAAAATATGCATCTTGTCTTTGAAAGGCAGAATGGAATAAAAAAGATCTTTCTTAATGGTAAATAAAAAGAACAACAGTTAGGGATCAGATCCTGCTCATTGTTCCTGTGAGTTTATGAAGATTTTACTTTCCCTTTTGTCCAGTAAGTGGCAAAAAATGTTCTTTCTGCATTCTTTGCATATAATGCACACTCCAATTTCCATTAGTTGGCTTTTGGAGAGAATGTGTATGTTGAATACAATAAAATATGGTACTGCATTATAACCCTCAAATTATACTCTGTTATAAATAAGCAAGAATAATTTAATCTCATATAACCCATTCCTCAATCAGTCAGTCCAGAAAAACAAATCTCCACCTTCAGCAATGCATCACCTTCACAAATCTCCCTTTATAAAAAAAATAAGAGGGGAGGAAAATTACCTTTGCAGCATGCACTGTAGGTCATAGGTTTTAAAGGATGCCTATTTTTAAGACTTAGGTTGATTAGACTTGCATTTCTTAGAAGCATTTTACTACCATGTTGATAGATTCAGCATGTATTTTTTAAGTAAAAGATCAAGTTTTGAAAAATTAGGAATTGAAAGCAAAAGTCAGAATTGGTTCTCTCTGTGTCACTTAATGTCAAAGACTCCCTTGACCTTTAAAATTAGCACATCAACAAATTTATCATGACTAGGTCCAATAATTTAAAAAGATTTCATTTTTTCTTTTGAAAGTTGTAATTCCCCAGCAAACCTCTTACTGTTACAGAACCCTGTTCAGTCAATGTATAGTGCAAGGCAGTGTTATGTTGAAACACTGCATACTAGCTTCCAAACTGGAAGCAGTGTAGTTGCATGAACGTGGAGCTTCCCTGGCCTATATACAGTGCTGGAGTACATGCAACTATACTGCTTCTGGTTCAGAAGCTAACATGGTGCTGCCTTGTCCCATATAGACATGCATAATTTGTTGAACGTCAATATTATACAGTTCATAAATGAAGTTTTCAATTCAGTAAAACTGCCTGGAACCTTTTTTAATGCTAAGATTTATAAACAACACAAAAGAACACGGAAGGACCTAATCCTTCACTCTCAGCATCCATTGAGACCAACAAGTAGCATTACTGCTTCTTCAGATGTTGGTTATTCTAATGTTATTCTATAATCATTGCATTAAATGTTACCGTAAAATTTCTCCTGGAGAAATAATACCTGGAAAATTTGCAAGAGTCCTAAACTATTCTGGAGCTTGGATATCACATTTATGGCTCTATCCTATAGTTCAAGGGTGTCAAACACATCTGGGGCCTAGGGCCAGATCTGGTCCGCAGGGCTCCTTTTGGGCCAGATCCAAACCGATGCGAGTGGTACCACCAGTGGCAAGGAATCCAGCAGGGGAAAGCCAAGCTCTCTGCTAATGACCATGTCCAAAAGGACCCTGGATTCTGCAGCCCCAATTTCCAGTGCCTGCCAGTTGCCTGGCAGGTCAGATTAAGAGACTCCATGGGCTAAGTCCAACCCACAGTCCATATGTTTGACACTCCTGCTACAGTTGGTTCATATCCCAGAACAAAATGACCTTTCATTAAGAAAAAAAAAAGTCCTAAAAACTTAGGAATTTAAGGCCGTCTATATTCTCTTTGGCAAGGACAAAAACTGTGTGCGCCAACTTGTCTAAAAAAAGTGTCTTAAAAATGTTCAGTTGAAAATGCACTTTCAGGCTTGTTGAAATTACCATGCAAGAAGCTTCTGCCAACAAATGTACCAGTCTTGCTGGCAGGGGCAAGGGGAAGGAACTAATGCCATATTATTGTACATTTAGTTTTAACATAAAACAGTTTGTTTTCTGATCAAGATTAGAGTCAATATTGATTTTTATACATTATTTCCTCTCTCTGCATGCAACTCAACACCTCTCTGAAACTGAATACCAGTTACAGTTCAGTCTTTGATACAGGTGATGGGGTTCCTGAAATTCAGTGGGGAAGAGTAAAAAAAAAAGCTTGGTCAGCATCTCTCATGAAGTTGCAGAGAACTAAACATATTCACATTTCAAAACCAAACAACCTTTGTTAAATAAGGGCACCTATACAATACCTGATGCCTGCTCTGTGTGCTAATTAGCACATGTTGGAGCAGACTTTGATTAATCAAGTCTGCTGCAGTATGCTAATTAGCATGCTCCAGCAGCCTTAGCATCACATGCATTCAGCCTCCCCAAATTTCAAAATGGCAGTTGGGGCGTTTTAGCTGAAGCTTGTCAAGTAAGCTTTAGTTAAAGCACCCCCTGCAGCCACTTTGAAGCATGGGATGCTGAATACATGTGACACTACGGGTGGTTTAATTAGAGCAGCTCCCAAGAGCACCCTCCCCACCCCAGAGCATGCATAAAGATGCCCTAAGAGACCAAAAGAACAAAGAAAAAGACAACACCTGCAAGTGTTTGCGACAAATTAAGAGTGGCACACATTGGACACACACAATACCTTCTGTCTTGCAAGCAGATAGAACGAAGTCAGGCTTCCAGCCTCAAGCAGAATATATACCAGCATAAACAAATTGTTAAAAATTAACATAAAATTGAAGTAGTGCCTTTTCAATTCTTAGCAGCTCCAGGAATATCTGGTAAGAATCATGCTGCAAACACTGACATGGCTACAAAAACATCTTTTTTTGAAAAGTGATTAGAACTGGATGGCAACTTAAACTGAATAATTTGAAGCTTACCTTGATCTATGCAGGTCTGAGCAATAGCGAAGAGCTCAGGTGATCGCTCTTCTAGCACTTGCTGGTGAATGTTCACACATCGCAAAGTCCACCAAGGCAATGTCTGTAAGGGAGAATAAGGATATCCTATGTAAATTACTAATACAGGAGATTTTTTTTAAAAAAAGAAAAAGGTTTTCAAAATGAATCTTCACAACCATATTTGAAATAGTTGCTTTATAACAAATCCCAAACCACATCTGACCTACTTAAAAACAGACTGACCTAGGAAGAATTTTACAGTATTAAAATTAAATTGCATCATCAAGGCCAAATAAGTTTTGAAGGAGGTCAAAGAGAAATTAAAAAACATCTAACGAAAAAGCCAGCAGAGATGGGTGTTCAATCATCAGCTAATTTGTTTCTGCCTCCTTGTACTTCCCTTATATGAAAGCTAAATCAACATACCCTTTCCACAACACTCCCTCCTTGTTTCTGTAAAGGAGAATACTACAAATCTGAAGCAATCTAACGAGTGTGACAAATTATGACTTGCTTCAAATTAGAAATCCATCATAACGATACAAGCACCATACATCTTTTTGATATAAAATGATGAAGACAGCACCCATAACAATGCAGGCTCAAATTCACAGTTAATTGAATCCCCTTCAGCCTTGCTTCAATTTCTCCTTGCTATTTTAAGATTGGTAGTTTAAAAGTTGTCTCTTTAGAGGCAGCCCTGCAGTGGCTTGACTGAAGATAGGCAGCAAAGGTTTTCCCTTTTTCTCCATATCGTACATCAGGGCCGTCCAACTTTCAGGCACCTGGTGGCCACATGCCACACACATGCGGGCCATAGAACAAGGGGCGCTTGCCACATGAGCAGCCCACCCAGGCTTACCCCTGTATAAGCAGCATAGCATGCCCCATCTCTCCCACCACGTGCACAGTATAGGCAGCCCCTATCCCCCCATTCCTGGCCACAAGCACCGGAAGCCTACATCCCCCAACCCAATTGGACCACGTGTACAAGCCAGCTCCCCCCGTTTCTGAACTCTGCACATGCTGCACAGGCAGCCTAGCTCCAGCCTCCCCCACCCCAGCCACACATGCAGCCCACTCACCCCCCTGCAGCACAGGCAGCCTGACTCCTCCCTTAAGGCTTAGTACAGAGAGCCAAAAAGCCCAAGTCGGAATCAATTCAATCTTTGCAGATTAGTCTAAACTACACAGATTGAACCAATAAGCAAGTGAACAGACATTTACTTTTGATTCTGGAAATGCAGCTACATGCCTGCAGTGGCTCAGGCCAGAAGCCAGGGGGTGCTAGAGCGTGCCTCCTTGCTCCGCTGCAGCAGACAGCTTGGGCCAAGGCCAGCCCACCTAACCTGCAAGGGGGGCATTGGAAGAGAGATGTAAAGCATTGTGAGATGCTGGGGGACTGTAAATTAACTTGAATCAGTTAAATCTGATACTATATCCGTCCAGGTTTATCTTATCTTAAACCTGTTCTGGCCATTCTGAAAGCGATTTATGTGCAAGGAACTTCTGCTGTATTACAGATTTGAACCAGTTTCTGGTCACTTATACCAGTTTATGCGCAATTTCTGTCCCTAACCTAAAAGGGTTGCATTCATAGGTCAACAAATCCTGTACCAGTGATCCACTTCTGTGCATCACTGTGTGAGGTTTAGTAGCTGGCCTGTGTGACAGCTGAAAATTATGTCCGTGTGATAAAGGCGCTTGCTGAAGGCTCTGTGAAGATTAGACCAATTGTTTTTCTGTCATTTGTTTAAATATTAAGCTATATGTTGTTGCTAAGAGCTTAATTAAAGTTTAAAATGTAGTAACGCCTTGTATAAAGTAAGGCCTAGTAAATTTAGCAAAGCCTTGAAGTAGTAAGGCCCTGTGGCATAGTTAAAATTAACCTTATCAAAGGAATGCAAGGCTTGTACTGCTATTGGTCAGTCGAAGGACAGTTAAAGTAAAAAGAATATGAATGGCTGTAAGTTATCAGCACAGTTCAGAAGTTATAAATTGGCTGAAACATCCAGAAATCATTCAGAAGGAAGATGCAAGCTCTGTGAAAGGGATTAATTAGCTGTTGACCTGGATCAGTGGGTCTGTGGATATTGAGGAACCCAAGAACTGAATACCAGAATCCTTCCTGGTACCCCTCGGACAGCGCTGATCAGGGATGCCTGACTTCGCTAAGCTTTGTGATAAAAGAAACTTGTCATACATCAGGCATCAGAGGGGACTGCCAAGAAGTTGCCAACACAAATTATTCTTGTCTGCCATTGTTTGTCTTGTTACTATGTGTAGTTGTGTTTTTGTTAAGTCAATAAACCTTTCTTACCTTTCTACCCCCCAATCACACTCTCAATCAATCCTGAACCCTCTGCAGGCAGCTAGAACAGGCCGGCACCAAATTGACCTGGTCTAAAACCCATTTGGTTTCATGTTAAGATAAATCCAAGAGATCAAAATATATTTGGTTTTTAAAAAAATACATTCAAGATAGTTGTGATTTTTGGGGGCTCAATCCATTATGCTTGAATGCTAAAGCAAGCTAATAAGACACTTCTGCTAATTCCACATTTGCCTGTATTTCCAGAACATCAAAGGATCATGTTAACAAGTTTTGCATTTTTGTTTGGTTCAGATTATTTGAACACAGACTATTTTTTAAACTTCAGACTGGTCATGAACCTCATCCTTTAACATACTCAAAAAAATGTAATTTTAAAACCAAAGGTGTTGAAAATGAAAATCAAGATGTTAACATTACAATGTTTATAACAAGAAAAAAACAATAGTGTATACATTTTAAACTTTACATTAAAAGTACCAAAGTATAAGCATATAAGCAAACAAATATTTATATTTATAATGTATTTAAATGTGATAAGCTGCATACTTCAGTATATTTGCAGTATATCAATGAAAGAAAATGGTGAGATGAGGATCTGCTTTGCTCTGGACATTTATAAATTAACTTGACTACAAAAGATCTCATTTGTTATCAAAAATAGGTTTCTGCATTGATAACTCCTAGTATTCAAAAATCATAAGTCAGGTCCTAGAAAATCATGAGATTGGCTTCATAGAATCATATCATAGAAGTAGGGTTGGAAGGGACCTTATAGATCTTCAAGACCGACCCCCTCCCAGGGCAGGAGAAAAAAACTGGGCTCCAATGATCCCAGCTATGTAGGCATCAAGCCTCTTCTTAAAGACCCCCAGGGTAGGAGCCAGCATCACTTCCCTTGGAAGTTGGTTGCAGATCCTAGCTGCCCAAACTGTGAAGTAGTTCTTACGGATGTCTAATCTAAACCTACTCTCCAACAAAGATGATAAGATTATTTTTTTTGTAACTAATAATTTTGCTTCTGATTTTTCAGCTTTTAAGGATATTAAGATACTTTTCTCAACCATTCAAGACTCCTCTGCATGAATACATTTAAATTATTTTTGAAACATAAAGGAATATATTCCAAAGTAAACTGGGTTTTCTGCCTGAAAAATCACAAACCAAGAAAATTTGTAGGTATATGAAGTAACTAAGGAAAAGTTTTACATCCACCAGAAAAATTAAGGGGGGGGGCGCAAAATACAGCCCATGGGCTAGATCCAGGCTGCCAGGCTATTCTATTCAGCCCACAGGGCCCCTAAAAAATTTAGAAAATATTTATCTGCTCCTGGCTGCCTGTCAAAGATGACAGGAGCCAGGGGCAGTAGGACCCCAGGGGAACTCTCAGGAAGACACAGCAGCCCAGCCCTGCCCCACCCCAGCTATTTCCCTGCCTTCCTACCTCTGCACTGCTTCGGCACCACGTAGCTCCAGGCTGCACTGCCAGACCACAGGAGCACAGGCCCACTCCAGTACCCTGGGTGTGTGTGTGGGTGTTCGTCGGGTGAGTCCCACACACTCATCCCACATTCACGTGCACCCACACCTCCCCTTGCACTCCCATACACACAGACACCCACACCCCCTCACATACCCCAGGCACCCTCCCCCCAACACAACCCCCCACAAAACCTATACCCACTCACACCTCACATATCCACCCACATGCTCCCTCACCCCACACCCTCCACACCTATCCACCCCCACACACACACCCAGACCCTCCCCCACACCCCACATGCCTACAGCCCCCCACAAACCTATACCCACCCCCACAATATACAAGAGTAAGACATCATTTTAAGCTATTATATACAATCACCTCCATGTACTCTACACAAAGGCATGTAAACCAGGACAAAAATATTTTTTGAAATCAAATTAATTAATGCTGCAGATGTTCACTTTTTAGAATATAATTTGGTATTTTTCTGGTTCCAAGATGGCAAACCCCCTTGCTGAAAGGAGTACTTCAGGGGGCAAGGGGAGGGACTTCTGGTGGCAAAGGTCAGAGGGCAGGACTTCCAGTCACAAGATGGTGATCAGGGGGCAGGACACCTGTAAAGGTGCAGGGCTACCCATAATACCCCCGATAGCTTGTGAAAATTCGGTAAGCGGCCCTTCACCTGAAATAATTGCTTGCCCCCAAACTAAGAGGTCCTGCTCATTCTTCTTGCCACATCAAGCTAAACTCCCCGTTTACATAGGTTATTTGATGGTACTGTTGCCATAGATCAGCATCTTTTTTAATGTTTGCTAATGATTTTTTATGCTTGATGGAGTACAATTCTGAATTCCTTCATTTGTTCCTGTTCAATTCACTTGAAATAAGAGGATGTGCCAAATGACATCCTTTGGGTTCTGCACATTAGAATCAGTCATAAATTATGCCAGTTTCCACTGATGATTTGTTTTGATACTAAGAGGTTAAAATTACACCCGTTTGTATCAGTGCAACACCTTATATTAGTGTTGTAACACCCTGTATCAGTCCAATACCCTGTATTGTATAATCAACTATATTATAGTTGAAATTTAGATTTTAAACAGAACTAGTATTTTAAACTCTTCAGTACTCTCTTGTTGAAAAGAGATACTAGCTGAAGACGCGGGAAATATAGAAGCCTAATTTCAAATTTTATACCAGAATTGGAAGCAACTTAAACACCAATTTATCCATCACAACAGCTGCACTGTTCATTATGCACTGTTCATTATTTAAAGAACATCTTACAGAAAATAAACAAGGGTCCATTATACACAGTATAAACACTTCAGTTAGCCATGGTTTCTGTGATTCTCTCTCCTAATTCTATAAGAGCAGTTGTCTAAAAACAGTCTTTAATTTTTTCAGAGTTCACCATTTCCTAGAGTCTTATTCTTTAACTGAAATCACAATGCAAGCTGACGTTTTCTGCCATGTAAATTAGGACAACATTAAGAATTTATATGAGAATTTCAGCGAACACAGTAATCAGGATCTGAAGTAGAAGCGACTGGTCCTGGAAAGCAGAACTTTGTCTCTAGGTCTCCAGTTCAAGCTTTACCTGAGAAGGGGCCAGTGGGCTGTCCAGACTCATCTAGGCCCTCAGAGACAGCTTAGGAGGGAAAAGTTTTGGGACCATTATAATAGTCTTGCTTTCCCTACATAAAGGTGCAACACAAGCTCCAACAGATAATGTTTAAGATTGAAATATTAAGAAGTTTCCATGTGAAAGGAAAAAGGCAATACAAACGAAAGTTAATGGTAGTTAAAAGTTGAGCGTGCAATAAGAAATTTACAGTCATAATAGGGCAGCTGTATGACCTGGTTAGTCATGGCAACAGTTGTTTGTTTTGCCCTCCTCATTCCTCAAACACACAAGTTAGCACCAGGGGCTGCTGCTCCCATCACCCAACTCTAAAATTATGTTAATGTTTTTACAACAAATCTCTCTTGTATGAGCATATGCACCACATTACATGTACATTTCAGTTGTGACATGCAGTTTACACACAGCAGGACACAAGTCTTTCTAAACATATCCAACTCCTACCAACTGGAAGGGAAGTGCTGCCCCAATTTTAAATGGGAGTTGGATGACACCATATAAGCTTTTTGGAAGCTATAAGGAGAAAGATAGCCTCAAAAAAGCCAACCAATGATTTTGAGACATATGCCCAAGAAGCCTAATGGAGAAAGACAAAATATGAAGGTAATACTAGGAACAGCCAATGGTATTAGAGCCGTCTCTGACCACAGCTTAAAAACAGACATTTAATTTTAAAACACTGATTAATATAAAGTTTCAAAATCAATACCAGGGTTCCAATGCCAGTAAGTAAGGGGTCGGGGGGCTGGAGAAGCGGGGGAAGGGATCATGGGGAGGACCCCCAATGGCCCCACCCACTCCCCCAGCCCCCCCACCCCTTCTGCAGCCGGCCCCTTCCTCCACAAGTCCCCCTGAGGCCCCCTCCCCCTGCCAGCCCCCTGAGGCCTCTGACCCCTGCTGCGGCTGGCCAGGGTGGAGGGCCCAGGGTGACAGGACCAGAGAAAGGATTTTGCAAGTGTAAGAACAGGAAGAGAATGGAACAAGCCACCCAGGAATATGTGGAACCCCCTTCAATGGTGGCATTCAAAAAGAGGCGGATGGGGATCTGCCCAGGGTGGCTTAGAAAGAGCAAATTCTGAATTTGTTCAGGTGGTTGGACTAGGTGACCCTTGAAGTCCCTTCCAGCCCAAGGATTTTATGAATCTAAAACAGGTGAAATGATCCTTTCTTTGCCTTTTCTATCTAAAGCCAATGCAAAAACCAGGGGCATCTAATCACCAAGTTCCTGTATCTCAGAGGCTGGAGACAAGTAGGGGAAGAAGCAGGGGGCTGGAGACAGCCACAGAGACATTCCCCTGCTGCCTCCAGCCTCAGGAGAGCAGGGAACAGCAGGGGAATTCCTCTGGGGCTGTCTCCAGCCCCTGCTCGTTCCCCTGCTATCTCCAGCCTCCCAAGGTTCCCTTCCCCTCTCCTCTAGCACCCCAACCCCCTGCTCACCTGGCAAAAACTGGGTCAGGTCCCTGCAGCTTGCACCACTGCCTGCCCCACGTGGACAGGCAGCATGCTTCAGGAGAGGGGAAAGGGCCAATCAGAGACACCGGCACTCTGCCAGAGCATCTCTGGGACCATGCCCTGACCTGGTTTTTTCCCCCCAGGTTTCTGTTTGACCCCTGGATATCCAGGGGTCTCATTTTCTCCCCGCATTGCAAACTTGCAGCGCAGGGATCATTTTTTCATTTCTGCACGTGTCTCTTGCCCCACCTCAAAGGGGTTTAAGACAGGGCAAGAGGCACGTGTGTGCTCATCTGGACACGCCCATAGATAGCATAATTTTACCAATAAGAAGTCACAAAGTTTACCATCCATAAATACTGTGTGCCTCTATATAAAATGGCTCTAAGTCCTTAGTACTTACCTGCTTTTTTGGCATTCTAATCGTTCCCCACAGTGTATCTGTCAACAGGTGTTGCCAAGCTCTGCTATCAATAAATGTATAGCAACTATCTTACAATAAACCCTATATCCAGGTATGTTTACACCAACCCAGGTTGAAAGGACTGCCCAGCAAGCAGAAAAATGTCTAAATCAATCACATGTAATTTATTATAATGTACCTAGAGAAGAGCTATCAGAAAGGATCATACTATGTGCTTTAACAGGCAATGAAATATGACTTACGTTATCAAGCTGAAAAAAGCAAAGGCACCCAAACAGAAGACCTGGTTTAAAAAGGTCAGGACTTATCTTGTATTACTTTGTTTAGAAACCCTAAGGCAATTTAAATATGCTTTTTAAAGAAAACTAAGTTGATATTCATTTCTGAACTTAATTCAAAGCTGTGTAACTGAGATTGTATATGGGGTTTACAAACTCAAGTGATAAAATTTTCTCTTGCCGCAGAAATCTTCAATGTGAGGGATCATATTTATAATATTTCAGTTAACCTGGTTGAATTGGGTAGAGTCTTTGTTTTAGCAAGCTTGGAGGATTGCTGGATGTCTTCAGAATTTTCTTTGATCATTTTTAATTTTTTTAAAATAATTTAGCCACTCACACAATGGAGTCTGTGAAAAACACTGTGTTAATGTTTTAGAAGCTGTATTTCTCAGAATGTTATCTTGTGCTAACTTCAAATACAGTAATCCTAAAGACCTAAGGCAGGGGTGTCAAACTCATCTGACCCACAGAGTGGCCAATTAATAGTTCACAGGCAATCCTGCACTGGCCCCCTTCCTACCACTGCATGCCAGATCTAGTGTCTGTGGAGCTTGCTCCAGCTGGTCTAGGACTGTGCTGCATATGGTGCCCACTCTAGCTAGATCAGGACATCAGTGGCAAGCAGCCCCTACTCTTGCCAGTGTGGGAGCAGGTGCTGCATACAGCATGGGACCCACACTGGCAGGAGCAGGCATCACGTGGCTCAGTCCCACACCAGCCAGATTAATTAAGGGATCCAGCATGAGGAGACCAATGGACCCCCAACATGCCAGATACAGCATCTGATAAGGCTAGTCCAGAACTGCACTGCATGTTCAGGGACCCTCCCAAGACACACAGCACCTGGGGGTTTACAGCAGACAATAAACTGAATATAAGTCTGCAGTGTGTCCTAGTTGCCAAGAAAGTTAATAGCATCCTTGGCTGCATTGATAGATGTTTTGCCAGTAGGTCAAGGGAAATTATTATTCCCCTCTATTCAGCCCTAGTGAGGCCACATCTGAAGTACTGTGTTCAGTTCTGGGTTTGTGGACAAACTGGAGAGAGCCCAGAGGAGGGCAACAAAAATAGTGAGGGGGCTGGGAGATGTGACTTGTGAGGAAAGACTCAGGGAACTGGGCTTATTTAGTGTAGAGAAGAGGAGACTGAGAGGAGACCTAATAGCAATCTTCAAGTATGTGAAGTGGGGTTCGAAAGAGGATCCAGCTAAGCTATTTTCAGCGATGGCAGATGACAGAACAAGGAGCAACGGTCTCAAGTTGCAGCAAGGGAAGTTTAGGTTAGATAGGAAGAATTTTCTTACTAGAAGAGTAGTAAAACACTTGAACAGGTTACCCAGAGAGGTGGTGGAAGCTCCATCCTTAAGGGTTTTCAAAACCTGGTTGGACAAAGCTTTGGCTGGGATGATCTAGTTGGGGATGGCCCTGCTTTAAGCAGGGGCTTGGACTAGATGACCTCTTGAGGTCCCTTCCAACCCTAACTTTCTATGATTCTATGACCTGCCCCAAACCGGATAGAGCAGATGTGGCTCATGTCTCAGACCAGCCAGAGCTGACACCAGGGGCATTAGATCAGGCATGTGGGGGGAGGGAAAGGGAGAGGAGGGGGTTCCAGACTGACCTCACATGGAGCTAGCACCATGGGCCAAATCTCTGACACCCCGGATCTAAGATATTGAGAGATTTCTCATCAACTTAAACTTACATGAGAAAGAATAGCTGGCTTTTTTTTTTTTGGTAAACCGATCTATAGCTGCAATGATTTTCAACCACTATTGCTCCTGAACTAGTATTTAAAACTAGGTTCAACCACATTTTCTAAGCATGAGTTAAATAAACTTTGGGGAAGAGGTGGCCACTCATTGGGCCAATCTAAGTAAGTGTAGGAAGGGCTGTCTTCACAGCAATGTTATTTTCTGTCCCCCTGACTGATTTGGTACCTGGAGCCAAACAGCATTCATTTGGAGTGAGAGACAGAATGAAGGGAGCGTCTGGCTTCCAGAAGTGCAGACTAGCCAGACTGTGTCCCACACCATTTAATTCAGACCCTATATAAAGGCACAGCTGGGTACAGTGGCTGCCAGCTAAGCACAAAGACAGACAATGTGGCCTTTTGATCTCCAGCCAAGGCCTGATCAACTGCAAAGCACTGGAGAAAAGGCACTGCTGTTAAAAGCCTGCCCACTCCCACAGCTTCTCTCTGCCAACCAGACTGCTGCTAAGCTAAAACAAAGGAAGTAAACAGTCAAAAAAACTCCTTTTAGGATAAAGCTCTGGCCTTTCATGTGAAAGCTGAACAGAGAATAGCAGTGTTCCCCACATAATTGCAAAACTCTCCATGTGCCAAAGGAGGAGCTAGGAAACGGTCAAAAATCACTTAAGAGGAATTTCTTGGCCCTTTTTCCACATATGGGAAAAGACATGTAAACCCATCCTGTCTAAAAGAAAAGCAGTATATATCCAGGGCAAGAGAATATTGGCAACTTCTAATATTGTCAACATCAATGTTTATACAACATAAAGGTTATTGTATGCAGAAGCATAATATAGTCCGTTTAAACCTATCCTCAAAATGTCATCCTAATTCTTTATTTTAAAAAACAGCAAATTGTAAACAGTCTCTGAAGTCATTGTTCTATTATAAAAGTGTCTTCATCTCTCAGAGGACAGAAAGCTCCAAAAGAAATTCCCCTCAGTTTTTCTTATTACATATTCCAAGTTATCTTTAAGGAAAGGCGGCACTTTATTTTAATTCTCACTGTTGTAGTCTGTGGCTTTGTTGTGTGAAAACATTGCTGTGGAGGAAGACACCTGAAAGCAAGATGAAAGCAAAAGAAGATGAACCCCCAAAAAACCCCAGACTGAATGAGATAGAGAAGTAGGAAGCAACTGATAGCTTTAATCACCATTTCCAAATATTTTTTCCTTACCTGAATGGCTGCAAGTTTCTGTCGTAAATTCACAAGGATTACTCTGGCTAAGGCCAGCAAGATGGGATGAGAAATCAGACTATAGATTGATTCACCATCTAGAACGAGCATATTTAGAACAGCTGTCCATGCCTTGGACTGAAAAGGAGACAAAAAAATATTAGGATCAGACAAGATCAAAGCACTTTATGAATAAGTCATGGGATACAGGACTGGAAAATTTACCCAACTATCCACCCAAAGACAAAAATCTGTTCACAAGGTTGAAACAACCATATTCTCAAATCCCACTTCCATCCCAGCTTCTGCCAGTTGGATTCAACCTGCCGGATTGAGATGCTAGTTTCCTGCTGACTCAAATCCATGCTTCTAGTTAAGAGCAGCCCAAACACATGTATCCTAAGTCAATAATGTAGCTACCCACCATAAAAATTAGCAAAGCTGTTCCTAATGAATTACCTCCAATCATCTTGCATAACCCTATACCACACAAAAAACCCCATTAACGCTGGTCATTTCCCCAATAAAATCTATTAATCATACATGTTCTCTCTTCAATCCCTTCTAATGCAGAGTCCTCTACTAGAGGACTTCTCTCAGTAGTCATTTTTAGTAATGGCAGCCTCTTACTTCTTTCTACCTTTAAAAGCAATGGCAACATTTGCACTCCCTGCAGACATGGGCAAGTATTATTTTCTATTCATGTATGGCAGGGTTTACTTTGCAAAATAATAAATCAGGGTTTGAGGGTGTGGGGGTCAAAATGACAGACTAGTTGTTGCTCAGATTGAAGGCAAAGAAAGATGCCAGAGAAAGATGCCACTTGCAATTTTTCAAGTTGTGATGGAATATTTACCTAAACTACATTTGACATAAACTCAGGAAATTGATCCCAAATGAAGTATAGTTATCTAATCACTAGTCAACAGATTTTTTATCAGTTTACATTCAGGAAAGCGTTTTGTAAACAGCTGGTCCAATAATTCACTTTTTAATTAATGGAATACTTATTTAATATTATTTTTCCTCATTAGAGATTTGTATTTAATTCATTTTAAGACAGTTCAGCCCTATAACCTGAAACCAATAATTCAGGATGTCAAATTACTTAATGCTGAGAGGAATTCTTGTGACAGAAGCGAAGTAGCTTCACTCTGATTAAAGACAACAAGGTGTCTGATGACCTGAAGACCCACTTGTGAGAAATAAAAATTGTATAGCAAGTGATATACCAAAAAACCATCCACAGAATCACTCAGAGGAAGAATTTCACCAACATCTGTAGCTGCTCTCATTTTATGAAATGGTCACAGCTCAGCTGCCACAATGCAGCACTAGAGATTCACTAAAGAACTAACATATAAAGAAAATCACTTATCATTACCAGAGAAACTCTCTCTGCCAGTGACCTGAGAGCAGCAATGAAAGGGTTAATGCTGGACTCTGGTCCTCAGGCTTGCTTATTAAGGAGGAAGGTAGCAGCCATTCTGCAAAATAGCATTTTCATGCTTCTATCTATTCTGGCACAGAAAATCAGTTTCCCCACTTAAAACATGCATCCCAATTTGGGAATGCTTATTTTTAGGAAATGGATGCATATGGCATGCAAGTAAATATGGTAAAATGCACTGGGCACACCCAACCCTGTATCAGCAAATCACCTGCTCACTTTGATGAAGACAGAATTGTTTCCTCACAATAGCAATCTACAGTAATTTAGCTACCATAGTAATCAATTAGGCATAATTTCTCCTGTCGAAGTCACTTGCAGGAGAAGAACAAATCTGCATACCTACTGCTGCATTATAATGACCAATGAGAATAAATGCAGGTGGTAACAGTCTTAGGCTTAGCAAAGGATCTGACTCCCGGTAAGCCACAGAATTTTTTTTCAATTGTCCTCACAATAAATGCCATGTTCTTCTCTATGCAACAAACCTTGCATCCTCATCTAGGATGAGAGGGTAACAAGGAAAAAGAAAGAAATTCTATATTTACAGGATTTACTCCCAACGTCAAGGGTTCAAAGGTCATTAAGTCAAGGCCACAAAATCCTGAGATTTGGTTAAAGAAGAATCATTACACACACACACACTTCTTTTTATGCCTCTTAGGGCATTTTTACACATGCTCTGGGGGGGAGGGGATGCTTTAATTAGAGCAGCTCTCAGAGACACTTTAGTTAAAGCACTCGCAGCATCTTGGGTATTAGCATCCCTGTGCTTCAAAATGCGGCGGGGGCGCTTTAACTGATACTCGAGATGCAGAGGCTGCTGGGGGCATGCTAATTAGCATGCTTCAGCAGACTTGATTGAGTCTTCTCCAATGCACTGTAATCACAGTACATCAGAGCAGCCTCCCCACAATTGTACAGGCACCTTTAGTGTCTGAGTCTGTATGGTTAAATTTTTAAAGACTTAATCCAAAGCAAAAAGAGCAAAACCCCTATTAAAGATTTTTAAACTTAAGACTCTCATTTCATCGTAGATTTCAATAGCTGGCTTAATTTAAAAAAAACAAACAAACATATATTGCAAAAACTGGAGGAATTTAAAGAGTGAACACCACGACAGATAACATCAACCACCACAAGCAGAGTTATGGAATATAATTATCATATCTCAAGGCATAAATCAGCCAGTAATTGATAAGCCCTGGGAATACCCATTGGCAGACTGATGTCCTGTTATCTACTACAGCTTATTCCATTTTCTCTGAAGCATCTGTTACTGGCCTTACAGTGACAGTGCAGTAGACTAGATGAATCAATGCATTAATCTGGTCCGGCAATTCCTGCACCCTGTCAGGTCCCCACAAGTTCACTTTTCACAGTCTTTGGGAAGAAAGCAAACAAACACACATTGCCACAATGTCTCAAAGGAGAAAAGCTTAGGCTTAATGACTTTAGGAAGGAGAGAATGACTCAAGACCCCAGAAAATACAAGTACTATATGATATATAGAAGACATAGGTTATGGAACTCAGTGGGAAAAATATTAACAGTAAAATTTAGGACAATTAAGAAAAGGGAGAGAGCACAGTTTGCTGGTAAAAAAAAGGAAGGTGAGAGCATACACTGCTCCTACACTAAATCTCAGGTCTAATAAATCTAGGCAGCAGCCCTGTGTCTTTCCACTCTTTATTCAACCTGCAATCAAACCTCAGATGACTGTGCTGAAGGTAAGCAATTCTAGAATACAAAACTAAATTCACACTGGAGAGATTACCTTCAAAGCCACTTGGGTAAACTCATGACTTGTATTCATCCCCTCTCCCCTGCTACTGGCTCAGTTCAACAGCTTATGAACTCAGATGTGAAAATAAAATATGTTTCAGAATTCATTCTATTTTTTTTTTTAAAAGAGAGAAATCTTTATCTGAAACAGAGCTGGTTCTTCATTCAGTCCCACAAGCCATTAGTTAGCAGTCTTTCTAAAGCCAAAATCAATTGCAGGCTGTACACTACCCATGTCTTTTTCTTTTAGTTTTTAAAGCATTTCCAAACTATTTCCAAGCAGGATTGTCACTACCAATCTAATGGGGAAAAAAAATCTCTTAGAGCAATTTTATTCATGAAGTCAAAGAAGCCAAATATGAGCATTTTAGTTGGCAGAGAGGTTCTTTTCTGGCTGGCAAGTATTTGAGGCTATGGGCAAGATGGGCTCCATGCCACAACACAAAATTTCCTTCAGATTTACTTGGGAAATCCAGTAACAGATAAAAAGAAAAGCAATAGCAGCTGTAAGCTAATTTTGATAGATGTAAACTATGAAATAAGAGATCTCTGAGTGCCATCTACACATGCAGTTAGTGAGGAGCAATAAACTCCAGTGCAGTTTGTGCCAGAGTCAGCTGCTCCTGAGTACTCCATCTGCATATACGCGCAGAACCATAGCAGTTTGAGCTGGGGCAGAGCAGCCCCAAGCTGACACGGGGCCTGGGGATCAGCCCCGGGCTCCAGCAGCAGAGGGGCTACTAGGGCACCCTCATGCCCCAGCCAGTCCTGGTCAGCATCTACATGTTCATAAATTATTCCACCATAGGATAGTACTTGTCCTTGACAGTACTATCCTACTGCAGAGTTAATGAGATTACTGCACCCTAATATGGGTGCAGATGTAGATGGTGAAGCTTTACTTTGGAGCTAACTAGTCAACTCCACAGTAAAGTGCACGTGTATAGACATAACTTCTATGTAGAAGGATTGCTCAAACCTGAAAACATGTAATTAGTTGACTGCAGCAGTTGACAAGTTGGAGTGCAAGGTAGTTCTCCTTAGCTAACTTGCCCCAGAAATGGGGACCTGCCATGGTAACTGACTTCACCATAAATCTGGTATTTTCTCAAATCATGGAATTCTGCATTTTGACGTACGCTTCACTATTTACTATGATCATTCTGTCAATCTTCCTGGCCAGCTGGGACCCGTCTGTAATTGCTTCTTGATCACCAACTTTCAATGGATCACACTCCCCTCACTTTCATGGAACTAAATACCAAAAGGTCATGGCGTTAGATCTTGAGAGGAGCTTACAGCTGTGGAACAGGATGAGCTAGAAAGAGATGTGTGTGAATTGCTGCCTGGAGAACGCCACATGTAGAAATGGTTGGCAAATAATACTTCTGTCATGCTATTCAAAGGCCTAATTCTGTTGCCTGGATCCTAAGGTCTTGACCTCTACAAATACTTTCTACGTAGTCCTGTTAAGAACTTCCTTTCTCCTGCATGAGCAAAGCAAGATTAGTTTGTTACAACTTCATCAAGTCAACTCCTCAGCTTCTAAGATCACACTTCCTGCAGCTGAGTGCAAAGCTTCCTTCCCTGCACTCTCCAGAAGAGGTGAGAAGTTTGTAAACAGCTTTCACAGGCCGTTTCTCAGGACAGTAATATACCACAAAGCTGCATAAACAACTCATCTGGGCATCGTCACTCCCTCGCTAGCTTAAGTTAATGCAAAACCAGTGGTTATGAGTCCATGGAGAAGGAAGAGAATGAAGGGTAATGCATAGCAATAGCCTGACCTAATAGAGATAGAATTTAGGAAAAGCTTGATGTGGAATCTAGGGCCGCTGTGTTATGCTTTTCCATGCTAATTATGAAGAGGGTCGTTGGTCTCAGTGGAAGCCTGGCTATATTTTTCAGCACAAGGACCAGTCTGTGTATAAAAGCACTCAAAATGAAATTCCAACCTGCTTATGAAAGAACTTTTTAACATCTCTGAGAATCTACTAACTTAAATAATCAGAAACTCTGTAAAACTATCACAAAATGTTAACTGTTAGATGGAGGGTCAGCAAGCTTGGTTATATATATCTTTATAAGATCTGCATCTGTAAGACATACATTGTATGTTTCAAGAAAACAACTTTTTAATAAAACAATTAGCATAATGGTTGATGCTCTTGTTTGGAGCCTCCAGGTCAGGCCAAACATATAGCCTGCCAAACATATAGCCTGCAGGATGGATCCAACCCACGAAGCCCCAACATCCAGTTCCTGCCTGGGTCTGATCAGGGTGCCAATCCATAGGCAAAGGCAGGCCCACAGACCCTCTCCCCATCCCCTCGTCCTCTGCATACCTAATCCAGCAGCTGCTCAAGCCAGTCTGGGACCCATGCTACATGTACTGCAGTCCTGGAGCTACCAGGCAGGTGCTGCATGCAGAGCAGTCCAGTCAAAGCAGCTACCCCACTGCACGCAGTTTCCACCCCAGCTGGATTTTGCCACATGCAACACCTTCTCTGGGGGACACGCCACACATGGTACCTGCTCCAGGCAGTCCGTGATCCATACGGCACATGGTGCTCACAGGCACCACATGCAGAGTGAGTCATAGAGTGGCTGGAGTAGGCACCACATGCGGCACAGTCTCAGAACTCCCGGAATAAATACAGCACAGTGGCTACTTCAGCCACACTGCACTAGATACAGCATCCATTCCAGTCACTCCCAGATCCATGTCACACACAGCACAAGTCCCAGACTGGGTGGAGCAGCCACCAGATCAGGTATGCTGGGGACTGGCCCCATGCCACTCATGGAGCCAACAGTGCCTGATGAATTTGACACCCCTGCTCTAAGTGGACACGTCTACACAAGACACTTTACTGTGGAGTAAACTAATGTACTGAGCAGTAAAGTGTCACCATCTCCATGTGTGCAGCATTTACTGCACAGTAAATTAGTCTACTGTGCAGTTGGCTACTACCTATAGATACAGGTATTAGATTAACCACACAGTAGCTACTTTGTAGTAGCACACGTGTAGACAGCTGACTGGGAACAAATTGGTCCCAGTCAGCCCAGACAGCATGGCGGGGTCAAGGAAACTGTCTTCTTCCGTGGGCAGCTGCCTCCCAGCCCTGCACCCCAATCAGCAGATCAGTATCTCCCCCAACCCCCAGAGCCCAGTCCTGGCCCCGGTTCCCCCTGCCAGCCCCATGTAGCATGTGTAGACATGTCCAGTATTCCCATAATACTAATTTATCATGTTTTTATTAACTTTCTTTTAAGTAAAAGTAGCATCTTTGGCCACACAACTACAAAGTTCAATAAAAAGGCAAAATCTAAAGTAGAGTATTTTATTTTTTAACTTAAGAAGACTGATCATTATACAGATCTCACCTTTCTTAAGGTCTTTGACCGGCTCATCTCATCTCAAATGGATTATCTCAGTATTTCAATGCAGTTTTTATTTGTATACGCAGTTTTAGTCACTTTTTTTCAAAATCTAAGAAAAATGTAACTTAAATTCTTGGAAAAAAGCTCATGTTCCAACCTAAATGATCCTGTACTATCCATTCTCTTAACTGAATGAATACAATTACAATTTTTAAACTAGTTTTTCTATCTCTTGGTTTCAAAATATAAATATAACATACATATATAGTTATAACAATCCTCTCATAAAAGTGTTTTAACCCACTCCCAGCAAGTTTACACCTAAAATTGTGGTGTACTTTTTAATTTTATTTAAATCTCTCATCTAAGTTAGGTTTCCTTTAACACAAACATGAGAGGTTTAAATACAAAAGGTACACCTCAATTTTAGGACTGCCCAGGAATATAATGGAGTGGCACCTATAACAGTCCTAGAGGTGACACTGTGGAAGGGAACAGAGATGACAGAAGTCACACAAGAAGACAAAAAGTTAAAATAAAGGACTGTTTTAAAAAAGATAAAGGTCATTTTTTAACATACTGCCGAAACAAATGAGATGCAGTGGTGGGTACATGAAAGAGCAATATAATTACTTTAAGTAAGTTGATATTGTTATGCTGCTTTATTCTTCAGACAGATAACAGAATCTTTCAGTCTGGAAAGTTAATACTTGGAGGGTCTACAGAAGATAGTTACAACAGTCATGGGGACAGTAGATAAAAACATGAGTTAGGGATTCATTTCAATAGAGGTAGAGGAAAAAAAACGGGTGCATTCCTGAGCCCATTTTTCTCTTATAGCTTGCACGTGCAAAGTGAGGAATACTTGATTCAGAGAAAGAGATAAAACATCAAAATAGCTGGGAACATGTTTTTGTTAATGTATATAGTATTATTTCTACCTTTCCCAGCAGCTTTTAGCATAATCTACATAAAGACAAGTAAATAAATATATGTTGGTGGGTTAGAGAGCTTCAGATATTGACATGTGAGCATTTTTGATTTAGGATGTTTTATAAAGAACCGAAATGTTATATTTAGCATTGTAACAATCCAATACGCTTGGACAAAGCAGTAACAGAGATCAGTAAGGGTGTGCCAATAGAGAATTTTTGGGCAGATACCGGTAACTGATGTTTAATGAGCTATATTAGCCAATACCAATTCAATTGCCGCTATGCAGCTAGGCAGCATGTAGAGCAGCATCTGGCTGGTGAGTCTGTTGTAGAGAAAGGGGTGAGGGAGGAGGGAAGGGGCATGGAGGTACAGATGGAGGCCCCTGTGGTGAGGGAGGGAATGGGGCTGGGGGAGCCACTGTCCAGCCAGGGCAGAACACATGATGGAGACCCAAGTGGTTTGTGCAGGGGCTGCGGGGGGCTCCTGTCACTGTACACACCCTGGGAGGGCATGGGGGGGGCATAGGCCCCCCAGATCTGCATGCAAGGCAACAGTGGACTGCCACTGCGAGTTGGGGTCAGGGCAGTGCTCGGCCCTTCCCAGTGGGAGCTGGGCCAGGCTGTGCTTGGGGTAGGCAGCAATGGCACTGGAAGGGGGGCTGTAGCCCTCCAAATT
>NW_017728943.1:83487666-83511896 GCF_001723895.1 Crocodylus porosus
AACCCCCCTCCTCCCCCCCAGGAAGTACCTGGCACTGGAGCCAGCCCCAGCCCACAAGGCAGCCCACTCTTACCTTGCACACCAATCCAGGGCCACACAACCCCATGCTCTCCCAGAGTATGTGCAGCAGTGGGAGGTGTCACCCCACACAAGCCACTTGTGGCTGTCCTGCACCCCACCCCAGCTGTGCACCACCTGCCTCTGCCCCAGCCCTACTCCCTCCCTCATCACAGGGGCCTCATCCTCTCCAGCCCCCCGCCCCTTCTCTCACAACAGATTTACCAGCCAGACCCTGCTGCTGTCCACATTGCCAGGCTATGCTCCCAGCTGCCTGCATGCTGCACTACACATGGGCACCTGCACGGGACATTTATCGGTGGCATTATTGGCCCCATGAGCCAAAAAAAGACAATTGCCGATATAGTCAATTTTCCATATATAGGTGCTGATCCGATATGGGACTAATGCATCGGTGCATCTCTATAGAGGTCAGGAGATGATGCTGTGATGATGCTAAACTTCTGTCTGAATGTATAAACAGTTATACTTTGAAGAACTGATTTTTAGAGTCCAATGCAGATTTTTTAGAAAACAAACACATCACTGGAATCTGCTCTGCTTTATTCTGGAGCCGATTTATTTCTTAGGTATAGCTACTACCTTCCTGCAAGCAATCATCCATTACATGGTGCCAACACGTTATTTTTATAACCATTGTAAATGTAGAGAAAAGATACTCATGTGAATTCTTTCATTCAATAGCCAGTGAATAATATCATTTTCTTTCAAGTATCTGAACAGATTGACTGATACAGATGATATGACTGTTGGACTAAAATGACTATTGGACAGTCTTCTTTATCAAATTAAAAAACTACTCTCTAAAACAAATTAAGGTAATGAAATACTGGTTAGTGCTGGCTGCTAAATCAGTGAAGTCCATCTTATACTGTACTATCTATATGAACTCTCAGTGACCTTGATTTGCTAGACTTAAATTCTGAGATTATACAAGGCCTATATAAGTTTGAAAAAAAGTTGTGCCTTCTTTGTTTATTTCTATCGCAATAACACAGGCTGGAAAAATGGAACAAATATCAAGATAAACTGTCATTTTCAACACATTTATCATTTTCCCTCTCTCTGAGGTTTCACGTCCTTGATATTTTATTTACAGTCCTCCTACCTATGCACTCATAATCTAAATACAGACAAAAAGCCCAAGGCTGAATTGATTCAGTCTTTGCAGGTTAGTCTAAGCTATAGAGACTGAACTGATAAGCAAAAGAATACACATTCACTTTTGGTTCAGGAAATGCAGCCACATGCCTGCAATGACTCAAGCCAGAAGCTGGAGGGTGCTAGAGCATCCCTGCCAGCCACAAAGGGAAGACAGCTCTCCAAGACTTTTCCTCCCTCCCTGCTGGAGCAGAGGGGGCACAGCCAGGCCCCAGCCTGTGCTCTGCCTGGGCAAGGAGGGACAGTGAGGGAAAGTAGTGGCATCAAATTCATAAAAGCTTAAACAAGAATAGTTCTCCCTCTGAAAAACTATAAACTGCAGAACTAGAAATGCAGCCTGGACTGTGTGTTCACTTACTCTTCCTGCTGCTCCCAAGGTCTCTGAGATTTGCAGTCCAAAATCAGAGCAGTAGGACTCTCAGAGTTCCTCATCACTTCCTCTTCCTGCTTCCAGATGCCTCTTGGATTTGTAGTCCACAGTTGCAGCCAGCACTACATTTTAGCAGGGCATGGCAGCTCTGTACTCTGTGGAAGGTGAGTTTAACCCCCCTCCCTCGCCCCAGACCCCAGCTGGGGTTTGCACTGGGGGGGCCAGTGAGGCCAGTGAGCCAGTCCTCACTCTTTCAGCTAAGGAGAAGAGGGGCAGCGCCAGCCTTGCTCTCTGGAACAGAGAGCCCAGGGCTGAAAAGCATGCTGGGACTCTCATTTAACTTAAACCAGGAAGGGGTCTGGGACACAAGGTTCATAAACCAATTTGACCTAAATCAGTTAAGTCTGATATCACATTCAACCAGGTTGATCTTAAACCAGTTTGTCATTTTGAAACTGTTTTATGTGCACTGAGCTTCCGTTCTGTTACAGGTTTAAACCAGTTTCTGATCACTTAAGCTAGTTTATGTGCAACTTCTGTCCCTAGCCATGAAGACTAAATAACATTTTTCAGTAGTGGAACAATAAAAACAGTGTCAGTCATCTGTAGTCAGTGCGGTGTCATATTTTTTTAATCATTTTTATCAGATTACTTTTAATACATTCCAAACTGATAAACAACCTTATTTTAACATGATGGATACTACACCCAAATTTTAAATGTATGTATAAATTCACAGGTACAGGCTACATAATGACAGGGCTAAATCTCAGCCTTGAAGTATAACTAGAATCCCAGGAGAAGATGGAACACTGTGTGAAATGCAATTTTTTAAATGACATATAACAAGAAATAAAACCTCTCACTTAATTCCTTAATATTCTATCTTCATTATACTTACTAAATTTTACTTCTCATTCTGCAGTCATTTATATTTTTTATAAATTAATATCTTATTCATAATAGAATTCTACATCCAAACCTAGTCATGTATGGACATAGAATTAGCAGAGAACGCTTAAGCAGAAATAGACCTTGCAGTAATGACATGTACAATGTGATAAATCACTCAATCCACTTAATGCCAACATTTCAATTAAGCCTAATCAAAACCACTGGTAACAGCTGAAGCTTCATCACAAACAGAGATCACTCATTCAAGATAAGTTTAATTCAAATTTATTCCAGTGCACTTTCAATGCAAGTATTTCTTTCATCAAATCCAATTCAACCTTGCCATTTGCCTTGTTTTATATCTCCTGTATTCATCAGTATCTGTGGACCACATGCGTTCCCCAAACATCATTTCTGTGTATTTATGGTGTTGTCTACAGAGAAAAAACGCCATCTACATGTAGTTCCTTAACATCTCAGCAACTTGGTAAGTATAATTTCAAATGCAACAATAAATGTTAAGGTAATGTAGTGGTCAAGACGACAGCATAATACTGGGCCACTAAGAGGAATTTCAGTTAAGTTTCAGTTTCCATTAAAAACTTCAGTTAACAAAAGGTGTTTATGCCTTAAGGAAAAAAAGTTACAACACCTACAATGAAAAAGCTGATACAAGAGAGCAACAGTCAGTAGGAGCCTTCTGGCTGACTAGAAAGGCAAAGGCTTACTACAGATTGCCTTCCTGCAATCTCCATTGACTGTGTGCTGAGCTGCTTGACAGGCTAGGGCCCCAAACTCTTTGGTGAGCAAAAGTATTTTTCATATTGTATTTTGAACATCTGAGGCCATGTGCAGTTGGCTTCCTCTTCTTGAAACTGCCTAGCAATCCCCTCAATCTTTACTCACTCACTTCTCACACTGGTCAGTTTTTTGGGGGAGAGAGCAGGGCACACCTGAGTGAAAGCAAATACCTTCTGCTCCGCCTCCCATTAACACCACAGGGAGCAGGAATTGCTAATGAACACCCTGTAGCCTCTCCCCTGAAACCAGTATCTGCATGTTGCTTCCATTCCAATACTCTAGAACAGGGGTCAGCAATCTTTTAGCAACAGTGGGCCCAATTAACACAGCTTGGTCCGAAGGCGGACAGCTACTTGTGACTAGGCAGCAGCTGCTGCTGCTTCTCCAGCTGTTGAACTGCAACTGATTCCTCCCACTGCCAAAACATCACTGATGTCCTAGTTTCAAAGGATGGATAAATGTGCTTAGTGGCCCAGATCTGGACCACAGGCCATAGGTTGCTGACCCAAGTCACTGCTGAAGAACTTGTATAGGATCTCAGGTACAGGAACACCCCCCAATCTGGTTAATAGTTACAACTGACAAAAATCATAGCAAAGAGCAAGAACTCTATAGGAGGACTAGAAGAGCAGCCAGTCCTACCCTGTTCCCATTTGTTAAATAACTTATGTAAATGTACAATGACTCACTAGGATAAGGACTCAGGAGATATCAAGAACAGTCTGCTATTACACTGCTATGCTACAACTACTCTTGCAAAAAATGTTGATATGACATCAACTGCCATATAGAAAATAAAAGTTGTACACATAAAAACCACAATAGCTATGCAAGTTGTTGCAAAAAAAGAATTCAAACTTAAATTCTGGCAAGCAAAATGCATCTCACTTCACATTTGAGAAACTGCTCTTTCATCCAGTTAAAAAAAGATCACAAAAATGCTTCATATTCATTGTAATCTGAATTCTCTGAAGATGACTATGAGAACAGTACCTTGCAATCAAATTATGATGCGCCCAAAATGAATTAAAGATTCCCTGCTGGAGATGTTCCTTTTATCTGTTTAATTAGGTTAGACACTTTTACTGTGAATACTTTATAAAAATCAACAACATCCAGTTCTGTATTACTCATCTACTTATGATGTCGGAACAGAATATTATGAATTTCGGTGGAAAACAATCCCTATGGTTAGAGAACTCTTGCTCTTCCTTGGGAAAACACGAGATGGCAGCTCTGAAGTCACCTAAAAGTCCTATACATGGGTAAGAGGAAAAGTTTGTGCTTGTACTTCTGAATCCACTGCCTAAGTCTCATGTATACCAGTCTCTGTAGCCCACTACAAATCTGCCTATGTGAAGAATGAATTGGCAGAGCTACCTGGTGTCCCACATGGTAGTGAACAATGTTTTAACAGGGAAAACAGAAACATTTCAGAAATACGTTTGTGGAATGCTGCTCACTTTTCTTTCTCAGATGTTTAACAAGACACAGATCTCTACAGCTGCTCTGACTTCAACACTTCTGTTCATTGTTTGCCCCCCAAAATAGTCTATCAAGTCTGTGCTTAGAAGAGATTTATGTGCAAATAGACAAGAAAACTCTCTTATCATTCCCACTGCCAGCATTTGTTTGTGTACACTGGTATATACCATGTCAAGAGAATTGTGCTATTTGTAAACAGGAATAACAATAATTGTTCAGAAACAGTTTTTTAAAATGAAAGCATACCTCGCAGAACTGCTGTAACAACGAAGATGGCAAAAAATCCTGAGGCTGTAACTGAACAGGAGGTCCAGTCCAATTACTCTGAACAAAGAGCTGCAAACTGCCCACGCCAAGCAGAAACACTAATCTCTGTCTGAAAGAAAAAAAAATTAAAAAGTCATCTGATTTAGTCTCAAACTAATTAAATATCTCCCTCTCAATCTTAAAATTTCCTTTTGAAACACAAATATCACCAAGTAATGCAGAGCAGGTCTGGGAAAATAAAAGATGCAAGTATTTAATATGTGGCTATCCAAAATTATTTTAATACAGTAACAGCAAATATTTTGAAAACAATGTTGTTTCATGTTTCAGGGGTTAAGAAAGTACCTGACACAAGATGCCTATGTAGTGGGCATATAAACCTATTTTTCTATTGTAGGATTATTATACTCTCCTCCAATCTATCTGGGGTTGTCCACCGTGACAGACAGGAATATCAGACCGATCCACGGTCTGATCTAGTATGGGAATTCCCGTCTTGCAGAAAGACCTCAGGGCTTAGAAGAGAAGACCTGAATTACACAAGTGTAGCCAGAGAGGAACTGATGTCTTAAAATTATACTCAAATTCCACCTCATACCCTGCAAAAACACTTCCAAATGTTAAGGAAACTCAGACAAGGATTTATGCACAGGTGCTTTTTGTTTTGTATGGACTGTGTTGCTTGGGGGCTGCCAGTAAGTGCCACTGGAGTATGGCTCGGAATTTCTTTTGCAGCGTGTTCATTTTGACAATCGTGTGTTTGTGAAAAGGAAAATAGTAAGCCAGAGTACCCAAAAACAGAGAGGTCTGGAAAAGAATGTGCTTAAGCGCTGAGGAGAGAGGCCCAGGCTTAACAGTTGAGACAGACTGTGCCAGGTCTCAGAAGGGAAGAGACTCAATCCCTCCAAAACTGTGAGCATCTCAAAACTCAAAGCCAAAAGGAGTACCTGGATCCCTTTATCTCTGCCACATCCCCGTCTTTATAACATCAACTATACTCTATTCGCTTTAATTTTCCTGGTAACTCCCCCCTCAGCAATCAAGTTCTCAATCAGTATCAAAATGTTGACTCCAGTTGGTCAAATAAAAGCCAGCCTTCAGCTATATGTTAATTTTTCACATGGGCACCTTCATAGTTTTTTTTCTCATTTTCTCCTCTTCACTTGGAAGCAGCATCCTATGAGCATCTGCAAAATTACCCCATTACCCTGAAACAGCAACAAGTGTATTGTTACCAAGGCATTGATAAAAATAGGCAATGCTATCTTGTTCTTTCCTTATATTCCTCCAGATGTATTACAGCATCTCACCTTAAAATTGTGAGATGGGTCTGTACGATCCAGAGTAGCATGTGGCTGAAGCCGGCTTCCCACATGCTGCTGGGGACAGGATGAGCCGGCCAGGTTGACACCAGCCAGCAGAGGCGGCGGCGGAGCCGTGTGCTGCTCGGGACGGACAGGCACGGGCAGGGGGGAAATGCAGTACAGCCCCTGCCGCTCTGGCTGGGCTTGTCCCGCCCCGAGCGGCACACGGCTCCGCCGCCGCCTCTGCTGGCGGGTGCAGACCCGGCCGGGCTCCTCCCGTCCCCAGCAGCTTGTGGGAAGCCGGCTTCAGCCATGTGCTGCTCTGGATGGGACGGACCCAGCCAGGTCAGCGACAGCCAGAAAAAGTGGCATTCAGCTAAAGTCGGCTTCCCACATGCTGCTGGGGATGGGAAGACTCGGGGACGGGATGGGATGAGCCTAGCCAGAGCGGCAGGGGGTCAGCTGCATTTCCCCCTACCTGCACCAGTCAGTCCCGAGCGGCACACGGCTCCGCCGCCGCCCTGCTGGCAGGTGCAGACCCAGCCGGGCTCCTCCCGTCCCCAGCAGCAGGTGAGAAGCCAGCATGGGGGGCCTCAGCAGAAGGGGTCCTGGCGTGACCTTTGCGGGGCGAGGCGGCGGGAGCTGGTGTCTGCCAGACCCCGCGCTCCAGGCTCGCAGCGCTGAGGCCACCGGGGCTGCGTGCGCCAGGCACCATGGTGAGCGGGGCCACGCGGGCAAGTGGGTGAGGCGCGGTGCAGGCAGGCCACCTCGCTCCAGCCCCCCTCAGGCAGCGCTGGCTCATGGGGCTGCACTGCTTGGGGAATGGAGATGTGGAGCTATTTATTTCTTCCCTTCACTCTCCGGGGCAGTAGCTGGCTGGATGGAATATGGGTCCCTCCTGCCCCTGCCCACCAGCAGCTACCATGAACCTTACAGTAACAGGCAGGTGCAGTAGGGCTACACAGGCAGGGTCTCTCTGGCCCAGGACATTTGATTATGGCTTGCCGGCCCACTGGGTAACAAAAAGTTCATGATCTGGGGCCACCTTCAAAAAGGTTGGACACCCCTGCATTATAATGATGGTTGGCTGGCCTAACTGAACAAATTTAATTCATAGGCAATTGTTTTTAACAAGGTCAGAAACACTGTCACTGAACTACACTGTTGGAGAAAACCAGAATATTCACTTGCTTGATATTACCAGAGAAAGTTTATCACCATGTCACTCTGGACTAATTTACCTTGAAAAATATTAGAATTAATGTATAAGAAAACTCTATTTACATTAAATACATGTATAGCACAGTCAAAGGAGGAATAAACATCACTCTTTCTACCCAATATATACTTGAATGTAGTGATTCTCAGATCCAAATGCTCACAATTTCAAAAGCTTAGGCTCCTTGATCCACCCTGTAAAAGTATTTTTGTATGAAAGACTTTATTTTTTAAATGAGTACCAAAAAATGTTTTCTGCTTCTGCCAAAAAAGACCCACCTTTTTATACATTAAGTTACAGAAATACTGTGTCTGACTTCAAAAAAAGGACAAAACTATTAGACTTATCACATGTCACATTATACAGCTGTCCTTTGGTACCCACGTTGAAAGTTCTTGTAAATTCCCTACCTAAACCACACAAAGGTAGATTTGACTTTTGGCAGATTAGTATTTCAGAAATACACAACCAGTATTATTCAAAGAGCATCCGATTTTAAAATACTGCAACTATTCTGACCACAGACAAGGACTCTTTAGTAGAAAAGTTAATAACCATGGCCATCCAAAATGTGAACTACAGTGAACTGTAAAAGCAAAAAAACCAGCCTGTAAACCTCAGTGATGTTTTCCGATTTAACAGCTTACAGAATCAACTAGTTCTGGATAAGGAGAACTGAGGTGCAGCAACTTGTTCAAAGTCATATGACAGTTTGCAGGAGAGAGAAAATAGAACACAAATTTCCCAAGTTCAAATCCAACGGCCTTTCCCCCCACACTCCCATACCTAGTGCTAAACATTAACATTTATTCTGCCATTTACCTTGCTATGCTCACTTAGCGAAGTGTCATGGCATATTGCTTTTTCAGGCTACACAAGCTGATCCCTTCACTGAGACATTCATAATGACATCTCAACTTTCTCCTTAAGAACCACCACTAACTCAGAACCCATGAAAGTCTATTTCCTAATTAGGAGGGCTTGCAAAATCCACATGATCACAATTAGAAAACTATTTTAAATTAATGCTGTCCCTTATCAAAGCTTCCAGGTTGGAAATGCTCCTGAACCTTATATGCTTACAAAGGTAACCTTCCAAAGGCAAACCGCTGTAATTATGTTGTTAAAACTGTTGTACTTCTGCCTTCTTAATCCTGCAAACAGCTCTAGTACCTCTGCTGCTGGTCAGAGCTTACCAAAGCTAGCACAGAGCCAAATGTGACATTTTCTAGATCTCCTGATGAATCATTTTACCAGATTTAGGTATATAACTTCATCAAATTCAGGACCTGAAAAAAACCACTTGACCAACCAAGTGAAATGTGGCTCAGGCAATCAGGCCAAGAAGGGCCAGGGAACTGGTTTCCCTAAAGACAGGAGAGAAAAGAAGCTAAGAAGTACAAGTGTTGCTATTCTTTTAACCAGACGGAAGCGTACTCTTCATGCCAGGAATTTTTGAGGAAAGGAGGAGACACAGTAGCTTCAGCTACTAATGTTTTTTTCCAAAGAAAACAAGATGACAAAGAGAAAGAATTTTTTTTTTTTTTTTTGAAGAAAAGGAGAAGGCATGCCCAAGGCTGTTCCTCACAGGACAAGTAGTGGGTAAAGCTAAAAAGCAAAAGCTTGAGGTGGGGAGAAGGCTATAAGGAGTACCACAAAACAACCCAGGTGCAAATGGAAAAACAGTTGAAACATGACCTTTGCTGCTCTAGGACAGCAACAGCAGCAAAGCTACCCTGAGGAGACAGAAACCAACATATAATGACTGGGAGATCATTAGAATTTCAGGATTTAATTTAAAATCAACATGAAGAAGAAGGCTGCGCAAATGGAAGCTTTCAAAGAATTAAACTGAGGCCCTAAGGGTCCTGCCTAGTCACTGCTGCCCCCATCATTCTGGCTACAACAGCAGCCAGCGTCCCTGAGCTCTCCCGCCTTGCTCTAGCTGCCATTGCCCATCTCCAGCCCAGGGGACAGGGCAGTGCAGGGAGCAGTGAAGGAAGCAGAGGATGAGTCTATGGCTACACCCTCAATAGATGCACTGTGTCACAGTGGCAGTGGGGAGGGCCGGGTATTAGCAAGCCCACATTATGGCCGGGAAGAGGGCAGGGAGGGAGTGGTGAGGGGAGTTGCAAATACACACTAGCACATTGTAGTGGCCCCCCACTACACGTCCAAGGCAGCAGTGGGGAGGAGGGGCTGTATGTGTGGGCACACAGTGCAACACAAGGGAGTGTCCAAGCTGCCCAGCGACCTGTGGCACAAGCAGTGAGGCCACATTGTGAGGCCTCCAGGGTGTGTGGCCCTCTGGGGCTTAGCAGCTGGACAGCGCTAATGTAGGGAATACATATTCATTTTCATTATGCTGAAACTTTTATCCCAAATAGTTAAAAAAAACTGAATCAAAATTCAAAAACCTTAACTGTTTAATGGATAGCACATGTGAGTAAAGAAAAGATGCATTTCAGCATAGAGATTAACGTTAGGCCCCAGGATAGTAGTTCTGATAAATTTTGAACCTTGATGGAGCAGATTTTCCTCTTTGTTCAAAATACTAAGTACTATCTCCAGACTAGACTCCTCTATCATTCTTAGCTAGTATTTGATTACAAAAGCAAAGCAGCAGTTAGAGCTAGGAAGCCAATCGATATATCGGTGCTCATCAGATCAGCACTGATAAAAGGAGAAATGACATTATCAGCTACCAGGTATCCAGGTTGTAGCCTTATTGGTCTAGAGGAAAAGGCAATCAGGACTCATAGTAGAGATGATATCTTTTATTAGACCAACAAGATTTTTGCAAAAAAAATTCTTTAATTGCAAGCTTTCAGGCACAAAATCTAGGGTGCTTGTGCCCTAACACCTGCAATTAAAGAATTTTTTTTTTGCAAAAATCTTGTTGGTCTAATAAAAGATATCATCTCTACTATGAGTCCCGATTATCGGCTGCCAGGTTTTTTTTGGTTATTCTCGCTAATAATTATGGGCATGTGCCTAGAGCACCCTAGTGTCCATGCCCTGCCACTAACCCAAACCTGAGGCAGACTACAGGTCTCAGCAAGCAGCAGGAGGGGGCGCCAGGGAGTGGTCACAGGGTACAACACTCAGCAACAAAGTGACCATTACCAGCTTCTGCTGCTGCTATAGCAATGCCACATGCACAGCGGGGCCTGAGCTCCAGGCTACCATTGAGATGTTGGGCTCTGCACAGGCAGGGTAAAGCACCGCAGAAGGGACATTTTGCTCTGCCAGGCACCAGGCACCTTTGCAGAAGTGGCCTCTCCCAAGAGGCCATGGGAGCTCGGTTGTACAGGGCCCACTGACACTGAGGCAACAGCATACTTGGGGATCTAAACACACCCAGCACCGCTGTCTGCACGAAGGTTGACCCCACCCACGCGGAACGGCAGCACAGGCTGCACAGGGGTCAGGGATGTGGGTAGGAGCTGTGGATGAGTGGGCGACATGAATAGGAATGGGGTAGTCACAGCCTCTCTCATTGAGGGCTGGAGCAGGCAGGAGGCAGCTCCCGGTCTGTGGGATGCCCGATACGATGTTCTGAGTTGCTTTGCGGCACTCTAAATAAAAACTACTGTCAGTAGTTTAAAATACCTTGCACTGTGACTAAATATCAGTTATTGGATCAGCATTGGCCGATACGGTTGGTTAATCATCAGTTATTGGTATCAGCTAAGAAAATCTTTAAATCAGTACACCCCTAGATAAAGCCATCCATTAAAACAACTTCCATAGATTTTCCCATCTCTGATTATTCTACTGGTGACCTAAACAGCACACCACAGTGTATTTGTGTTCTTATAACTCAGGATCTCTTTCCAAGAAATCCTTTTACTATGCTGGTGGACGTGTCTTTTTGACAGAGTACATAGCATTCTCAGACAAATCTTCTTTAAGCATCACTTGCTAATTTTTGTTACTGTATGTAGCTGACATGCTAACCATACCACCTTCTGTTCTTAAACTTCTCTTAATGTAGGCAGATAATCTTAAGTATCTGCACTTCTTTGTGAGACTTAATTGCTTTACTACAGTTTCTGCTTTGGTCCTTCTCCTGTCCTTCCTCCAACATAATTATTATTTTATCCTTTCCACTTGTAGTGGGCGCTAGAAAACTATCCACACCAAGCATGCCAATATCGTTAGTCAACACAATTTACTTGATAAACTATAAATACTAAAGCCAGACATTCACATCTAGTGATAGAAAAGAGACCAAATGCATCAAAGTGGAAGTGCAGTAAGCGTGCTTTGTATGAAGACATATGAAGGAAATAACTACTCATAGCCAATAATTCCCCTGTGAATACCATACTTATTTACATACCACAGACCCCTAAATAAGATGCACACCTTGTTCTGAGAAAGCTGAGCGAAGGAAAAAAATGTATGTGTTTAATTGAAAATGAGTAATTTATAACAAGCTATAAAATATATATAAAACCATTTTGTTCCATTTGTGGTCACATGTTCATATATGCTACAAGACTGACTCAGCAAACATAGAGTATCAAGTGTAGATATACTACCAGTTAGTACAGCTGTCCTACATAAAGTAATGATATGAGGTCACCTCCTGATGTGTCAAAAAGCAAACTGTTCAACCACAGTTATAGGAAATCAGTTTTCTTATTAAAGATTCACCCTGATTTTTTATCACTGATTTTTTTTTGGAAGGTGGGGTACACATGGTATGCAAATAAATATGGTATCTCAGTCACTTTAAACTTTCAAAAGATAAAATGTTCTCATTAAAAGGTGGACTAAAATGTAGATCATGCTTTGTTATATAATGCTTTATGGCACTTCAGTTATTAGTACAATAGTGTTCACAAAGCTACAAGACATAATAAATTGTGGAAAAAGGAGAAGATAAATCTGCAGCTGATTAGCCTCTTTATGCCAGCAGCTTCACCAGCAACTATCACCTCTAAGATTCAGAGGCACACACCTTTCTATAAAAGGAACAAGTCAACTGATACATCTTAGGAAATCCACTTAGAGCAGGGATTTTCAACCTTTTTAACAAGGTTGCACCCTAGCAGCCCCCTTTTTACTAAGTGTACCGAGTAGGGAGGGGAGGATATGGCAAGCAGCTGGACGCTAAGCAGGGGAGGGACAGGAGGCAACCAGCCAGACGCGGAGCAAGGGCGTGGTGAGCAACAGAAGCACAGCATCTGTGCAGCCCTGGTCTCACCACACCCTGGCTCTGTTCCTGGGAGGCAGCAGCATGGGATGGCAGCACTCCATCCCCACCCACCCCTACATACCCCCTGGGACCTTTCAAAGAACCCCCAGGGTTACGTGTATCCCAATTAACAACCCCTGGTTTAGCTATTTCTCCTCTTGGAACAAAAATTGTTCATCTTCCACATCAAATACTAAAAAAGATTAAATGATGTCTATTAGCTCTAAGTAGCTTCTATTAGTCTTATACATAATAAAGTCAACCATTTCCACCTTTCCACATTATCAATATCTTCACTGGAAGAGTCCAGGTATGCTAAAATTGCCTTCTCCAAGCAGCTGTCAATCTTCTCCTCTCTCACTGTGGGTGCACTGAGAACATCCTGGATCACTTCACTTAATAGAATGGCCTCATAATTCCCTTCCAAAAAGGACTGCAATAAGCATCCACTTTCTGAAATATAAAAGACAAACAAACGAACAGTGATATAGTTTTACATCTTTCTCTCACGTAACTTTAAGTTGTCACAAGTGCTATTCAAGTGAAAACATAGGCTAAGCAAAGGGAGGGCATGGAGGCGCACATGCACCTCCTGAGAGCGAGCGCTCAGCTTAGGCGATGGGCAGGGGGAGCACTGGTGCCCACCCCAAGAAGTGCCGCTGGGACTTCCAAGCTCAGTGCCCGGCCACAGGGCCCGCTCTCCACCCAACACCGCTGCAGCCACCTGCAGACAGTCCTTGCCCAACCCACCCTCGCCGCCGATGCCTGTGTCACCACCTGCGGGTAGTCACTGTGCCCCCACCCAGCCCCAGAAGATACACGTCATCTATGAGTGAAAATGTTTTCCATGTTTTGGAAAAAACAGTTCATCAGCTGGCCAGAAGGATGTTTTTACTTTTAAGTCAATTTTTTTTTTAAAATAGCACCAACAGTCTCTCATTGTGTAGTTCAAGACTAATATTACAGAACTGATGCCAACTTTTCACACTGAAAATATAACTGCTATATGGAGTTAAATTATATAGTTAACACATAAGACGGTCGTATTTTTATAACATCATTAAGGAAAACAAAGTTTAGCGGGACAGACCTGGAAGTCTTATGTGTTTTTTAAGTACACGTTAAAATTATGTAGGAAGTTTTAAGTCACATAACCAAAAATTTAATTTTGAACCAAAAGTATCTTAAATGCATCGATAAAACACCAAGATACCATTTTGTGTTGCACTGTATTACAACACCACTTCACAGGCTAAAAGATCTATTCAGAAAACACAAGATGCCTTTTTGACAAGGGAAAAGATGGAATTCAACAACTACAGAAGTTCAAAGAATGAGTCTCCAGTCAGCGCAGCACAAATCTCAGAGACCTTCCAGGAAGCTGCTAAAAACATCCACAAGAAACATGTTCCCTTCCAAGAGACAAGGTAAATAGGGCACTTCTGAAAATCCTGTTCTGAATGCAAACTTCCTGTTCATGTCATAAAGTTTAGAGGTGCACCGATATATCAGTCACATATTGGATCAGCACTGATAAAAGGAAACTTAATATTATTGGCAATCGGCTTTTTTTGGCCAGTGTGGCTGATCTCACTGATAAATGCTGTGTGCATGCCCACAGCCACAGCATGCACACAGCCAGAAATGCAGCCCAGCAGCTTGGAGAGCAGCCTTCTACTGGTACGTTGGGGCAGGGCAGGGCAGGGAAGGGGAGTGGTGGGGGCAGATCAAGGCCCCCACAGTGAGGGAGCAAGTAGGGCAGGGGCAGGGGCAGGGGCAGGTACAGCCCAGGCAATGCGGTGAATGCAACCCCAGGAGTGGGACAGAGCTGCAGGTAGCTCATCTGGGGAGCGCTGGGGGTGGGGAGGGGGGCATCTCCCTGCCACCGTGCACACCCCTGGGGGAGGCCCAGGTTTGTGTGCATAGCGAGGGCAGGCTGCCCGCTGCAAGCTCAAGGCCAGGGGCTGTGCCAGTCTCTTTCGGCACAGCCCCGGCAAAAACCCCCTGCCGGGAATAGGCTGACACAGCTCCTGGCCCTGAGCCCACAGCAGGCAGCCCACCCTTGCCCCACACATAAATCCAGGGGGGCACATGCCCCCAATGCCTCCCACCAGGGTGTGTGCAGTGGCAGGAAGCCACTCCCCCACCCCACCTGATGATCCACCCACAGCTCCGTCCCACTCCCGGGGTTGCATTCATTGCCCTGGCTGGGCAGTGCCTGCCCCTGCCCCACTCCCTCTCTCACTATGGAGGCCTCAATCTGCCCCCCCCACACCTCTTCCCTTCTCCTTGCTCCTTCCCCTCCACAGACTTACTGGCAGGAGGCTGCTCTCCAAACTGCTGGGCTGCATTCCTGTAAATTGACTTTCGGATCAGTAATGGCTGATAATTGGCCATCAGTAATCAGCCAACAAAATCTTTAATCGATACATCCCCAATAAAGTTATAACAGACTGCACATGTAGAAAGGTTTCTCAAACAGCCTGACTCATCTTCAGAAATGCAGGCACAAAGGAAGCAAAGCATATTCACGTATCAAGAAATACTAAGAATCTTGTCCAGGACCTATACATCTGCCCTTCTAACTTATTAAGCATCAAGAGTAACTGATGCCACTCATGCCAAATTAGCCAGTGCCTCATTCAAGAAGTGTCTTCCCTTCCTCCTACAACATGCAATATTGCAACCAATACTGAAGCAGGTCACGCTGGATACATCTGTTCTGGCTGACAACAGACCAGAACTAAACTTTCTGCTCCTGAGCAAACTCAAGAAGATACTTACCCTTCATCAAAGGTGTAACTACAAAGTATGTAGACATATCCAAGCTAGCTCAGGTAGCAGAGCTGAGACAAAGGCCTTACACAGCAGTATCCCCTCGTAGAACTTTCTGACATCTCTGGTTGGTTGAGAATGTGTCTGGCACATGACAGCCTGACCTCAGCTCTGTCCCACTCCTGGGGTTGCATTCACCGCATTGCCTGGGCTGTACCTGCCCCTGCCCCTGCCCTACTTGCTCCCTCACCGTGGGGGCCTTGATCTGCCCCCACCACTCCCCTTCCCTGCCCTGCCCTGCCCCAACTTATCAGTAGAAGGCTGCTCTCCAAGCTGCTGGGCTGCATTTCTGGCTGTGTGCATGCTGTGGCTGTGGGCATGCACACAGCATTTATCAGTGAGATCAGCCACACTGGCCAAAAAAAGCCGATTGCCAATAATATTAAGTTCCTTTTATCAGTGCTGATCCAATATGTGACCGATATATCGGTGCACCTCTAAACTTTATGACATGAACAGGAAGTTTGCATTCAGAACAGGATTTTCAGAAGTGCCCAATTTACCTTGTAACTGTAGTCCAGATGGGAAGTAATAACTGGGCATGAAGCCATTGCCCCTTACAACAATGTAACTAATACAGAATGCTAATGCACTCTCTTCAACAACACAGACAACCGCAAGAACATCAAACCTCTATTTCATTCTAAACAATGCTAAGTCAAATGTAAGGTCTTCAGCAGGCTGGACACAGCAGGCATAGCTAAGCAGTTGAAACTCCACTCCCACCCACCCCCGAAGACAGAACAGCACTCTCTACAAAAAGGATGAAGCTCACCTGGTGCAAGGGAACACTTTCCACAAAAGCTAAGGACTACGAGAAAGCTCACCACCTTTTGCCACAAGTGACAGGGGTACCTGACAGAAAGATAGCAACACATGCTCTATCAAACCATGGCACTACATAATTAATGCTCTTACTACCCAGAAGTGAAAGAACAAATCATGCGAGAGATGTTAATTACATTGCTTAAAAGCACTACTAGATGGTGCTCGGATACTACACTGGTAAATACAGACAGGAACCTAAAAGAAACAGGTAAGGCCATCTGAACAAGGGTGAATTCACCATCTGCAGGAGTGGGTTGGGAGCAGTGCAATGGCCAGACTCAGCTTCCCAGCTACCCTCATGGTGGCAGTGGCTCCTTCCAGCTGGTGTTTCCACAGTCACCACAGCTGCGTGACTCAGCCCTGCTGCCCAGGCACCCCTGCTCATCAGCCCCACATCCACCACCAGTGGGGCCAGAAGGTGCAAGGCAGAATCCATGGAGATGGGCCCAAAACCCCCACGGCAGGGGGCATTCGTCCAGGTGGATGGGACAGAAGAGTGGGCAAGCAGGGGGTGGCATCCAGGAGTGGGCCGGGCTGAGACTGTGGGACAGTGGCTGCACAGAGCTGAAGCACTCCCCAGGGCAGAGCCACGATCCACTCCCCACGTTCCTGCCCACAGAACTGCCGCCTGTCACAGGGACGTGCGGGGAGCAGATCACAGCTCTGCCTCAGGCCCCAGACCTGCACTCTCCCCACCACTCCAGCCCTGGCTGCTGCTCCCAGGCCACCCACAGCCGCATCCCATCTGCTGGGCCAAGCGGGCCCTGCCAGCAGTGGTCCCACGCTGGTCTCTCTGGAGACTCCATCCACCTAGCCACTCCGTCCAACGACCCTTGCATTGGGTGCAGGGAAGACAGCCCCAGGGCCAGATATGATCAACTGCCCTCTCTGCACAACAGCTCACCAGAAGTCATTAAGTGGCCTTCCAGCCCAACTAATTGCCTGCCTCTGCTGGCACCACCTCGAAAGGTCTTTTTACAGTCTATGAATCCTAAACATTTCAGCAAGTGGGAACATGACCACAGTCCTTGGGAGCTTATGTGCTCAAGGTACACTAGCAGAAGAAGAGATTAGATCTAAAATCCCTCTAAGCTTCAGCTAAAATAAAAATGAGACACTAGCGGCTCTCTCAAAACTTCAGAATAAGAACCCATGTCTTCCCAATAAGAACCCGTCTCAGGAAACACACACAGCACAGCGCAACACCCAAACACAAGATATGGCAGAAACCAGGACAAGGGCACTGTGCACACTGACAAGTTCAGAGAGGCATCAGCTCCCTTCCGCAAGAGTTTACTTCACCAGATGCTGCCACAAGTCCTCCCTCGGTGTGGAAGGGGCCACCTTGCTCTGACCAATGCCTGATTTCAGGGTACAGCAGCAGAGCAAAGCACCTCTCCAGAGATCAGCGTTTTGTCCCCGTTCCTCCCGCAGACAGAGCACTCCCTCCTGCCTGATTTCGGGCTCAAGTCGAAGCCCAAAATCAAAGCCACCGCCCTCAGCTAGCTTCAACCAGAGGCATCAGCACGGGTGTGCCCAGGAATCTCCGGGCTGCCGGGGGCCAACCTACCGCTTCAGTCCGGGCAGCCCGCAAGCCCCAACACCTGCAGCACCAGTAGCACGGGCTCCACCCCCCACAAAGCTAGGCGGCTTGAAGCGGGCTCAGGGAGCGCCGGCCCCCCACAGGCACCGACAGGCGCCGGCGAGCAGCTGCCCCGAGCCCCGGGCCCCTCTCACCTCCTGCCGCGGCTTCCCCCTGCTGCCAGCCCCGAGCCTCCACCGGGCTCGGGAACCCCCGCAGCAGCGCCCGCTCCAGCGCCAGCTCCATCCTGCCTCGGGGCTGAAGCAGCGCCGCTGCCGCCCTCACAACACACGTGCAGCCACCCGCCTCAGGGCGCCGCCATGACACCCACCCACCCACGGCATGCTGGGATGGAAGGGTGGCAGGCGCAGGCGCAGGCGCAGGCGCAGACTTGCCCGCGCTGCAGGGAGGGAGCTGCATGCGGGGCGGGGCAGAGGCAGGCCCTGCCTGGTGAGCGGTCAGGCTGCTGGATGCAGTCGATAACAGTAAACGTGTCGAGAGCCGTGGATTTGTTTGCGCCCGAAAGCTTGCAATTAAAGATTTATTTCTTTATTTATTGGCTAAAATTTTGTTGGGCTAGGAAAAGAGATTGCCTCTGTCTGCCAGCCCTGATTTCTCAAAACCTAGGATAATTTTTGAGGCAGTTGCTGCAGCACATACAATGCCTAAGTCACTCAGTCTTAACCCACTGTCCTGGACCTTGGTTCTTTCACCCCCTCGCCCTGGTCTCCCCCCCTTACACTCCTCGCCTGCTGGCCACAGTCTCGTGTACTTTTTGGGCTCCTCCACACCCCAGGGTGCTGGACCCAGGCAAGGCTGCTCCCTTGTTTCTTGGCCCCCTGGGCTCGGCAAGGCTGCTTGCGTGCCACTCCTGGGCCTACATCAGGGATGCTTCTGGGTCCCTGACACAGGCTATGCCGTCCTCATGCCATGTAGCCCCCACGTGGTCCCTAACCCCTACAAGGCTCTTTGCAAGGTACCGCCGTACCACTCTTTGCAGGTAGCTACAACCCAGTCCTCTGGTATCTTAACCACCACAAATTCAAGCAACTGCTACCAAGTCAAGTCTCCCCCACTCTGGGTTTATACCCCAGGCTGGCAAAATATGGCCTGCAGGCTGGATCCGGCCCACCTGGTGATGACATCCAGCCTGCGGGGGCCCTCCAAAACCTAAAAGACAATTATCTCTGGCCCAGGGCCTGCAGCTGCATGTCAGAAAGCCATCGCCTCCATACAGGATGCACCAGCACCTATTGGGGCAGTAGCCCTGGTTGCTAAGCAGACACCTCACCCCAACTGCCCCTATGTACACTATGCAAACACACACAAATCAGGACAAAAATATTTTTTGAAATAAAATTAAAATATAGTAGACGTTTCATTTTTAGTATATGATTTTTTTCCAGTTCCAGGATAGCAAAACCCCCCGCCCTCTTGAAGGTTTACCTTGAATCCTGTCTACTCCATGATTTTTAGCACTGTACCTGTTCACTCCCTGCAATCTGCTTCTGATGTGCCAGTCATTAGGACATCATTCACAGAGGAGAATACCTGATGCTGTTCTGTTGCATCCAACTTTTCCCACATTTTTGTCACATGACTGTAACAAATACTTGGCGCATTGTGGAATCCTTGTGGTACTCTGGTGAAGGTATACTGCTGTTCCTTAAAGGTAAGAGCAAATTTATACCATGAAACTGGATGGAGGGAATAGCAAAAAAAAAAAAAAGCATTTGAAAGGTCCAGCACCGAAAAATACCTAGCCCCACCTACTACTGATGCACTTCTGGAAATTTAGCAGTGATGGGGGCTCTCATAAGCGTTACCTTATTCAAGGCCCTATAATCAATTGTCAGTCTCCAAGTTTTTCCATCTGCTTTTCTTACTGGCAAAATTGGACTATTATTAGTACTAGACATTTTCACTAATACACCTTCCATTCACTAATACCCTCTCCCTCCCACCAAAGGAGTATTTCTAGGGGCAAGGGGAAGGACTTCCAGTGGCAAAAGTCAGGGGTTGGGGCAGGACTTCTGGTTCCAAGATAGCGACCAGGGAGTGGGACACCGGTCAAGGGGCAGGGCTACCCTTGTGGCCCTCAACAGCTTATCAAAACCCGTTAAGTGGCCCTCCAGGCAAAATAGTTGCCCACCCCTAAGTTATACCATCCTGCAAGCCCTACCTCCTTTTGAGCCCTCACCTCCCAGCTCTCATGGCTATATTTACAACTACTAGCCTGCTGCGGAGTCTGTCAGGTTTGTGCCCTAATAGGAGCACACTTGTAGACAGGGAGACATTTACTGAAGAGCTAATTAGGCAGCTCTGCAGTAAACATCTCATGTAAACGTGCCCACTGTGTTTGACGGCCCTGAGACAGTTGGAACCTTTTTGAAATGTTGCTTCTTTCCTGGAGTTCCATCCACATATTTTAAACAAAGAAATTACAATTTCAAGATGCATCAAGCTTGTCCATATATCTTGGGAACATTCTGCCACATAACAAGAAAAGCCAGAGAGTTCTGTAATTCTTGAATTTGTTTTGAAATGAATACACTTTAAGAGTATGCACAGATATTACAAGTGTATCAATATCAAATCAATATCAAAAGAATACCAATATATGCCATTATGATGTCAAAGTGAAATTATTCCATGGATTATTTTTCTTTTCTTTTCCAGTGGCAAGTCCACATAAGTAAAAATGTGGAAGAAAAATGTACACTTCTCTAGCACCTCTCCCCCCACACCTCTCACACAGCAGAGAGAGAGGCAGGTACCAGAGTGTTCAGGCTTCATGTTAACTGCTCACAGGCAGTTAACGTGGGCGCTCCCTAGGTTCCATGCAAGGACAGCCCCGTCTCCCTGAGCGTTCATGGGTTTCACGCAGCAACGGCGCTTCTTATATTGTTCAGCGTGATACATTTTCAAACATACTGGACAAACTTTACGTTAAGCCCTACTAAATTGCTTTTACAGTTATTTTCTTAGCTACAGCTATCATTCATTTTATATAGACACTGAACAGCCATCAACTGGCAAAAAGTTTCTGAAGCTAGAATGGGTTTAAGTCTGGTAGGAAAAGGTTGTAGAATCACCTACCAAAACCATCAGTTTCCATGTTCTGTTTCTGTAAAACTGTAAAATGGTTGCAGTTTAAAATTTACTAGTAATTACTAAACCTGTTTGGAATAATCATGATAATATGCTCTCTCTCTGTGTTTGTTTTAGTAGAACCTAAGTATATTGTCTCTGTTTCCTGAAGGCTCATGTTTGACAGCTGTCTTTGTATGCCAGAAATCATGTTTCAGTGAAATGGGGCATTCAATAACCATCAAAATGGGACATTCAATAACACACTTAATTGTCCATTTTATGTTGCATCTGAGCTTTACCCCAACTTTAAATTGACTTACATTTTTGTATAAAGAAGGATGCATGTAGTGTGTAGATTTTTTGTTTGTTTGTTTTTATTCCTCTTGTCCCTGGACAAGCCTGTCTGCATATTTTTTCCCATTGTTCCCCTATAAATTTTTTTAAGTGGTAGTCAGAGGTTAAGTTTGTTTCTTCATTGTTTTGAGGAAAAATGCACTGTTTTGAGGCAGCTAATAAAATGCCCTGCCTCAACAAATTACAGATCAGAATTTACTTTAAATAGATTTTATTTTCCAAAATCAAAATGATCAATTCTTAAAATTAGCCTATCTGACAGATTAAAATAAAAAATAAATGCCCAAATCAATGTTCATGAAGACACTGCCAAGCAATGACTAAGACTTTGGTTAAAAGGGACAAAAATAGACTTACATTGTTTGTTGATATATATTTTAGTTAGTTGAAATAAAATTTCCTTTTGCAATATTTCTGCTTCTAGTTCCCAGAGGTAATGAATTCTGAATGGTAATAATTTGTAAATATTCTTCATTGTAGTATTTTTACTGGTTCTTTGATTTTCTTTTTCTTTGTGGTCAAGGCCGTATGGGCCAGTTGTATGGCTCTGTACCTCCCCTACACCATGCTTCACAGGGCATCCTCACAGATGTTCTACCAGTGGCTTCTGCAGCCCCTCTCTGGGTCTTCCAACACCTCTGCCTCTCTCAGCTCCACTCTGGCCCTCAGACCTCTTGGTCTCTCCACACACCCCCTTTCTGCGCTGCAAGACATTCAGTTTCCCCCTCAGCCCCTCTCGGGTTGTCAGACCCCTGAGTATCTCCTCCAGCCCCTCTCTGGGCCCTTACAACCCACACAACCACTTCCTGGGCTACCAGGCTCCTTGGCCCCTCTCCCAGCCTCTCTGGTAGCCCCTTTGGTCTCTTGTCCTGGATCCTTTTTGGATCTCTCCAGGCCCTCAGACCCATCCAATCTTGCACTCTATTCCCAGGCCCTCATCTTCCCTGGTCCAGTGCTTTTCTGTCAGTGTGTGCTCCCCTAGCCTTCTCCTTCCATAGCATAACCCACAAGGCAGTGAGAGGTGAGGCTTTCCAGCATCCCATACTCACCTTTCCCTGGAGTGGCCCATGCATGGCATTTCATGGAAGCTGCCCTGCCATAGGCAACCCCACTATGCTAACCAGCCCCAGCAGGGTGCAGTTTCAGGTCTTACCCAGGATCGGTCTCTGACCTTCCTGGCCTTGCTCCTGGGCCCTCTCTGGGCTCCCCACTTTGATATCATCCACTCTTCTGGGGTGTTGACCTTACTGGTAAACTACCAGTGACCTTACTGGTAACCTACCTAGCCCTGGCTCAACCTCATCTTCATGCCCCTTGGCATGGACTCTCTTTCTCGGACCTCTTTTCTTGAGCCCTCCTTCTCAGATGGCCCAGCATCTGCCATCTTCATCCTGGGCCACATGCCCCTTGACCCCTTCCTCTAGGCCAGTAGTCACCAATCGACTGGTTGATTGTGGAGCCTCTGACAGTTGATAGAGGGCTAAGTGCATGCGTGCCTCCCCCCTCCACCCAGCAGGTCAGTTTGTGGGGGACGGAAGTGGCAGAGAGTGCAGATTGAGGCCCCACAGCGAGGGAGGGAGTGGGGTAGAGGGAGGAACAGGAGCAGGGGCAGGGGCAGGGGCAGGGGAAGGCACTGCCCAGCCAGGGCAGTGAATGCAACCCTGGGAATGGGACAGAGCCACAGGTGGCTTGTCCGGGAAGTGCAGAGGGCTGGGCAGTGGGGGCAGCTCCCTGACACTGTGTGCACCCCTGGGGGAGGCAGGGAGGAGTTATGTGCCCCCCCGCCCTCCCCTCCCCCAGTGTGTGCAGAGGGTGAGGGCAGGCTGTTTACTGTGGACTCAGGGCCAGGGGCTGCTCCAGCCTCTCCCAGGGGGCAGGGCTAGGCTGGGATTGGATTTGAGGCAGGTGGGGGTGTGGCAGGCACCAGCACTGGGGGGGGTGGCTATGGAGAGGCTACAGGGAATTTTGGGGTGGCCACTCCATCCCGCTCCCGGTGTTGCACTCACTGCCCTGGCTGGGCAACGCCTGCCCCTGCTCCATTCCCTCCCTCACTGTGGGGGTCTCAATTTGCCCCAGCCATGCCCCCTCCCGTCCCCTGCTCCTCCCCCCCGCAAACTTATTGGCAGGAGAATGCTTTCCAATAGGACTGTGCAAAGCAGCTAGTATTCACTTTGGACTTGGCCGATTCAGGAGACATTGATTTGAATCACTGTCCTGAATTGATTCAGCCAAATTTGATTCAGAGATTTGGCTGCTGCCAAATCTCTGAATCACACAAGCCCATCCCCTGCCCACTCTCCCAGCCTGGCAGTGGCTGCCCCACCCACCCCAGCTCCTGGCACTTTGAGAAAAAAACCCTGCTCTCACCGGGTGCTGCTGAGCAGGGGGCAATCCCTGCTGCCCCTCACTACCCAACACTACATGGGGGGCTTTGCATGAGACGCCTCACCCCCTCCCCACTGTCCCAGTTCTCTGCCCGTGGCTGCCCTGTCTGGCCCAGCTCCAGCCCCTTAACAGAAAAAAAATAGAGAAATACCCCTGAATTCACCAGTTCCTGCCAGGTGGGGGCAATCCCTGCTACCCCGCAGGGGGCTCTACCACAAGGCCCCTGAAACCCTAAGGCCACTGCAGGAGCTGGTAAGTCCCGGGGGGGTTTCTCATGTTTTTTTGTCTTAAAGGGCTGGAGGTGGGACAGCCAGGGCAGCCGGGGGGGCTGGAAGAGTGAAGGCAGGGTCGGGGGGGGTTGTGCAGAG
>NW_017728943.1:83511996-83517474 GCF_001723895.1 Crocodylus porosus
GGGGCAGGTGAGTGGGGCCCCAGCCAGTCCAGGAGATGGGACAATAAGAGTCTGAGTGGCTTGTCCAAAGGCTCAGGGGGGCTCCCACCACTGTATGCACTCCAGCAGAGGCCCAGGGGGCACATACCTTGGAGTGGCACGATGCCACGTGTGCTCCACCACTGGGTGGGCAGGGGCATGGTTCAGATAGATCCTGGGTTGCTCTTTAATTCAGAAAGTGATCTTGTGCTTAAAAAGGTTGGAGACCACTGCTCTAGGCTGTGGCCCCCCATGAGCCTTCAGCCTCTCCTAGGTCCTGGCCCTGCCTCAAACCATACCAGGGACTGCCAGAGCCAGGAGAGCCTGGAGTTCTTGACTGGCCTATTTCACCCTTTGGGCCCCTCCTGGGCCCTGATCGCACACTGGCCAGTTGAGATTCCATCAGTCAGCCCTCCAGCTGTCAGCCCTCTCTCACCTATGGGTCCACCCTCTCAGGCCCCTCCATAGATCTCTCCCTCTCTGGGCTCATCTGGAGTCTGCCATATGTCCTGCAAATGCACCCCTCTCTGGGGTTCACCTGGCCTCTCAGTAGGCCCACTGACACTCATCCCCTTCCCAGGGCTCTGGACCCTGCAATGGGTCCCCAGGAACCTCCTCCATCACCTTAGTTCTTACTCAAACTTCCAGACTGCTGCAGATGTTATGCTCCCTGCTTGCCTCTTGGAGCTGCAGCCCTCCTACTGAGGCAGTGTTCTCCAAGCAGGGCTCAGATCTTACTGCTGGGATTCTCTAAGGCTTGGGCTTTCACTTGCTCTAAGCCCAGATGTGACAGTATGGAGGAAATACAAGAAGAATCTTACCTGCACAGTCAGTGGGAAGTGGCAAAACATTTATGTTCAACAACTGATGGCTGTACCTTACCTTATCACTACTATCAAAGGGAAAATGTACTCACAGCCAAATAAGAATAAAAAATTGTAAAGTTTTAGAACTAAAGCTGTGTAGTTTTTCAACATCTTTCCTAGCTAGAGGAAAGCAGAAGTAACCTTGTCACAGGAAAGGTCTGTCAATTTTTTTTTTTTTTTTTTTTTTTTTTTTTTTTTTTTTTTGAGGCGCAGTCAGTTCAACCAGTTGGCATGTTATGAGTTAGTGATCACTCAGTCTCTTTCTTCTGTGAGGGTCACCACCTTTAGTATGTCCTGAGATCGCATCAGTTTAAATTAAAGCTTCCGAAACATAAGTCAAACATATTGGAAACTTTGCAGCACCAGGGACCTTTGCTGTCTCATCAAGTTGAATTGCTTTGTAGAGACTTTCAGAGTACTGAAAGCAAGCTGTGCTTTTTAGCAAGGACATTATTTTCCATTTGCTGGTTCTTTTAATTTGGATATGTCTATTATGTACAGAGGAATAAAATTATCTTCAGTGTTACATTTGTACAACTTGTATAAGTACCAAATGCTTTCTGAAAAGGCATTTGTTTTCCTATTTCCAGCTTAAATTATCAAGGTTTTTTTTCAGACTCATTTTTTTCCTTATTAAGTTCTGTAAAAATATACAGAGAAATACAATGAAAATGCCAAACTATAGTTTTATATCAGTGTCGCAGGGGCACTTCGGTGCCCTGCTCCTATGAAGTGATACAGGTGCCGGTTGCTGGGGCAACCACAGTTTGGTCAGCTGACCGGAAGAGGGGCAGGGCCTGACCTATATAAATGTGATCCAGGCTGAGGCCAGGAAGGCAGTTCCCCTCTGGCAGCCAAGGAAGTAGGCGCTCTGCTGGAGTAAGCAGAGTAGGGAAGCCTGATGGCCTGAGCAGCTTCTGGTCAATGATACCAGGTGGAGGAAGTCCTGGTAGGGAGTTGAATGATGATTAGCCAGTTGACTTAGAGTTTATGTTGTAGCCCAGGGGCTTGAGTTTTCTGTTCGTAGTTTTATATGACCGGAGGACTGGGTGAGGCTAATAGAGGTTGGAGGAGGCCTCAGAGAGGCTCCACAGTGGTGGGGACCCCAGTGCCAGTGAGGGCACTGCATTTAGGAGTGCACTGCCCCAGCCCTGAGGAGGGGCACAGTGCATGGGGGGGCCTGGCATGGCTATGGCCACCTGAGCCCCAAGCATGGAGAAATGCCCTAGTGCAGGCGGAGCCCCAGCGAGGGGCGCACAGGCAAGAAGCCCAGAGAGGGCACAACGTGCAGGGGGCACTGACCCCAGCCCTGAGAAGGGGCACAGAGGACTGGGGGCCAGGTAAGGACAATGCTGCTTGAGTCCCACAGGGAGTGTTGACCCAAGGAGGGGATTTGGGGGCCAGGCACAGCTACGGCCACCTGAGCCCCAATTGTGAGAAGCCCCAGGGTGGGCGCAGGCGAGAAACCCCAGAGCGGGCACCTGCTTTAAGGACTGAGGAGGGGATTTGGGGGCCAGGCACAGCTACGGCCACCTGAGCCCCAATTGTGAGAGGCACTAGTGAGGGGCGCCGGCTGTGTGACAAGCCCGGGGGCGCCAGTGAGGGTGCGGAAAGGAAACCAACCAGACAACATCCGGTACATCTGTAAGGCTTGGGGCGTGGTATAGGGGAGGTTGGAGCCACTCATAGCCTGTAAGGCTGGAGTGCACCAAGTCAATCTATAAAGAATCGGGGGTCAAGATAAACCAGAGCACCGTGTCCAAGGGGACAAAAGGCAGCCTCCCTTACAAAAAAAAAAAAACCAAAAACATAACATCAAAAGACATGGTGGGCGAGAATGAGGATGCTTTATCGCCAACTTGGCACGGTAGGGGACGTCAGAGAGATCACTGCCGCTCCTAGGACCCCGCGCCATGACAATCAGATAATCAAAACTAATAATCAGGTATATTTTAAAATGCTGATCACCAAAATTATTGTTTTCCACTTGGTTATGCTATTCTGGGCAAAATTGAGTACTTGGAAATAATTGCACTTTCAGTCCCTCCACAATTGTTTACTAATGAGGTCCATGACATTTATACATCTAGCAACCTTACTTATCGATTGAGTTTGATTGGTATAATCTGGCTGAAAGGAATGCAAATGTTCATTACACTCCTGAAAGATATACAGTTGAACAAATAAGCTTCCTTAAGCTGCTCACACTACATAATATCTTGGGAGCATGACAAATGTCAACAAAATTGAAATCCAGTAAGAAAATCTGTTCCTTCCAGCCCAGTTCTTTCCAAGTCTTTTCAATTTCTAAAAGCAAGGAAGAAAGCATGGACTGCAGAGTATGCCCTAAAGGACAACACCATTGGCAATTGTTGACCAAAGTTGGCGGAGCAATGCTAAATGCATATGTCCCTTATGAAAGTTGGTACAGTAATAATCCTCTCATTTTTACTAGTAAGGCTTCAACTCAAGCAGGTCTACTGCTCTCAGCTGTTCTATTCTATCACTACAGGGAGAGAGGTAGTCTTTTAGACAGATTCAAGGTCACACAGCACTGTCCTCCCTCACATAAAGAGGGAGGATTTTTTTTTAACATACAGCCTTAACCTGGAAATCTATTGTGGAGACAGACCAGAAAAACCAGAGAAACCCCTAATGACCAGTGAGTGATGATCACTGTCTAATGATCACTGCCCTCAAGGTTTAATTCTGGCTTACCAGCTCCAGACTGCTTACATGCGGGGAGGTGGGGGGGCTATGATGTCTCAGCAAGACAGGTCAGATTTGACCTGAGTAGAACTGGATTCTAGGTGCAAGCTGCTCAGGGCACAAGGACTCCAACAATAACAGCGTGCCTTGCTATTGGTCTTAAAAAGGTCTTCCCGTGCTTGCTCTTTGATTATTTCACAAAGATCCACACCAATTTCAGAGGCTAAAATCAGCTGACTAATGGAAGCAGTATGCTATGTGTGAATCCCAACAGGCACTTGTGAAGCTCTCCTACTGTATTGGGTAGGATATGCTAAATAAAGTAATGTACTAAAGACTCAAAACATAATTTTATAGCTATTTCCAGCTGGAGGGTAGAAAAGTGGTGCTTGCTTTTCACCCAGACTCAGCTGAGCAGCTGCATCTGAAATTAAGGCAAACTGGAAAACAGAGGTCTGTGGCAGTATACCAGGGAGCCTGGCTCATTGACAAGGATAATATGCCCCTGTACAGACACTTTGTATTGGCAAGGGACAGACATGGAAGAACTTCCATGGAAGATGAGAAAGGCTAGTTGCAAACTGAAATGGCTGGTGCAATGGAGAAGAGAGAGAGAGACATCAAGTACGCACGCAATTCCTTCCCAAAAACGATGTCAACATATAGTAAAAATGAGTCATGACAATGCAGTTTCATGATTCAGAAAATTCAAGTGACAATAGGGTATCAGGTTATGACTTTTTGTGGCTCTCAGTAAATCCATACAATGGTATAAGTGGTCTCTAAGCCTTCAGAGTTGAGAACTTCTACATTCAACAAAACAGGTTGTCAGTAAAAGGAGCGTATATATCTAATAAAAGATATCAGATTTACCCAAAGAACCTTGTTGTCGGTAAAAGTTATATGAGTTACAACCAGTAAAAGTTATAGGAGTTAGCAACTTAAGGAACCAAATTTTATCTATCTGTTTCCTCAGCTTTATTTGTTAGTCCTATGCCACTTTGTACTACAAAAGCACTAGGTATTTACAAATGAATTCTGTGTAGCTCTACAGGATCCTAGAGAGTTCACACAAAACATATACTTACATCCTGGAACTGAGACCTACAAGACTAGATCATGTTACAAGATCGTGCAGCTAAGCATGCTCATTCCTCTAAAATGGCAGTGCAGATATACACATACTGCATGTGTACGCATGTGCAGGATGGTGAATGCTCTTACTGTTAGGCTCACATCATTATCAAAATGCCAGGTAATTTCTTTTAAGAGAGAAAATAAATTGACAGTGGATAAAAGGTTAGCAATATAGAATTTCCTAATCAATATCTATTTTAATTCTTTTTAACAGAATGGATTCATAAACAGCAAGTCAACACAGGGTTATATCAGATAACATATAATAAAATTCCCTCTTTCTTTGCCTTTTTCCTCCCTCTAGAATCACCTCTACTAAAACAATTCCTTCTTAAAACAATAGGAAAAAAGAGAGGGAGTTGACTGTGTCGGACTCTTGTTGCCTACCACAAAGGAAGAATGGGCAGTTAGTAAAGCTAGTAAAAGGTATTCACACCTCTAATCTAAAAACATAAGATGGGGTTCAAAATATGAGACACATGAAAAGCTGGAATATTTCATTATGACCAAGCATTGTACCATATATGGGAGGTGGGAGGTCCAGTTCAGAGGTGATGTTTAAACTAGTTTCATAGTTAGTAGGGTCGGAAGGGACCTGAGCAGATCACTGAGTTCAACCCCCTGCCATGACAGGAAATACTGGGGTCAAACAACCCCAGCAAGGTGTTCAGCTAGCCTCCTCTTAAAGACCCCCAGGGTAGGGGCCAGCACCACTTCTCTTGGAAGTTGGTTCCAGCTCCTAGCCGCC
>NW_017728943.1:83518047-83542657 GCF_001723895.1 Crocodylus porosus
TTCTCATCCACCCACTCCTGTAGCCTGTCTAGGTCTGATTGCAGCCTATTCCTCCCTTTTAGCATGCCCACTTCCCCTAATCACATATTCACAAACTACATTTGTCAATATGCGATTATCAGGGAGCCAAATACTGGTCCAATTTTATTCAGTAGTTTTTCAACTAAATGGGCATGTTTAGTCTACATGTGCACTTTCATGTGTACTAGCCGATTTTACTGCACATTAGACCTTCACTTCAGAAACCATGCTAATACACTAATGTGCAGTAAAAATAGACTACTGCACATTAAGGGTGCAGACAGAAGTGTGGCTTCCAGGTGTAAACCAGAATGATTTTTGCAAAGTATTCTGAGTTACAACATCACCCCAGACCAAACAGAAGTTCAGTGTTGGTTGCAGGAGGGAGGGGAATCTAGCTGAGGCTGGGAGCCTGCACCCAGGTCCCCAGAGCAAGCCAGGCTCTCTGCCAGTGCTCACTGTTTTCAGAATGGGAGGTGGGGAAAGGCAGCAGAGGGAGCTCATTCTTGGGGCTCCCCAGCTGGTGCTGAAGGCTAGGGTGTGTGAATTGGAGACTCCCCCCACCTTGAGGGGTGCTGCTGCAATACACCTGCCCCACCCTCATGATGGGGGGGGGGGTGAAAAACACCCAAACTGCACTCCTTCGGTTCCCTTTCCCCCCTCCCATTCTGAAAACAGTGACAGGCTATATGCTCCATAGACACAAGTTACAAAAGATGCTACATTTTGTAACCTCTTTTTCTGATACCTCATGCAATGAGGGTAAGATTTTCACCCAATCAGCCATTTTTGAAGCTGTTTGCAGCCACGCACTTGTGTTTAGTCACAGCTGTAAACTGCTGTTTATGGCCAGATCAGGTAAAAATTGTCACTTCTGTCTGCACCCTAGAAGTGTCACTAAAAAAGCGTGCACTTTTACTACTGCACATTAGGGCAGCCTAATATGCATTTATTTAGTACCTTACATTAGACATACTAAATTTAATGTAGCAAAAGCGCATTAATGAATGTGTAGATGCACCCAGTCAGTGGTTTAGAAATTTACCCAGGGAATATAGGAGATTGTGAAGAAATCTACACTGAAGAAACGTGTATTTTTAGCTGGATTCTGAAGAGTGGCTGTAGATCCTTGTGTAGTCATTTATGCTTGTTCAAAATGAGTGAAAAATATGATATAACAGTGCACTGCACTGTATTCTTAATGTCTAGGGACTACTGAATCAATGATTTGGGGAAGATTTCAAGCCTTCTGACAGCCTGAGAAGACAGTAGGAAAAAGTGTCAAATTCTTCTAGTTCCCTGAAAAGTATAATTTCCATGGCATTTTCTTAAAACTGAGTAAATGCTTGGTGCTTTTACTTCATTCATCCAGAAAATTTTCTTTTAGAACTCTGAAGAAGACTAAAGTGTCCCAGGAAGCTGAAAAGATGATCCAGGGGACATGTCAATGAAGAGTTAGAAAATGATCTATTTTATTTCAGCTTCCTGTGATCAATGTTATATTTGCACTAATACATGAATATGTTAAATATGAACTTATGGTAAATTTTGAAACACATTCTGAAACAATTTTAGGAAAGCCATATTGTGCTTCTGTCTTCCCAAAATCACTGAAAGTAAGCTGGCACCTAAGAGCTTACAAAACTAAAATGTATCATAAAAGACCTTCTAATCACTGCCTCACTCTACAAAGAACGGTACCAATTCTTTTCAAATATTTTTTTCAATGTGCATTTAAAAATAATCAAGAGGAAGCCTTGCTCTTTATAGTCAAGCAATGGGATTGAGAAAATTCTAGTTCCATTAGTAATTTTTTAATAACAAGTAGTTAGAATTTCTTATAAAATAAATAATTAAATATGTTCCCTAAAATATATAGTTGGTTTTCAGCTAAAAAGAAATATTTCAAACTTTAATTTTGGCATAAGGCTAATTTTAATGAAGATAGTGGCTTTGACAAATTCTGGAGTAGTATCAGTTACTGAGAGCCGAATGTTCATTTTACTGGAGGTTTTAGATACCTAACTGCCCATTTAAGTATCAATCATTTTCTGTCTTTCCACACAATCTAAGCACTGTTGAGGCAAGACATTTTTCATTGTAGCTCCTGCCATCTGGAACAGGCATTTTTTTTTTTTTTTTTTATCTGTCTGACTAATTTGTGCACCATAGTATTTGAGATTACAACTGAAAATATGGCAAAATATTCATGGCTCACTTATATTGTTGAAAATCTAAACAAAAAATAATTTAAATCACTGGATTTATATCACTATCCCAGTACAGAAGTTTCCTTTTACCTATTCTTACCAATATCCCTTTCATTTTTTTTTCTGTTCCATGACTACAAGTAAGATGGTATGCACAAACAACCCATAGTAATTAAAATAATATCATAAAATCATAGAAAATTAGAGTTGGAAGGGAACTTTAGAGGTCATCTAGTCCAACCCCCTGCTCAAAGTAGGACCAGCCCCAACTAGGTCATTCCAGCCACGGCTTTGTAAAGCTGGGCATTAAGAACCTCCAAGGATATAAATTCCACCACCTCTCTAGGTGACCTGTTTCAGTGCTTAAACCATCCTCCTAGTCAGTGAGAGAATTTTTCTTAATATCCAACCTTAAACTTCCCTTGCTGCAATTTGAGACCGTTGCTCCTTGTCCTGTCATTTTCCACCACTGAGAACAGTCCAGCTCCATCCTCTTTGGAACCGCCCTTCAGGCTACTATCAAATCCCCCTTCCATCTTCTCTTCTGCAGACTAAATAAGCCCAGTTCCCTCAACTTCTCCTCATAAGTCATGTACCCCAGCCCCTAACCATTTTCATGGCCCTCCACTGGACTTTCTCCAACTCATCCACATCCCTTCTATAGTGGGGGGCCCAAAACTGGACACAGTACTCCAGATGTGGCCTCACCAGTACAGAATAGAGGGGAATTACTGCCCTCTATCTGCTGGCAATGCCCCTACTAATGCAGCCCAGTATGCTGTTAGCTTTCTTGGCAACAAGGGCACACTGTTGACTCATATTCAGATTATTGCCCACTGTAACCCACAATTCCCTTTCTGCAGAGCTGCTGCTTAGCTAGTCAGCCCCCAGCCTGTACCGGTGTATGGGATTCTTCCATCCTAAGTGCATGACTTCATATTTGTCCCTGTTAAACCTCATGAAATTTCTTTTGGCCACATCCTCCAATTTTTCTAGGTCACTCTGAATCCTAGCCCTACCTTCCAGCGTATCTGTTACTCCCCAAGGTGTCATCTGCAAACTTGCTTAGAGTGCACTCAATTCCATCTTCCAGATCGTTAATGAAGGTATTGAACAAAACCAGCCCCAGGACCAACCCCTGGGGCATTCCGCTTGTTACCAGATGCTAACTAGACGTCGAGCCATTGATCACTACCTGTTGAGCCCGACAATCCAGCCAGCTTTCTATCCACCTTACAGTCCATTCACGCAACCAACCCATACTTCCTTAGGTGGCTTGCAAGCATGCTGTGGGAGACTGTATCAAAAGCCTTGCTAAAGTCAAGGTATATCATGTCCACTGTTTTCCTCACATCCTCAGAGCCAATAATTTCATCATAGAAGGCAATCAGGTTGGTCAGACATGACTTGCCCTTGGTGAATCCATGCTGACTGTTCCTGATCACTTTCTTCTCCTCCGAATACTTAGAAATGGATTCTTTGAGGACCTGCTTCATGATTTTTCTGGGGACTGAGATAAGGCTAACTGGTCTGTAGTACCCTGGATCCTCCTTCTTCCCTTTTTAAAGATGGACACTATATTTCCTCTTTTCCAATCACCTGGGACCTCCCCTGATCACCACAGGTTTTCAAAAATAATGGCTAGTGGCTCTGCAGTTACATCAGCCAACTCCCTTAGCACCCTCAGATGCATCCCATCCGGCCCCATGGACTTCTACATGTCCAGCTTTTCTAAATAGTCCCTAGCCTATTCTTTCACCACTAAGGACTGCTCACCTCCTCTCCAAACTGTGCTGCCCAGTGCCCAGTGCAGTAGTCTGGGAGCTGACCTTGCCTGTGAAGACTGAGGTAAAAAAGGCATTGAATACTTCAGCTTTTTCTGCATCATCTGTCACTATGTTGCCTCCCCCATTCGATAAAGGACCCATACCTTCCCTGATGTCCCTCTTGTTGCTAACATGTTTGTAGAAACCCTTCTTGTTACCTTCCATGTCCCTTGCTAGCTGCAAATCCAATTACACTTTGGCCTTTCTGATTTCATCCCTGCATACCCAAGCAATTCTAATATTATAAAAGCCTAAGTCTGTCTGTCTGTCTGTGTGTAATGCTTTATTCATGCTCTGAGTGGCCTGGTCCTCCCCCACATCGAACCTGAGCCCACTCCTCCCACCACCGCCACGGCGGGGGGGAGTGGTCCCAGCCCGACACAGCAGTGACTGAGGGAGGGGAGGAGTGGGCTTTCTCCCCTGCATCAGGCCCAGTTTCACTCCTCCCCCCTCCCCGCCCTCCCCTGTGTTGTCCCCAAGCCCGCTTCTCCCGTTCCCCCACTGCCACTGGTTTTGGCCCAGGCCCGCTGCTCCCCGCCGTGGTGGCCTGCCTTCTCCCCAACCTCAGGTCCAGTCCTCCCCTGCATTGGGTCTGGGCCTGCTGCTCCCCTCCCTCTGCTGCTGCGGTGGGGGTGGGGGAGAAGAACAGGCCCAGAGCCCAAGCAGCAGGAGGGAAGGTGGGTGCAGGCCCAGATAGCGGGGAAGGCACAGAGCTCCATCTCCACCTGCTCCCCACTGCCATCATTCTTGATGGGCAATTGGCTAGCATTTTTATACTCCTAGCTAGTCATCTGCCCAAGTTTCTAATTATTGTAAGCTTCCTTTTTGTGTTCAAGCTCACAGAAGAGTTTTTTGCTAAACCAAGCTGTCATATTTTCTATTCTTCCTGCACATTGGGATGGTTTGTTCCTGTGCCCTCAGTAAGGTTTCTTTAAAATATGACCAGTTCTCCTGGACTCCTTTCCCCATTGGAGTGGCCTTCCAGAGGATCCTGCCCATAAGTTCCCTGAGGAAGTCAAAGCCTGCTTTTCTGAAGTCCAGGGTCCTTACTTTGCTGCTCTCCTTTCTCCCTTTTGTCAGGATCCTGAACTTGATCAACTTGTGGTCACTGCAACCCAAATGCCATCCACTCCTACATCTCCCCCCTATTCTTCCCTGTTTGTGAACAGCAGGTCAGGAAAAGCATGGCCCCTAGTTGGTCTCTCCAACACCTGCACCAGGAAGTTGTCCCCAGTGCTTTCCAAAAACTTCCTAAATTGCCTGTGCACTGTTGTATTGCCTTCTCAGCAGATGTCACCAGCATAGGGTGATTGAAGTGCCCTCATGAGAACCAGGGCCTGTGATCTGAAAACTTCCACTAGTTGGCTGAAGAAAGTCTCATCTACCTCAGATTCCTTGTCTGGTGGTCTATAGCACACACCCACCACAATATCACTCTTGTTGCTCTCCTCTCTGACCTTAACCCAGAGACTTTCAACAGGCCTATTCCCAGTTTCATACTGGAGCTCTGAGCAATTATACAGCTGTTTTACATAAAGATCAACTCTTCCTCCTCTTCTCCCCTCCCTGTTCTTCTTGAACAGTTCATACCCATCCATGGCAGTGCTCCAGTCATGTGAGCTCCCACGAAGTCTCTGTCATTCCAATCACATCATAGTTCCTTGACTCTGCGAGGATTTCCAGTTCTTCCTGCTTGTTTCCCAGGCTCTGTGCATTTGTGTACAGACACCTACATGAATGACATGTGTCCCCAGAGGCTCAGGGGGCATGGCGACCACCCGCAGGCAACAGTTGCAGTGTTGGCAGCAGGGGAGGGAGTTTATTCCACAGTCTGGACACCCTAACTGTAAAGAAATTTTTCCTAATGTTAACCCTGAAATGGTCTTCAAGGAGTTTGTGACCATTACTCCTGGTTTTCCCCAAGGATGCCCTGGGGAACAGTTGTTCACCAAGCCCTTAATGTATGCCCCGCCAGGCCATTCTATCCAGTCCGTGGGGCCCCTAAAAAATTTGGAAAATTAATATTAATCTGCCCTGGGCTACCTGTCATGCAGACCTTGATGGCTTGCTGAAACTCAGTAAGCAGCCCTCTGCTCAAAATAATTGCCCGCCCCTGCACTATCAAGTCCCCTCTCAGCCTTCTCTCTTTTTGGCTGAAGAGACCAAAGTCCTTCAGTCTTTCCTCGTATGGCTTGCCTTGCAAGTCTGTGATCACATGGATAGCTCTTCTCTGGACTCTCTCAAGCTTTTCCACATCGTTGTTGAAGTGCCAGACCCAATTTGCTTAAGGTTGAAAAGTCAAACACCCAAAAGTGAGACAATGTCATAATTATGGTTGCCAGTATAACTTTAATTTGATGTTCTCTGCATATGCTCTTTGACACAATCTTTAATTACATGATCACATACCAATTTTCCAGAAAATACAGAGCACAGGATAGATCTGCTATGGGGATGAATTTGGGACTTCTTAAAATTAAACTGAAAAAAACAAAATCCATCACACAGCATCAGACTGATACACACACAATTCATCAGCAGGGTTGGAAACTGTTAAATCCACCATACTGTCACTTGAGCTAATGGAATAACTAATAAAAGCAGTAGCTTGTCATTCTGTGGCGCTCCTTCTGAGGCGGGGTGAGAGACCCACTGAAAGTAGAGGAATGACGAAACTCAAGATTCTTGCATTTTATTCCAGGCCCTGGAAGGGTAAGTGTTCAGTAGTGGACAAAAATCTACTAGTTCCTTTAACTTTGACCTCATTGGCTTCATCTTGTCCCTATGCCCAGTCCTGCCTTTTCCCCACCCTTACCTCTCTGTCCCAGCTCTGCTCCTCAGGCTTCTCACCCTGATCTTGATCCATCCTAATTTCCCCCTCTGAGCTAGTTTTTTGAATCCCAGTCCCAATCCCTGTCTGTACCCTTTTTCACAGCAGCTTGCCTGATCTGCCTCTCCTCTTCCTGCCTTTCTACGTCTTCCTACCTTTTCCTCCTTAGTTTCTTGACCCAAGCTCTTTGCCCTGAGCAGAAAGAATAAAACTTGCTTCAGGAGTCTGGACTTGGACATCCAGATAATGTGTCTAGCCCCTTGAATGACCATCACCTTGTGTTTGCTTGTGAGAGGACACTAACGTTGGCATGTCTGTCTTGACATTGGATCTGAAGGCTCTCCTGCAGGCACCATTGGTGGTACTTCTCCAGCAACTTGAGATGTCTCCTGTATGTTGTCCACATCTCAGGTGCATACAGTGAGGTAGGGATCACAACTGCTTGATAAATCATGAGCTGGTTTTGAATCTGATGTCACAATTTTTAAACATCCATTTCCTCATGGAATCCAAAAGTGACAATTTTACATTTGAGGCAATGTTGGATTTCTCCATCCATGTCAACCTTCTGCGAGAGGTATGGGAAATACTCAATGTTCCAAAGAGATTCAATGTAAATCTGAATTGCCAGAGCTAGGGACTGCTCTTTACGAGCTTGCTGATGGAGGACCTTAGTCTTCTGAGTATTAAGCATCAGTCCCATTTGTTTTGTCAGCCTCAGTAAAGATGTTGATGATTGCCTGACGAGCTGCTTTTGAGTGAACATAAATTACAGCATCATCAGTGTACTGGAGCTTGATGATTGAGGTCAGGGTAGCCTTGGTTTTGGCTTGGAGTCAGCTGTGATTTAACAGCTCATCACCTGTTCCGAAGCTTAGCTCCACTCCAACTGGAAGCTTGGTGGTGGTCAGATATAGCATTTTGGTAAAGAACATTGAGAAGAATGTTTGAGCAATGATGCAGCCTTGCTTAATTCTGGTCTTAGCCTCAAAGGGATCTGTGCTAGATCCATAACTGAGAACCACCACTTGTAGAACGTCATGAAGCAGGCAAAGAATGGTGACCAATTTCACTGGGCACATATACCTCAAAAGGATTCTCTACAGTGCTCCTTTGTTGACTGAGTCAAAGGCTTCTGTGAGGTCAAAGAAGGCCATATAGAGAGGTTTATGTTATTCCCGGCATTTTTCCTGCAGGTGGCAAGCAGTGATGCTCATATCGGTCATGCCCCTTGATGCCCTAAACCCAAACTGATATTCCAGGAGGAATTCTTCAGCAAGTGGAAGGAGATGGTTTTGCTGATGCTTCAAGACAGATCTTCTTCTACACTCCTGCCCCACTTCATCTTAATACTATATTTCTTACATCTTTTCTCTCAAGGCTCTTTCTGCTATATGTACCTCAGGGTCCTCTAACTTCAATTTTGGACAGGAAGACTCCGGTTATTTTATGCAACTGTCCATCTGAAGTTGTAATGAGAATGTCCAGGTTCAGTGCCAATCCACCCCTAACATCAAATTCTGGTGTACCTTATTTAACCAGAACATATCTAAATCTCTGCTCTCAAATACCTACTGTAGCTAGTGTAGACTTTTCTCAGGAGGCTTGTCAGGTTTAAGGAACTATGGGAACTCCCAATTACCTTCCTATAGTTTTTCCATTAATTAGCAGTTTCCCATATCCCCTGATTTACTTCTAGAGTGTTTTGTCCTTTTTCATATTAACTGGCCTCTAAGGAAAGGTTGAAGGGATCAGGTTATTTTAGCCTAGAAAGAAAAGATGATGGAAGTTGGAGGTAGGGGAATGATAACAATTGTCCAGGACAGGTTGTTGTAAAGAAAATGGATAATGTATTGGTTGTTCTCCATGGTTGCTGGGAAAAAGACAAAAAAGAAATCAACTGAATTTGCAACAAGGAAGATCTAGATTGCATAGTAAGAAAAATGTATGTACCGAAAGAGTGGTAGAATAGGCTAGCTAGACAGACATATTCTAGAACTACAGTATAACCTCATGAATCCGGCATGTTTGGGACCGAGCACCTGCTGGAAATGTGAAAAATCTGGATTTTTGAAACCGGGGCAGTGGTCAGTCCCAGACTGATCGGCGGGGAGGTGGGGAAGGAGCAGGAGTAGCAGCAGCTTGTCCCAGAGCAGTGACTGCACGCAGAGTGGTGGCACAGGGTGGTGCATGTCAGTAGCAGCCGTCATGTACAAGCTTCCCTCTCCACTGGTCTGGGACTGGCCACCGCTACTCCTCCATAGGGTGTAGTTTTAAAAAGTGCCGGATTTTCGATAATTCCAGATTTATGAGGTTATACTGTACCTTCAGTTGGAACTTCTTGAGAAATGTGTTAGTCAAACATCTGTTGGGAATAGTCTACATATTCTCCCTCAGCACATACCCTGCCTTAGTGTAGACTGCCTTCCAGCTCTATGTTTCTATGATTATATATCTTTATCTGACTTTTTTTTATGAAGCATGAATCACCTCAGGAATTAAGTTTATGTTCATATTCACTGAACATGAAGCAAGCTTTGAAGCTTTATTAGTGTAGAACCAACAAACTTGCACCCATCTAATGTTTTAATTGTCTATTTGGAGAGACCTATAGGCAAGAAAATAGGGAAGGCTTTCCCCCCGCAAGATGGGTGAGACAGTATCAAGCAAGAATATCCAAAAAAGAACTGTGTTCTTTTTTAATTTGGCTAAAAGTTGCCTTGTAATTACTTCTTTATTGAAAGTAATTTGAACACAAAGGGAAGTTCTACTTTTACTTCCCGTGACAGAACCCCTGAAGGCTTGAAAGTTCTTATTGTGAGCATGAGGACAATTGGATGACTTCAAGTCTACTAGGCATAGTTACAGCTTTGGTTGGAAATGGCTGCTCTTGGTCTAATGGTGTGTTCTGAAAATATGTATTATACAGACATAATGCATTTGTTTTATCTGCTAAAATAATGCCTTTCTGGAAACTTAGAATAGTAATGAACAAATTATGCTTTATTTTCTTCCTCTTGTATTTTTTATAGCTGAATTTGGATTGCAAAGGAGACAATGAGTCTCTCTGGCATTGAGCCAGATTCTAAGAGAATCATAGTGTGGCATAGGTCAAGACTTAATTTAGTCTGACCTCCAGTTATGTGAACAGGCTCTCCTCTAATGTCATCTCTTTGTTCCTGACATAGAATAATAGGTATTTCTATTTACATCTAATTTTCAAGGCATAAAATTACTATGTTAATAACAAAAATGGAAAAATGCATTGGAGGAACATAGTGTCCTTCTTAGAGCTGACTCCATTCTGGAACAGTGGACTTAGACAGATGGGGGATTTGATTCGCCTTTTATACAGTAAAAGGACTTCAAGTGAGATGAGATGAAATTTGTACCTTGCAGATATTTTAAGAATTTGCATAAAGTTTTGGAAAAGCAGATTATTTTTTGTGGAAATGCTGAAGACAGCTGCCAGGTTAATTTAATCCAACCATAGAAAACAATATAGCAGGTTCAAATATTTAAACTGGTTTGTGACTTGTTTAAGTGAATGAGGACAATCCATTTAAAAATGGCTGAATGATGGGCATGATGGAAAGAGACCCACTCTTACTGAAAACCTGCTTAGATATTTATTGAGATCAGGGTGAGCCTTTGGACAGGTACACAGAGCTACAGGAAATATCTTCTGCACTCTCGGCTCCACCCCTTCAGCTACTGCAATACTTATATCTAAGTGAGGATAATTTAAATCACCTTCAGCCTCCTCCAGAAGAGGGAGGGATCTTTTCCTTGTACCATGAGTTTAATGGATGTCAGTGAAACCAAGCAGCTTTCCCAGCTTTCACAGAGAGGCAAAGTTCCAGTGTTTCTTTACCAACCTGTTAAAACCTATAGCAGTCCTCTGAAATCCCATACTTGTGTATCGTCAATGGAAATGTTATGGTACAATGCTGCAATTTGAAAGTGTGTGGACAGGGTGAAATAAATTGCATGTAGTATCTCCCAAATTATGTAAAGGATACTGTATTGATTTTTCCCCTTTAATTGAGAGAAGATCCCTAAGCTTTTTTAATTTAAAAGAATTGGCAACTGAATTTTCAGACTGTCACATTAGACTGACAGGGCTTTTGACACTGAAATTCGGTCCAGCTTTTATTTATAGGCAGGGGCAGATCCAGAGGGAGAGACTGGCCTCATTGCATCCCTCCTTCTGGTGCTGCTCTCAGTTGATCTGGGCTAAGGGGGAGCTCCTGAGTTGCTCCTGCTCCACTCATCCCCATGCTACAGGGAGCAGCTCAGCCAAGTAGAGCAGCGGCCGCGCACCGGTTCCTCGTTCCAGCAGTGTTCTCAACCAGTGCGGGAGGCCTACGAGGGAGACAAGCAGGGAGCAGGTGCCGGAAGGAAGAAGCTGCATGTTGCCACCACTGCTGGTGCCAGCCAAGCATGCGGCTGCTCCGCAGAGTTCCTGACTAGAGAAAGACAGGAGTAGCTCTAACCCCCACACCTTCAGGTCAGTCAAGGAAAGGGGTTGAGGGTGGGTCCTCCCCCCTTCACACACCTGCTTTTTGCCACTGTCAACCTGGAGGCTCCAGCCACACCTCATCCCCATTCCCCCATGGCCTGAGGGGCACTGTGCTGCACCCCGCTGTAGGAAATCCTGGATCCATTCGTTCTTATAGGTAATGTCACAGTTTGGTCTTCTGCTAAGTCTACCAGAATTGTGCTCATAGTTTTCCGTCCCCCTTTACCTCTTTATGTCTCCTTAGAAAATTTTTTCTAGTAGCTTTGTATAAAGTCCATATTTATTATCAAAGATAAAAACTTTAAGCAATATTTTCCCCCTAAATCCTACCGTGTCCTATGGCCCTACAAATCCAGGTTGCTGCCTATTTCTGGGCCTAGACCAGTTCTGTAGGATCTGTGCCACTAGTTCTGTTAGTCTTGAAAACTAAGAAGTTTAAAATCTTCTGATTTTCATCTAGTGCTGATATTTTGGACTCTATTTCCCAATAATGGTTAGAATTAACAATTTATGTAGTATTATTTATACATACTTTTGTTTTGTTGGTGGTTTGTGCCTCTTTGTGTCTAATCTGCATTTTAGAACCTCTCAATATCTTGAATTCATCCCAGCAGATGAAAGCAGAGATAATTAAGCAAGGACTCAAATATTTTTGATATCCAGATGCTTCTATATTTTGCATGCAGAGAGCTTCCAACTACTGTCAACTTGACAAATGAATTTAGATTAAATATGCCTCGTGTTTACTTTCATGATGAAGCCTTCCACATTGTGTTCCATGTCTACAAAGCAGCATATATACGTGTGAAGACTGCATATTTATTAATTGCATATACACTAAATTTCTGCCTTAGTGCTTACAAAAAGGTTAGTGTTAAACATGCTGTCGTAAGTCAAAAAATAGTTATATAGTCTCCCGTGGCCCAGCACTTATACCAATATTTCAGCTAGTTCTAAATATATTGTACCAACTTCAACAGAACTGTTTAAAAAAAAAAATCTCTACCGAGTGTTGTAGTCTCAAATGTCATTTGTCAGGAAGCCTGATATTGTAATGCACACACCTCTTGCCTCTGGGAGTGACCCAAGCTGATAAAACATTGTAATGCAAAGGCACAGAATCAGCTGAATCCCCACAGTTAAAAGGCAAATCTTTGCAATTCTGGATAAGTTCTTCGGTTGGCATTCATAAAAGCAGAATTTGAAAGTCTCTATAAAACTATTATAATCAAATTATGAAAAATATCAATATAGTATTCAAAGTATTAACTAACATGAAGATTTTATTGTTATTCAATGACTTAAGAATACAAAATGGGGAAAAATCCCACAGGTCCAAGCACAACCAAAATCTCTGCCAGTGTACAATCTGGAAAGAAGCCATTTTACCTCCAGGAAGAGATCCTGCCAAGGACCTGAACTAATGACAAAGTTCAGGCTTGCTGCCTAAATAAATATGCTTCACAGTCTATTTGGCTAATAATAATTCATAAAAATATATTGACAAACCCCATATCAACCATATAGCTACACATACAACTGGAGGAACTAAGGACATAAAATATTTTAGGAACAGGCCATAAAGCTTCAATATTCCTGGCCTTTTTTAGTTACTGTAGTAATAATCTCAAACACATACTTTTTCAGCAGATTCCTCAAACCCTTTCTTCGCAAGACACACATTTCATATTTAATTTTTTTTTTTTATATTTATTTTTTTCCCCGTAATGTTCCCCATATGCTTATTACCATTCACATGAAGCAGTTTCTCTCAGATCTTTTCATTCCTAGTTTTCTGAGGTTTATGTAGTCTTACATACCTATGGACTCCTTTCTTTACATTATAACCAAGTCAAAGATAGCATTATTTGGCCTCATATCTGTTATCTGCATCATTTCCTTTAAGCATTTGGAAAACCTGCGTAAGATTACTTTCAAGCCTTCTAATGATCTAAAAGAATTAATAATCTTGAGACTTCAGTTCTAGGGACCGCAGCCTCAGCTGCATCAAACTCAGATTTGGCACATCTAGGAAGGAAGAAGGAATATAGGTATTAATCCACGTTGGCTCTTGGCTGCCCAAGATCGTGGAAAGATGAATCTTCCTGTTCTCTGTCCACCCAGAATTACTCTTCAAACTCACAGTAGCGTTGGGGTGATGTTACAGCCATAATGGTCCATGAAAAATGAGACAAGGATTTTTATGAGTGATATTTTTATTGGATAAATTATATAGTTGGGAGGGACATAGATGAGCTGCCAGATACCTTTGGCAAACTGATACCTGAAAGCTCATCTGTGTCCCTCCTAACTATACAACTGGCTAAATGAAAGATTTAACCCACAAAAATCTTTGAATCTTCAAACTTTATGATTTGTCAAATTTTATTTCAGAAATGGGTAGAACTTGAGTCATACTTCACTTCCTGATGACTCAAACTCATGCGAAGCTCAGGCCTACTCACAAAAGTTAAAATACAGAATACTGCACAATGCAAGAGGATGCAAGTTCATGGCTAGGCCACCTGAGAAGAAATAATGAGGTATCTCTTCCAGCTTATCTTGCTCAGGATGATTTCAGGCAGGCTCCTAGTTGTCTGGTGTGTAACCATGTAAAATGTCTATCCTCAATTAATTAGTATAGTAAATATTTCTTTTGTGATTAACTCGTGTTTATGTGCAGGAAGAGACATTCTCCGTATGTGATAGGTGTCTCCTCCTGATTTAGTTTTGGTTTTGTTATTCTGTCATGATTTACCTTGTTTTCCAAGGACATGTATGGTTTTCCTGGTTGTTAATCAGTTTCTTTGTATGTTCCAAACTGGATAACTTCTTGTCACTGAAGAAGGTAACTCATTCAAATTAGAAATTTCTGATAACCAATAATGAGCAGGTTGATTAACAGGATTTTCCTGTCAGTTACTGCTTGGGACTCTCTCTTGATTTACACAACTAAAAGAATGCTTTGAAGATGCTAAGCTAAGTGTATAAAAAGGCAATAAAACAGCAAACAGTGTGCGTGCTTCAAGAGTGAGAAATCTCTGACTCCAGTTGCTGATGTGCCCGACTTACTCAGGAAGTTGAAGAGAAACAGCCCACCTTTTCATGGCCTGTTTGGCGAGAAATCATCACCTTATAGCTAATTACTGGACTTTGATTTGGTTTGCGCTCACTTGACTTGATTTTGAATATTTGTAGTAAATAAAGCCTTACTGTCACTCATCGAATGAGGTGTTGTGTAAATCCCAGGGCTATTCCGGAGTCCTAGGTTTTTATTCGCTAACACATCCCTCTTCTGACTTCCCTGCTTTCAGCAGGCACTCTTGAAAACCTGGTTGCTGTAGGGGGCCCCTTTCAGATCATGGATTTCACTTTTAAGAGGTACTTTTACAATGTAATCAACTTTTAAGTCTTGGTGGGGTTTTGCACAATAGTTTCTGTGATTTGGCCAATAAGAGAATTGGCACATTGCAGCAGTATCTGCCTGTAAGCATAGAGAGATAGATATTCATGCTACTCTGAAGTCAGGCAGAAAGGCAGGGTAGATTTGTATCTTTATAGACTCGGGTTTTCAACCTTTTTGGGTCAGTGTACCCCCAGTAGCCAGACAAGGGGGGGCCCAATGGCTGATCGACAACTGGTGGGAGGTTCCCCCAGCAGCCAGTCAACAACTGGGCGGGGGGTTCCCTGCCGCCAATTGGCAAGTGTGCCAGCAGCAGAAGTGCCAGCAGCACAGTGGCGGAAATGCCAGTGATGGCGCCTGCTGCCAAGTACCCCCTGAGGCCTTCTTGCTTACCCCCGGTTGAAAACCCCTGGACTAATTAAATCAGAGACATATTGCATAAGCTTTTGTAGGCAGAAAATTTGATGATATAAGCCCTTTGCTTATGAAAGCTTATGCAATTCACCTCTGATTTAATTAGTCTATAAAGGTACAAATCTGCCCTGCCTTCACTCTGGAGCCAGGCAGAAGGAAATGCAGGGTAGAAGCAAGCTGTTGTTTATGAAAGTTTATGCCTTTCTGATTTTTAAGTCTATAAAATGCCACTGCTCTGCCTTCTGCCTACCTATAAACGTGTTCATGAAACTGTTCACAACCAAAGCCAGTTGCAAGAATTTTTTCTTTGAAGAAATGAGCATGGCTAGGGTGACCATAAGAAAATCCAGGACATTGATCTTGGACATCCAAGACACTGCCCCCTCCTCTTTCCCCATGCTCTTACAAGTCAGGGGGAGGTCAGGCAACATGTCAGGCAGGTAGCAGTGCCTGCCTGCACACCTGCAAGGTGCTCCATCCTGCTCCAACTCCCAGCCAGACTGCACCCTGCATCCCTGTGTTTCTGGGATGCCCATTATAATTCTCAATAGCCAGCTGGGACCAGCCTCTGAAATATGGGACTGTCCCAGCTAAACTGGGACATGTGGTCAGTCTAAGCATGGTTCTGCTAGGTGTTATTCAGTGAGTGACCAAGCAGAAGAACACCAACACATATGAGCTTGTAGCTGCCAATATCCTTTGGGCTTTATTGTTCTTATATTTCATTATTGCTGTTTCTATGAATTGTTTTCCATTTTCCAGAGGATTTCTCATGCCAGTCATTCCGTTCTCTGATGTCTTCAAGCAAATTTCTGACTGAAATAATGATTAGGAATAACTGGCATATTAAGATGCCCCTGAATTTCTGTATGTTGTCCTTGTCTGAGTATTCTTCCTTTTGTGCAGTTGTCTTTGCCTCTCCTGGGTCTGGTTGAGCTCTATGGCTGTGTACACACATTCGCATAATCTGGAAGAATTCTTCCAGGTTTGTTCTCCAGAGCCACATGTACAGACATTCAAATACTGAAGCTTGAAGAGTGGAGATCTTGCACTGATGACACTGTGCAGCCAGAGGGCAGTAACCCTGAGTGCATGTCACATCAAGCTTGGCAGGCTTCCTTAGTCTGTCTGGTGACAGATGGCAGCACTGCTCATGGTCAAGCCTGGGTTTCCCTGCAGCACAATGTGGTGATTGTGAAGAGGGCATGTCCTGCTCCTGCTGAAGCAGCAGAATCCAGCGAGTGACACACTGTGAAAAAAGACTTAGCAGGAGAGCCAGGGAGGCAGCAGGATGCTGTGCTGGAAGACAATTGTGACAAAAACGAAACCGTGGTGGCTGGCCAGAGCCACCGCGGAAAACAATCAAGAGGAAAAAAAGCGGCTGAGCAAGGAAGAGCCGGGAATGGCTCCCACGTCCCCATGGGCATGCTTTATAAAAGTGCGCTGGGGCTGATTGGTTGGCTGGATGCCAGGAGCCAGGATAAAAGCGGTGGAAAACGAGCCTGAGGGACAAGAAGCGGAGTCCCTAACCGGCCCGGAGGAGCCAGAGCTTTTGAGCAGTCCCAGCAAGGGGACTTGATGGGTACCCTGGAAAGGGGTCACAGTGAGAGTACAGGGTCAGAGAGGACCCAAGGATCTATTCACAGTGTTGTCATGGTCCGAGGAAGTTGTCAGCAGTGACTGGATTGCAGCCAGATCCAGCGGGGCCAGGATATGGACGCAACAGATGCACGGCAGGTACCGAACCTGGGGAAGAGTCGATGCACCGGGAGATGGAACAGTGCCAAGACCAGATGCCATGGAAGCAGGGAGAAGGGAGGGGCCGTAGGAGACACTCGGCATAGAAGTATCACCATTAGACTGCTGCCAAAGATCCCGAGAGACCACGCGCCAAGAAGGTTCAGAACATCAACCTCAACAACACAGGTGACAACATCAAGGTTGGCATTAGGTGGGGTGTCAGGGAAGCGGAGCCCCACAAAGAAGGAATAGTGGGAACGACCAAGGGAAAGCACCAGGGGAGGCGGGACCGGACATCATCCTCCCAATCCAAACATAACCATCATCAAAGATGTGGCAGGTGAGGCCCCCCGGGGACCAACCCAAAGTCACCCCAGTAACCAGGCTGTTCAGCCCCAGGCGCCACGACGAGGTTCAAGAAGAACCCACACTCACGATGCTCAGGGGAAAGACACAGGAGATTACACACACCATCTCCCAAAGAGGGCAAAGCTGGACAGCCATGTACTCTTCTGAGAGAAGCCACAGAACGTACAGACAGAAACTCCCCAGGGAGTGATTTAGTCTGTGCTGTTCTCAGGTTATTTTCTCCTATTGCTTCTGGGAGACCAACAACTCTCCCAGAAGAAACTTAATATCTGTACAAAACCTGTGTTTGTTCATACAGAGTACAAGCATAACCGGGCAGCTTCATGCCCTGGGCAAAGACAGCACTAGTTGCCACACTGTCAGCAGTGCAGCCAGCCACCAGGTGTAGTAACTACCATTTTTGCATATACCCTCTCCCCTGCAAAGATGACACCCCAGAGCTGCCGCCACGATCAGCCCCTCCGCACCTTCCCTGCCTTGTCTTCAGTTACGCTATTGTTTGGTTCACACATGTCCAAAACAATCAGTTCTATTGTGACTAATCAATTCCAATTCAATTTAAAGTTGTTTAAAGAACTCTACTTAGTGTCTCATTGTAGTGTAGAATATTTTCAGTTTTTCCAAATTTTCAGAGATTGAGGGCAAGATGTATTGGTACTGTTCGGTATAGAACTGACAAAATCTATGAAAAGTTTTTTAAATATATACCTGGAAAGGAGATGAATTAAGATACAGAGTTTTGTAGTTTCTTTATTAAGTCAGACCTGTCAAAACTCATGGTTTGCATTGAAAAATGGTAATAGTCTTGCATTTTTAAGTCTAAACATGAACCTTCTAATGGAAAAGGTGTGTCCATTACTTGGGAAAAATATTATAAAAAATACGTATTATCAAATTTGTGCCTTTGAGAAGAAAGGATTTAAAATTAATCTGAAGTGTTCTGATGGAACATCAGTCACATTTGATTGCCCTATTGAAACGATCTTTATAAATGCAGCTGTAATTTAGATTTATCAAGGCAATTTGAAATATTGGCATGTGATGTTTGGCACTAGAAAACACAAGAAAAATAGAAAGAGAAAAAAAACTTTGCCATCTTAATACAATCAGATCTCTCTCACACACACTCTCTCTCTCCCTTACTAGGCCTAAGTCAGAATGACTGAGGGTCTCCATGAACTTGAGACTCTGCATTGTTTAACAATGGAGTTGCCTTATTGCCACAACATTGATTTTCTTCCTAAAAGCAACTACAGACTAGCTTCTTCATAGTGGGACTTTTACTTTGCTGACCTGCTGAGAAGGCAGGTCTGTCTGGGGCCTGGGAAAATAAATGCATCTGTTGTGATGAAAGTGAGTTTATGGAGAGCTTCTTTATCATGTGTAGAAGTCTTTATATAAACAACACAATTCTAATAAAAATGTTGACAAAGAAGGTAGGACTGGAGATATGAATGAAGATGCTTGTTAGGATGAGGCCCGTACTGAATTTTTATTTTTAAAAATGCAATTACTCTGACAAAGAATTGTTATCAAAAGGACTGGAAAAAAATGGCAAGCTTGGGGTTGAGTCAAATTAATTACAAATAAAGGGAGCTTTTTTTTGTTTTTAAAGAGTTTCTTCTAGACACTAATTTGCAAAAAAACTTTTTCAATCCTTAGACTGGTATAAACATCCAAGAATTAGCTGTAAGATAGATATCATCTGGTTGCTATAGAGGTAAAAATCAGGGCAGAAAGCATAAGCAGGTGTTGTTTCTAGTTTACTTATATTGCACAGAACTTTCAGGCTTCCTAGACCAATGTATTGTTGTCTTCTCTTTTTGATCTCAAGGAAATAAGAAATTCAACTTACATATTTTGAATTATAGTACAGGACATACACTAAGGTCTTACTTTCAAGAGTAACCCACTCAGGGCAGCAAGCCAGCTGATCTTCTTGCACAATAGCAGCAGCAGCTAGGAGACGCTTGCAGGAGATATACAGTGGAAATCTCCAAATTCTTGAGAATTAATACAAAGATAAAAGTTATTTGCTGAATAGCATCAGAAGATGAGTTTTGTGTCAATGTTGTTTACATAGGCTATCCATATTCTGGAAGTTTTTCACTCTAATTATGTTTACCTGAGGCATAGTCTTTGCCAGAAATCTATTTCAATACAGTTCAAGATGAAAGGATGGTTGAAGTCACGAATAACGGATCAGTTCCCACAATTATTAATCTCTAGATACCTCCACAAATAGTTTGCATAATTTCCCTAGGCAATGAATTCATAACATCTGTACTGTGCAGGACTTTTTAAACAAGATAAAGTAGAATTTAATTGAACTTTAAATAAAGATAATGCTAAGCTTATCGCTCTGAGAGATAATACAGCAGCAGTCCATAAAATTTTTGTGACATGCACGCTTCCATGCTACGCCAGTCAAAATGTGTCCTTGAAAAAATATTGTCATTTCCAAGGTGAAACTTGTACATTTAAAAATATCTACTAAGCTTCTTGAGTTCTCACAAAAACTTGCTCAGCTGAGTAGTTGAAGTTAGGCAGAGTTATTGTTGGAAAACGAGCAATGCTTGGCTGAGGGCCGATTTTGATTCTGGAAGCCTGCAGATTTCAAAGCTAGGAAACCTGATGGATTCTGTATAGGATAATATTCAAGCTGTGAGTAATTCACAGCATGAAATAAAAGAGGAAATGGCTTCTCTTAAAAATGTTTCATCCAGGTTTAGTGAACAAAACAAAACAGTCTATCAGATTTTACTCTGATCATTACACAGTTGCAATTCTGTCCCACCAAATATAGTTTGGCTTACTCTTATTTATTAATTTAATAAAAGTCCATGCAGTATTTTTAATCCACGTATAGCTTAGTTCCCATTTCATGTCTTCTTTATGAAGCTAAGCCAGTTCATACAAGCTGAAAATTTGGTCCTATATTGTATTAGCATTTCTTATATTCTGTTGTTTGTATAATTATAGTACTTACTATCCCTAGTGATAGCCCAAGACAACCTCTGCCCCAAAGCTTGACAACTTAAATTCAGTGGTACAAAACAACGGCCTTGCTTCCCCTTTCTGCAGGATATTCTTTTTCTTAATAATAAGAATTGCCTTATAGTGGAGCCTAGAGGTTATAATCACAGTCAGCCATCATTTAGGGTCCTAGAGATAGGGCAACCCCTATGTCCTGGTTTGACTAGGACACTCCTGGCAGTTGGTGAAAATTGAAACAAAAGTCCTGGAATCACAGGGGTACAGGGTGCAGTCTGGTGGGGAAGCGGAAAGCCATGGTGTACCAGGCAGGCTGGGTGGGCAGCCAGCAGTCTGTTGTAGCCTACCAACCCTGGAAGCCAAGGGCCTGATCCTGACTCCACCCCTACTTTCCAAAATCTGCTGTTGGGCCTAATGAGTCATTCCTCCGTCAGTATTTGTTCATGCAAAATCCATCCCAAGCACAAGACTTTGCATTTCTCCTTACTGAATTTCATTTGATTAAATCTCAGACGATTTTTCCAATTTACCAAGATCATTCTGAATTGTTGCCCTACGCTCCAAAGTGTCTGTAACTTCCCAGCTTGGTGTTATCTACACATTTGCTAAACATACATTCAGTCTCATCCTCCAAATCATGCATGAAGATATTGAATAGTACTGAATATGCAACAAACCCTGGGAAGCTCCACTTGATAATTCCACCCAATTAGATATTGAGTAATAGATAACTATTGTTTAAGCACAGTGATTCAACCACTTAATGTATCTACCTTACTGTACTTTCATCTAGGCCAGCGGTCTCCAAAGTGCGGGGCGCGCACGCCAGGGGGTGTGCAAGACGATCCACTGGGGTGCGTGAAGAAAACATTAGAACTTGTATTTTTGTTTATTTTTTATCTAAAAAAAATAAGAAAGAAATTAAGCTTTACTAATATTTAATATACAGATTGACACTGGTGCCCTCACTCAGTCCGTACGTAGGATGGTCACGTGTCACGTATGGTACATGAGGTATCCTGAGGGAAGAAGTGTTCGTTCACTTTCAAAGTATTGCGACATATTGCAGTTTACGTGTGCCCAATTAAGTGGATTTATGAATTATATTATCTAGTTTTAACTAAACTAACCCTCACAAAATGGACATGTGGCTTAAAAAGATTCCTGTGGCTTAAAAAGAAACTGCGGATTGAAGCTAATACTAATAATGCGAGCAAAAGCAAACAGCAAGAAAATGGCAGAGCTGACACTTCTACTCCTCGTACAAGCTCTTCAGCCGCCACATTACAAGGTAAAAACTAAATAATATTTTTTTACTGAGAGCAAAAAGGTTTTTTGTACCGTTAATAACTAAAATAAAAAATATATATTTAAAAAATATTGTTTATTTCATCTTTATCTCATCCTTTTTCAATTTCTATTTTTTGTCTATGTTTTATAATGTATATAATGTATTAGTACAGTAGTAGATGTATATAATTTATAAATAAATAAATATACATATATTGGGGGTGCATGCTCAAAAGTTTTTTACTGATAGGGGTGCGTGATGAAAAAAGTTTGGAGACCACTGGTCTAGGCTGCATTTCCTTAGCTTTTAATGAGAATGGCCATAAGAGGCCATGTCAAAATTATGAAATCATATGTTGGAACGTCCTAACCACTGCTTCCCACCTTCCCCCTACCTTCTCCAGTCCAAAGAACCTGTCGCATCACAGAGATAAATCAGGTTGGTCAGACATAACTTGTTCTTGATGAATATACATTGATTTTTCTTGACCACTGTCCCGGGGAGCCGAGTAATAAACAGGACTCACCTGCGGCTCCCAACGAGAGGCACACAAGGCGGAAGGAGGAGCCCGCGTGGCTCATTAGCCACGCGTTTATCAGATTACGCCCAGCTGGTGACGTCACGGAGGAACACCGGCCGGTGGGGATAAAAATGACTGCTGCAGCTGGAAAGGGGTGGATGGCTCCAGCAAGGGGAAATGCCAAGCCCCGCCGACAGGGGAAGCAGCAGTGGCTAGCACGGTAGCAGGAGAGCCAGTAGGGGCTCCAACGGAGCAAGAACAGACCCCGCAGCTGGGAGAAAACCTGAGCAGCACAGGCGTTGAAGACACGGCACCGGAGGACATGCTGGACCGAAGCCCGGAGGGCAGCGTGACCCACAGGTCGGGTACCGGGGCTACGGCAGGCAGAAGCGGCTGCACCAGGCAGGAGAGACTCCAGGAGAGCCCTAAAGGGGTACAGCCAGCGCGGGCAGTTCTGAGGCAGTGAGCCAGAGGAAGGGTCAGAAAAGCAAGGGGCCAAGGGTGGGCCAGGAGGGAGCCATAAAGGGTGTAGAATAGGCTGCTCAGCAAGCAGAGTAGCTGAGCAGTTAGCTTTTCCTTTCAGACTTTGAGATATAGAGTAACCCTGGCTGAAGGAGCAGAGCTGGGGCAGTGCCCTTATAAAGTAAGGTTAACAGGGTCTCAGTGAGACCAGAATTTGCACGAGAAGTCCTGCTTGGGGCAGGACTGGGAGTAGGTGAGGAGGTCCATGGGTCATGCTTGTGAGTGAGCCCCATGACTGGAGTAATGGCCATTTAGGGGCAAGCCAGAGGATATCATTCTACAGCTGGGGAACAAGGACCAATGGAGGAAGGATGTGTTAAAGGTGCCATAAGGCCAGGGTGCAGGGGTGGTGGAGCCCCATGAAGTGACCGTCGGGGGATCCTGGGCCACAGAGTATACTGGGAACCGACCCTTAACACTGAGGAACACCAAGTCGTGGCAGGTGAGAAAGAGGTTGGGGACACGGGGAAAAGAGAACTGCTCTGACACATAAGAAATCCCCAGGACCAGAACTGCCTGAGAGCAGGTAATCGATGCCCGGCAGTCACAACCACCTTATTTTCTTCCAGCTATATAGAAATAGATTCCCTGATGATGCACTCCAATTCCCTGGACCCTCCTCCTCCTCCTTCTTTAAAGATAGGCACTATATTTGCCCTTTAATAGTCATCTGGGACATCACCCTTCCTCCATAAGTTTTCAAAGATAAACAATGGCTCTGAAATTACCTCAGTCAATTCTTTGAGTAGTCTAGGATGCACCCCATCCAGCCCTGATGACTTGAAAACTTCCAGCTTTTATAAGTAAAACCTAATCCATTCTTCTACTATTCTAGCCTGCTTATCTTCTCCCCAGCCTTGCTACTGGCGATGCTTGTCAATGAGTAACTGTCTTCATTTATTTATTATAAAACCCTTTTCTTCATAATCTATTATTTGATTGCTTACTGCATATAGCATTTTCCTTGGTCTTCCTTTTACTTCTGACAAACTTGTAGAATATTTTGTTGTTATCTTACATCCTTTGCTAGTTGCCTCTCAGTTTGTGACTTGACATGCTTGATTTTCTCCCTGCATGCCTATATAATACTCATGCTCCAAATTTGCACATTTTGAGAGACTCCTTTTTGAGTTAACTCATTAAAGAGTTCACCGGGGTGATGAGCAGGGGGTGCACATGCACCCCCTGAATGTGGCGGTGCACCCCTTACAAAAAGGCTCCGCCAACACTGTCAGCAGCACCTGTGGGCAGTCGCAGCTGACACTGTTGGTGGCACCTGTGGGCAGTTGCCGCTTGCCACTCTGCTGTCAACACTGCTGGCGGCATCTGTGGGTGGTCCATGATCCCCGCTGGCTGCTGCTGACACTTCCAGCAGCCACTGTGAGTGGTCGCTGACCCTTGGTCGGTGCTTGCCACCGCTCCCCTTACAACCACCCCCTGGCACCACCAGCACTGGCAGCATCTGCAAGAGCTCCCCTGCTTAACGCCACCGTGCTCCCGCCACCACCATGCCCCCACAGCCACTGGGGGCTCACGTAGCTAATGGAGTTCACTATTTAGCTAGGCTAGTTTGTTGCTGTACATCCTATTGTTTCTTCTCATCAGGCTAACCTGTTCTCGCACACTGTATATGGCCTGCTTAAAATATAGCCAGCTGTCCTAGACTCCTTTCGCTCCCCCCAGACTTACTTCCCATGGGATCATACCTACCACTTCCCTGAGTTTGTTCATAGATTTCATAGATATTAGGGCTGGAAGGGACCTCAGAAGATCGAGTCCAGCCCCCTGTCCCAGGGGCAGGAAGTCAGAAGGGATCATAGGATCCCAGCAAGATAAACCTTGGGGGCTCGGACAGTAAAGAAATTCTTCCTTATGTCCAGCCTGAAACAGTCTTGCAGCAGTTTGTGACCATGCGACCTCATCATCCCTTGGGGCACTCTGGTGAACA
>NW_017728943.1:83549467-83555266 GCF_001723895.1 Crocodylus porosus
CTGGCCTGCTGCTCCCTGATCATGCGAGTGGCCCTCCTCTGGACCCTCTCCATGTTGTCCACATCCCTCTTGAAGTGCGGTGCCCAGAACTGGACACAGTACTCCAGCTGCGGCCTGACCTGTGTCGCATAGTGGGGGAGGATCACCTCCCTGGACCTGCTCATGATGCATCTGCAGATGCATGACAAGGTGGGGTTGGCCTTCCTGACTGCCTCCCCACACTGCCGGCCCATGTTCATCTTGGCATCAGTGATGACTCCAAGATCCTTTTTTGCCTCTGCACTGCTGAGAAGGGAGTTCCCCAGCCTGTAGGTATGGTGCTGGTTCTTCCTCCCAAGGTACATCACCTTGTACTTGTCAGTGTTCAATCCCATCCTATTCTCATTCCGCCCACCCCTGTAACCTGTCTAAGTCTTATTGGAGACTATTCCTCCCTTCTAGCGTGCCCACATCCCCCCACATCTTAGTGTCATCTGCGAATTTGAACAGGGTGCTTTTTACCCCCTTGTCCAAGTCACTGATGAAGATGTTGGACAGTGCGGGCCCGAGGAACGAGCCCTGAGGGACCCCACTGCCCACATCCATCCAGGCTGAAAATGACCTATCCACCCCCACTTTCTGGGTGCGGCCCTCCAGCCAATTAGCGATCCATTTGACTGTGTAGGTGTCAATGCCACCGTCCCCTAGTTTTTTAATGAGAATGGGGTGAGAGACAGTGTCCAAGGCCTTTTTGAAATCCAGAAAGACTATGTCCACCGCGACACCTTCATCTAAGGATTTGGTGACCTGGTCATAGAAGGCCACCAGGTTGGTTTGACAGGACCTGCCGCTAATGAACCCGTGTTGGTTGCCCCTAAGCATAATCTCCCCTGCTGGCCCCTCGTGCACATGTGCCAGGATAGTTAGCTTTAATAGCTTAGCTTTAATTTACCTGTAATTAATAATATCTATGTATATAAAGTAAATTAAAGCTTTCCTCTCTGTAAAGAATACAGTGAGTTTGTTTGCTATTCTGAGCCTGGTTTCTTCTTTGTGGGGGGGACCTATCAGTAGGTGGGTAGAACACAGCTATAGCATCCTCTGGGGAATAGCAATACAATCTCCTGGAAATGAGCTGCTCCCCTGGGGTGGGGCCCTCTAACTGACTTATTGACATGAGAGTAGCCCAGCCTGCGACAATAGATGGAGATGGAGATGGCCATCCCACCATTGTCTGTGGTCAAGGGGCTGCTTCACTTCACAAGTGGCGCTCGTAGATGACACTTTAAAGCAGGTTTAAAGTAGATTAAATACCTTTTGTACCACTTTAATGGCACTGCTGTTTGCACATTCAGCTTTGTATTGCATGTTAATTCCAGCTGCTGTAGCACATTCAGCAGCCTAAGGTGGCTTAAATGACTTTAGGATGCAGCAAATCACTTTGGGGTGCTACAAAGTAAAACACCTAGGAAGAGTTTTAGTTTCCTACCATACAGCCGTAGGAGGAAGCACCGGGCTCCACATGGCTCAGGGACTGTGCAGGCAGCCTGGCCGCAGCCCAGGAAGACAGACTCCACAGATGGAAAAAGAAAAAAAGTGGTGAGCCTGATTCTCCCCGCCCCCCCCCACCCGGAGCCTGCCTGAGCCGCGTGGAGGCCCAGTCCTTCCCTCCGCAGCTTCAGTGCCCACCATAGCCACCCAAGTCAGGTGCCTGGAGGTGCATACCACCTGGGGGGGGGGGTGCCACTGCCACGGAGGGAAGTACCAGCCCCCCCTGCAGCTCAGGGACTGCTCTGCCCACCAGCAGCTTGCTCTCCCCTCCCCACTGCTGGAGAGGCAGGTAAGGATTGGGCTCTGACAAGGGTGTACACAACATGGGGGTTTATTTTGCCCTAAATTGAAGCATTGTTTTTAAAAAACCACTGCTTCAGTTTAGGGAGAAGTAACCCCCCGTGTCATGTACAAATGCCCAAGGGTAGCAATTACTAAGTTGATTGCTCACTAATTGCTCCTACATGCTAGCCTTCCAGTTTCTATCCATTTGCTTGTGAAACTTAAAGGCTGTGTGGGCATTCTTATTTTAGCTATATCAGCCTGTATTTCTAGTTATCATAAGAGAAAAATTATTGTGGGGTAAGATTAACAGGGCATAGCATATAGGACCATAAAATCTGAGCCCCTCCCCACTGTTACTCAGAAGTTTATTTTGAGGCTTATCTACAAAATGCTTTGAAATCCCTTGTATTTTGCACTTCTGGAGTCCACGTCACTGCATTCCTTTATTCATTGAATCAGACTAGAAAATAATAGAGATGAATTACACAGACAGTCTGTATACTTTTCTTCCTTTCAAAATATTAATTCCTCATACTACACACTACACCAGACAAATATTAAGACAAAATTCCTTCATTAGGAGTGCTAATGCTTCCAGCAACCTACATCATTTTTACTCCTCAACCCCCACCCCCAAAACAGTCTTTTACTACAACATAAAGGGAGCTCATCCTGTGATTGTTTCTTTACAGAGCTAAAAGCGTTTGCTTTTCTTACCTTAACACTTCCTTCACTGCATTTAACAGAGTCTGACTTTTTAATGAGTATGATGAATGGAAGTTTTGCACATCCCATTGCTGAGACCATGACAGTCTTGAATTGTATCTGTACCCATACTTGAATTTGCAGTTTGGCACAGAACCATCTTTATTTGGAGGATCTGAGTTTGCAGAACTTGCCATGATTCTTGGCAGAGAACTAGCAGTTTCGATACACGTCACACTCCAGTTTAACCTTGGCCTTTAAGCATACCAACCCCCATCCCAATGGTGATTGCTTGGAGGATGAGGGGGAAACCTCCTAGAGCAAGGCATTGCCCGTCCCACTATTGTGTATGTCCAGTGGCTACTTTCAGTGTCGGCAGATCCTGAGGTGGTAGCTGAGTAGTTCATACTAACAGCAACAGAGCTAGTGGACAGGACACTGCTGTGCCCAGTATCAAGCTAATTTCATATCAAGCCATGGCTACCTCAGACACAAACGCAGAAAAAGAAGAACCGATCGTGGCTTTGATCTATTTGGAGGAGAGGGAGAGGGAATTGGTGAGGCAGACCTGGACTGACTCAAGCTGATGAACTCTCGGGCTCTGGTATTGTTAAGTTTAGGAGCCAGCAACGTTTTTTTGGTCAGACACTCCACACTGTTAAAATTGGCAGGCATACACCCCCCAATGCCACAGCTGCAGGCCACCCCTCAAATTTCCCATCACATGCCATGGTTTCAGGCAGAGGACTGGGGATTTCATCACACATCCCCTTACTCCTATTCAGCATGTCCTTGCTTGTGCATCTGAGGAGCCCTATTGAGCACAGCATCACAGCATGAGCTCATGTGCATGGATTATCTGTGAGAAGCTGCCACGCCACAGCCTTCCTAGCCCAGAATGCCCTCCGCCTGCACGTGTAGCTGGCACTGTTCATGCCTTGTGCTGTGCCATGCTGAAATGCACGTTGTGTTTGACTGTGCTCAGCTTTGCCAAGTGACCCAGATCAGTCTGGACCAGTGGCTCCCCCCTCGCCCCTCCAAAGACATACACTTTGGTATATAGATCTCTAACACTCAGACCCATGTGTTTACACTGAGGCACTGGAATTGAAAATCATCCTCAGTTTTAAGAAGTGTCTTCCTCTAAGCCCCTGAGGACACTGTATGAAGTGAAGGCCTTGTAGTTCTGCCATCATTTGACTTACACTGTTCAAATCAAAGTTAATGGAAGCAACTGTGTTTCCTAGAAACATGCACACACACACATACACATGCACACAAGCGCACCCCACAAGCTCCTGGGCTCTATTATCATCTCTGCCACAGGCTCAAGGTGTGACCACCAGCAAGTCTCTTCCCTGGGATACACCAGCTCATGAAGCATAATCTCTCAATAGATAGATCCTATATCTCAGAAGTACCACATAGCAGAGGAAAGCCTGGAGGTCACAATCCACGGCGCTAGGCATTATACTTGTGCCTTCAGAGACACTTCCTGCTCTCCTGAGCATTTGGTACAGGCCTTTAATAATCCTCAGATGAAGAATGATATAGAAGGGTAGAGCCAAGGGTAGAGTATAGACCATTAGGTTAGCAGAGTAGCAGGCCATTAGAGGTTTTGGCATAGTCATGGGCAGGAATGGATTCAGTTCACAAAGCAGCATTAAGTATCTCATTCTTTTACAATACTTTCCAACTCCGTGCTTAATAGAATGGGAGAAGGTCTCCCCGTCTGGTGCTAACTCAAGGCACCAAGAGGGAAAGGGATTTTCCCAGCACATCTGGGTCAAGATGCAAGCAAATAGAGCCAGCAGATCCCAAGCTATATGGTTTTCCTCCATCTCCTTCAGGAGATTGAAAAGACACCAACTTTTACTACAGTGTCATTTAATTTCAAATAGACTGATTAGTTGCCCACACCCACACTCGATCCCTGTTTTCTCACAGCCTGGCCTAGACAGAGACAGCCCTTGGTCAACAGTCCTAACTCCTGCTTTGTACTGCACCTCAGAACAAGTGTCTCTCTCTCACACTTAGAGCAGTGTTTTTCAACCTTTCCTCATTTGTGGACCCCTAAAAAATGTTGAATGGAGGGTGCAGACCCCTTCAAATTGTAAGTCTGGGTATTCACATACTTTTGATCAATTATAGTCATTTTTTGCAGACCCCTTAGACAGTCTGAGGACCTCCTGGGTCCACAGACTACAAGTTGGAAACTGGTGTCTTAGTGCAACACTCCTTTTTTTCCCTGTCTGTCCTTCCTGAACAAGTTGCACCTATTTATGACAATATTTCAATGTGAATTATCCCACCGAGTCTCAGTTTTCTCAATTACATCATACTTGTGTGATTGTACTAGGACTTCCCAATCTTAGGGATCTCTGTAAATTGCACCAGAATTGCCCCTTGCAGGGGGTTCTTTAACACTTTAAATATAATCTTAGATGTTAAGCTAAATTTAATTAAGCTCTCTGAACACAGTTAAGGCCTCTTAATCGGCTTTTGCCCATGTAACTTGGCTCTTTACTTACTTGTGGGTTTATGTTTCTATTTCCCATTGAACATAGGCAGAGGGAGAAAATATTATTTGGGGGGGAGGCTGAGTGTGTACGTGTGTGCGTGTGTACCCCCCCACCTGTTGGGGAAATTGGCCAGCTACTGCATAGCACCCATACACTGAAGGGTGTGCTCATACACCGATGAGCACTGGCCTTGTCCCATCTCTGGGCTCGTTCCTAGCCACAATCAATTAGGCAGAGAACGAGGGAGTGTCTGGTATGCGAGTTTATTGCTCTGCAGAGGGGTACTCACTGTCCAAAGACAAAAAGCTTCCCCGATCTAAGTTCGATAGTACTCTTTTATGTTAACAGGTCATACATATGCAAATATAAGTATACATAGGCATAAGGCATATATGCGCACGCATCTTTGGGGAATTTCCACAAGTCTGGGGTCCTTCTACATGCTGTTGCTGGGTCACAGAATGCAGAACAGAGCAAACTTAAGCTGGCTGAAGTTGGTTTGGTGGTCTCCAAACTTACTGTCAATCGGGGGGGGGGGGGGGGGGTTCAAGCTTCTGCTTTTAAAAGGTCATCTCCTGCTTCCCTTTTTTATTTATGGTTGTTTTTCTTACACAGCACATCACTCTGTCATGGGGAAGGGGCGTGGGGTGGCAGATTGAGGGCACAACCCCCAGTGGCAGCCTGCCTCCACCCTAAACACAGATCCAGGGGGCATGTGCCCACTGTGCCTTCACCAGTGTGAGCACAGCGGCAGGAG
>NW_017728943.1:83555366-83565766 GCF_001723895.1 Crocodylus porosus
TGGACGAGCCACCTAGGCTCCGAGCATCCCATAACCTGCCCCAGCCCCAGGGCCTCATTTACCTCTGCCATGCCCACTCCCTCCCTCACTGTGGGGGCCTCATTCTGCACCCCCCATGCCCCTTCCCCACAGCTGCCTTACCTGCTGGGCTGCTGCAGGCTCTGGTGGTGTGTCTGTGCGTGCCCCTCTCCCCCACCACAGCTGCCTGGAGCCCACACCCAGGCTGCCCTGCATTTGGGGGGGCTAAGCCCCATTAGCCCCAGCCTTGTGCTGCCTATGCCATTGAACCTAATTTAAACAACTGCTCACTAGGTTAGTAAGCCTATATGCAAAGATGTTCTTGTTCTTCTTCATTAGGTGGATCTTATCTTTTCCCAGTACTTTGGGGTGGATTAAGATTCACTGGGGCCCTGGGCCCAACCCCCCATTCCCCCAGCCCGCGCCCTGCCCCATAGCCATGGGCTCCATCCTTGGCTGGCGCAGTGGGAGTAGTGGCTGGAGCAGGTTGTGCTGCCCCCCACGCCCGGGGCAGAAGCCACAGCTACCCCTGCCTGCAGGTCCATACTGGATCCGGCACCTGGGGTGTGGAGCCACTGCCCACTGGGTGTGCTCATCAGGGACTGAGCTCCAGGAGTGGCCCCTAACCCTACTGTGGCTCAGTCTGGCTGCAGTGCTACCTGAAAAATGGTGCTTGGCAGCCACAGGCCACTCCATTGCACATGCCCAGCACCACCACCAGCTTCTTCCACACCAAGGCAGGGGTCCCCAGGCCCAGGCCCAGCTGGGCCATGCATTAATCCACCCCTGCCAGTACTCCTTTTTGGACCACCACCTTAAGGTCAAAAAAGCCAAAGTCCTGCTGGTGATACCACTAATTCAGCGACACACTGATCACCAAGATACACCTACCCCTGCTCGCGCCTTCCCCCTTGACTGGAAGGATTAAAGAGAACATAAATTGAGCCTAAGCCCAAGCCTCTGTCCCCTTCACCCTTGCATCTAGAGTCCTATAGTCACTTTTGATCTGCATGGGGTCACCCCAAGCAATATCATTAGTGCCTACATGGAGGAGCACTGGTGTAATAATCAGAGGGCTGGATGAGTCTTGGCAATCCTTCCATAACATCTCAGGTGTTAGGCAAAAGGCAGGGCAGGGTGGTTAACTTAATAGACTAACATTCAGAGAAGCAGGAGTTTTTTGCAGGTTGTAGACTGCTTCATCAGATGTTAGGACAGTATGCAGCAATTAGGATTAAAACAAGGTTGCCAACTGTTTCGGCAGTCCATAAAAATTCAGGTTAAAGATGCCTGTCCATAAATAAATTTCAGCCATTTGTAGAAATAATCAAGCTCCAGCTGCATTGTAAATCTCCCACTCAAAAAGAAGCTGGGCTGCAAGAATTTGAAGCTGAGCAGCCAGAGCAGAGCAGCACCACAGTCTGAGCAGGCAAGCAGCACCCTGCAGGAAGCCTTCTCTCAGTGCTTGTAGACCCTTCTCTCTCTAGCCATTTGTTGCTACTGCTTCTTATCCTGTAAAACTGCTGGGCTGCAGACAGGCTTTTTCGGAGCCCATGCTGGAACAGTAGGATCAGTGGGGTGAAATAGGGGGCAGCATGGTGCAGGGTGCAGTCATGGCATCATGGTGAGAGGCAAGTAGGGGGCATTTGTGTTATGGGAATGAGGGTATAAAACCATTGCTGCAGTTACACAGGGCTGCCAACCCAAGAAGTTTTATTTTTACTGACAGTGTCAGTAAAAAAAATTTTGTCAGTAAAAAAATTGGGGGGTTGACAATCCCAATATAAAAACAGCTAGGGAAGGACAATATGATAAGCAGAACTATATAGAATATGTGATCACTGGTTATAGACTTTTTGATAGTATTTTCCATTGAAAGTTATTTATAACAAATGAACAACAGAAATCCTTACAAACCAAATATCTGGGCTTTCAGCTACTAGCAACTGAAACTTGGTGGGATTCATCCCACGACTGGGCAGTTAGCATTAGGGGCTGTAGGCTTTACAAGCGGGATAGAGAAGGAAGGAAAGGTGGGGGTGTGGCGCTCTATGTCAAGGAGCAATACACATCCCCTGCCAGCAAAGTGGGGTCAGAGGGGCAAGCTGAAGTGCTCTGGGTCAAGATACAAGGGGACCATGGGGAGAGGGATCTAATGGTGGGGGTCTCCTACAGACCCCCCAACCAAGGGGAGGAGCTGGACTGGGAATTTTTGGGCCAGCTTGCAGAGGCACTTAAGGCAAAGGATGTAGTTGTCATGGGTGATTCAAATTAACTGGACATCTGCTGGGAGAAAGTCAGCCAGGTCAGACTGTTCCAGGAGGTTCCTGGCTGAGATACAGGACCTCCGCTTAATTCAGGAGGTGGACAGTCCCACCAGAGGAAATGGCCTTTTGGACCTGATGGCCACAAGCCACAGGTAAGGGGCCTCCAGGTCCTTGACCACCTGGGTGATAGCGATTATTGCTTGCTGGAATTCACCATCCAGCGCAGGGTGTCAAGGGCCTGCAGTGAGGTGGTAGCCCTACACTTCACAAGGGCCAACTTCAATGAGTTGAGATTAGTGGGAGAGGCGCTGGGGTTCTCAAGAGCAGGGGAGCTCAGTGCCTAAGATGAGTGGTTGTTTCTTAAGGAGACGATACTCAGGGCCCAAGGGGTGACCATCCCAACAAAAAGCAAGGGGGGCAAGAGTGCCCAAAAGTCCCCCTGGCTCACCAAGGGTGTATGGGAATGCCTGATTGCCAAAAAGGCGGTGTACAACTGGTGGAAGGGGGGTGCTATCTCCAAAGAGGAGTATACCTCCTCTACTCGGGCCTGTAGAGGGACTGTCAGGAAAGCTAAGGTGGACATAGAGCTAGGACTAGCGTCCAAGATCAAAGATAATAAAAAGTCCTTTTTCAAATATATAGGGAGGATGAAGAAAGCACCGGGAAATGTGGGGCCCCTGCAAGATCCTCTGGGCAATTCTTCATCTCCATTTTCTTGTGCAGGGACCGGGACTTCCCCACCATGATGCAAGACAGACTCGAGGGGAACGCCTCCAGACCTCAGGTTGGGGAGGACTGGGTTAGAGAGCTTCTGGAGGGGCTGGACATGTTCAAATCAGGAGGTCCAGATGCTCTCCACCCTAGAGTGTTGAGGGAGCTAGCAGTGGTTATTGCAGGGTCCTTGGCACGGCTTTATGAGTGCTCGTGGTGCTCGGGCCAGGTGCCAGATAATTGGAAGATTGCCAACATGGTCCCCATCTTTAAAAAAGGGAGCAGGGAGGACCTGGGCAACTATAGGCCCGTCAGTCTTACTTCAGTCCTACGGAAACTCTTTGAGAAGATCATGGAGCACATATGCAATGGGCCAGCTTCAGGGATGATGCTCAAGGGCAACCAGCACAGCTTCAGTAGGGGCAGGTCATGTCAGACCAATCTGATTGCCTTTTATGATCAAGTCACAAAAGCATTGGATGCAGGTATCGTTGAGGACGTAGTCTTTCCGGACTTCAGCAAGGCCGTCTCCCACCCTATCCTCATTAAAAAAACTAGGCGACTGTGGCATTGATGCCTACACAGTAGGATGGATTGCAAATTGGCTGAAGGGTCGTACTCAGAGGGTGGTGGTGGACGGGTCATATTCGACCTGGGGGGAAGTGGGCAGCGGACTCCCCCAGGGCTCAGTCCTTGGGCCCACATTGTTCAATTTTTTTATCAGCGGTTTGGACAACGGGGTGAAAAGCAACCTTGGGGTGAGGTGAGCATGCTAGTAGGGCGGGAAAGACTGCAGCAAGACCCGGATAGGTTGCAAGGGTGGGCTAACAAAAACAGGATGCGTTTCAATACTGACAAGTGCAGGGTGCTGCACTTGGGCAGTAGTAACCAGCAGCACTTACAAGATGGGAAATTCCCTTCTTGAGAGCACAGAGGCGGAAAGGGCTGACAATGTGAGGTCACAGTTGGCAGGGCTAACCGGACCTTGTCATGCATCCACAGGTGCATCTCAAGCAGGTCCAAGAAGGTGATCCTCCCCCTCTATGCAACACTGGTCAGGCCACAGCTGGAGTACTGCGTCCAGTTCTGTGCGCCCCACTTCAGGAGGGATGTGGACAACTTTGAGAGGGTCCAGAGGAGGGCCACCTGCATGATGCGGGGACAACAGGGCAGACCCTAGAATGAGAGACTGCGAGACCTGAACCTGTTCAGCCTTCACAAGAGAAGGCCGAGGGAGGACCTGGTGACCAGGTGGGCCTCACTAGGGAGGGACCAGAAGTGTTTGGGAGAGAACTTGTTTTCCCTAGCGCCCCCTGGCATAACAAGGAATAACGGCCACAAGTTGCTGGACAGGAGGTTTAGATTAGACATCCATAAGAACTACTTCACAGTTAGGGTGGCTAGGATCTGGAACCAGCTTCCATGGGAAGCGGTGCTGGGTCTTACCCCAGGGGGTCTTTAAGAGGAGGCTTGATGCCTACCTGGCTGGAATCATTTAAGCCCAGTTTTTTCTCCTGCCCAGGCAGGGGGTCAGACTTGAAGATCTACAAGGTCCCTTCCGACCCTACTTCTATGAACGGACAATTTATAACAGGCATCATAGCAGATACGAATCTTGAGAGACAATTGCAGAAGCATAGGGAAATGTCATTAAAGAGAAGCTCAGAAGGTATTCTATGTATAAGGGAGAGCATGGAAAAAAGTGTGCCTCTGGAGAAATGGATAAATAGTCAGTGGAGGCTAGTATCATAGGCACAGTGTGGGGGAAGGAAGTAAAAATTACAAGTATAGGTAAAGAAGTTGGAAAGAGTTGAATTGAATGGACATCTAAGGGAAAGGACTACAAACTTGTATTTGTTGTAGTGGAGGAGAGGAAGATAGTGAAGAATGGAGGAAACTAACAAAAACAGGATGCGTTTTGCAGTGTAGCCTTTGTAAAAGTGCTGTATGACTGGACATAAGAAACCAAATAGCATCAGGAAGGGCAGAAGTACAAACACTGCAGTAACATCTCCTGTCTAGGCAAGAGTCCAGACAAAAGTTTCAGTGGTATGGGTCATGGAAAGGTCAAATCTTGAAAATGTCATAAGAAAGGAACTGGAAAATTTGGATTTGCTTGGCTATGCAGGGTTAATGAAAAGTTTAGTCCAAGACAATACCTAAGTTATCTGACTGAGTGCAACTAGGGTGGTGGCAGAGAATGGAGGGAAAATGGAAGCAAGATGAGCTTGGCTTTGACTGTGTTAGTTTCAAATTGAGGGCAAGATATCAAAGATGAGTTGTCAAGCTGAGATGTGAAACTAAATGGAGTTCCCATCAGGAGAACTGGTAGACATGTAAGAATAGTTTATGATATTATGTTACCAGGTATTGACGTAGTGACGGGTCCAGATGAAATTGTATCACAAGGAGAAAGGTTCCCTGTGGGACCAAATCCAACCAAATAAAGGGGAACAGTAGGGTCCACAGGAAAAAGATACTGATGAAACCTGTAGCGATGGAGGAAGAGAACAAGGTGAGGAAAGATTAATAAAAGTCAAGGGAGAAATGCTTTTTAAAAGGAGGATGGGATTGAAGGATCATGAAAGGATCAAGGATTTTGTGGCTAGAGTAGAGACTCTGCGATTTGGACAACATGCAGTAACTGGAGACCTTAATAAGACTGGATTAAATGAAATGGTGGAGATAGGAACCAGATAGAGCTAAAGAGGAGACCTGGAGTGGGAGAGCAGATGTAGCTGGTTCATTCAATGAATTAAGAGGTGATGGAGAGCAGGAGATATTTGGAACAGTAGTTGGGAACATCAGCAACACCTAGGGAGTGCGTATGCAGCCCCGAGCATGGTGGTACTCCCCTTCTGAAAAGGCACCGCCGCCACTGCTGGTGGTGTCTCCCCCTTGCCGCCAACAGCGCTGTGGTTGCCTGAAGCAGCTCCCCACTTGCCTCCACCACGGTCCTGCTGCCGACAGCACCGCCACTGCTGCCTGCAGGAACTCATCTTGCCCCCCCAGCCTCCGGGGGCGTCATTTATGGTTGGGAAAGAAGGTAGTATCAAGAGTGAGTTATTTATGATGGGGGACACAAATGAAAAACAAACAAGGAGAGTGGGTAAAAGAATGAAAAAGGAAAAGGAAGGAGATACAGGATGTGGCTGTCAAAGTGAGAGGGGAGTGTGCCTGGAGGAGATGGGTTGAATCTATCTGTACACTGATACTGAGAAAGGCAAGTAGTGGTGTCTCATGGGAGTTTTTCAGTCTTCTTTTTGAAATAGTTGGCCTGTATAGAGAATAGGGAAGACTAAGGAAGTCTCAAGGGTTTAAGGATGAGTCAAAGGCAGCAAGGAAATGACTGAGGTTGTCAGCCTAGGAGTTAATGATTTGGAGAACTAAAGCTAAATGATTAGGAAAAAAGGAAAACCAGGTGACAAGACTTACAGTGGAAGATGATGTAGCCAGGGGTACTCAGCAGCATGGAAACAGGAGAGGAGGAAGTGGATGATAGGGGTGAGTCAGACCTGAGGATTGGTGGCGTAACATTATCCTAGGGTAATCATGTATTCATACTCTCTGCCTGTCCTAACTATAGCAGAAAAGAAATTGGATGACATTATTTGAAGAAAAGTATGTGAGCATGCAAGTAAAGAGTTCTGTGATGCACACCCCTCATATCCACCAGTATCTTTTGATCCCAACCTCTTTGTGTTTAAATAAACTGCTTCTGTGGAATGCAGTCATATTTCCCAACCAAGTTAAATTCAGTCGTCTTCTTGCACAGATTTATGTGCATTTCTCTAATGAGCTCCTACTGTCTAGGTCAAAAGCAATATAGCCCTCTTTGTGAGGGCATATTGTCCCAATGCACAACAGGTGCTGTTCTCAGCCAACTCAAGTAAAACATCAGTGTGTTGTCATCGGTGACTAAGTACAGTGAGTCAGTGATTAGGACACTCCTACAGTGAGGTGTTCCCATCACTGGATTTCAATTACAGAGAAAAGAAAAATTATTTTGTAGTAGAAGAATAAATGTTTTCGCTCGATCTGAGCCTTCAAGAGGCTGAGAAGCGATGCAATGATTTGACAAACCGGTTAACATTCCCCAGCTGACTGCAGTGCATCTAACAGAAAATGATAGAAGCAAGGTAAAATGAAAAAAAAGTGCTGGGAGTTAAAAAAAAGAAACCTTATTAGTTCCAGCTTGTAATATGCTGAGGGAATTAGAGAGATGTTTCATACGACCATGGTTGCCTGCTTTAGAGTGATTTGGTAGCTTTAACGCTGCTCAAGATGATGACAATGGCTCTCCATATGAATTTAAGAAGTACACTGCTTATCATCATACAAAATGTTAGCATTCAGTTTTCCAAAAACAAAAAGTAGAAGTGACACAGGGTTTTACAGCTGCAGACTGTTCATAAGATGAACTGCATTAAGGAATACGCAAGTGCAAGTAGGTTTTCCCCTTTCATTAGCGTTGGTCCCATGTCATTATCATTTACACATTATTAAACTGACTTTGTTCAAAGGAAGCGCATCTTTTGGAATCTGAATTCCCTTTAACAGCATCTCTTCAAGAGTGGCTGGGAAGGCAGAAGCAGGAGCTGCAGTTCAGAACGAGCAGATTTATTAGGAGTCCCATTACAGGTCAAGCAAAGAGACGTGGATAGGATATTACCACAGGGATTCAAGAGAATCACATCTCAAAACAAAGCGTATATGTCATCTATTATATATCCCAAGTGGCCTTGGAAGAAGGTATTAGTTGAAGAAAAGAACTGTTTCTTAAAATATAGGACAAGTGCTTTTAACAAAAAGCAAAGTAATGGGAGAACAGCTTGATCCCTCGCAAGAGCAGTGAGGCGAAGACTGCACCAGTTCTCTTTCACTTAATGGACCAGTCAGAGCGCTGGGAGCTGACCTTTTGGAAGACGTGCCACAAATAAGCCCCGCACCCTCCCAAAGTGCCGCCCCAGTCTCCTTCCCCTGCCCAATCTGCAGCTGCCCTGCAACACACAGAGGCCGTTCATGCCACTTGTGGCACCTCCGCTGCAGGTTGGCCACCTGGATAGGGGGACTTGAGTTCAAATCTCTCCTTTGCCTGAGCAAACGTGAACCCTTACCTATCAAGCGTGGCCTGCGCTCTAGGCTGTAGGGTATTCTTGTCAGGTTGCTTTTCATCTTCCCTTTTAGAACAGTTCCACTTTTTGTAAAACAAGTGCCCACCATTGCAGCACTGAAACCTAGGTGTCTTATCTCCCAGGTAAGGGCTCTAACAGCCAGACTACAGTCTTTCTTATGTTCATGCTCTCTGTCTCTCTCCTTGCCCCCTCCCTGGCTCCATTAATATGAACCATTTTATATGTAATGGAACAACTACATCAGGAGAAACTGAAAAAGCCCCACCTCAGAATACCTTATAGCCCAGGGATTACAGTTCTTTTCTCAGCAATGGGGATTTAACCCCCCGCTCCAAATCTTGCAGTATGTGAATTTGACTAGCTAGTCAACTGGCATATTCCAAGAGTTATAGTAGCATTAATTTGAAGCTTTCTGAGTATTGGATAGATTATCTACTTGGCTTTCCTCTCCTTTCAGAACAAAAGAAGACAAGAGTGCCTGCCTGAGCTGGGCTACAGTCACAGCCAAAGGAGAAAGAGCATGGCCAGAGCACACTGCACTTCTTTTTATTCTATGACCCATCGAGCTATACTGCCATATTGCACTAGGATTTCAGTAAGTGGTTAATGTTTGGGGACGTGGATAAAGGTTTTTGCAAATTGCAGCCCATGCAAAATAATTTAGTTGCATGCGAAAAAGCATTATATTCCTGCCACATATTATTACTACTCTATTTCAGGACATCTGCTTACATGACCAAATCATGCACATAGCCAAATTTAGGAAAAACTGACTAATATGCAATATCTAAGACCCCATGATATTTTATTGGATTTTATGTCTGCATATACATAATACTGAAATTCCTGCTCCAAGAGCGAGAGAGCAAGAGTGAGACCTTTAAAAGGTGTGCATTTTAATATTCTTTCACATTATTTTTATTTCAGTCATCTGTTACAGATTTCAGAAAACATTATAAGCAGCTGGAGTTAGGATTCTAGAAGTGTCTTGGACATCTTTTGCTCCCAATCTTATCCTGTTTGTACATCTGTTCAGTCTCTGAAGGGGGGGGGGGGGGTGTGTGTGTGTGTGTGTGTGTGTGTGTGTGTGTGTGTGTGTGTGTGTGTGTGTGTGTGTGTGTGTGTGTGTGTGTGTGTGTGTGTGTGTGTGTGTGTCCCAGCTTTACAACATTTGGGTACAGCTAATAAAAAAATAATAGCAAACTAGTCTTGCCAATGGTTGACCTCAATCATGCCCAGCCTCAGATACCCTTCAATTGCAAACAACGTTCTGAAAAAAGGAAATGTATTAGATCACCTATTTAACTGTTCTGGCATTGTTCTGTCAAGGAATTTAAATTATTTACATGGAGCAATATATTGCCTGTGCTTTTAAACAAAATTAGTTTATTTTGATTAATAGTTTTAGGAGAATAAAAGGGACTGAAAATGACTAACTGTTTAAAATAAAACATGGCCTATATGTTTATATTAGTCTTCCTTATTTTCCCAATTTATTCCATAAATAAACTATTTTATTGTAAATTATGCCAAGAATGTCTCACAGCTGAGACAAGTTTAAAGTACTGTAGCCACAATTACATTCTTGAGTAGCTACTATCAAAGACAAAAAGAGAGGAGAAAAAAAGGTTAAAGCACTTGATGATTAAGTAGAGACAGAATGTGCCTTATAACTGTAAGAGTTATGATAAGGCAATATAAAATATATTGGATTCACTAATGTTTTCATGGGAAGACAAATAGCAAATCTTCTTTTCTATTGTAGATTCATTATTATACTTAGGACTTTCTGAGTTTTCCAAGTCATTGAATGCCTGGTCTATATTCATCCTCTGATGTCACTAAAATAAAAGGACTTTAGAAGTACAGAGTTACATTAAGATTGGTAGGTGAGGTAATGATGTTGAGAAGGAACTTGGAAGAGATTACAAAGAGAATCAGTTACTTGGGACAATACTAACACCACAACAGGCTTCGGGCTTGCAAGAATTTGTTTTATTCCACTTTATATGAAGTTATTTCCAAGCAAATTTACTACTGCAGCAGTACCGCAAGGGATTTGATACCTGAAGGACTATCACAGCCTTCAGTGGGAAACTGATAAAAGCTCTACAGATTGAAGGATAAAAGTTTTTGAAGAAGAGGGTGGTGTTTTCATCGATCCTCCCAGTCTCGGGCTATGGGCTGAGGAGGGAGAGGAGGATCCATGCGGTGAACCAAAGACTGCGGCGCTGGTGTTATCGGGAAGGCTTTGGCTTCCATGACCACA